>NC_134733.1:15019100-15644100 GCF_049634645.1 Pelodiscus sinensis | reverse complement strand
CTCCCGACTTCCATTTATAATTTGTTTTGCTGCTCCTGTTTCCCTGAAGATACCTCATCCCTAAGGAATAAAATGTTTTGAGCTAATGCCTGGAGGGCCCATGCTAATTTGTTTTACGGCCCTTTTCCTTGAGCTCTTACCTTCTATTTTCTGAAAACACAAATTCCTTTTTCTTTCAGAATAGCTGTTTGGATCAGTGAGTTGATAATGTTACAGGCAGACAGCTCCTACACAGAGGACACAATGGACCAAATTCATCCCATAGAATAACGGTAACAATTGCAAAAGCATTTAAGCCAGGGTTTTCCAATCTTTTCACTAATGTGGACCCCAAATCACCTCCCCAAACCATTCATGGATCCCCAATCAGCCCCCCCAAATCGTTCACAGACCCCCATCAAAGCCAATTCTAGTTGCACTTCTAGTAGTCAGCAGAGTATTTTCTCACTTTAAATTTACTTATGTCTGTTTGATTAGACATTCCACTTGTGGATAATTCTCTCTGCTCATCAGTCTCCTTTCTCTTCAGCAAGCCTGATTTCAGCCATAGATGCATGTTGAATGTATGGCTAACGTTTGTATGCTTCTAACCGTCACGATCATTTTGTCACACAAAGGTGCCACAAGATAGATTTTTGGACAGCAATTAATAACATTATTGGAAGATATTTAATTTAAAAATAATAATTGATTGTAACTTTGCAATTTATTTAAAACTTATTTTCTCTGATCATTTTTATTTATATTTTATTTTTTTCGTGAACCCCTGCAATACCCTCGCGGAACCCCAGGGGTCCACAGACCCCAGGTTGGGAGCCACTGATTTAAGTCATTCAGGAGTAGACGCAGGCAAAAAAAAAGGGGGGGAGGTGTGTGAAAAAAGGTGAAAAAAGTGAAATTTTGGGTTCTCTGAAACTGTTGAATCTAATTTGGTGAACAGTTTATCAACGTCTGCCCTAAAATGGGGAGGGGGGGGGATTTCTGAACAAGTCAAATATTTTGTTTTGACCTGTGCAAGTGAAATGTTTTGACTTTTTGTCTCAAAACAAACTTTTTAGTTTTGGAATTTAGGCAGATTTAACTGAAAAAGAAAAACAAACCAAGAAGGCAAAATAAACTCAAAACAGATTTTGGAGGGTTTTTTTTTTTTTACTCAGTGGGGGAAAAAAGCCTCCAAAAACATCATTTTGAGCTAACCCGAAGCAGTTTTTTTTCCTTCAGATTTTTCAGTTAGCCACCAACTGAGAAATCAATTAGTCACTCAGTTCTACTTAGGATCTCAAATTCTATTACCCAAAGTACCATAGGCATGTGGGAGCTAAAGTCTCACCAAAGGAAACCAATGGGAACCTAAATACCTACATCACTTTAGAGCTTAGGCTCTAAAATCACTTAGGGCATGTTTACACCAGGCACCAATGCACACTATGGGGGCACTAATGTGTTACACAGAAACTGATGTATGTAGACCCTGCTGGTGGTCTTAGTTCATTAGCTAGGCCACTGTTTTACAGAATACAGTTTGGAGGTGCTTTGCATTATGGCTAAGGAAAAATAAGGCAAAAGTGACCCTAAGTGTTCCCTTGCGCACTTTAAAGCACACTAATGAAGTTTTACTGTGCACCAGCAGGGTCTACTAAGACACAACACATTAGTGCGCTTTAGAAATCACATCTCCATAGTGTGCACTGTCAGACCACATAGACATGCTTTTGAAATTTTAACCCTAAAATCCCAGTGTAACTCTAATGGTCAAAGATGGGATTTTCAAAAAGTTTAAAGAGCTAAGCAACTAAATCTTATTTAATTTCAAAGGGAATTGAGTATCTTTCTTCCTTAAGTAAAATTATCCTCCCTTTTGGTCCAGCAGTGTGCACACATATACAGCCCATATGAGAGCGGGAAAGGTTACACCAGTTTTATACAGGCTTTCAAGTCAAGTATTTTTCTGCCTTTCACTTAAAGAAATAATCGAGGGCAAGCTGAATTATCTGGGACGATTTCAACATTAGTGCAATGAATGAACAATCCATGATACAAGTGTTGCTTAGCAACACACAATCATGTTCCACTGGTTATTTAAAAAAGTGAAGCCCCTGTTTTCTCTTTTGCCATTAGAAGCAGGTTGAGTACCCAGATGATGGCATTTCAAAATTACCTAAAGGCTATTTGAGAAGGCAGGTGTTCTCAAATTAGATTAAATTGCATTGGGTATATTCTAATGATTTCATGCCACCTAAATTAAACCTTTAGTGATTGGAAAAAATAAACGTATGTAAAACCAAAACAAGCACGTCACTTAGTTGATTATAGTAATTCTAAAAACAGTGGAGAGAGATCTGTTGGAAGACCATTCAAAGCAGTGCAATGCCATTTTTAATTGCTTTGCATGCCATTTGCCTTGTAATTCAATTGAAATAAGATTATTTTCCCTTATGAATGTTTGTTTGTGGTTAAACCAAAGAGCTAGAACTCTGTAGCATGTACAAGAATCTGCAAGAGAAGGAGCCCTTCTTTCTTGCTTTCTAGAGTTAACAAAGGAAAATCTTATTTCCTTTTACTGCCTTGTGCTATGCCCCAGTTGAGTAGGAGGCCCTTAAATCACAAGGTTGAAATGCAATCATGAGCTTTATTATGTGATTTATTGATAATGTCTGGTCTGTACAGGCATCTTTACAATGCTGGCTAGCTCTCTAGGATCCTGGCCCAGCATGCACTGGGCTCAATATAAAGCCAAGCCTGGCTCCTCTGCAGATGTCTCTTCTTCGGATATTCCAAAGTCCTGGTCAGGAATATGGAAAGAATAGTCCTGGGGCATTATGGATGAGATTTTCAAAGGAGCATAAGGCATTTAAGCACCCAAATCCAATTGATATGGACATCTAAATTCGTTAGGGTCTTTTGAAAATCCCATCCCACATCTTGTCTTAAGAAAAAAACCCATTTCTACGTAGCCACAATCGCTCTAGCTAAAAGAGTAGGATTTGTTATAGACAGTCATGGTCTGAATAGTCTGCCAGCCACAACAGGGAATATACCAGCTTCTCTCAGAAATATTTGGAGCAAATATTCACATTTGATATGAATTTGCACAATTAAAAAAAATTATGATGCATTCCATTCCTCTGGGATACAGTTGGTCATGCTCTAAATGGCTAATAGACTAAAATATTGTTCTGCCGTGCACAACTGTAGATTAGCTTGCCTTTCACTTCTTAGATTTACTTATTTCTTCTGAGTAAACCACAGCAGGAGAAATCAATGGCAGAGCTATCCCATTTGATGATAGTTACACTTAGTAATACCATCAGTGATGCCACTATTAAATTAACTGTTAAAAATATTAATGCTTTAACTTTATCTAAATCATTTTAAGGAGCAATGTAAAGTATGTTACTATCACTGTGATGGCAGATTAACAGACAGATTCCAGTTATCTTTAAGAGTACTGTACAGTCAATATGATCCCCGCAAGTCACTGAATCTGTGCTCCCAACTATTAGGAGTGCATGTTAAAAATAATAATAGATTACCCCAAATTAATGTTGAGTTGAATTCTTCAGGCCAAAGTCTTCTCTCAGTTGTGTGGCTGTAAATCCAAGGTAAGTCTGTTCCCTAAAGAGTAGAATGAGAAGCCCAGTCTGGACTTTACTACCCTGACTCGTTTCTCTTTTAAAAAGTTAGCAAACTGATAAAAAACTAAGTGGGTTAAGGTGCTTGGCTACCCTCCTGAAGGAAAGAGGCTTGAGTCTTGCTCGATCTTATACTGAAAGATGGACCTTGCCCTGTCTGGATATATGGACAGTGAATGGAGACATATCTGCCAATGTTCTCTGCTTTCCTGGGAAGTAATCAGCTTTGAGTGACTGGAATTGGCTATGCAGAACTCCCAAAGTAGAGCTGTTGCCTGCTGGTACAGTTAGGACAAATTTACTCCTCCCTGTGTGTTTACATAGAACATAGCTTCTGTGTTGTCTGTTAACACTAGCAGATCCCCACTCCTCCCGCCCTCCGCAATATGTGGATGTAAGGCCAAACTGGCTAGAAAGGTAGCATGTAGCTCACTGACATTTCTGTGTGTCCTCAGATCTTCAAGGACCACAGCCCTTAAGTTTGCAAAGTTCCAAGGTATGCTTTCCACCCCATGGATGAGGCATCTGTGACCCGTGTGAGTCTGCCAGTCCAGAGTAGGGACATGTACTGATGCCAGCCATCTCTGAAGCCTTCTGAGGCACAGTCTGGCGTGCTGTGCTATGTAGGTAAAAGCTGGCATGTGGTCCAAAAGTCTGAGGCATCTGTCCACTGCAGTGATGGGATGTGCTTTTAGGGTGTGTCTACTACATGGCTCCATTGACGGAGCCATATACATTAGTTTATTCGGCATAATCAAAGAAGTGGGGATTTAAATAATTTAAATAATAATCCCCGCTTCATTAAAATAAACATGGCCGCCACACTGCACTGACGATCAGTCGATCCGGCACAGCGCGGCAGTCTAGACGCGGCGCAGTCAACAAAGGAAGCCTTTGTCAACTGCTCCAGTATGCCTCATGAAACGAGGTTTACTGGAGCGGTCAACAAAAGTTTCCTTTGTCGACCGCGACGCGTCTAGACTGCTGCACTGTGCCGGATCAGCTGATCGTCGGCACAGCACGGAGCCATGTAGTCTAGACATAACCATAGAGCCAAAATCTGGTCTCAGAGCATATGGAAACTTGACTGGGCAGAAACGCTCTGGTCTATAAACTCTATTCTTTGCCTAGGTTTTAGGATTGATTTTTAATAGAACGCAGTTGCTATGTTGTCTGTTGACACTAGCAGATTTAGGCTAGGTATGACTGCACACACCTACAGTGGAATGAACAAGTGCAATCACTTGAAGAAGAAAGACAGTTGCTTTGGTGACCCTAATTAACAGCTTCCATAATGAGAATTATGTATGTGCCATATTTCCTGCATCAAAATATGTCACAGCAGTACTCCTAATTTAATGTATTTAAGAAGCAAGTAAATGTAGGGTCAGAGAGCAGTATGTTGTAAAGTTGGTTTGGGGATAGCCCTCAGCAAGCTGTTATTATTGTCTTTACTAATTTATATAGAGTCACTAACAAAAACAGCAATATATAGTAGGCAAAAGATGCCAAACAAGTGACAGAGTCCTTTCCTTAAGAGAATCAAGTTTAAAGGTTCAATAACCTGTGGTCCAATAAGAAACAAGCACAAATGGATAATAGTTGAAGAGATCATCTCAATAAAATCACACTATGGTTTTTAGGATGTGGCCTTGCTTTAGTGTTAATGTCTGTTATGGCAGATATGTCCCTATCATATAGAATCTTCCCCAAAAAATGTCTTAATGTCTGAGCAAATGTTCAGTCTCGGGGAGACATGCTGCATTGTTAATTTTTGTTATGCAAGGTTTTCTGTAGAGGCAGCAGTGCTTGGAGAGGGAACCATGTGAGCAGTAGGACAGTTTGTTCTTGGCCTTGATCTCTGATTAGAAGCAGTTGTTAAGGCAGGGTTGTTCCTTGGGAACTAGCTGCTGGTCTTAGGTTGAGATTCCTGCAAGGAGAACTCACCTGCATGTGTCTGACCAAGGAAAAGTGTATATATGTAAATAAAACAAGTTATATTTAGAATATCCCACATCACTGATTTCTCCTTCACTGGGAAGCCGACCTGTGAAGCCTTAGCTGGCCACTTGCCCTGCTTGGCAGAGGATTGGCACTGGTGTCCAAAGAAGAACAAACAGCATTTTCACAAACACAACAGAAAAAGAAAAGACCGCCCATATAAGTAATTATGGTACTGAGTTAGTTAGTAAGTATGGTATGGTAGTGAGTTATGGTAGTTAATATGGTAGTAAGTAGTTAGTTAATTAAGGTTGGCCCTGCTTTGGACAGGGAGTTGGACTCAATGACCTCCTGAGGTCTCTTTCAACTGATTCTATGATTCTAAGTAAAAAGTACCTAAAACTCAGCCTGTCTGCTGGGGGATGTTTTTGTGGAATTCCTAGAATTATTCACCATACCAGATCTTTTTTTTTTTAATTACACAATGAACAACTCTGAGTACAACCGATAAAAAAGTTAACTATATTTGCCAAACAGCATGTTGGAGCCAGATGAAGGTTAATAATGCACTAGTCACATTTTCCATTTGCTAGTGAGTAATTAACTACCATCTTGGCCAAGACCCTTCCAGACTAAGCAATCAAAAGACCATAAAGAATATATCTCAGTCATTATATTTTTGAATTAATTTTTTTTCATAAAAGTGAAACAAATAGCATCAGGGCTCCAGCTGGGCACTATGATGCTGGCAAGCACCCTGTTAACCTTTTCCCAAGCAGCAGCACCTATGGATCTCAATCCTGATCATCAGCACCACTTGTTCAGGTCTGAGCCTCTTCTGAGAAGTGCATAGATGGTTATACTGAACCATGTGGCACAGGGGCTTTGTGAAAGGCACCCATTAGAAGTAGTATTCTAAACTCAGATACATGGAGAATGGATGCTCACCAAATTCATCACTGACTTAAACAAGAGTCGAATTTAGATAATCAAAGAAACAGACATGCTTCACCAGTAATAGAAGGAGCATCACCCGAGTGACAGTCAGAGGAGGCATTATATTTGTGGGCCATTGCAAAGTAGCAACTCATCATCCATGATTCAGCATGTGCTCTACCATGAAGTCTCTGTATAGAAGGTCTTTGATGAACGTCTCCCTTACCCCCCCATGCTGCCTAGACACATGGGGCTTTAAACGTTGATGCCAGCGCTAGCTTGTCACCCATCCTATCACTGTACTTAGGGAGGTCAGGCAACCACACTGATTGCTTTGTCCTATGGAGGACGTACACCAGTACAGTACACCCATACTAGTACACACTTCATTGCAAGTTTAGATTGTTTCGGATCAGTCTTGCACAGACTTCCAGAGATTACTCCCTTTTCTCATTAACCAGCTAAATCTCAGCAAATGTTGAAACTTATCTGGTGATAGTGTGGATACTGTACATTTATTTAGACCGTAAATATTTCTGAGGGAAGGGGTCTGAGGAGATGGGATGGCTCATGACAAGTGAATATGAGTTTCCAGAACTACTCTGCTTCTGGTGGATGGTGATCCAGAGGACAGAACCCAGCCTCAATATACATTCCACCAAATCTGAGTTTTCTTTACTCTGTTTAGTTTCTAAAAACACGTGGGCAGCAGAATATTATTTCATTAGGCATATTGCAGCCAAGACACATGTTTGCCTACTGCCAAACATTCTAGTCTGGTACTTGGTACCCAAAGTGATAGATGTTATCTGATCCCATGAAGGAGAGATTTAAAGGCAGGAAAGGGAGGAAAGAAAACAATTGTCTTCTCTGATTCTAATGACCCTTTCCACTCCAACACGAGACTCTCACTAGGAATAACAGCTGTGTAGTCAAAAGAATCACAAATGCGGAGGATTTGAAGAAACAATCAGTAAATATATTTTGTATCCCCTGGGTTCATTTACTGACACATTTGAATATAAAATAGCACAACCTATAACCCCTAACCCAGTTCTTTTTCAGATGTGTGAATTTAGCACCAATAAAAGTTGCAGGACTGACAGTCCTAGAAACTGAAATGTTCCATTTAGCTATCAGATGGGTGGAGAATGGATAACTACTGTGCAAGTTTCCCGCATCTGCCTGGCCAGTGCCCCCCTGGTGTCCGTACACAAACACAACCTTTGATTGTTAAGTTTCTGGGTAGCAGAATCTAGTACGTAGACTCCTGTTCTAAAACAAGGTATAATTAAAGTTACAAGGATTTGGCATTCAAAACACCATGGTCCACTGTCCTCTCTCTGTCCCTTCCCACTTTAAAACACCTCCAAGTGGCCCTGTGGGAGGAATTCTCCACCAAGATCCTTCAGACAGATTTCTCCCACACTGTCCTGTGGTGGGAGAGGAGGAGCTCACTCCCACCCCTGGCATATCCTCAGGGATCTGTGAGAAGCCATGGCCAGCAACATGAAGGAAGTCCTGTACCTCCACACTAGCTCTGGTCTTCATCCTCGTAGCTTCCTTAGCAGCACATCTCCATTGGGAGGGATCAGGGTACATGTTCTAGCACCACACGGCATGTCACCCAGAAGGAAATGGAAAGTGCAAAGCTCATAAAGCTTTTATGAAGTGAGAATGTAGAGCAGGAAAGTGAACGCTCATTCACCCTCCTTCCCAGCTGCACTGGTTTATTCATTCTTAGGCTTGGGGAGCCAAATCCTCACGTAGGTTAACTAGTATAGCTTTCTTCATGTCAGTGGAGCAACACTGATTTACAGCACCTAAGGACCTGGCTCACAATAAGTGCCTGGAATGTGATTTTTATGAAGAGAGGCAACAAAAATATTTCACCTAGAGTCAGGATTGTACATGTCATAATATCAAAGCATAAAACTATGTTCATTTGGGATCCTAGGAATCGTAACTGCTCTGAAAACCTACAAGACTGGAGAAGACACAATTGTATTTAGGGTGTGGAAATGTGATTGCACTGACTACCCTTAAATCTAGGGCAGCTGTAAGGCAAGTCCCTGCCCACTGATATGAAAATATGCCCCTCATTGTCAGTGCTTACCAGCACATCAGCTCCACATACTTTATTAGGGATGGGTGCATAGCCCTTTAAGCAGTGAGTTCATTTCTCAGGGCTGACAACTGGGAAATAAAGTGTAGGCGTAGGGTGGTTCTTTCACTGTCACTCACAGTACAAGTAATTTTGTTCAGTTTCTTCCGATACCAGATGATATGAAACTGCTGTTAGGTGCCAAAGCGTAAATGCCTTAAATCTGACCTGATGTACTGGTATCAGTTCAATGGCCCGCACAAAATGAATAGGCGGAAAATTGCTGTACCTCAAAGCAAATTAATCTGCAATCATCTTGTTTTAATTTTTGGAAACAGAAAGAAATTTGGGCCAGATCCTGGTATAAAATGACTCCCCTGAAGTCAATGGAGCTCTGCTGATTTACACAAGCTCAGGATGCTTTCCAGAAAATGTTAATATTAAAACAACAATTACCCCGTGTCAGTGCCTTAATTTGCAAATAAAATCAGTGCAGCAATAATTCAGGAAAGGAAGCTGTGATTCAAAGCTACACTATTCAAATCACTTCTTGGTCATGAAATGCTGATCACTGTGCATAGATTAGGCCTGATGGTAGCTGTTGATATTCTGCTGGCATTTTTGCCATTCACCTGTTTTGTTTCAGTGACACTTGACAGGATATTAATGTTTAGTTATGCAAAGTATAGCCATACTTCCAATATTAATTGTTAGAGCCACTGATTTCTGTAATGACTTCCCATAGATATGAGAAAATATACTCCTAGGGAGTGGAACAAAATGTATCCGAGAATTCTATCTTTTCATTGGAGATAAAAGGTAATTTCTGTGCCTTGCAGAGATCATAAAAGACAAAATGTAGTGCTGCCCTTTGAAACTTGTTGTGAAATCACTACAATAAAGTTTCCTAGGAAGTCAATTCTCATTACACTCAGGCCCACCGACATGGTGGGGAGAAGGGAGCAGTTGCCCTGGTGCCCAGTGATTTGTGGTGGCAGCCAGAGAGCCATGAGCTCCTTTAAATTGTCGGTGGAACTCTGCACTGCAGGCTCTGTGCAGCTCCGGGAGTGGGAGAGTGTCCAGCACCTCAGTCCGGGCAGCGCTGAGGACTGGTTGCCACAGCCCTGTCTCTCCGCTTGAGGTCCCATCCTGGCCCATGGAAGCTGTCGGCTCCCCTGATTGCCTTACATTCCATGGCAACTTGTGTATGCTCACTTACAGCTTGGATAGAAATCACAAAAGCACAGATCATACCATGTTACCTAATCTTCATTGGTTGTTAGCAGTATAGAGCCAATGACACGGAGTTGATCAGTTTTAAATGCATCCAGTGGAGGGCAGTAGGGCAACACTTCACATGCACACTTCTCTGCTAATTAGAGTATGGAAAACGAGATGAGACAAAACAGTATCAAATATACTGCAGGCAGTAGTCAGAGAGGCATTAGATGATTTAATGGAATTAATCTGCGGTAAGGGAAAATTAGGTTAGCTATTAGAAAAACCTTTCTAACTGTAAGGGTAGTTAAGCACTGGAATAGACTTCCAAGAGAGATTGTGGAATTCCTTCATTAGAGGTTTTTAAGACCAGATTGAACAAATACCTGTCAGGGATGATCTAGTTTATTTTGTCCTTCCTCAGCAGAGAGGCCTGGACTTGAAGACCTTTGAAGAGCCTTCCAGGCAGCCGTTGCTATGATCAGCAAACTAACAGGTCTTTTCCATGTCTAATCTATATATGATTCTATGAAGCAGTGTTTCCCAATTTTATTTGGCTAGGGAACCCTTTTAAACTTGAAAGAATTTTGCAGAACCCCTAATAACAGCCTTATATATGGAGTTGAAAAGGTAGACCACAAATAAGTAAGGATAATATTAAACAAATGCTAAACAAGGTCTGGCTAAGCTGGCATTATACAGGGTTACTTATCGTGGCAAACACAAATGAAAATTGTTTTCAATAAAATTAATAAATGCTTAAATATTAATTATTTTTTAAATCATAAAATGTTATTGGAATGGAATTTCTCATGGAACCCTTATTTTCACATTGCGGAACCTCAGGGTTCCACAGAACACTATTTGGGGAAACACTGCTCTATATCATTCTCCTAATATATTAAGTCCTGATAGCCACTGATTTGTTTCACGGGTCCCAATAAATTCCTTCACATCATGTCCAGACAGGCCCAGGCCACAATATTTTGAAAAGGGACAATTGGAAGAATGTAAAGTATATTGCATGGGAATATAATTTTGTGTGCCTGTACAATCCACATCCACAGGACTTCAAGGGGTTAACAAGAACTAGCAGTAGAAAGCCTGCACCTTTTATTTGTCTTGGATTTGTTTTGTGCTCTTTTCTGAATCATCATATTCAAATAGAAGAAAATGAGCCTGCTATACCAAAAAGGGCATTCTTGTATCTGGACACTGTTACATATTTAACTCAGGGAAAAGATCTTTTGGAAATGAGACAGGTACACGCATGCCTCCTCTGGAGAAGAAATTAGATCTACTGAAAGTATTGAATTCTCATTCTTTTTACTAGATGAACTGCAGCCTAGTATAGAAATGGGCCTTAGAGATAGAAATGCTGCTTCACACTTAGAGAAAAGGTTAACATTGTAGAAGTTAAGCTTACACTGCATGTGAGTCTGGAGGACTTTTTTTTTTTTTTTTTAGTATTAACATAACAAAGAATGTCAAGCATGCAGGGAGAACACAGATGAAATCTTTTCTTCCCTCTTACAGCAATCTCTAGATTTTCCCTTTCCTCACGGAGGCTTTGGAAATTCAAATGAAACATGACACATTGTGTTACCTGAGTGCACCCTGCCCCCAATTCATGATTCAAAACCAACAATTCACAGGTTTTTCCTGTTTAATCAGGGTTTGTACAGGAACTTAAGCAAGCCCTGGAACCGGCTCCAATGACAGCTTGAGCTGAACTGGAAAAAATAACCCTAGAGAATGTTAACTCTTCACCTTGCTGGGTTTCTCCGACAAAATGTTGCTCCATTTATAAATCTGATCCATTAGCCGGGCCTTCCCAGTGGCCTGGTTCTAACTTGGCACAGCTAAGGATCTGGTCTAATATTTTTTCTTATATATTCCAAAATCAGGTGCACACAGACAAGAATATAGTATAGCTGAACAATAGAATTCAGGAATAAAACAAAATTTACTTATAAGCTCAGATTTCAATGCTTCATGTACCAGAACAGGAATGAGCATCGGTAGTCCTTACTGAGAGAGAAGCATTTTGTTAGAAAGGGTAAAACAACACAAACTTCTAGCAGAGCTGTGTAGATACGCAAGATTTACAGACATTAGACCAATGGTCACCAACCAGTAGAGCAGGATCTACAGGTAGATGTCAGAGCCTCTGACAGGCGATCCTGACTGGTTTGGCTGGGAGACTATCAAGTGCCTGCACTTCAGCTACGCCTTCCCCCCACTGCCATGCTTCTTCTGTCCTCTGCCTCAGAACTGTCCCCCAAGAGCCTCCTGCTTGCCCAGCAAAGTGAGGGAGGCAGAGAAGAGGGGTTCTGATATCAGGATGTTCCCAACCCCTCACCCTTGGGCCCCATCTCCGCAGAAAGGGGGAGACACAACAGGGCTCAGAATGGAGGTTGCTTGCTGGCAGCTGCTCCTGTGTCTGAATGTGCTCAGCATTCTTAAAGTGGAATGTGAATCTCTGCCATACTCCTGGAAGTGACTAGTACATCCCTGCCGGCCCTGGGAGAGGCAGAGCAAGGGCTCTCTGCATGCTGCCCTGGCCTGCCAGTACTGCCTCCATTGCTCCTATTGGCCGGGAATGGGGAATCATGGCCAATGGGAGGTGTGCAGGTGGTACCTGTGAATGGGGAGACAGTGTATGGATCCACCTACCCGTCCCCCTTCAGGAGCTGCTGCTGTATATGTCAGCCACTTTCTGGAGAAGTGTAGGGCCAGGTTTGGAGTGAGCCTGCCACCACTTGGGGGCCATCTGAACTACGTGGTGCCCAACTGCAACCCACATCCTGAACCCCTGCCCAAACCCGGAGCCCACCCTGCACCCAAACTCCATCCCAGAGCCTGCAACCCCCTGCCTCAGATTCAGCCCCAAGCTCCTCCCGCACTCCAAACCCCCTCAGTCCAAGACCAGAGCCTGCACCTCCCTGCACCCCAACCTGGTGAATGTGAATGAAGATGGGGGAGGGAGGAAGGAGGGGATGAGCAAGGTGGGGCCTCAGAAAAGGGGCGGGGAAGGAGACATGGCAAGGGCATTTGGATTTGAGGTAGATCCTGGACTGCACTTAAATTCAAAAAGTGAGCCTGTGCTTAGAAAGGTTGGAGACACCTGCTTTAGACTCTATACTTCCACTATACACCTCAAGTTAGGCACCTACATTTAGTGGTCAGTTTGGAAAATGTGGACCAATGTAATTAAGTAAACTAAATGAAAGGAGGTTAAGTGTAATGGTGTCTCTAAGAAACAGAAATTGCCATACTGGATGCAATCACTGGGATGTCAAGCCTGGAAGCAGTATCCAGTAGTTGATACATATGGTTAAAGGGAGACAAGAAACAAATGCTGTACCTAACCGTTGTGCAATACTGTAGATTACAAAGGGTGGGAAGGGAAAAATCTTCTGATCTCAAGTGATCAGCTTGCTTCAGTAAAATGTTGATCAATCTTATTACCTAAATTTGCCTAAATGCCAATGTTATTAATGGATACACAATATACTATATATACCATGTATTGTGTTCAACCCATAGTATCTGCTGTGATGATTTCCTGATGCTGGTTCATGCTACATCATTACAGCAGCAATAAAAAAAGCTAAGGCCTTATCTACATTATGAGATAAGGTTGAATTTATTAAGGTCAATTTTTAGCACTCGATTTCGTGAAGTTGAAGGTGCGCAAGAATTTGATGTAGTTTCAAGTAGCACATCCTCGTAGGGTGGCTACTGCCAGCTTTGAGAATGATGCACTGTGGGTAACTATCCCATCCTTCCTGCTGCTTCTTTGCATTCTGGGTTATGCTCCCAGTGCCCAATGGGACCAAAACTGTTCAGCGGGTGGTTCTGGGTACATATCATGAGAGGGGCTGTTGTGATCGAAGTATCCAAGGCAATCAATACCCTTCTGCTAACAAGGTAGTGACTCTGGTGCTCAGTTGCCACCTTGGGCATTCATGCCGAGGTATGCTGCCTGCTCTGAGATCTGCTCGCCACACTGGAAATTAAATTCAGATTTTTCCAGGGTTTGTCCTGTGCATCTGTGGCGCACTGTGGGACACCTTCTGGAGGCCAAGAATGTTGACTTACACAGCACTACATCTGCACTACCCTAAAGTTGACCATGCAAGGTTGAATTTAGCATTACTCCTCATGAAAAGCACAAATACTGAAATCAACTTTAGCAGCCCTTGCGGTTGATGGAACAGGCTTGGTGGTGAGGGCTCATTGTTTAGAAAATTGACCTAATGTGGCTAAGTTTGAGCTAAACTCCCAGGGTACATCTATACAGCAACATTATTTCAAAATAACTTAACTGCCTGCTGTGTAGACGCAGACTATTTCAAAATAATGTTGAAATACTGTCAAGCTAGAGGACTTCTTATTCCAACTCCTGTAACCCTCATTGTACGAGGAGTAAGGGAAGTTGGAGGAAGAGTGCTCTTTTTCTAAATAAGTGTTGTGTAGCTGCTCCTAATTTAAATTTCAAAATAAGCTACGCAATTGACGTAGCTCAATTTGCGTAGCTTATTTCAAGTTAAGCCCTGCTGTGTAGACACATCCTCAGTGTAGACCAGGCCTTTCAGAATATTAGAAATCATTAGGAAAGGTATAGCTAGTAAGACACTAAATACCATAATGCCACTTTGTAAATCCCCAGAATACTCTCATAACTTGAACAAGGCATTAAGTTCTGATTGCTCATCTCAAAAAAGATATATTAGAAATGGAAAAAGTATAGAGAAGGGCAACAGAAATGATTAAGGGTATGGAACAGTTTCCATATGTGGAGAGAGTAAAAAGTCTGGGACTGGTCAACCTGGAAAAGAGACAGTTGAGGGATACTACAAAGCCATGATTGGTGTAAAGAAAGTGAATACAGAAGAGTTATTTGCCCCTTCATGTAACACAAGAATCAAAGTTCATCTGATGAAATTAATAGGCAGCCAGTTTAAAACAAACATAAGGAAGTACTTCTTCACACCATACATGGTCGACCCGTGGAACTCATTGCCTGGTGATGTTGTGAAAGCCAAAACTACAGCTGGGTTCAAAAAAGAATTTGATAAATTCATGGAGGGCAGGTCTATCAATGCTATTAGCCAAGACAGAGATGCAATTGAATATTGTCTTGTTCTGTTCATTCCGTTTGAAGCATCTGCTATTAGCCACTCTTGGAAGACAAGATACTGGGTTAAATGAACCATTCACCTGGCCCAGAATGGATGTTCTTATGTTCTTAATTTTACTAGTTCTAAGAGCACTTTAATTGCTTTTTCCTTTTTTTTAAAGAAAGATGGGCGAGGGTTGTAATTAACATAACACAGAAACAGACACCAGAAATAACTGCACACAGAGATAAAGGGTGAGATCAATCAACAACTAATTTATTAGTCTGGAAAGGCATTTTAATATCTTTTTTATAAGAAGCCCATAGGTTAAAAGACATATGTGTCTTAACAGACAGCTAAGTACCTAGTGAATAGGAGGTCAGCAATGTTGATTTAGCTGATTCAGTTAGTCAATTAGGTTGAGAAGTTACCAATAAAGCTCAAAAGTCCACTAAAATGTCACAAACTAAACTCATTTTCATTTGTGACTTAACTTGGAATAGCTGTGAAAATGAATGCCTTAGTTAGGAGAATGGGATATAAGACTTTTGTTTTTGGTTTGTCATTGGTCTTATTATCTATTTTCTTTATTCCCTTTCTTTGTTTTGTTAATTTATTATTATTTCATTTGGGACACATCTGGAAGTCCTTACTCGGCCAAATCTTTCACTTACTTCAGTGGATGTTTGCCCTGAAAAAAATACTATGGACTTAGGGATGTTACCTTTTACAGATACTTCTTTGTTTTGTGTTCTTCTTTTGTTCTTGCTCTTCTTTTAGTCTATGCTCTCATCATGAAAGTAGAACACATTTGGACAGGACTGGCATGTTTGTCAAAAAAAGGGCCTTGGACTGGAATGCCAAGGTGTTGAAAGCCAGAAATATGGTGCATCGGTAGAGCTGTGCTGGGGCTTTAGGAATAGGATGACACTGGAATTTTCCAGGCTAAGAATGAGGTTTATAGGCAGAGCTATGTTAAGAGCCAGGAAAGACACAGCACGTATATTGTATGCAGAACTGAAGAACATTGGTAGAGCAATGTACAGGCAGTCCCCGGGTTACGTACAAGATAGGGACTGTAGGTTTGTTCTTAAGTTGAATCTGTATGTAAGTCGGAACTGGCGTCAGCCGCTGCTGAAACTGATCAGTTTCAACAGCGGCTGAATCTGGACGCCAGTTCTGACTTACATACGGATTCAACTTAAGAAACCCAGGCATCCCCAAGTCAGCTGCTGCTGAAACTGATCAGCGGCTGATTCCAGGAAGCCCGGGGCAGAGCAACTCTGCCTTCGGCTTCCTGTAGTCAGCCCCTGGTCAATTTCAGCAGCGGCTGACTTGGGGACGCCTGGGGCAGAGCAGCTGGGGTGCTGCTGGGTTGCTCCAGTAGCGCCGCTCCTCGGCGCTACTGGAGCAACCCAGCAGCACCCCAGCTGCTCTGTCCCAGGCGTCCTGATTCAGCCACTGCTGAAACTGACCAGCAGCGGCTGAATCAGGACGCCTGGGGCAGAGCAGCTGGGATGCTGCCGGGTGGTAAAGTAGCGCCGAGGAGTGGCGCTGCGGGACCAACCTGGCAGCGCCCCAGCTGCTCTACCCCAGGCGTAGGCAAGAAAAGCCTGGTCTGCTGGGGGGGTGGGAGGGCACTAGCTGCAACCGCCCCCCCAGCAGACCAGGGAGACGTGGAGCAGCTTTTCTCGCCCCAGAGGACGGGGGCGGCGGGACTGCAGCGCATCTGGGCATCTCGCCGCTCCAGTCCTCCGGGGCGAGAAAAGCCCCGTTCATAACTGCGGATCCGACCTAAGTCGGATCCGCGTAACTCGGGGACTGCCTGTATAGGGACCAGGACTGGAATAGTAAGAGCATGGCAGAGGGTAGGACAGAGGTATACAGAAAGAGTTATGGGAATGGAGGCAGGGACAAAAATAGAAATGCCAAAAGCATTATAGACCAGAACTATAATGAATGTGGCACAGCTGAGATGTGAAGCAAACACAGCGCTTGCCTCATCAATATCTGGTTCTAGTCAGTGCTATTAGTCCATGATTCGTGTTCATGATCAAAATATCACCTCAGTTTTTATAGAGACCCCCAGGGAAGCACCAGTGATCTCCACCTGGATATCAACTGATGACTACCATGATCATTCTTATTGCAATAAATAAGAAAACAAATTTGTACTTATGCAGGGGTCAATTCCATGCTCAGTAACTTTAAGGAAGAAGCTTTGTATTCAAGAGATGAGTCGACTACTTGAAGTCTCATGTGCCATTATTGGAAAAATTTTTTTGCATTCCGGACATTTTAGAAAGGGAGGCCAGAGGTGCATATGCAAATGTGCTCATAACTGCATACACACATTTATGAGCACAATTACCATGATAATGCATGCAAATCAGATATTTGAGCTTGCAAATAGCCATTTCAGCACTAATAAACTGTTTGCACACACACAGATAGTTGATCTGCCCAAACAGATGCAGAAATGGCATGAGCAAATATAGGTGTACAATTGTGCAATGTTTTTTTTTTTCAAAATTTATCCCTTCTTTTATAACACACCTCTGTTTTAAAGCACTAGTTCCCCATTTCCAACAAGTATGACTGCAAGATTGAACAGACACAAACATCATCCTTTCTCACAGCAACTTGTAGAGTGTACACAATTCTTCTCAAAATGATCCAAGCAAAAAACTTGAAGTTCCCTATAATGTATGTTAGGATGTTTTGAATGAATGATGATAAAAAGGCTGCAGTTTATTGCTCAATGAGTGTATAATTCTGAAAATGATTAACTCGTCACAAAAGCATAACGCACAAAGTGAGATCATTAACAGGCATATTCAAAACAGCGCAATTACGCTGAAAAGCAAATACTGCATATGCATAATAGACTACTATGTTAAAAAGAAATAGAAGGAATAATTATCAAGAAATAAAAGTTTCCATCTGAAATACTTTATCAGGATTTTTGTACTATACACAAGTTACTCCTTTGAACATTCAACGGCTCTTTACAGGAAGTAGAAAATGACTATTAATTAGTGATTCTTAGTAGTAAAGGCAGGAAGTTTAAATATGAGGGATTCATCCAGTATTTTAGTATCTATGGGTATGTCTACACTACCACCCTAGTTAGAACTAGGGTGGTAATGTAGGCAACCGGAGTTGCAAATGAAGCCCGGGATTTGAATTTCCCGGGCTTCATTTGCATAAAGCCGGGCACTGCCATTTTTAAATGTCCACTAGTGCGGACTCTGTGCTGCGCGGCTACACACGGCACGGAGTCCGCATTAGCGGACATTTAAAAATGGCGGCGCCTGGCTTTATGCAAATGAAGCCCAGGAAATTCAAATCCTGGGCTTCATTTGCAACTCCGGTTGCCTACATTACCACCCTAGTTTGAACTAGGGTGGTAGTGTAGACATACCCTAATTCTTTTGGGATTTCAGGTAATTCATGGCCTTTACAAATCAGCAAAGAGTTCAGATTTTTCCTGGGTAGCGGAAACTGGGAGATGTAAAGAGCTTTTATCTTCAAGCCCCTTTTAAAGTTCCAACCATCTCCATCCATATTCAAACCAGCATTGGCCAACTGTTGTCCCAGGTAAGCAGAGCTGGATGCAACTTTCCAGGGCCATGACTACAAATAAGATTGAAGCAGCCACTGTCGTTCTTCCAGGGTTTGAATTAGTGGGCCTAGTGAAGACACACTAATTCGAAGAGAAAGAGGCACTCCCATCGTTGTCAGTAGTCCTGCTTCTACAAGGAATAAGGGAAGTTGAAGGGAGTGTGTGCTCCCTTCAACTTCCTGCAGTGTGGATGCTGCCAAAAATTTGAGTTAAGGTACTTTGATTTAAGCTACGTAATTAACGTAACTGAAGTTACGTACCTTAATTCGAATTTATTCCCTAATGTAGACCAGCAGCAGGAGTTTTTGATGCTCCTGAGACAACTACTGAGCTCAGTCATGTGGTGTGAGGCGAATCACTCCTCTCCAGGACTGAGTGCATGGCTTCTGTATGCCAGTCACTGGAGAGAAAGGGTGAGCATGAATTCCGTAAAGGCATTATAAAATACAGGACTATGTAGCACTTTAAAGACTAACAAGATAGTTTATTAGGTGATGAGCTTTCGTGGGCCAGACCCACTTCCTCAGATCAAATAGTGGAAGAAAATTGTCACAACCATATATACCAAAGGATACAATTAAAAAAAAGTGAACACATATGAAGAGGACAAATCAAATTTCAGAACAGAAGGAGGATGGGGGGGGGGAGGTAAATGTCTGGGAGCTAATGATATTAGAGGTGATAATTGAGGATCTTATAGCTCACTTGGTTAGGTCCAATAATGGTATCAGCCGGAGAAATAAAAAAGCAAATTGAAAGAGCCAGACAAATACTTAGAAACCATCTACTTCAAGACAGACCCAAGAAAACCAACAATAGAACACAACTTGTCATCACCTACAGCCCCCAACTTAAACCTATCCAATACATAGTCCTGTATTTTGTTTCAGCTACACCAGACTAACACGGCTACATTTCTATCACTATTCCGTAAAGGCATTATGGCATTGCGCGTTTGTTCATAAAGGCATTATGTGGTTGTGCATTTGCCCAGCCCATTGAACTGACATTTAACAGGATGATTATTTTACTGTGTATCAGTTACATTCCAATTCTTTTGAGATTTAATCATTGTGGACCAGATGTCCCCACAGGGATCTTCATGGTGAGCAAACCTTGTGTGTGCCATTCTCCATTTAACACTTTCCCTGGTCTTCTAAGAGTCTCATGAGACAGCACTCCACAAAATCCAGCATATACATGGAAGGACAATGGGAAGGGATGAGCTGTTAGCATGGTTTACCATCACTCCACTAGGTCCAGGAGGAACCCACTTAGAAATTAACACAATTTAGAGAAGTGCTTTAATCTAAGTAGGGAGCTCCTTCTGTGCTGTGGAGACTAAAGGGGCCTCAGAGAAAGCACTGACAGAAAAGCTCCACCAGTTCTATGGCTGGAAGAGACAGGAAATCCTGCTCTGCCTCCCCCTTGTAGAACAATATGATGAAAATTCTGCATGGGGAGCCTTGATGTGTTTTGCTCCCCTCCTCTCCTCTGAGGAAGAAGCCTTGGACACAGCATTTTTTCCAGCACAGCAGCAAGTATACGAAGTTTACAAGGCCTGAGACATGGCCACTTTCTCAACAGCTAAAATCTGTTATATGATTGAAGCTAATGTTTAGTATTAGAAACTGTTGAAAGGTCAAGGGGGAAAAGAGCACAAAGCAGTGAGCAAATTGTGTGTGTGTGTTTAAGAGACAGAGAGCTGAAAGGTCCCAAACTGTCTTAAACAAATATATCATAAAGCTCTTAATCCTGGTAAAGCCAGATTGTTGCCAACTCTCATGCTATGTGATGTTTTTTTTTAAAGTCATAGTTCATGGAAATGTGAATGCATGAAAATCTCAGATTTCATTTAAAAAAAGTAGTTACTAGCTCTCATGATCACACTGAAAGCTTGAAATGTGGCCTAAGTACATCTTAAAGGTTCTCCCAGAAAAAAAAACTTCACATTTATTATATTTTAAGGATGATTTGATTATTTTTCAGACAAATCCCATAATCTATAGGACCCTAAAGTTATCTTTGAACATTTGGAGTTGGCAATACTGTTCTATTAGTTGTTATTAATTTTATTTACTTATTTATTTAAAATATGTTTATCTCACCTATTTAAAATATTCGAAGCAGTTTACAGAATTTTTTTAAAACACAATAAATAAATGTATGTAAAGTAAAATAAAAGATCCCAAAGTGGGGAGAACATAAAATCTGCTAAAACACCTCAAGAGGAGGTACCCCCCCCCCCCACACACACACCCTCCCCCAAAAAGGGTGGCCTTAGCCTGGCACTTAAACAATGCTGAAACTATCAGTGGATAGTCCCACTTTCTGGGCAATATAATCCCAGTAAATCATCCTGATTATTGATTTAATTAGACATGAGAAAGTATGATGTCTCCTGGCAGTCCCTAGGGAGTGGATATCCATTGGCAGGCCCACTGATGGGAGGGGAAAGGGGCAGCTGCCCTGCGATCCAGTGATACAAAAGAGCCTGGATCTCCTGGCTGCCTTGTGTACTCCAAGGGCTGCCTTGGGGGGAGAGGAGGAATGCTCCAGGCAGCGCTGAGGGCTGCCTAGCCCCACCCTTCCTCCCTTCTGCCCAAAGCCCTGCCCCTTCTGGGGCATGGAGCAGACCCTCCCCCACCTTGCCCAGTGAGGCTCTCAGCACTGCTGTCTGTTGGGGACTATTGCCTGCTGGTACACATTAAAGCAGTACCAGGCTTTTCTAACCTATGCCTGTGGAGAGAGCTGCGTAGTGAATTTTGGAACCTTATCCAATTCTCTGATTATCCCTACCATCTCTGCTGTACCCAGCAGAAACTGAAGAAAGCAAAGAACCTAGCCTTCTCTGTATGGGTATGTCTACACAACAGGGCTAAGGTCGAATTAAGCTATGCAACTTCACGTCAATTGCTTAACTTAAATGGAAACAATTTACAGAGCAGGCAGTGAAATGAAGAACACTCTTCTTTCGACTTCCCTTACTCCTCGTGAAATGAGGGTTAACATGAGTCGAAGCAAGAAGTCCTCTAGCTCAAAATTATTTCAGTATAAAGGCTTGTAGTGTAGATGCGCTCTTTGTTATTTCAGAATAGCATCAGTTATTCCAAAATAATGCTGCCGTGTAGACGTACTCTAAAATTCGAATCCAATGACTTGCAGGATCTGTCTCTATTACACTGGAAACAAGAAGAAATGGGAGAGAAGGGGAGATGAGGTCTTCAATTTGGCTCTAAAATAAGGATTAACAGGCCTTGCCCAGAGGCATTAACCAAGCCAGATTTCCTTGTATGCTGATGAGAAAGGGCAATTCAGAGAGCATATCAAGTCTACCATGGCCTGCAGGGAATCAGTAACATACCTGCACTATCTTGTTCTTATGATTAAGAATAAGTCCCTTACTACTATGTAGAACTAGCGGAGCTGGTTCAAAGATACTTGTCAGGAGACAGAGCAGGTATTTTGGGGTTGCTCCACATAAAATCCGACTGTTTGTTAACAAGGTTTCAGTTGCTTTAGTGAAGGCAGCAATCGCAAAAGGTGAAAGGCAAAGAAGGATTAATAATATGACTCAGTGCTTACCTAACTTGTAGTCAGATTACCAGGGCTGAATCTGGGGAGAGGGATGGGTTTGAAAAGAGATGGCAAATAAAAGTATTTTAAAACAAAGTTGTCTAAAGCAAACAACGCAGAGTTAGTCTGAGTCACCTGCAATTTGCCAGAGAGGGCTAGTCCTAGCAGGGTGGAGTGGGAGCTGTTTTAATTGTATCAAGACTGTTCACCAGGATGATGGTTCATTTGTAAACAGGAGGAAAAAGGAAGGCAAGTGTGATAATGCACTAACCTCTGGATTCTACTAGCCTGGTTTGGAACACTAGGCTTGAATGATTGTATTGGCTACTTTACCTACCCATCTTGATTTTCCCATGATTAGGATGGTTAGATGTCCTGTTTTTAAAGGGATAGGTCCATATGTAAGAGTTCCTGCAGGTGTCCATACTTTTTTAAAAAATTGGACAAATTGTTCTATATTTTCTGTCTCCCCCATCAATACTGGTGAATCCTGCTTCTAGCTAGATCCAGGACTGTCCTTAGGCATACATGGCATAGGGAACCACAACATTTGGAACAGCATTAATGTTCCCTCTAATTTTTTCCATGTGCAGAATACATTTTGTTATGTGCACTGAGGCATGTGCAGATGTGCACCACAAATTAGACGCACAAGCTGCTGCTTGTGGGTGCTCTGCTAATCAGCTGGGTGGCTGAATCTCTCCTGAATCTCTCCTGAGTGGCTGCTCAAGCACTCAGCTTACAGGGAACACTAGGTACCACCACAGTGGTGCCCCAAATTTAGTGGAAACCTGTGGTAAATCAGGGGAGCCAACAGCCTCTATCAGCCTCTGGTCAAGGTGCAGGGGGGGAGGAGAGGAGCGGGGCTGACACTATGTTCCCAGAAGGGGCAAAGCCTTGGGTCGAAGGAGCAGGGCCAGAAGTAGCCAGACCTTGTTCTCCCCCTCCCCCATGCCCTTGCTCCAGCAGCAATTTTAAAGGCCCCAGGACTCCAGCCTGCTAATGCCGCTTTGAATCACAGGGCTCAGAGGCAACTGCCCTCCTTTGCTTCCTCCTGCCGTTGGTGGGCCTGTACTGCGTATGCCTAGGAATGGGATGGAAACAGTCAGAGGCAGCACTGTGGTTCCAGCCACCCCCTCCGGCTCAGTGCCAACTCCAGCAGCCCCCAGCCTCCTTCCCCATCTATCACCCTCTCTCCATGTGCTCTGCACCTAGACTTTACCCATCAGGCACTGGCAAGCGGCACGAGCACAGGCTGGAGGAGCAGAGGGCTGCTGCTTGACATGGACCTTGCCTGGTACCTGACTGTGTCTTCCCAAAGCAAAATGATTGGGGGCATTGCAGGGTGACATGCCCCTCCCCCCAGATTTCTGCTAGAGTTCATACCAGAGTGTGGCCAGCATCAGCCTCCAGGCCTGTGTGGGAGGCAAGAGATGAGAACTGCTTTCAGCTGCAGTGAAGGGGGCGGGAGGGATGATATGGTCTGTGTCTTTGCAGAGCTCATCTCCTTCCCTGCCCACCCATGTGGCTGGAAGCAGCTTGTCCCTTCCTGCCCACACAGTGTCAAAATGCAGCTAACAACTCCACGCTCCTGTTGGCCATTGACATATCCCAGCTGCCTTCTGATAAATGAATACATTAATCTAACTACATGGTATTTCTTTTTAACAGGGGCTCAGTCAACGATGTTAATTTGAACATTTGTACTACTGATTGCCATTGAGCTTGCTTTAATATGAGTAATTTTACCAGGTGTTCCCTCTTCAGCATAGGGAAACAGGGTCACTCGACCCAGGATGGATCCACATTAACAATATAACTGAAAAATAATTACTGAGGGGGGTGTCCTTTGTTCCAAGTGATAGAATTTTGTCACAGATCAGGACAGTGATAGTCAGTCATAGAGTACTCAGAGTTAGAGGCCAAAAACAGCAGCAAGGATCAGAACTGGAATCAGGAACCAATCAAATCTGTCACAAGGGTAACTGAAGCTGCAGGCATAAGCACTAAGCAGCCACTGGCCTGATGTGGCTGCTGGGTTTAAGTGTAAGCCTCGTGACACCTCTCAGCCAACCAAGGTGTCTAATCTGTAAATTAACTAGCTGGTCCCAGGATCAGCTGCATGCCCTGATTCTGAAGCTTTGAAGCGAGAGGTGGGTTTTCCATACTGTTCCTTTGCTATCTCTACAAATAAACATTCCTTTATGACTGACTGGTTGTTGTGAGCCCAGCTAATAATTTTTAAATAAGGGCCCACTGATGTTACCAGCACATACTATTGGCTTCTGATATCTCAAGAGGCTGAGTTTGTCAGAAAGAGTTCCACTGATGTAAGAGGCAGGCAGCAATGGTGTGTTTTGTCTTAGAAACCTCAATCTTGGCTACAACAGCAAGGTGTGAAAGATCATTATTTTATCTTTAGATTTCCTCATCTTCCAAAACTATCCAGAAGCAGGAACCACAGGGGCGAATTCTAACTCAGCTCCCTGATACCATAGTTTGTACCTGTCCTGATCCTTAGCAATGCCTGTTGTCCTACACAAAGTGAATGTCTTTCTCTTATAGGAACTCTGTGTTATTCCTTGGAATTTATCTTTTGGGGCTGGAAATTCCCTGGAGCATAGGAGAGGTTTTAAAGAGCTAGTAACATAGATGTAACAAGCAGATATTGCTTTTAAAAATAACACCGCCTCCCGCAATATATAACCCCAAGCCTGAAAACCAAATGTCTATCAGATCTTTATTCCTCATTGCATTACATTCAGCACATTAAACCAACATGACAATTTTGTTACGGGTTATTTTGGTCTTCAGCTAGATTAGTCTTATGAGGTATGCATGAGCTGCATAGAGTGCTGTGCTTCAAAAATACATTTATTTTAATTTGCACATCATAATTTAAGTGATTTTTTCTGGACAAAGTTGGGTCATCTTACCTCCTTAGGAAACATAACCCCCATTAATCAAAATATTTTTGTCAATATACTCCTTTAAGCCCCTGGAGGGAAAGTACCAGCTAGGTTGTTAGGAAAGTTTTATGTTGCCCAGTAACCACCGTGTTTTGTGGTAACTTGCAGCAGTCCTCTGAGGAATGATCCCGCTTCCTTGTGAGACCTTCTTGCTAGAATAGGTTATAATACTGTGAATTTGAAGTGGTTGATTCCTGAGATCAATTGCAGTTTTGCATTTCATATCAATATGACCAAAGACATC
Source organism: Pelodiscus sinensis (assembly GCF_049634645.1). NCBI lineage: Eukaryota > Metazoa > Chordata > Testudines > Trionychidae > Pelodiscus > Pelodiscus sinensis. The sequence goes on along the minus strand of NC_134733.1, from coordinate 15,618,729 downwards.
TGCAAGGCAGGTGATTTGTAACCATTTTCATACAACCACATTTAATGCCTCAAAAATGCATCCACATTCGGAAGGAAACTGAGGGCCATACGCTCAGTTCCTGTTAATTAATGTATCTCCCTTGATTCTACTTTTTACCAGCTAAGGGTCTGGCACTGATTGAAAAGACCAGCATAGGTTCAGGTGCTCTTTTCAAATTGTATCTCTTTCTGGGGCTTGTTCTGAAGCCTCGTGGCCTCCTGCAGCAAAGCAGTTCTCAAAAGAAATAATCTGATACAATATGAGGCATAAATATGAGCCATATAGGCAATGCTTTCACTGGGGAGCACAGAAGCCCTTGCTGAAGATTGCTATGGGCAATGACAGAAAAAAGTCCTTTCATACCCCCTTTGAATTAACAAAGGAGAGTGAGCATGTTGGACTGAAATCAGGGTAAGAACCAAACATGTCATTTGTGCACAAAAGGGAGATAGGCCTGTCGAGTTCATGAGCCGTACATGTGCTATATATATATATATAATGGGCCAGATCAATGTTCCCTCTAAATTTTTCCAGCCATGTGTAGAATAAATATTATGTGCACCAAGGCATGTATGGATGAGTACCACTTGTAGAAACACATGTTGCCAGCTGTGGGTGCTCTGCTAATCAGCTGGGTGGCCGCCCAAGTGCTTAGCTTATAGGGAACACTGGTCCAGAGCTTCAGCTGCTATAAATCAGCTTAGCTCCACTGATTTTAACAGACCTATACAGATTTTCACCAGCTATGGATCTGGGCTATATACTTTGCTCACTTGCATTAAGTAGCAGGAAGCAAATCAGTAGCTAGATACCCGAGCCACCCCCCCCCCCCCCCCCAATTAAACCAACACTGCCAGCCTGAATTCTGGCTTCTCTGCACACTAGTGGATTGACTATTAAAAAAAGCAAAACTTTGTTGCAAATGAGTCAAAGAAGAAACATTTAATTTAATCCATCATGGGGAAAATAAATTTTAAAAGAGCAGAAACCTTTGCTGCTTGCACACCTGGCATAAAGTTGAAACTGGCATTAGGTTTCAAACTGACATAGCTGCTGACTCAGAGCTAACACGTACTCTGCTCCTATTGGCTGTGAACCTGGGAAACGTAAGCTATGCCAGTGAGTTATCAACAGGGTGGAGGAATGTCTGGCAGAGAATAGTGATAGAAATGTAGCCGTGTTAGTCTGGTGTAGCTGAAACAAAATACAGGACTATGTAACGCTTTAAAGACTAATGAGATGGTTTATTAGATGATGAGCTTTCGTGGGCCAGACCCACTTCCTCAGATCAAATAGTGGAAGAAAATAGTCACAACCATATATACCAAAGGATACAATTAAAAAAAATGAACACATATGAAAAGGACAAATCACATTTCAGAACAGAAGGGGGATGCGGGGGGAAGAGGAAGGAAGGTAAATGCCTATGAGTTAATGATATTAGAGGTGGGGAAGGGTAGATGTCTGTGAGTTAATGGTATTAGAGGTGATAATTGAGGAAGCTATCTTTGTAATGGGTAAGGTAGTTGGGGTCTTTGTTCAGTCCCCCGCGGAGAGTGTCAAATTTTAGGATGAATGCCAGTTCAGAGGATTCCCTTTCAAGTGCAGATTTGAAAGTCTTCTGAAGTAAGATGCATGTGATTAGGTCATTGAGACAGTGTCCTTTCTTGTTGAAATGGCAAGAAACTGTTTTTTCTTTGTGATCCTGTCTAATGTCTGTTTTGTGGGCATTGATTCTTTGGTGAAGTGTCTTTGGCAGAGAATAGACTGCTTAAGGCAGAGTTTCCTAATGTAATTTCATTAACCCCTAAAGGGCAGGCAGCAGAAATGTGCTTCCATATTTTGACACTGTAGTACAAGTAGGCTTAGTTTCCCAACAATGCTCAAGAATAAATGTGGATCTTTTTCCAGATAATTTTCTTTCTGATATCTCCACTTACACTAAAGACAACTAGAAAGGGGAGCACCTTACCCCCTAACTCAGGGCTACTCAACATGTGGCCCATGGGCCACATGCAGCCCGTAGCCTGTTTGTTTGTGGCCCACGGTGCGGTTTGGGTTTACGTGGGGCTCAACACGTGGCCCATGGGTGGGATCCTTTGAACATGGCCTCCACTGGGAACATGTTCCACAACAGCAAGGCGTCTCTCAGACAGGGTGAGCATTGACAGATGCAAGTGGATGGGCTGTCTGGAACAGACAGGTGCAGGGTGTTGGCATTTCTAGCCCCCAGGGAGGAGGTGCTGGGAGCACCGGGGCATTGTGTGAAAGAAGCTATTTGCATATATATTTGCATGTATACACAACCACACTTAAGTTGCGAGCCTTGGCCTGTGCTGTATGATTGTGGCCCCCGGGGCTTCCAAAGTTGAGTAGCCCTGCTTCAGATTTGTGTACCAGATGTGTAGTGCAGTAGACATGCAGAGCTCTCCCACTCTTTTCTTTAGCAATCATACCCTTCTGATGGAAGCTGATTTGGTTGCTCTGTGATCAAGGACCTTGGCTCAGCTGCTGGCATCTGTGTTTGTCCCACCAAGACGCTCGCATAGTTATTTCCCAGGGGTGTGTCTACACAGCAAAGTTATTCCGGAATAACTATGCATAAGAACATAAGAACGGCTGTACTGGGTCAGACCAAAGGTCCATCTAGCCCAGTATCCTATCTGACGACAGTGGCCAGCACCAGGTGCCCCAGAGAGGGTGGACCAAAGACAATGATCAAGCGATTTGTCTCCTGCCATCCCTCTCCAGCCTCTGACAAACAAAGGCCAAGGACACCATTTTATCCCCTGGTCTACACAGCAATTCCATTATTTCAAAATAATTTCAAAATAACAGACAGCTTGTTCCAACTTCTGTAAACCTCATTCTACGAAGAATAACGCCTATTCCAAAATAGCTATTTCGAAATAAGGCATGCGTAGACGCTCCACTTCTGCTATTTCAAAATAGCTCCTTCACCAGGGCCATTCTAAGTTATTCTTCCTGGGGCTCTAAATCAAGAGAGCATGTCTACATTAGGGAAGCCTGCTTCGGACTCATTTTGAGGCTTCCCTGCAGTGTAGACGTGCTATTTCGAAATAAGCTATTTCAGAATAACTATTCCGGAGTAGCTTATTCTGAAATACCTGTGCAGCGTAGACTTAGCCTAGGTGACCTGCCTTTCAGCTGTCATTCATCTCACATCCCTCCCTGCATACAAATGTTTCTACAGACTTTTGTGTAACAGTTGCCACAGCCAATCCTTTCTCTTCTCATTACATATACAACACACTCCCACCCACTTTTTGGAGGGTGATTCCTTTCTCTCAGATATATCCCTGATTCCACAGTCCCAAGATAACTGCTGGCACAAGAGCCAGTGGAGAATCTCATACACATGCGCACACACACAAGCAAAGCAAGTAACTATTTTGGCCTTGCGTACTCTCTCTCTCTCACACACACACACGTGCATGCACACACGCGCACGTGCAAAGCAAGTAACTATTTTGGCCTTCCTCTTCTGGGGGATCATGTATGCCATGCAAATTGTGCAAAACATGGTCTGGCTCTGCCTGTCTTTCCAACAGTGGGCTTAAGGGCTGGGGAAACAACTCATCGCCAAACCCTTTATTATATTCTGGCTATGAGACTGCAGTGAGAAGCAAATCCTGTGCCATTCCCCTCACCTCTGCGCAATTGGATCGCTTATCTCATTTGGGGCTTGATTAATTATTAGTCTGGTTGTAATATGTACACACACGCACACAGAAAGGGTAAATGAAGACACTAGGCCACTGTCATTTTCCCACACATAGATACAGCTCAAGGTAAACGGTTCTGCCTTAATTACTATGCACGACTGAGCAAAATAGGCAGCATAGTCAAGGGGCCAAAGGGAGTTAGACACCCAATGCCCTTAGACATTAATGAACTGGACATGTTTATAGCATCAAAAACTCCTATCCTCTGGATCTAGGATAACAGCAGCAATTCTTGTCCCAAGTGAACAAGAACACTATACCTTTAAGAGCTGCTTGTCAAAACAAACATACAAACTCCTAATGGTGCATACCTGAGTTACCCTAAGTGACAGGGTGTCAGATGTTATCATGAGAGATTGTCTGTCTGGCTTTGAGTGTAAACCCTGCTCAGTTAAAGTGTAATCAGACTGATTTTGTTGGGCGCAAACAGCAAAATTTGCTTCTAATAACCAGTGCCTTTTTGCTTCCCCAATAAAGTTCAAAGGCCAGGATAAAAACTAACAACAAAAGATCTCGTATCCCCAGGAACACTTTCATTCCTTTTTGGCCCACACGGGTGATATTGCAAAGGCTCAAACTACACATTCTCTAACCCTAAAAATCCTAGTTTTTCAAATCTTCATTTAGGACCTGAGCCAAAGCCCACTGAAGTCAACAGAAAGATTCCCCTGACTTCAGTAGGCTTTGGACCAGGCTCTTGAGTACTCGAGGGTGTGACAATGGGCTAAATTAAATCCTGCTGTAATTCCAAGGAATATGAGGATGGCATCACACTGATGTAGTAAGAGATCAGAATCTAACACACAGTATTCTCTGAATGGCAGCACTATCTTTCTAATATTGTGCTTTTATAGGATAATAAAATAATAATCTAATGTTTAAAATAGTACATTGAAGTTATACAGAGCTTTCCATCCAGGGTTCTCAGAGCATTTTGCACAGATAATTAGCCTCATGACAGCTCTGTGTAGTGGGTATTACTATGCTCAATTTATGGAGTGGGAAACTGAGGCCTGGAAAATGTCCTCATTCTGCACATACTCATACTGCACATCAGCTACTGATCCAGGAACTGAATTCAGAGCACCTGTTTTACAGATGTGTGCTCTAAGAACTTGACAACATTTCATGTATTTCTGCAGCAACTACTACTAGCACTAGATCTATAAAGAGCTAAATTCACTGTCTTTGCTTCCACTGTTAATATTCTTGTCTGAAACTTGTTACTTTGAATAGCAGTCCCAAATCAAAAACAACTCCTCACTGTTTTTGCTGAAACAGACTAACATGGACAGACTAACTCAGACATTAGACCCAAATCAAATTTCATAATATTTAACAGTGGATGCCCAGGGGACTCTATGAAGGCAGTGTATTAATGCCCTACAGGCATTGTGCCTTGAGCTTTATCCCAGCAAGCCAAAGAAATCAAAGAAAGAGCAGTGTAATAAGCTCTAAAGGGATCCAACCTTCCTTGACCTTTGGAGTTAGGTGGTGAGACATCCAGTCCTGAGGATCAAGAGAAAAGAGTATCTCTTTGAGGAGAAAGAGAGAGAGATGTGTATATCTGGAAACAGGAGGACAAAATTGCAGAGATAGTGTTAAAGTTACAAATATGGGGTCAGAGATAAACACACACAAAAATTAGCTGATGGCAATCACTCTGAGCTAGGAAAAATTAAGCTTTCAGGGTATGTCTCAGAAAAATCTAGCAACAGTACAAATTCTTGATTTTGGAGGACCGTTCAAACGCTACTATCAATGATGGATTAAGAAGAGACAGAGAATGAGCAAGAAGGGAGGGACAGGTTACCTCAAAGTTATAGGACGCATAATCAACATCCCATCCCCAAGAAAAGATTCTTTAATTAATGTCAGTATAGTTACTTTATGTTAAGAATATATATGTGCACATACCGGTCCAACAAAGGCAGCTGAAAGGAGTGTATTTCCTCTTCACAGCAAGAACAAGTGCACAGCAAGGTTACAGAGCAATATGTGATTTGAGAACATTTTTCTGAAAGGGCAAAATCCTTTCTTGAAATGTTTGCTCGTTTCAGCTTTCACGGCTGGATAAGATGGCTGTTATAAATATCTTTCCCACTTGGAAAGAACAAAATATCTCACATTTTTGGAAAAAAGAAAAAGAACAGCCTGCAGATATTCAACCAACTCCTGATCCAAAGCCCATGGAAGTCAGTGGGATCTTTCCATTGACTTTGAAGAGCTTTGATCGGGCCTCAACTGAAATGCAGTCATTCTTATAAGGAGTCCTGAACAATAGGAGTTGTTTAATAAAAAGAGGCAATAACAAACTTACTAAGTCAAATACAGTCTTGGTCAGAACAGGTGCAATTCCTTTGTCTTTAATAAAGCTCTGGCCACATACACCAGCACTGAGACTTTTAGCTACCTTAAGAAGGATCTGATGGAAACAAAGAAGATAATGCCTCTGGTGTGCTATCTTAGGTGTTACTGCCCTTGTTTTCCAACAATCATCACTACTAACATACACATAGTATGCAAATTGTTCCCAAAAAGGAAGCAGGGTCTCTTCCTTCTGAAAATTTTCCCTCGGTATATTTATGAAGTAACATGAAGTCATTCCTATAACTTACTTTAGGTCATTTTAAAATGAATAGAATGTCGTGTTTATTTTTCAAATAACTTTAATTAAATCTTGTGGGCCAGATCCCTTACTAGAACAATACCAATTTAAACCCACTGAGGATCTGTCTCTTTTAAGTTCTTGTGGTTTTAGGCTTTGTGCATTCAGATTCATCTCTTCCATCAAGTTATAATTTTTTTCTGGATTTTGCCCACCTAGAAAGTTATATGGATTTGTTAGTTTTTAATGTTCCTCTTTTATGGCCTCTCACCACCATGATAATTGGAATACCCAAATGAAAATATCCCAGAAAGAAGAGAAATGCTTGGTAAATCAATAACAGTGCTTGGTTTCCAGATGGAAACTTGGAAACATCTATAACGTTCAGATGCTCCAAAATTTTTACTGCTCACCTGGCTTAGAAAGTACCATCCCCCAATTTGATCATGATTCTTCTTTTATTACCTTTCAGATGAATAGACTAGAAGGTGGATGCTAAATTAGCCTCAGTTGTAGGATGCAGAGCATATCTCCTTCCCCAAAAGACGTGCAACAACAAAAAGATCAAGGGTTCTCGGCTAAGACTTTCATACAAGAAAGGTAGGCTCACACTCAACAGATGGTTTCACCGGGTGACTGATTACTATGGTAATAAGACAATGCTGGAAGTTCATGTCACCTCCAAAGTAAATAGCAAAGGTTTGATTATAATCAATATCTGTTACAGATCAATTCTAGTATAAACAGCATTTTGTTATAGAAACCAAACCACCCTATTCCTTTCCTTCCATTTCCTACATTGGTGATTCCTTGGATGTTTATGAAAAAGCAACACAGTCCCAGAACCCTTCTAGAACTGATCAGAAACCCAGGAAGAAACTTCTGGCTGGGTTTTATACACAAAGTCAAGTGATCAGAATTGCTACGCCACTAATTACTACATGAAGCAAATTGTCTTGGAGAGACATCCAGTCCTGAGGATCAAGAGAAAAGAGTATCTCTTTGAGGAGAAAGAGAGAGAGATGTGTATATCTGGAAACAGGAGGACAAAATTGCAGAGATAGTGTTAAAGTTACAAATATGGGGTCAGAGATAAACACACACAAAAATTAGCTGATGGCAATCACTCTGAGCTAGGAAAAATTAAGCTTTCAGGGTATGTCTCAGAAAAATCTAGCAACAGTACAAATTCTTGATTTTGGAGGACCGTTCAAACGCTACTATCAATGATGGATTAAGAAGAGACAGAGAATGAGCAAGAAGGGAGGGACAGGTTACCTCAAAGTTATAGGACGCATAATCAACATCCCATCCCCAAGAAAAGATTCTTTAATTAATGTCAGTATAGTTACTTTATGTTAAGAATATATATGTGCACATACCGGTCCAACAAAGGCAGCTGAAAGGAGTGTATTTCCTCTTCACAGCAAGAACAAGTGCACAGCAAGGTTACAGAGCAATATGTGATTTGAGAACATTTTTCTGAAAGGGCAAAATCCTTTCTTGAAATGTTTGCTCGTTTCAGCTTTCACGGCTGGATAAGATGGCTGTTATAAATATCTTTCCCACTTGGAAAGAACAAAATATCTCACATTTTTGGAAAAAAGAAAAAGAACAGCCTGCAGATATTCAACCAACTCCTGATCCAAAGCCCATGGAAGTCAGTGGGATCTTTCCATTGACTTTGAAGAGCTTTGATCGGGCCTCAACTGAAATGCAGTCATTCTTATAAGGAGTCCTGAACAATAGGAGTTGTTTAATAAAAAGAGGCAATAACAAACTTACTAAGTCAAATACAGTCTTGGTCAGAACAGGTGCAATTCCTTTGTCTTTAATAAAGCTCTGGCCACATACACCAGCACTGAGACTTTTAGCTACCTTAAGAAGGATCTGATGGAAACAAAGAAGATAATGCCTCTGGTGTGCTATCTTAGGTGTTACTGCCCTTGTTTTCCAACAATCATCACTACTAACATACACATAGTATGCAAATTGTTCCCAAAAAGGAAGCAGGGTCTCTTCCTTCTGAAAATTTTCCCTCGGTATATTTATGAAGTAACATGAAGTCATTCCTATAACTTACTTTAGGTCATTTTAAAATGAATAGAATGTCGTGTTTATTTTTCAAATAACTTTAATTAAATCTTGTGGGCCAGATCCCTTACTAGAACAATACCAATTTAAACCCACTGAGGATCTGTCTCTTTTAAGTTCTTGTGGTTTTAGGCTTTGTGCATTCAGATTCATCTCTTCCATCAAGTTATAATTTTTTTCTGGATTTTGCCCACCTAGAAAGTTATATGGATTTGTTAGTTTTTAATGTTCCTCTTTTATGGCCTCTCACCACCATGATAATTGGAATACCCAAATGAAAATATCCCAGAAAGAAGAGAAATGCTTGGTAAATCAATAACAGTGCTTGGTTTCCAGATGGAAACTTGGAAACATCTATAACGTTCAGATGCTCCAAAATTTTTACTGCTCACCTGGCTTAGAAAGTACCATCCCCCAATTTGATCATGATTCTTCTTTTATTACCTTTCAGATGAATAGACTAGAAGGTGGATGCTAAATTAGCCTCAGTTGTAGGATGCAGAGCATATCTCCTTCCCCAAAAGACGTGCAACAACAAAAAGATCAAGGGTTCTCGGCTAAGACTTTCATACAAGAAAGGTAGGCTCACACTCAACAGATGGTTTCACCGGGTGACTGATTACTATGGTAATAAGACAATGCTGGAAGTTCATGTCACCTCCAAAGTAAATAGCAAAGGTTTGATTATAATCAATATCTGTTACAGATCAATTCTAGTATAAACAGCATTTTGTTATAGAAACCAAACCACCCTATTCCTTTCCTTCCATTTCCTACATTGGTGATTCCTTGGATGTTTATGAAAAAGCAACACAGTCCCAGAACCCTTCTAGAACTGATCAGAAACCCAGGAAGAAACTTCTGGCTGGGTTTTATACACAAAGTCAAGTGATCAGAATTGCTACGCCACTAATTACTACATGAAGCAAATTGTCTTGGACCACAGACTTTCTTAGAATTCAGCCTTATTTCCCTGTACCTGAGAAGTGCACATAAAGTGCAGTCATTTTACACATTTGGCCCCTGAACATTTTTCAAAACTCCCACTATACACTGCAAAATACAATTCCTCTTTGGCTTGAAAAGGCAACTGGACTATTTTTTTAAAAAAATCAGTCTTCCACTTACTTGTTCTTTGCAGTCTTTCTTGACATTTAAATGCTAACAAACAAAAATAAGATTGAGTTTCACTTAGTCTTGATCATATTAATTAAAAAGTCAATTAAAATATTAACCGTAAATTCAGGCAATACCTTATTAAGCAAAGGAAAAACAAGGTGGAAGATGAACACCCCGATGGAATCTCAGAAGAGTAGATTTATTCCAGCAAGTGCTTTACAGTGTCTGTTATCTCAGCCTTGGCTAAGCAAGAGAATGCTGGTGAAAATCTTTGCCTGGTACAGTACGGAGCCTCTGTTTCACAGGCCAGGAATTTTACATTGAATAATTTTTAACTTCAGCTCTGGGAGGAAAAACAGGGTCTTGCACTTATTTTCTGTTCAGTTCGATGATTCACACAAAGAGGACTCCTAAAATAAAGGGGGAAATGTAACATTCCCCAGTAGCTATCACAGGAGGATTACTTTGCAGGACAATAAATAGAAAAAATAACATAAAAGATTTTAGCTTTTAATAAATATAAACTATAGTGGAAATTCTCAGTCATCATTCAGTGTTATTGGTTTCATAGTTTTGCTGCTAATAAAATACCCACTTAGAATTTTATAAAAGATAATAACACTTAACACTTATAATTAACTTTTTTTATTATTATTTGAACTGAGATTTGGGCCCCACTATGCTAGGTGCTGTACAAACATATAATAAGAGAACATTCCTGCCCTAAGGCGGTTACAATATACTAAGCGTGGGAGGAGAATACGTTACAGAAAGGTGAAGTGACTTGCCCAAGGTTACATGTGAAGTCAGTGGCAAAGCCAGTAATAGAACCCAGGTCCTATCGACGGGACAGTGCTACCTCCTTATAATATAGTAAAAGGACTGCAATTATAAGACCCTACTGCATATTACACATTTAATCTTCTAAGCACATTTACAGACATTAACAATACAAACAAAAGTATTTATGAAAGAGATTTTCAGAGGCACAAAAACCAGGTAAGTACCCACTTCCCACTGATAGACAACAGAAGTTGGATGTTTAACTCCTGTTTGTGCCTAGGAAAATCTTCCTCGGGTAAGGCTGCAAAGTACGGGTAGCCTGGTTTGCAGGGAGGAATACTGGAATACAGTGTCTAGTCATTGTTTTCTTTATATTACTCAGTAAACCAGTGGGAGAGTATGAAGTAAAACCAGCTCTCCTGACTCCCAGCCCCATGCTTATCTCCCTATCTCATGCTGCTCCTCAGTCACGCTTTCCTAACCCAGCATCAATGCCTTACTATGATGATGAATAAGACACAATCTAATATATGCATCCAAACAGCAAGAGAATAATTCACATATTTCTAAATTTATTTTATCATCACCCTATCTTTGCCTCTAAATAACTTTTATGATTCCTTTTGCTAATTAAAACTTATTTTGAAAACAAAACCTGAGCCAAACACAAAACCCTATCTTGTAACACGTATGCGCACGCGCACACACCAACACACTCTCCCCACACACATTATACAATAACAATACCAACAGGCCTTGTTGCAAAATATTGGATTTTTCATAATGCATTATATTTGTTAGTGAATGTTTCATTCCAACTTAGATTCAAGTTAGTCCCTGGCTTTTTCCACATTGAAACCTCTAGGGCTAGTAGTCTGCAGGTGCTCAATTACAATTAAAGCCCCATTAAAATATCCATTTAAAATTACCCTCTTCATGATAATCATAGAATGCTAGACCAATACATTCAATTTAATTAGGCCTTTGGGTTTGTCAGGAAGAAATCGAACAAAAATCCCTCTGGCTTTGAACTCATCTGAATTTGTGCAAAGACTATGCAACATGCATGGCATGGAAGGCTAAAACACAAAGTGTACCTGCCTTCCCTCCTGAGTTTGTATATGTGTGAACTGGGAATCAGATATACTGCATGAGAAGAAAAACATACCAATTTAGAGAGATCCTGTCCATTAATGTTAACCCCACAGATAACTGCACACAGATAACTGCACCTGCAAAGTTTATGCACACATCCATTTTACATATGCTAATAGGTTTGTACATGTCAAATGACACAATTTTTTTGTGGGCACTATCAGTTACAAACCAAAAAGCAGGGAAGCAAAACTGGTAGCAGGGGCTGAAAATATAGCTCTAAGTCAGTGGTTCTCAAAGTGCAGTCCGTGGACCACTAGTGGTCCACAGCTGCCTCCCAGGTGGTCTGCAGCTCGAGCTCAGCCCCCCCCCCCCCACACAACATGGGATGCGGTAGGCTCTCATGGGGGCTTGTCCATATCCTTGCACCTCAAGTGAGGCTGCCCTCCCCACCTCATTCTTTGTGCTCGGAGTCTGCAGCAGCAGCAGCCTCGAGACTATTTTCGCCCTGCCCTCCCCACTTCCGGTCACCATGTCGCTGGGAGTAGGCCCGGAGCTGGAATTCTTAAGTGAGGAGCTGTTGACCCTGCGCTTCCCCCGGGGCTGCACCTGCCGCGACGGGGACCTCCCTGCCCTGTGCACTCTGCTGCAGGGTGCACCCCACGCCGACCTGGCCACCCATCCATTGGGCCATGCACTTCAGCAAGGTGTGGCTCAGCCCGGGCACGGAGTACTGCTCCACAGGACCCTCCCTTTCACATGGCTCAACCTTGCTGTGCATGTGGGAGGGGAAGGAAGCACTACCCGGCTTGGCAGGGGGTCTCGATACCATCCGTAGCCCCCGGGGAGGGCCAGGGCCCAGGTTGTGGGGGTGTGCCCATGGTGGAACATGGGACCCAGTGGGCTCTCATGGGGACTTGCCCATGTCCCCCTGTCAGAGTCAGTGGCATCCTGCCATCACCTCCTCCCCCTCCAGTCCCTGCTTGTTTCCAGTGAAAGATAGGGATTAATATGAAAGTTGAGAGGTGGATAAGCAACTGGTTAAAGGGGAGACTACAGCAGGTTATATTGAAAGGTGAACTGTCAGGTTGGAGGAAGGTTACTAGCGGAGTTCCTCAGGGATCAGTTTTGGGGCCAATTTTATTTAATCTTTTTATCGCTGACCTTGGCACCAAAAGTGGAAGTGTTCTGATAAAATTTGCGGATGACACAAAGTTGGGAGCTATTGCCAATTCTGAAAAGGATTGGGATATCATACAGGAAGATTTGGATGATCTTGTAAATTGGAGTGATAGCAATAGGGTGAAATTTAATAGTGAGAAGTGTAAGGTTATGCATTTAGGGATTAATAACAAGAATTTTAGTTATAAGCTGGGGACACATCAGTTGGAAGTAACAGAGGAGGAGAAGGACCTTGGAGTCCTGGTTGATTATAGGATGACTATGAGCCGCCATTGTGACATGGCCGTGAAAAAGGCTAATACGGTCTTGGGATGTATTAGGCGAGGTATTTCCAGTAGAGATAAGGAGGTGTTAGTGCCATTATACAAGGCATTGGTGAGACCCCATTTGGAATACTGTGTGCAGTTCTGGTCTCCCATGTTTAAGAAGGATGAATTCAAACTGGAACAGGTACAAAGAAGGGCCACTAGGATGATCCGAGGAATGGAAAATCTGTCTTATGAAAGGAGACTTAAGGAGCTTGGCTTGTTTACCTTAACCAAAAGAAGGCTGAGGGGGGACATGATTGCACTCTGGGACAAGAGTGCCAAAGGACTGCGGTGTCTCAGTTGGGGGACACATCAGTGGGGGGGGGGGTTGGGAGGAGGTTTTTTTTGCTTTTCACTTGTGTGGTCCCCAACTGATTTTTCTGTGGGTCAATGACCTCCCTTCCCCCTGACCAAAAAAGGTTCTCCACCCTTGCCATCAATAAAGAAAACCTGGCAACTTTTTGTATTGAACATAAATTTACTTTCTTTAAAATGAAGTTTGATAAACTAACATGAGAAAGTTAAAACGCTTAATCTGTTTAATAATTTAAATTAAACCATTCTCCCTAGCTGCAGCACTAGCAAATTGTTTCTGGTGTAATTATGTAATTAACTGTGAGTTTCCATTAGCAACTGGTGTCCATGGAAAGATTTGCATTGAGCCAGGTGGTCCATGGGCCAAAAAGTTTGAGAACCATTGCTCTAAGTATTATATGCTGTTAGGAATGGATGAATAATGAATGTGTTATATATCATGACAAAAGTATTGAAAAATATAGCTTTTGCAATAGCAATAACACACACGAAACTGGATTCTGATCTCAGTGACACTGGTGTATAACAGGAGTAACTCTAGTGAAATCAATCAGTATAAATTTCATGTGAGGGCTTAATCCAAATATCACTGAAGCCAATGGAAAGAATCCCATTGTCTTCAAAGGGCTTTGGATCACACCTAAAGGAGGTCAGAAAATAGACCCATACTGATACCTGGAAAAAGTAATTAGTGATTGCTAGACATAACTTTTCCCTTATAATATTTAAGGTGCACAGGAAAACAAGATTTGATCAAGATGCATGAGATTACAAAATAAAACAAGAAAATACAAGAATTTACCATTTTTACAAAATCTCACAAATATGGAACAAACTGAACCATCACGACTTGACCTCTACATACACAGATCTCTTCACTCAAAGACTTTAAGCTCAGAAGGAACCTTCATGATCATCTAGTCTGCTCTCCTGCACATTGTGGACCACAGAACCTCACTCATGCCCCCCTGTAGTTGTTCCATAACTGGTGAGTTACTGAAGTCTGCAAATCTTGATATAAAGACTTCAGGTTACAATGAATCCACTTATTCTCCTTCAAATCAGTGAATGACTCATGTCTCTCACAACAGAAGAAGGTGAAAACACACCAGGGTCTCTGCCAATCTGATGGGTGGAAAAATTCCTTCCCAACCCCAAATATGGCTATCAGTTAGACTATGAGCATATGAATCAAACTCACTAGTCAGACATCTGGGAAAGAATTCTCTAAAGTAACTCAGAGCCTTCCCCTTCTAGTCCTTTCTCCAGTCATTGGAGATATTTGCTAATAGTAGTAGCAAATGGTCACATACTTTTGTAGGTAATTTCATCATTCTACTACCATAAATTTACCAGACTTGGTCTTAAACCACATGAGATTTTTCTTCCTCTACCCCAACTCCTCTTGGAAGGCTGTTCCAGAATTTCACTCCTCTAACGGTTAGAAACTTTTGTCTAATTTCAAGTCTGAACTTACTGATAGCTAGTTTATATCCATTTGTTCTTGTACAAACTCTGGTCCTGAATTTAAATAACTCCTTTCCCTCCCTGGGATTTATCCCTGGATGTATTTATAGAAAGCAATCATATCTCTCCTTAGCCTTCATTTTGTTAGGCTAAACAAGCCAACCTCCTTAAGTCTCCTGTTATAAATACACCTTTCTTAAACAAATGAGAACAGAATTGCACACCATATTCCAGTCTCACCAGAGCTATGTATAAAGACAACACTTCCCTATCTCTACTGGAAATACCTTGCCTAATGTGTACTAGAATTGCATTAGATGTTATTGCCTTTGAATTTTCTCTTAGCATTCATAACAAAAAAAATAAAACGCAACCTCTCTCTCTCTCTCTCACACACACACACACACACACACACACACACACACACACACACACACACAAAGGCACACAAGTGTTCATTGTGGAAACCAGCTATGTACACAGTAAACCTTTCTTTTAACATTGCCAACGTTAATCCCCAAAATACAAACCTCCCAAGCTCTGCTTCCTGTTATCTATTAAAATTTACAGCAAATGGAAATAAAAGCCCTTTGGGTGAAGGACCAACGAGCTGGTGAGATTATTGCCATGAAGTTCTGACCAATGTTAAAGCCACTTTCCTCAAGAGGACAATTGATCAATCCCCAAAGAATCACCAAATCCCATATCATCTATGAGAGTGCAAAATAATTTTACAGCATAATACCACCTCTTCCAGAGCAAACCAAAGCAGCCATATTGCACCACAGGCAGCTGTTTTAAATGAAAAAGCGCATCAATAAAATATGATTTATAACAACTTTGTGGGGAAGTTTTGTGCTTATCATTCTCCAGATAAGATAGGAAATGCTGAGAAAGGCTTACTAAAGGACAACCTGGCAGTCAGTGTGTTAACGAACCTGCCGTCCAAAGCCTTATTAGCACAGAAGAGATGGTTATAAAGTGACAGCTGCCAGTGCTAAGGAGTGGTGTTGGAGGCAGGGTTATATCCGTAAGTGATGGTGCTGTTATAGTCGAGATGTAGAAGTAGCCACATTTTTTACATTTGGACTATTCCACCTGCTTAATTTATTATTACGGTAGTGCCTGGTGGCCCGCACCAAGAACATTACCCCATTCAGCTAGGTACTGTATATACACATACATTCATAGAAATATAGGACTAGAAAGGACATCAGGCATCACCTAGCCCAACCTCTCTGCTAAAAAGAGGCCAAACATACCGAGATAGAATGTATGGTGCTGGGTGGGGAGGCTCAGGCCCCATGCTACCCTACGGTCCCGTGGTGCTGGGGGAAAGCGTGGCCTCACCTTGGGGAAGGGCCTGGGCAGAAGGGGCAGGACTCGGGGCTTGCCTCCCACAGCCCCACCTTCATCCACTGCCCATGTTGTCACCTCACATTCAGTTGTGATCCACTATAATCTCTGATCCTTTTCTGCCAGTTATTCCCTATTGCGTAGCTGTACATTTGATTTTCCTTTTGTAAGTGAAGTACTTTTTCTTTATTTAATTTCATCTAGTTGATTTCAGACCAATTTTCCAATTTGTCAAGGTTGTTTTGAATTCTAATACTGTCATTCCATGTGCTAGCAACCCCTCACAGTTTGGTGTCATCTACACATTTTATAAGCATACTCTCCACTCTATTATCCAAGTCATCAATGAAAATACTGACTAGGACCAGATTCAGGACAGACTCTGCAGGACCCCACTAGATACGTCCCCCCAGTTTGATAATTTCTCTGAGTCTTTCAACCAGTTTTGCATCCACTATATGGTAATTTCATCTAGATCACATTTCCCTAGTTTTCTTATGATAATGTCATGTGCGACTGTGTCAAAAACCAGGGGTGAAAGTAATTGCCAGGATTTACCAGTATACCTGGATCCTTGGCAAGGCGTGGGGAGTTAGCTTTGGGCTCCTGGAAGGGGTGGGGACTTGTGCAAAAGGGGAAGGGCTATGGGCCAGAGTACCCCAGCCAGCCCTTCATGGCCATCTCAGCAGTGATGATCAGAAGCCCAAGGACTGTGGCAGCCAGGAGGCAATGCGTCAAGAGTACCCTCCTTAAAGCACTGCCACAGCAGTACTTGAACATTGCTGCCCCTTTTGCTCCCCCTCATTGGTAGCCCTGTTGTGGTAGCAGCAGCTGAGAGCTACAGGCCCTTTTAAATCACTGGGCCCTAGAGCAGGGAAGCGAACTACGTCTCTCCCTGGGTCACCTGCATAATGGAATCCAGGACTGGCACACGACGTGTGCAAAATTACCAAGAAATACCAGTATGATCCTCTATTGAGTTCAGCACATTAGTGGGGCTCAGCACCCATTGGTGACACTCAGCACCTTTCAAGATTTGGCTCATAGTTTTATGTATAACAGTCAAGCTCTGAGACCCTAACTTGCTCTGAGGGAAGTAGCTTTATTCATTCTTCTTCATAAAGGAACACTTTTCACGCAAATAATAATGATTCTTGCCGGTGCAAATGCTGTATGCAGGCAGCAGCAGGCCTAGCCTCCTGCAGTTGTAGAATGACGGGATAATGAGACAAGGAGCTGGGGACGCCCAGTTAGGAATCAGGAAGCTTGAGGAAAATATCTGACTGGGCCTCAGACAGGGGAGAATGCTCTGGAGCACAGTGTGACATCAAAAGGAGAAGGGACTGTTTTGGCTACAATCCAAGCAGGGTCTTTTGTTTCTTGTTATCAAAGAAAGTTACTGCTGCAAGCCAGACAATAAAGACTTTGGAGGAAAGCCATCCTGGTAAAAGACACGGAGATAAATTCATTTCATTGGCATGGCACCTGAGATACACTTTGCTCACTTTGTTTGTAAATTGCCTCTACCCACTTGTCAGTGTTCACCCAGAAAGTTCTCCAAAACAGAGTGGCTACGTCTAGACTGGCATGATTTTCCGCAAATGCTTTTAATGGAAAAGTTTTTCCGTTAAAAGCATTTGAGGAAAAGAGCGTCTAGATTGGCACTGATGCTTTTCCACAAAAGCACTTTTTGCGGAAAAGCGTCCGTGCCAATCTAGACGCGGTTTTGCGCAAGAAAGCCCTGATCGCCATTTTCGTGATTGGGGCTTTTTTGCGCAAAACAATACCACGTTGTCTACACTGGCCCTCTTGCGCAAAAGCATTTGTGCAAGAGGGCTTTTGCCCGAATGGGAGCAGCATAGCATTTCTGCAAGAACACTGACAATCTGTGTTCTTGCGGAAATTCAAGCGGCCAGTGTAGACAGCTGGCAAGTTTTTCCACAAAAGCAGCTGCTTTTGTGGAAAAACTTGCCAGTCTAGATGCAGCCAGTGAGCTGAACATGCTGATATACTAAATAAGATGTCACACAACTCTCCCCCATTTTATCTACCACCTCCCTGGTTTTCAGGCTCTTTCTGGGCACAATGTGGGTTATGTGCCTTTCACTCTGGTGCCCCTGAGTGGCCAAAAAAAGAAGGGCACCACCTACCCTAAATCTGTATGCCCCCACAGGCTCAATAAGAAGGTAGAGTTGTGCTTTTGTTGAGAAAGGAGGGAGCAGAAGGGTGAAATAATAGGCACAAAGGAGGGGAAAAGGATGCAAAAACCATAGGACTGTCAACACAGAGAACCTATCTTTTAACTTAACCGCTGTTTCTAGGAAGCCTTGTTACAGAATGGATTTACTGGACAAAAATGCCTCACTGGAAGAGACAAGTCCTAAGTCACTTCTATTGCAAACCAATCATTCTCTTCCCCAACTGACATACTCATTCACACAAAAACCCTTTTATTTTTTCTGTACTTTATTAACAAGTTTGCTAGAAAATGTCATCAATCTTTCAAACTCTGTGCCTCTATGTGTAAAGTCCAGCTTAGAGCTTCTTATTATGTCTGCAAATGCAAATGATCAAGAACCCTTCTGAAATCTATACTGAATCTGCTAGTCCCCTGTAATTTTACAGAAGGCTGTGGTTTCTTATTCTGTCCAATGTATGCCATTATTGACCTGCAACCAAGAATCGCAGGACAACCCAGTGCAACCACAATGCAAAATGGCTACATAACACTTTTTACATGTTTCTAGCTACAGTTGAAATGGTCAGAGTATCTGTAATTGAACTCAAGAGTTGTGTCTACACTGGCATGATCTTGCGCAAAAGCAGCCACTCTTGCTCAAAAACTTGCTGCCTGTCTACACTGGCTGCATGTTTTGCACAAGTAAACTGACGTTCTAATGTATAAAATCAGGGCTTCTTTCACGAGAACTCTGACACTCCCACTCAGGAATAAGCCCTCTTGCACAAGAGCTCTTCCAGAAGAGACCAGTGTAGACAGGCAACATGAATTTCTTGTGCAAGAAAGCCCTCTGGTTAAAATGGCAATCAGAGCTTTCTTGCACAAGAGA
Source organism: Pelodiscus sinensis (assembly GCF_049634645.1). Classification (NCBI taxonomy): domain Eukaryota; kingdom Metazoa; phylum Chordata; order Testudines; family Trionychidae; genus Pelodiscus; species Pelodiscus sinensis. Next base: position 15,599,567 of record NC_134733.1, on the reverse strand, counting down.
TTGTTTACACTGGCATGGATGCTATTGCGCAAAAGCACATCTCTTGTGCAAAAGCACATGCCAGTGTAGACGCTCTCTTCTTGAAGAGTTTTTGCAGAAGAACTCTTCCGCAAAAGAGTTTTTGCATGAGAACGCGCCAGTGTAGATGTAGCCAAGGAGTCTACAGATAATAGACTTTAGTTACAAACTGTGTTGGGCCAAATTCTGAGCCAGTGTAAATCTGTGTCGTTCCATTAACTTCAATGGAGTGATGTTACCTTACAACAGCTGAGTATATGGCCCATTATTTCTACATCCACTGGAAGAACAGGATGTCCAAATGGCTAAAAGAGACATCAAGATGTCCTGAAACAGGAGACACAAAAATGTCATGTCTCCTATTCATTGTCATGTGAGACCCTGTGAGAGAGATTATTCTGACCCCCACACATCAGAGGTGCTATATCCCCAACAGAATACATGCGTATTGACTGTAAGTGCATCTTGTAACTCTCGTTAAGAGCTAAGAGAAGGTATGCATGTAAATACCTGCTCAATGAGAGAGGAATAGGAAAAGAGAGAATCTGTGGCTTAGAACGTATTTATGATAAGAATCTGTTCTTTGCAAAAAGATGAGATTCAGATATCACTGTGATAGGTGCCTTAGAAGGGTTCTCAGGACAAAAATGTTGGTGGCCTCATAGTGCTGGGCTAGTCACTTTAACTTTCTATGCTTCTGTTTTCCTCTTCCACTTTTTATCTACTTAAATCGCAGCCTTTTTGAGGCAGGATCTTTTTTCACTGTGTTGTACAACAGCAACCTGATCTCAGTTCAGATCCACCTAGAACTATTATAATACAAATAATAAATAAAATATGAAACTATACATTGTTTGTATTTATTTTTCAACTCGCATCACAGCTATTCTGCTAACAGGCAGGAGGGCAAGTTTATCACTGATGTAACACCACTGACTACAATGGAGTTAGGCCAGTAATGTGTTTGGTTCAGAGTCAAAAAAAGGTCACCCATGTTCAACAAAGAAAAAAGATGTATGTGAACTATGACATGGTTCACCAACCTGCTCTCCTCCATTTATAGAATAAAACAAAAATCTCTCAGAAGCAATCAGCACAGTCACAAATCCATCTATGGAACCCAGTTTTAGTGTTCTCACTAAAGAGCCTTTAACGTCCAATGATATAGCACTCCTTTATTGAGGATGAGATCTCCAATGAGGGAGAAACCATGAGAAAGACAATGCACTTTCTATTGTTTGCATTGCTAGAGAAATGAAATATGCTCTAGCCTACAGTTTCAGAAGTAATTAGTGATATTTGGTGCCTCAGTTTTTGGGTGTCCAATCTGACACCATAACAGGACCAATTTTCACAAAACAGGAGCTCAGCACTTTTTGAAAATGAGGCCCATGTAAAGTGTCTCAAGTCAGACACCCACAAATCACTAGTCATTTCTGAAAATGTAGGCCTGTATGTTCATTAGAAATTCACAGATTCCAAGGTCAGAAGGGTCCTTTGTGTGATCATCTAGTCTTACCTCCTGTATAATACAGGCCATAGAACTTCTCCAGAATAGTTCTTTTTTTAACTACAGGCAGTCCCCGGGTTACGTACAAGATAGGGACTGTAAGTTTGTTCTTAAGTTGAATTTGTATGTAAGTCGGAACTGGTACATATTGTAGGGGAAACTCTAGCCAAACATTTCTCCAGAGCTCAGTTTTATTCTCCCATACCTCACTTCCCTCAGTCCTTTATTCTCAAGCTGAGGTGTCTTCTGAGAAAAGCCGCTCCGTGTCTCCCTGGTCTGCTGGGGGGGGGGGGGGGGGAGAGGTGCTAGCTTCGCGTCTCCCTGGTCTGCTGGGGGGAAGCAGCTAGTGCGGGGTTGCCTCGCCCCGTTTGTAAGTAGGGATCCGATGTAAGTCGGATCCATGTAACCCGGGGACTGCCTGTACACCATATCTTTAAAAAAATTGCCAGTGATGAAGAATTCAGAATGACTATTAGTGAGGCTGAGCTGCAAAGTTTAGCTCCAGATCCAAAGTTTGCAGTTGTTTAGACCAGGCCATGACTCTTTATGTTAATAGAATGTTCAGTTACATTCTCAAGACAGGAAATTCAGGGAACAGCTGGTTCACTTTCATTCCCTTTGCTACCTAACCTCTTTCCCCTCAGCATTTTTCCCTTCCCAACTCCTCCTTATCACCTCCACCCCATTTGGGAGTATGCATTAAGATAAGACAACTAGATAAGTAACCTCTCATATGTCAATTTACATGTATAATCTGATAATTTACAACAATTAGAGCATGAAATACTTCTGTATCTTCATCCTGTTTAGCTCAATCTGTAAAGTAAATATTTGCCTGGTGGTATTTCTCATCACCCTGAGTTAGGTAGTGGGAATGCATATTAGGAATAGCAATAAGAAATAGGTAATTCTTCTAGCCTCCTGGTATATGAAATTGGTTTACAGGCATTACAGTGCTTCAGATGGCACCAGAAGGTAATTAACTATTGCAGCCACTTATTCAAAGTCTTTAATCAAGATTTGATACCTTTCTAACAGATATGCTATAGCTCAATCAGAAGTTATAAGCTTGATACAGATATTACTGGGTGAATTTCTACAGACTGTGTGTACAGGAAGTCAGACTCTAGATAATCAGAATGATCCTTTATGGTCTTAAAATATATGAACCTTTTAATTTGGTTAGTATTAGATTCTAGCAACAAAGTGGCTGATGCAGGTAGCAGATCAGCTGGGATCCCAGTCTGATGTGAGAGGCAAGGTTAATAATGAAATTGAATCCTATTTATATTTCTGGTGGATGTCTGATTACATGAAAAGACACAGACAAAAATATGAAATAAATGAAACTAAGTGCAGGTTGGTTTTCTGGATCTCTATAAAACTGGTTCTCCCTAAATCTCCTGGAAACATATCTGGTTTTGTTACTTGTCAACTTTTGATGGGAACAGTGCTGATTTTCACTTCCTATTGCCTTGAAGCACCAACTGTGGGCCATGACGTATCTCACTTAACCTTTTCTCCCACAGAGTAACACTGAACTTCTGCTATATTGGATAGTCTGTGATTCTCTGATGCTTACCCATCAGTCAGCCAAGGGCAAAGAATGGATCAGGGAGATAATGATCCTTTCTTTGATCATATAACCGTTTCTGTAACTGGTTGCTGTCATTTGAAAAGCAGTGGGAAGAGAAAAAATAAAGATAACTCACCTGACATGGAGCTATATGTGACAAGAAATGGGCCTGAACTATAACCCCAAATAGGACTGTCCTTAAATTGTAGGAAAATTCAGATCCAGACCTGGTCTCTGGCTTGACCCTGAGATTAATGATACAAGATTAGAAAATAAAACTGAATAGGCAAGGTTGATTGAGAGGGTATCCCCTTCAATTTTACTTATTCCTCCCAGAAGGAAGGCCTTGTGTTTAACTTACTAAGTTCCAGTTTAGAAGATGTAGGTTCAGTGCCTGGCCCTTCCATACATTTCCAAAGAAACCATGGGTAAATCACTAAGGGTATGTCTACACTTGCACCCTAATTCGAAATAGGGCTGCAAATAATCTGAAATTGCAAATCAAGCCTGGGATTTAAATATCCCGTGCTTAATTTGCATCTTCCCGGCCGGGCGCTATTTTTTGAAATTGACAAGACCGGAATAACTGCCCGCGTCTAAACGCGGCAGTGAAATGGCCATTAAAAATAAATCCCTATTTCGAACTACCTGTTAAACCTCATTGCAGGAAGAATAACAGGTAGTTTGAAATAGGGCTTTATTTTGAATGGCCGTTTCACTGCCACGTGTAGACGTAGGCAGTTATTCCAGTCTTGTCAATTTAAAAAAAAAAAATGGGTGCCCGGCCAGGAAGATGCAAATCAAGCACGGGATATTTAAATCCTGCGCTTGATTTGCAATTTCGGATGCCTACATTTGCAGCCGTATTTCAAATTAGGCTGCAAGTGTAGATATACTCTTACTCTCTCTGTTCTCCAGTCCCCAGCTATAAAACAAGGGTACAAATAATACTTATTCTTCTCATTCTCTGTGGCTACGTCTAGACTGGCATGATTTTGCGGAAATACTTTTAATGGAAAAGTTTTTCCGTTAAAAGTATTTCCGCAAAAGAGTGTCTAGATTGGCAAGGATGCTTTTGTGCAAAAAGTGCTTTTGCGCAAAAGCATCCGTGGCCAATCTAGACACAATTTTGCGCAAGAAAGCCCCAATCGCCATTTTAGCCATCGGGGCTTTTTTGCGCAAAACAATTCTTCCCTGTCTACACTGGCCCTCTTGCGCAGGTATACTTGCACAAGAGGGCTTTTCCCGAGTGGGAGCGTGAAAGTATTTGCGCAAGAAGCACTGATTTTGTACATTACAAAGTCAGTGCTCTTGAGCAAATTCAAGCGGACAGTCTAGACAGCTGGCAAAGCAACTGCTTTTGCGCAAAATCTTGCCAGTCTAGACGCACCCTGTCTGTCTTGTCTATACAGATTGCAAGCACAGTTTCTTTGACCTAATTGGAGCCATGCACATTTACATCAGCTGAAGATCTGATCCAATTATTTTATTTTCCATCTATCATACAACTACTGCCTCAGAGTGCACTACCAGGGTATGTATGGGTGTTTCTTTGTCAACAAGAAAGTCCAATGTGATCATCTGGACAATGAAAAGATACTGCTTTTTAAACAGCAAATTTGCATGAAAGATTTGGAAACATCCAAGTAGTAAGTTAATTCAAAAGCATCAGGGTAAAACAATTTCTTGTAAGACATCTTATAACAGACATCTGTGTGGATCTGAAAGCCAAACCCCTGGGCTCCTTCCTCTTACAAGAAGAGTGAACCTGTTAGCCAAGTCCTGTTTTTCCAGATAAGTCTTGTACATATTTGCACATTAATTAAAAGCAAAGTCCGAGAAGTTGAGTGAATGTGGAATATATTTGTCACTATCCATTATGTGTTCTTATAGAACTGAAATGCTATGAGCACATTTCTAACCACAAGGACATGATCCACTTCAGGCCTTCCTTATAGGAAACCTAGAAGAAGCAAAGCCATAGCCGTTTGTTTAATGTCATTTAAGAAAAAAATTAAAGATACAAGACATGAAAGAAAATAAAAGGCAACTCTATGGATATTCATAAAACTTCCCAAAATAGTCCAGAATTTGAGTCAGATATAGACAGTATTATCTAGTGATTAGAGTGGGGAACTATGTGTCAGGAGGCATATATGATATCCTCTATTTTCCCACTGACATTTTATGTGACTGTGGGCAATTCACATCACTACTCTATGCCCTGGTTATCCTCATATGCAGGGGTGACCTGCCTGTGACTCCGGATCACACATGGGTCTTCAGAAATTAATATGTGGGTTCAAGCATAGGTACCAACTTTCCAATGTGCCGGGGAGGGGGTGCTCACTGCTCAGCCTCCAGCTCTGCTCCATGCTCTGCTCCCACTCCACTCCTTCCCCCAAAGACTCCGCCCCTTCCTACCTCTGCTCCAAACCTGCCACACCCTCACTCCTCCCCCATACGCCTCCGGCATGCCAGGAAACAGCTGATTGTGGTGGGTGGGAGGGTGAGGTGCTGATTGGTGGGCAGGTCGGAGGCACTGGGGATGGATGGTGGGGGAGCTCATGGGAGCTGCAGACATATTACTGTGGCTTTTTGGCACATACAACATCTTGAAGGTGCCTTTTACACTGCTCCATGGCTGCCATTTTGGATCTGGCTTTATTGATAACTGGTGACATCTAGTGGTCAGGTGTATGAATCCCAGGTGGGTATTCCACAGAGACATTTCCTAGTCTTGTTTCTAGCCTACCTCCCTGAAAAGTTCTGTTTCCCATTTAAAACTCTGTGTTTGGCAAAAGTGCTAATGGAAAATGCAACTCTCTTTGGAGGCTAATCTCAAGAAAATAGGATCTCGTGCCCAGGTGGGTAGAAGAAAATAGAAATGAACCATTGTCAGTGATCTGAAACTATAATGCTTTCTTTATAAGGTTTGATCTTGCAAAGTGCTAACTAACTTCTGGGGTATCCAATGGGAGTCAAAGGTATTCATCATCTTGCCAGAGTGGGCCGTAAAATGAAGTTTTCTCTACCATATGTTGGCTTCACTCTTGACTAAGGGGGACAAGAATCTTATAACAGAATCTTCTGAACTGTATGGGTTCATACATTAATTCTGAGCAAATAAAATGTGCCCAGATTTTGAAACTTGAGTTCATAAATGTAAGCAATTAATTCTTCATTCAGGTGACAAATTAGACACTTGAAATGAGTATTTAGACACCTGATACTGAAATGTGGCACAGGGGCCTAGCAATGCCCACATTTTGAAACTGGAGCCAGAATGTCTGAGTAATCACAGAGGACCTGAGCCTGCATCACAGAACTCAGTGACAACTCTGCTACTGACTTCCATGTCAGCTAGGCTGTGCCTCATGTGAATTGGAAATCTTGCATCATTATTTGTGCAATGTGACATCAGACATCTAAGAGCAGCAATTTAGGAGTAATAAAAAAGACACCAATTTTTAAATGCTTTGGCAGAGCCCCTTTAGCAGCCAAATGCATATTTTCGACCAAAATGAGATGGGACATGGAAATAGGACACCAGAGAGAACATATTTTAAGAGGCTTCAAACTATAAAAGTCCATTTTATGAACCTTTGAAATAGAAAGCATTGTTATGAATGTTTGTGTGAAAGGCATAGATAATCATCATCATATATATTTATTAAGCATGAAATCGCTTCAGGCTGGTGTTTGCCTTTATCAAAACTTTGCAATTTCTATTACATTATACTCTATCCAGCCCAGATAACGAGCATTCTCCAAACCCCATCTCTGCTCTGCAAATTAGCATATGGTAAGAAATCAAGAGTGGAAAGCAAAATATGTGGATGCCCAACTTTATATGCAGAGAAGACATTATTTGATCTTAGGAAAGAGGTTACAAAGTGTAAACACAGTAATTAAGGCACTCATTCTAATTGCAGGCAGTTAATTGTACTCTATGCTGCATAATTGAACCACCCTCTAAGCTATACGATTGGCATTATTGCAGCCCTTGACTAATCATTGGGGTTTATTTGGAGAAAGTTAGCAATCCCCTCCCCTCCTCATTAGGCTATGTTCTAGGGTTCCCCCAGTACCACATCTGGCTGTTCATTATTATCATTTACTCTTATTGCTATTCTTACTATGCCCGGCAGATGGTATTAGTTTTTTTAGGGGAATTAAAGGAGATTGGGGGGGTTAAATAAAATTATATAAAAGGGATTTAAGAAGGCATATATTACTTTTTTGTGTTAGAATAGAATTGGTACTGGGATTCACTTTTACAAGTGTAATTGTTAACCCATTACATGGTTTTAAGATGACATAACGTGTGAAATAGGATATCATTGCTGGTTAACGGCCTGATCCTGTTCCATTGAAATTGGTAGGGTTTTTGGCATTCACTTGGACTAGGAACAAGGCTACAAGGTGTAGATAGTTTTGCCATACTGTCTTCCATGTGATCACCATTGTACTAAAATGTAGAGCACCACTGTAATACAGCATTTTGGAGGCTCCAGGGGAATTCAAGAAATAGAAATAAAGTTTTCATAAACTCTAAGGCTGTGTCTACACTGGCACCCTTTTCCGTAAAAGGGATGTTAATGAGACACTTCGGAATTGCAAATTCCGCGGGGGATTTAAATATCCCCCGCGGCATTTGCATGAACATAGCTGCCGCTTTTTTACGGCTCGGGGTTTTGCCGGAGAAAAGCGCCAGTCTAGACGGGATCTTGCGGAAAATAAGCCCTTTTCTGGAAGATCCCTTAGGATCCTACCACAGGAATAAGGGATCTTCCGGAAAAGGGCTTATTTTCTGCCAGATCCCGTCTAGACTGGCGCTTTTCTCCGGCAAAACCCCGAGCCGGAAAAAAGCGGCAGCCATGTTCATGCAAATGCCGCGGGGGATATTTAAATCCCCCGCAGAATTTGCAATTCCGAAGTGTCTCATTAGCATCCCTTTTATGGAAAAGGGTGCCAGTGTAGACACAGCCTAATTATTTTGTCCTCTAAATTTTTTAAAACACGTGAGAATGTTACAATACATCCTGGTATAAAACTACATGTGGACCTTGAGGCATAAATCTGTTCACAGAGACTTCTGTTTTCCTCATATTCAAGCCAGAATGCTTAGAAATGCCTCTTCCTCTTCCTTCTTTAGGTTTAACAGCCAAACTACCTTGGTCTATGATCTTATTAGGACTCCTAGATAGTGTGTGGTGTGCTCCCATCACAGCATGCACAGGTCACACCCCCACCACCAAAATCTGAAATGGCGTCCCAGTGCTCAAGACTTGGTTGGGAAACCTCTGAAGAAGACCACTACAGTAAGGAGGCCCTCCTAATCACATGTGACCATGGAAGGGCTTTTGGCATTCATCCTTGCTTCCTAGACATCTGGGTAGATACATTATCCTTACCTAGATATTCTTCTCTACTTTCAAAGTATACGGTATTTTTCATTTTCCGTTGTAAAGTGCTGTTGAACAATTGCTGTGTTTCACTTTGAAACATGAGCTATATTCATGGTATATTTTGTAAAGTGCTATATAATCCTGCTGGAGGAAGGGTGCTCTGCAATGCAGGCTATTATCATTGGGCACTTCACCAGAATGAAATGAGGAAGTAATAGGCAGCACTTGATTTCACTAGCAGCCCAACAATACGATGGATTTGTAGGTCTCAGCTTGATCTTCAGTGCGTACTGCAAATCATTTACTCAGTTCAGTCTGACTGTGCCTAAAACGAAGATAGGAGCAGTTTACATTCTTCTACTAGGCTATAAGGAGTAGGAAATTCACAAAAATCTTCTCTTAAAATGTTATATATTCTTAATTAACTTTATTTGGGTTGTAGCATGAGCATGTATGTGCATGTGTTAACTGTTTCATTTTATTATATGTACATAATAACCTGGATGTACCAAAATTATTTCTGTTAACACCTTTGTATCATACAAGCATTGTTGTACTACAGTACTGTTTTCTAGCTCCGACAGCCTATCACATTATATTTCTTTCAAAAGTTTAACCCAGTCAGACAGTACAATTCCTGAAATATCAGTATTAACAATAGGTGGGATGTTATTTTATTTATTTTTCCCTGAAAAATTCTCTATGACAATAATTTAAGGGGGCACAATCAAGGAGTTTTTCACTTTGTTGAAAATATTTTTTTCACCTTGTTTGTACAGACCCACTAGAAAGCATTCAATTGAAATGCGTATTCTTACCAAATGCTCCCACTAGAGGTGGATCTGCACCAAAATCCCCGCTCCAGACAACCATGAACTATAAGTCATTTGATATTCAGGTCCAACATCTGCAGCACAGGCTCATGTTGAGCTAAGATTGGGCTTTGCTGTATGGCTGATGGCTGATCTTCAGTTGTAGGGTGGTCAGATTTCGAAACCAGAACCACAAACACCAGTCCTAGGAAGAGTGGCTGAGGATGTCAGGAGACACTTTTGGTGGATGATAGGTAGGACACATGAAAAACAAGGATGCCCAGTCCTCCTCTTTTTCCTCAGCCTAACAATACCACTCCTTTTCCTTTCTGTTATCTTGTTAACCTGACTCCATGCAAAGGGGGACTGCTAGTTCAAGGACCCATGTTGGATTAAGTTATAGGGGAGAAGAGGTTCTTTAGCTTGGTCAGGAGTTAGTCAGATGCTTCAGGTACTAAGCAGTCTGTTGTAAGTTTCACCAGCTTTGCTGGCTCATGATGATCCCTTCAGTAGCTGGTATTCAGGGACTGAAAAAACACGTATTTCTTGTAAAACTGAGGTTTTCAGGGATACACATGCTAACCCTATGACAAGGCTGCAGCATTGATACATTCGTTTGGGGAGAAATGGACTTTGAGATCAATCCCAGATCGGACCAATGAATTCAGTTGCAAAATTCCCATTGATATCAATGACGCAGGATTGTGACCTTAAAGAGCTAGCTGGACTTTGCAAACAGACAAAAGGAGAAAATGGGTGGGTACGTGGAGGAATCAGGGAGCTATCAGGCTCACAGCATCTCTCCATGCAAAACTCTTTCTCTCCCCTTCCCTGTTTTTTTTCCTTTCCCTTTTGTTTATAAAGTTTGTATATAAATGTTTATATGTATTAAACATTTAACACAGAGATAATTTCAAACGATGGCGATAGCAGCTCTCTGAACTACAGCTAAAACCCTCTGCATTGATCATTGCTAGAAGGGACTGAAGTAGCAGTAGGGGCACTGCAGATTCTAAGGTGTGTTTTATCTGCCTAAGACACACAATAATGTTAAACATTTACTCCTTCATAAAAATGTGATTACCTGCATACAGAGACCTGATTTAAGGCACTCTGCATGTTGTCTCTGGCAACTTCGTGTTTACCTCTCATGGTAGTAAACTTTTAAATAGCAAAGGACTGGACTAACCTTTTACTATGGCAGTATGATCAATAGCCAAGCAGTCTATTTTCCCTCACCAGCTCTTATTCACAACAGAAACTGCTCACCAGAAGCTCGCCGCAGAAATTGGGGAGACAATGTGTTTAGGGAGCTGGGCACTAAAGGAAGAGTCAGGAAATCAGGATCTAACCCAAGCTCTGCCACTGGCCTGCTGTGTGACCTTGTGCAAGTCATTTAGGCCCAAATGTTCCAATATAGCCCCTACACACCCTGATCCAATGCCCCACAACATGATGATTCTTTCCATGTAAGCCATAATTTTGGGCACCTCAGTTACTGAGTACTCTATTTCAGATGCATCAGGACTGAATTTTCAGGAGTAAATGAACATTTGAATAGTAACTGCTCCGTGCCTGAATTAAGTGTTTCTCCATCATTAAAATTAAAATTATCATGTTTCCCTGCCTCTCCAAAGCTCTTTGAAATCTATTCTTGAGATCTATTATTATTGACAAATTGCTGCTTCATATTAAATCATCATTTAATATAGGAAACAACATTCTAAATCAAGGTTTATTATTTAGTAAACACTTTTTAATAACTTTAGCCAGTTATTTTTGGCTACACTTTTAATGGTGATATGGAGATTCTCTATTTGAAAGGAATAGATATTATAGTTGGATTGATAACATCTTACAGAACATTTAATCACTAGGTAATCAGTTTTAATCTAGCCCCTGACAGTGCAGCAACAACAAAATTATACCAAGTAACAGGGATGGTAGATAGAACATTGGACTAGGATTTAGGAGATACGTGTTCTATTCCTGACTCTGCACTAGCCTGCTGGTGAGGCTGACCATGGGCAAATCACTTCTCTGTGCCTCAGTTTCCCTACCTGTAATAGGGAGATAATGATTTAAAGAGCTTTGAGGTTTACAGATGAAAAGTGATATAGATTAGAGTTAGGCGGCATATTTTTAATGGTTGCTCTGTTGACGGTATTAAATGCTTTGATGTATCTGTCTTTCTGCTGAAATGGTATCTTGTATCACAGGTATATATTGGGACACACTGGTGAAGTGAAGTGAGGGGAAGAAGCTTTCATTGCTTTGTGGATACCTAGAGGTCATCAAAGCTGACAATTTGCAACTAAGCTTGAGCAACGTTTGCTTTAAAAATAGTAAATGAAACTCTGAAGGATCTGTATTACAGAAGTTCACAGATATTAAACTTTGATTATAAACTCAGACATATAGAATATTGAGTGGAAATGTGTATAATTCATGAAATTATACACTCTGTTCATCTTAATTATAGTTCATTTCTGTATCTCTTGACAAAGAATATTTACCTGTAGAACCAGATTATCGTTTATTGTGTTGTTTGAGGGCACCATGTGCTTTAAATGAGATTTTCAAAGAATATCTTCCCTCTACCTCCTTTCCATCCTTTCCCAACACGGGATTTCTTATAAAATAGGGAGGTTTTGACAGGTCGCAAACTGAAGTTAATTGCAACATTAAGCTTTTTTCTCTCCTCATTCTTGATCATTCTAACATGAAGCCCTTCTACTATCATTACTGCAAATAATAGGTTTCTATTTATGACACTCACTTTCAATCACAAATAAATTTCCTTACTGAAATTGCATTGTAGAAGAAGACCATCTGTATAACAAAATAAAACAACCTCAGTTATTTTATATCTATAGAGCACACATTAGGAATTATTCACCAAGCAAGCTAATTAACATTTCTAATGCTCACTTTTGCTGAGTTAATTCTTGATCTGCTATAAATTTAGAGTGGAGAGACCTAATCAAAAAATTGATTTTCTTTTTGATATCTAATGCCTTGCATCTTATCATTTTACAGAGGTGATGCAGTATAATATGACACAAAGTAACACAGATACATAATATAATGTGTACCCAGAGCATCCAAAAAATCAAAGGGCCTGATTCCTTCCTCAAATAGGTGTAACACTATTGTTTTCTGTGGAGTTACTCCTGATTTATATTGGTGCAATAGTGGAATGAGGCCCAGGGATTTTTTTAGAATAACAATAAACTGGGATAGCATATGAGTATTCAGAAAAAGAAGCAGCAGAAAGAACCATTGACTATCTGATTCTGAATTGATTCTGGAAAATGTAATAACAGTATAGTACAATGTTAGTATGTTGATCTGTAAATAAAATATTCACCACTAGGTGTCACTCAGGTACTGCTTACTAGTCCAATCTCCCTCTGCTGAATGAGTCATCTCTTTAAAGTGTGGCTGGGCAGAAAGTTTTCAGCCTGTGGGACTTGTTTCCCTGCTCTCTCTGCTTTAAGCATCCACAACCATAAAATCTCTGGGGACACTAATAATATGTATTATCATGTCAGGTTATAAACAATGTGTTGTTTGTTGACTTCATTCTGAGGGACAAGGCTGGTGAAGTAATATCTTTTATTGGATCAACTTCTCTTAGCGAGAGAGATGAGAGCTCTGTGTAAGGTCAGAAATCTGTCTCACTCGCCAACAGAAAGGGGTCCAATCAAAGATATTACCTCACTCGCCTTCTCTCTAATATGCTGGGACCAACTGGACTATATACTGTATGTCCTTTATTCTGGCAGTTTCTGCCCTGCAGAAATCCATGCAGGCTAGCAGGGGAGACTAAAGCTGTCCCTTCATGAACTCCTTAACAGTCTCCTTTAACAATCAGAGCCCAAATGTACATTGATGTGTTACCGGATTATTTATGTGTCATAATCCCCAAAGCATAGGGAGGCAAATCTTCCTAAAAGGCTATTAGCCAGGGGATAAAATGGTGTCCTTGGCCTCTGTTTGTCAGAGGCTGGAGTGGGATGGCAGGAGACAAATCGCTTGATCATTGTCTTCATTCCACCCTCTCTGGGGCACCTGGTGCTGGCCACTGTCAGCAGACAGGATACTGGGCTAGATGGACCTTTGGTCTGACCCAGTACGGCCGTTCTTATGTTCTTATGCTCTTATGTTCTCTACACTGCTGATGCAGTTGTCTCTGTGGCAGCACAACTAGTGCAGTTTCATGGTCCTGGGGCATGACTGGGGACACCATGTTCTCTGTAGTATTCCCTGTAAGCTGGATACTTGTGCAGCTGCTTAGGAGAGAGTGAAATGCCCCCCAGCTGATTAGCAGTGGGCCCACAGCTAGGTTTTTGTTTCTACCACATGCACATGCCTCAGTGCACATAAAAATTATTCTGCACATGGATGGAAAAAATCCACACATGGATGGAAAAGATTAGAGGGAACATTGCATGGCAGGGATACTGGAGTTCTGTGAGGATCTTTGTGCTGTGTTGGGGTTTGGGCAAGGAGCGAATAGGCTTGGTGGAGGGACAAAGCTGATAGATCTTCCCTTGTTCCTTTTTCCCTTGGCCTTGACAATAGGGTACTGGTGCTTTGGAAGCTACTATAGCCATTTGTCTTGAATAACAGGCACCTGAGGATAGAGGATTCTTCCCCTACCAGCCACCCACTACTCAGATGAGTTTTTCAAAATGCACAATAGGGAGAAAACTCTAGCTGCTGAGAACAGTTCAATTTCCCTTTAGTTACTTTCATTTTACCAGACTAAAAGTAGCACAAAATATGTTCTGACAATAAAGCCGTCAATAGCCAAGCAGGGTGTGTGTCAAGCCATCTCAATCCTTCCCAGGATGCAAATTGATACGGGTGATCCTGTGTCTGGAGGAGCAATGCATATTTTCTGTGAGAGAGCAGTACAAACACTGCCATAATTTGAAAGTGTATTTGAAATGAGCCCTACTATTGTTTCACGTGGTCGGAGGGGGCAGAACTCAAAGTAATGGGCAGAAGCTGAGAAAAGGAATATTAGGCTGGTTAGCAAGAAAGCATTCTTTACAATGAGATCTATTAGCCCGTGGAATTGTTTCCCATCAGAAATGGTAGAAGCTTCACTGCCTGAGTCATTTGCTACAAGATTGGATAAAGCACTTAAGATTTTGAGAATCTACTGGAGGCACAAATCCTCCACGGGCAGAGAACTGGACAAGATGACCTACTAGTAATAGTGCTTTTCTGTCTCTAATTTCTCTGGAATTGATCCTAAAAAATGCTTAGTGCATCCCTCAGAAGTGCAGAGTGCCCTCAGCCGCTACTTGTAACTTTATGGGAGTGGATCGTGCTCTATGATCCTGTTATTGGGAAGTTACCATTCCCATATCTCTCACATAGAGTTATGATGATAATGTCTAGAACAATGCATTGTTGGAAATGGCTCAGACTATATGTAAAATCCCCAGACACACTGAAAGGCAGAGGACATAAGGGGGCCCTTTATCCCCAGCTCTCACACGAAACAGACATTATTTGGTGCCTTGCACTGACAGAGAACAAGGAAGATGAGGGTGGAGGCAGACTGGTACTTCCATAGAGAACTCTAATGAGTGGTGTTTGGCTGGATGATGATGTTACCCTAGTGCTAATCCATCTCTTACACACACCCTATAAACTAACCTGATATACCTCTATAGTAACGTCTACTGGTCAGCACACTCTCTCTTAGTAGCATTCATCTCCTCCTACACTGAGCAAGAAGAATACCTCCAGGTCAGACTGTCTACCCCCCAACAGCATGGCTTTAGCCATTTGACACATAATAGCCTCCCAACATTTTATAGGAGAGAGGTGCCTCTTGTCTTTTTTGCTTTCCCCAAATATCTAGACATCTTATTTGGAAATCATCCCTTCCCTGCCTCTGAGCAACCCTGAAGGGCAAAGATGGATGGGACAAAGATACTTATGGGTATACATATCAATATCATACCTGTCATTTTTATACCTAGTATATATGGTCTATATATTTGTTTTGCACTCCTTGCATTTCTGAAATACTGACAGAATTGATCTTCTATGCACAGTGGTTGGATGCTATTTAGTGTTCAGTTATAACCAGTACATAACTCAAAAGAATTCATAACTTTGGTTCCTGTAATGATACCCACCATTTGATATTAGTTTTATCATAATATAAATGAACCGTTCAGCTGCTTAGAGGTGCAAGAGGGCTATGCCAGTCAAGTTAGATGTGATACTGCATCACCGATATACATATCTACGAGAGAAAACCATGTTTGGCCTTAATTCTAAAGAATATATTCAGGACAAACAAGCAAATCTTGCCCTAATCTGAGTATATAAACATAAGGCATGAGATATAAATTCAATTCCAATGAAATGCAGCAAAGTAAAGCAATGAGTGTTCGTACAAGGGTGAAGTGTCCTTGTAACATGTCAAATAATTTATCGCCATTACCCTTATATGAAGCTATGAAAAAGGACACTAGGATGCTTTTTGTGCCCTCCTAAAAACTTAATTTATATCTTAATCTGAGGCTCTGATTCTGCTCACAAATGCTTTCTGACACGCAGAAGCACTCTGGAGACACACTCTAATTCCAAGCACTGGTGAGAATCAGCAGTTCATTTAATGAGCCAAAGGGTGAAGAGTGATCACAAATGACATCCTTTTAATACATGTCTCCTACCTTTCATGTACATATTTATTATGCTATTGTTAAGTTAATAAAGTGCTTTGTGGCTATCATCCCCAGCCTGTCTTTGCATTCCTTAGTTGGCCCAATAATTGCTGTTAGACTAGAAGTACTGTAGAATGGTTACTGTTATGTTTTAAAGGATAGAGTTTTTCATAATGTAGAATCCAGTGATAGTGATATCTGAAAGAACAAAAGCAAAAAGCTTCCTGGGTCAGACCCTTCACTGCTATAAATCAACACTGTTCCATTTATGTCAGTGGAGCTTCACCTACTTGAGAATCTGGGTCTTTACCTTTATTTACAGCAAAGAACAGACCAATGGGAAATTGGCAGGGATGATATAGCTCATGTATTTGCATGTGCAGACACATTCAAACATATACTGTTCTTTTAAGAGCTGTTCTTATTTTGATTATAGCCCTTTATCAGACCCTTCGTATATTTCATGTTTTAGATTGTAAGCTCTTCATGGCAGGAATCATGTTTTCTTATGTTTTTGTTCAGTGCATACATAGAACAGGGAAGCCCCAGTCTGAATTGGGGCCTTTGAATGCTATTGTAATATGAAGATATGTCAGTGTGCTGGTAGACAAAGAATTGCAGTCAGATGCTGGTAAGTTTTCTGAATCTTGTGAAAGCTCTTCAGTGCCTGGGAGGGACAGAAACGAAGCAGGAATGCACTAGGGATGAAAGGCTGGCGGGGAGCATCTGGTATAGGAATATGATAGTGCACACAGTTAAACAGTTAACCAATGAGCCTGGGCATATTGACTAACCTTCATGATTACATGCAAGTCTCTCCCCTCCACCCCCCGCCAGCTCCCTCCTGCCCCCCCCCCCACTCCCGCACTGCTGCCTCTGTTATGGAGGCAGCAACATGGGGCAGGGAGGCAGCTCCACAAGAGCCACTATTCACAGAATGCCAACTTTAAAAGTGCACCAGCTTCCCCCCTCTCCGCCGTGCATAAATTTGTAACTGCTGAAAATTTCAGCAATTACACATTTACAAAAAAAAAAAAAAAAAAAAAAAGGGCTTTTTAACATCCCTAGCCACAGAACAAACTTCAGGGAATGCCTCTTTCCATCTGCCCTATGCACAGTGGAATTACAGCAATTTGATTGCCTTTAGAGCGTCTGTTTGATCAGAATGAAGGAATGTAGTACTATAATGCCATGGCCATATAACGAATCAATCTGAAGATGACATTGTCTGTATATTAATAGAGAGGTAGCCGTGTTAGTCTGAGCTTGCAAAAACAAAAGGAAAAGCTATGTAGCACTTTAAAGACTAACACGATGGTTTAATAGGTGATGAGCTTTTGTGGACCAGACTTACTTCCTCAGATTATATTCTGGAAGAGGATTGGCATGACCATATACTGTATTCTTTTGACCATATACCAAAAGAATACAATGAAAAAAGTGAACACATTATTAAACTGACAAATCAGATTTAGTACAGAAGGTGGGGTGAGGGAGAGGAAGGGAGGGACTAGCTATTTATGAGTCAATGAATAGCTAATCGGGGGTGATAAGTGGGGAAGCTATCTTTGTAATACAGGCAGTCCCCGACTTACGCAGATCTGACTTACGTTGGATCCGCACTTATGAACGGGGCTTTTCTCGCCCCGGAGCTCGCAGGTGGCGGGACCGCCCAGAGCGCAGCGGTCCCGCCACTGCGTCCTCTGGGGCGGGAAAAGCTGCTCCAGTTCCCCCCAGCACAGCAGAGAGACCCGAGCAAAGCCGCATAGGCGGCGGGACCCCGCTGCCCGTGCGGCTTTGCTCCTTTGCCCCGGAGCAAAGCCGCACAGGCAGCGGGGTCCCCCGCCTCTGCGGCTTTGCTCCTGTCTCCCTGCTGTGCAGGGGAGTCCCCCCCAGCACACCAGGGAGAGCAGGAGCAGCTCAACACACGTCCTCCAGGTGGGATCCTTTGAACATGGCCTCCACTGGGAACATTCTTCACAATGGTGAGGCGTCTCCCAGGTTGGGTGAACATTGAGAGACACAAGCGGATGGGCTGACTGGAACAGACAGTTACAGGGTGTTGGTGTTTCTAGCCCCCAGGGAAGAGGTGGCGGGAGCACTTGGGCATTGTGGAAAGTGCTTTGTATTCATGCCTGTCAGTATGAAAGAAGCTATTTGCATATATTTGCATATATGTTTGCATGAATATGCAACCACACTTAAGTTGCGGCCCTCGGCATGTGCTCTGAGTATTATTGTGGCCCCCGGAGCTTCCAAAGTTGAGTAGCCTTGCTTTAGACAATGAGATCCCCTTGCAATGTAGGTGCAAGAACTGCAGTACTCTAAATAAAGTAACTACCATAAGGTTTAGACTCCTCTAACTGCCTTATGGCCAGACCCATTAAGGTGCTAAGCAATGTCCATTTTCACTGAGTTCAGTGGAAGTAAAGGGCACTCAGAAGCTCTTTGCATTAAACACCTGGTGCTAAGGAGAGTTCAGCATATCAGTTCTAGTCATTCATGAAGAAAACACAACTATTGCCACAGAAGAGTGGCTCTGCTGAAACGAAAACATTATTGCTGTACATCAGCGTGATTACAGAAATCATTCCTCTGTGCAAGTCACATTTCATTTCCAGCTAGTAACCACTGTGAAATTCACTTCTGTCAGAGAGCCAACCGAGCTCAAATCTGACCACTACTAGGTCATGTTGCAAGGCCTTCTCCTAGCTGCTACAGAATTGCCCTAAAAATTCTTACTGAGGAGAAAGGAAAGCAGAGCAAGGATCCCTTGATCGGAATTTAATGTATCTCTAATGTATGCAATGCATGTCCAGATTATGGATGCTTTAGAAATGTATTTAGCAATACAGGTTGAACCTCTCTAGTCAGACACTCTCTGGTCTGGCAACATCCATGATCTGGCATGATTTTGGTTAGACATGGCCAAGTTAGACATGGCCAAGTTTCCTGTGGTCCCATAAAGCCCGTTAACAGCCACCAGTCATGACTCTCAGTGTTCTATTCTGAACGGGTGAAAAAACCCCTGGGAAGGTCTCTGTGGATTATGCCAGTGATGAGGACAACTTAAGAAGAAGAAAGGGAACAGAAGATATGTCTAAAGCTCAGGCTATGTGAAACTCAGTTCAAAGTCATTTAGCTCTAGTTTACTCCTAAATATCTTTTAAGAGCCCAGTAAGTAGTGGAAGTGTTGATAATGCTGCTCGACAAAATTTACCTCCCATGGTTTGGCAAATTCTCTGCTTTGGTACCGGTCAGGTCCCAAGAGTGCCAAACTAGAGAGGTTCAACCTGTAACAATAGTTTAACTGTGCATCTATCTGCTTTTGTTAAGTGCCTTCTAAAAGGTTGATACTATGCAGAGTGTGCTGTCAGCAGACAATAAATAATTAGTTTTTCTGTAATCTATTTTGCCATTTTTGCTAATGATCCTTGTTTGTGATAGACAAATGATTTTCCTTTGAAGAGCTTCAAGCATACCACGACCTCATAAGATCCTCTTTCCCTTGCTTCCTCCCCCATTTTCAGCTATGACTATTTATAAATTCCCAGATCTGTGAGAGGATTAAGTTGAGTTTAACACGGTCTCTTCTAGGAAAATAAATATTAGATATGGCAGGCATCAGCAGGGGAGCGATTTCTATTATGTAAGGCCTTTGATCAAAACAGAAATTGTGGTAGGAGAACAGGTGAAAAAAACCCTAGGAAGGTCTCTGTGGGTTATGCCATTGATGAGGACAAATGGAGAAAAAGAAAGGGAATAAAAGATATGTCTAAAGCTCGGGCTATGTGAGACTCAATACAGAATCATTCATAGGCTTTGAATATCCCCAGATCTAAGATATAAATGTGTACCAGAATTCTCTCCCTTATACAGGCAGTGAAGCACCCTGGTAAACTTGGGTTCATTGCTAGTAGTTCTGAACTCTTACTGATCCTTTCTGAGATTAGGTACTTTCCTTCCATCAATCTGTTTTAACACTAAAAAGATTTCCAGTCCCTTGAGGATCTGAGGTAAAGAAAGGTCTCAGTCTTTGCTCATTTACAACAAGGAATTGTATCTTTAGTGCCTCAATTCAAGGCAATCCTGCAGCGACTTCAGAGAGTTCTACATTATTAAATATTCTGGCTGAAATTCTGTGCTGAGGTACATACCAGAAGCCACAGTCCATGGGAGAAGGAGGCAAAGGAGCTTTTAAATCACCTTTTCACTCTGGGATTCTGGGCAGTAGTAAGGACTGTTCTAATTTACAGAAGCCTCCATAATGCTGTTTCACGATACCCTTTAGCATTTACAGGGCGTCCCCACTATAAGTCACCCCCGTAAACATCCATTCCACATTGAAGTCATTGACACTTGTAGGAACTGATGCTGTATAAGGCCTCCCATTCCCGGCTCTTAAGTTGTGCAAACCCCTCTTTCTCCCCTCCCCCCCAATTTGCACAAATGGAAGACTGCCACGGGAAAAAATGTCCCACTTTAAGTTGTTTCTCTATGAGTTAAAGTTGTTTGGAACGTATCTTGGACTAATAGCAAGGTTGACCTGTAATCCTATCATCCTCCATCCTGCTCCTGGTATGCTGTGTGTATCAGAGCTTGTGAAGGGAGAGGGGTGGATTTGGGCTGTCAAGTAGCACACATTAGAGAGCAGGGGGTCAGAACTCTTCCTTTTGTAAAACATTCAGCTATTATCAGAAATGAGTCTGATTCTGAACTCTCTTCTCAGTAGCCTGAAAGTTTGCTGTATTGCACCTGGATGATACCTTCTGGGAACTTTCCAAGCATACAATATAGATCTTAGACCCCAGTCCTGCAAACGCTTACCCATGCATTTAACTTTGTGCATGTGAGCATCTCCACTAATTTAAAGGGAAAGTATGTAAGAAAAATTGTGCACATGCATAAGTGTTTGTAGGGCTGGCAACAAAGTGGTGTGAAGTGGGTGTTTTAATTGTTGAAAGGCGAGGAAAGGGTTGGTTGTCCATTTCCTGCTGTTTTACCAATTTATGCAGTTGAGAATTTGACAACAAAAAGGAAAGTAACAAACCCTGGATTTATTGTTATGCTTATTGTTCACATAGTTCATGTTTATTATACATGTTCTTGAACCAATACAAATGATATATAAGCTCTCCCCTCAAATATTCTCTCCTGGATATTTCAACTGTAGTAAAATGACAATGCTGACTTGGTAATAGAATCCTTTAGCTGGGAACAAACTGCATTGTCATAAACTCGGATTTTAGTGCCTCTCCAATGCTGTATCCTGTCTGAACTGAGTATTTTATGGGGGGAAGGAGGAAAAGCACCTACAGAAGGGTAGAGAAGGTTTTTCTTTAAAGTACAATCCATGCCATTTGGCTTTATTATTAATAGCCACCCCAGAATGTGCCAGGCAGTACAGTCCAGATACTCACAAGTATTTAGTCTCCTAACATCCATTGATTTCAATAGTTGTTAAGAATCTAAATACCTGTGAAAGTTGGGGCCTGTAAAGATATAAAGGAAGAGTCCTTCCCCAAAGGAGCCTACAGTGCAAAAAGACACAAGGCAGATGAAAGGTAGAGAAAAGGCATGGGCAATATATAATCAAAGTGTTAGAACATAAGAATGGCCGTACTGGGTCAGACCAAAGGTCCATCTAGCCCAGTATCCTGTCTGCCGACAGGGCCAGCACCAGGTGCCCCAGAGGGGATGGACCGAAGACAATGATCAAGTGATTTGTCTCCTGCCATCCTTCTCCAGCCTCTGACAAACAGAGGCCAGGGACATCATTTCTATCCCCTGGCTAATAGCCTTTTATGGACCTAACCTCCATGAAATTATCTAGCTTCTCTTTAAACTCTGTTTTAGTCCTAGCCTTCACAGCCTCCTCTGGCAAGGAGTTCCACAGGTTGACTACATGCTGTGTGAAGAAGAACTTTCTTTTATTAGTTTTAAACCTGCTACCCATTAACTTCATTTGGTGTCCTCTAGTTCTTCTATTATGGGAACTAATAAATAACTTTTCTTTATCGGCCCTCTCCACACCACTCATGATTTTATATACCTCTATCATATCCCCCCTCAGGCTCATCTTTTCTAAACTGAAAAGTCCCAGTCGTTTTAACCTTTCTTCATATGGGACCCGTTCCAAACCCCTAATCATTTTAGTTGCCCTTTTCTGAACCCTTTCCAAGGCCAAAATATCTTTTTTGAGGTGAGGAGACCACATCTGTACACAGTATTCAAGATGTGGGCGTACCATAGTTTTATACAGAGGCAGTAAGATACTCTGTGTCTTATTTTTTATTCCTTTATTAATAATTCCTAGCATCCTATTTGCCTTTTTGACCGCCGCTGCACACTGTGTGGAAGTTTTCAGAGAACTATCCACGATAATTCCAAGATCTCTTTCCTGATTTGTCATAGCCAAATTAGCCCCCATCATACCGTACGTATAATTGGGGTTATTTTTCCTGATGTGCATTACTTTACACTTATCCACATTACAATTCATTTGCCATTTTGTTGCCCAATCACTCAGTTTGGTGAGACCTTTTTGAAGTCCCTCACAGTCTGCTTCTGTCTTGACTATCCTAAACAGTTTGGTATCATCCGCAAACTTTACCACCTCACTGCTTATTCCTTTCTCCAGATCATTTATGAATAAGTTGAACAAGATTGGTCCCAGGACTGACCCTTGGGGGACACCACTAGTTACCCCTCTCCATTCTGAAAATTTACCATTTATTCTTACCCTTTGTTTCCTGTCTTTTAACCAGTTCTCAATCCATGAAAGGACCTTCCCTCTTATCCCATGGCAATGTCATTTACACAAAAGCCTTTGGTGAGGGGCCTTGTCAAAGGCTTTCTGAAAATCTAAGTATACTATATCTACTGGATCCCCCTTGTCTGCATGTTGGTTAACCCCTTCAAAGAACTCTAAGGGTATGTCTACACTGCCACCCTAATTCGAACTAGGGTGTCTAATGTAGGCATTCAAACTTGCAAATGAAACCCGGGATTTAAATATCCCAGGCTTCATTTGCATGTTCCTGAGCTCTGCCATTTTTAAATGCCCTGTAATTCGAACTACCTGCCCACGGCTACATGCGGTACGGACTAGGTAGTTCGAATTAAAGCTCCTAATTCGAACTAACGTTATTCCTCCTGCAAGGAGATTTAACAGTAGTTCGAATTAGGAGCTTTAATTCGAACTACCTAGTCCGTGCCGCGTGTAGCCACGGGCAGGTAGTTCGAACTACAGGGCATTTAAAAATGGCGGCGCCCGGGAACATGCAAATGAAGCCTGGGATATTTAAATCCCGGGCTTCATTTGCAAGTTCAAATGCCTACATTAGCCACCCTAGTTCGAACTAGGGTGGCAGTGTAGACATACCCTAATAGATTAGTAAGACATGATTTCCCTTTACAGAAACCATGTTGACTTTTGTCCAACAAATTATGTTCTTCTATTTGCCTCACAATTTTATTCTTTACTATTGTTTCGACTAATTTGCCCAGTACTGAAGTTAGACTTACCGGTCTGTAATTGCCAGGATCACCTCTAGAGCCCTTTTTAAATATTGGTGTCACGTTAGCTACCTTCCAGTAATTAGATACGGAAGCCGATTTAAAGGATAGGTTACAAACCACAGATAATAGTTCAGCAATTTCCCATTTGAGTTCTTTTAGAACCCTTGGATGAAAGCCATCCGGTCCCAGAGATTTGTTAATATTAAGTTTTTCTATTTGTTCCAAAACCTCCTCTAATGACACTTCAATCCGGGACAGCTCCTCAAATTCATTACCCACAAAGGATGGTGCAGATTTGGGAATCTCCCTAATGTCCTCAGCTGTGAAGACTGAAGCAAAGAAAACATTTAGTTTCTCTGCAATGGCTTTATCGTCCTTGATTGCTCCTTTTATATCTCGATCATCTAGGGGACCCACAGGTTTTTTAGCAGGCTTCCTGCTTCTAATGTACTTAAAAAATATTTTGTTATTTCTTTCTGAGTTTTTAGCTAGCTGTTCCTCAAAATCTTTTTTTGCTTTTATTACATTTTTACACTTGATTTGACAGTGTTTATGTTCCTTTCTATTTATCTCACTAAGATAAATATCATGTTCACAAACATGATAGTCTCCAGTTATATTTTGTTTTGAAGATAATCATTTGTATAAATCAGTGCTTTATACCACTTGCCAACACATATTTTACATTCATTTGTTTATGACAAAATATGGCATAGGTAAGAGAGCATTCTAGTGATAATGTTATGTAATATGGATTTAAAACCCATGACTGTACAAAACTACTTCCTGCCTCTCTTGGTCATTTCGTATTTCCAAAAGCTTCAGCAATAAGGCCTAGTCCTTATATAACACTTTGCACTCAAAGTGCTATATACATAGGGTTGCCAGATGTCTGGTTTTGAACCGGACAGTCCAGTATTTGAGCTTTCTGTTCGGGAAACAAACTGAAAAAATATAAATGAGAAAATAGAAATATCCGGTATTTTCTAAATAAGATGTAATGTAGATTGTGATGTAATATCAACTGTGTCTGGTATATTTGTTGAAACCATCTGTTGAAACCTACATATACACATTAACTAATTCATCTTCAAAGATGAACAGGTAGGGGACGCTTATTTTCCACATTGTACAGATAAGAATTAAGAGACTACAGAGTTCCTGGCTGCCATGCCCATGCTGTCTGTCCACTAAGTAAAGTTACCTCTCAGTGAAGCTGGTAGTCCCAGAATTTACTGTGTTGAAAGTTAAAATGCAGACCACAGTCTAGTACAGGTTCATTTTATGCCTCAGATCTAATCATGTGCATCTAATCATGAGCATGTTATCTACTCTTTGTAGATAAGACCGCTCACATTCAGTTTGATTTGGATAAGACCGCTTGCATTCAGTTTGATCTGGACTCTATGTAAGTGGGGCACAGAATATGTTGAGCGCACTGCCCAATTGTTTTTCTTTGGATCAGTTTTCAGCTACTGGAGACTGAGGATGTGGACAAGGTGCTTGGAGGAGTGCGACCAACCATGTGCTCGCTTGGCCCCTGCCCTCAGGAGTGGCCCTAGACGAGCTGCCGGCAACTGGCGCCCTAGGCAAAACGCGCGATCGGCGCATGATTGGTGCCCCCGCCTCTAAAGCCCTCAACAGCCTTTTATCTTGGTGCCCTAGGCGACCACCTAGTTCACCTGTATTGACGGGCCGCCACTGCCTGCCCTTCATGGCTTATTAAATCTAGCTGGGAAAGGATGACTGGCTGGGTCCAGGGGATTATTAATGCATCTTTTAGATCTGGTATGGTTTCCACCACCTTGAAAGAGGCAGTGATAAAACCGTTACTCAAGAAGCCTTCCCTGGACCCACATGATTTAAATAACTATTGCCCAGTTGCTAATATTCCCTTCTTGGGCAAGGTACTTGAGTGGGTGGTGGCATTGCAACTCCAAGTTTTCTTGGAAGAAACAGATTATTTAGATCCATTTCAGTCTGGCTTTAGGCCGGGTTTTGGAACTGAAACTGCCTTGGTCGCCCTGGTAGACAACTTACGCCAGGAGATAGACAGGGAAGTGCATCCCTGTTGATTCTCTTGGACCTCTCAGGGGCTTCTGATACTATCGACCATGGTATCCTTCTGGAACGCCTGGAGGAGTTGGGTATTGGAGGAACTGTTTTGCAGTGGTTCCGGTCCTACCTGTTGGGACGCTTTCAGAAGGTGGAACTAGGGGCTGCTATTCAACCCCACGGCGATTGTGCTACAGGGTCCTACAAGGTTCCATCTTGTTGTGGATAAATCGCTGCAACATTTCCATATAACCATGTATCATTCTCATGTAACTTTGTATTAAGAGAAACGTTCTAAGTCCTTATATGGATAGATCATGTATATATCTTTCTTCTTCAGTGGTCCCCAACCTTTTGGGGCTGCTGGGCGCCCAGGGGGCCACTCACGCACCGCATATCCGGGGTGGGGCCGTGCACGCGCCGCATGTCCAGGGGGCGGGGCCATGCATGCACCGGGCATCCGGGTCGAGATCGCACATGCACCGCATGCAGGGCCGGATTAAGGGGGGGCTAGCTGGAAAGCTACCCGGGGCGCCAACCTATGGGGGGCGCCTTAGGGCAGCTGTAAGGGGCACCATGTGCCCAGCTATGGGGCGCCCCTTAGAACTGACATCAGGAGCCGCGCGCCCAGGACCGGGAGCTGCACGGCGCCCCTTACAGCTGCAATCAGGCGCCGCGCACCCGATTGCAGCTGTAAGATGTGAAGCGCGCTGGGGGGCGGGGCTGTGCATGCTCCGTGCACCTGGGGGTGGAGACGTGCATACGTCACGCGCCCGCTGCCTGGGGCACAGGAATGACTCGAGCCGGCCCTGGCGCGCGCCGGGGACTCGGGGTGCAAGAATGGCTTGGGCCAGCCCTGGTAACTCAGCGGATGCACATAAATGCACCGGCGGGCACGATGGCACATGCGGGCACCGCGTTAGGGACCACTGTAAAATATAGACCATAGAAACTTTGTATTAAGCCCTTTATGTTGTTACACCTATTACTTTTCAGGAAGAATGGCATTGCGCAAGAAGGGGCAGTGTAGACGCTCCTTCTTGCGCAAGAGCCTCTTCTGAAAAAATGGTGGCTCATTAGGTATGCAAATGAGGGTCAGCAATATTCCATGCTTAGCCTCATTTGCATATTACTCACGTAAGAAACCGCAAGTGTAGACATAGCCTAAATGTCTTAGGACTTGGGCCTTTAGGTTTATTTTACAAAGGGGTTAAACACTCCTAGCTCTCACAGCCTCCTGCTGGAATTATGGTGCACAGTCAGCCCCAGAAAGAAGCTGGCAGGAGGGGTGGATAGTCCCTGCGGCCCCAAGCTGGTCCGGGGGAGAAGTCGGTGACCACCTCTACCCTGCCCTAAGCCACTTCTTACCCCCCAACCCTGACTCCTATACCCCTCACGTCCTCAGCTCCCTACCCTGAGCCCCTCCTCAATCCCCAACCCTGATTCTTGCATACCCCAAACCCACAGTCTCCAACCTTAAGCTCTCTACATCTCTATGCCCTTGCCCTGACCCCTGCACCACTCACACCACCAGTAGGGTTACCAGGTAGCTTCAGAAAAAATACCGGACACACCTGATCAAGCATGAGATGGGGAGGGAGGGACCAGCCAGGAGGGCAATGGGGCTGGCCGGGAGGGGGGGGACAGGAAGCAGGGCTGGCGGGGGGAGAGGGGGTATGGAGCAGTGGGGTTAGCCGGGGGAGATTGGAGATGGGTGGCTGGTGGGAAGCAGGGCTGGTCAGGGGCAGCGGGACTGGCCAGGGCAGATCGGGGTGGACACTGGCAGGAAGCAGGGCTGGTCGGCGGGGGTGTCGGGGGCAGCGGGGCTGGCTGGGGAAGATGGGGGGGAGGCTGGCGGAAAGCTGGTCGGGGGGAAGTTGGGAGGAGTGGGGCTCGTCAGGAGGCGAGCGGGGGGGAAAGAGAATTGGCCGGCGGGGAGCAGGACTGACCCGGGCACATGCAGATCCCAGGGCTCTGCCTGTCCCGCACACGGTCCCGGCGAAGCACAAGGAGTCCGGATATAGCTCCACACAACGCACTTGAACAGTGCTCAGGAGCATGGACAGGGCTTCTCCTCCTCCCCAAGGCATCACTCCTACATCAGACGCAACCAGAGGCTCCCAGCGCCGATTGCGCCCCGTACTCCCAGCCACTCCCCCCGCCCGTACCCCAGCCAGAAAACCAGAAAATACCGGACATTACACATGTCCGGTATTTCCTGAATTTTTTTACCAGACAGAGGGCCCAAAGACCGGACTGTCTGGTTGAATACCAGACACCTGACAACCCTAACCACCAGCTCCCTGCCCTGAAGGACCTGAGGAACACTGGATAAGTCTTCTAATATTTTTATAAATTGGAAAATGAATCCCTTTTATATTTATAGTTTATATTTTTAAGCTGACACTGTTGTTTTCTGGTTTAAGTCTTTTCATAGATCTGATTTACTGGTTTCCAGTTTAACCATCCTGCACTTTCAAGAGACTTTGGCCAGAAAATCTTCTTTCAGTGTTTTGAACACTGGGACTTTGTCTACACTGCTGGAGAGGCATAAGGATCTTGCGCAAAACGGGGTTTTTGTGCAAAAAAAAAAAAACCAACCCACGTCCACACTGCTTATTTTTGTGCAAACCCCCCTTGCACAAAAATGGCTTGAATAAATTATGCAAATGAAGTGTGGTGATATGCTAATCTGTGCTTCATTTGCATAGGCACTGCTGGCAAAGCCGACAGTGTAGACATAGCCTGGCTGGATTACCTTTGGGTACACCTAGACTACAGGCTTTTGTCGACAGATACTGTTGACAAAGCTTCTGTCGACGAAGAGTGACTAGACTACAACCAGTTCTGTCGACAAAGCAAGCCGCTTTGTCGACATGAGAGTGTAGACGCAAAGGACAGTGTAGATGCAATAATGCCTTCTGTCGACAGAACTCTGTCAACAAAAGGCATTATTCCTTGTAGAATGAGGTTTATCATCGTCGACAAAACTGCTGAGTTCTATCGACATCACGTCGACAGAACTCAGCGGTAGTGTAGATGCAGGTATAGTTTTGTCGACAAAAGGCGACTTTTGTCGACAAAACCCTGTAGTCTAGACATACCCTTTGTGTAAGGACCTAGAATATTTTATTGATGGCATGACACAGTGATCTGTATTAAAAGCTGTATGGACAGATAAACTAGTTATAGAAGAGAAACATTTGGGGGTGGAGAGAAGAAATAGCATTATCTTTTGTGTAGTGCAAGATAAGCATAGGGTAAAAAATTCTAATGCAGTGATCTGATATTTAAGTGAATATAGATGTGCCCTGTTAGAGGATGTTAAATTGATAGCAGGTAAACACACAGAGGAGGAAAGCTCAGCAGGCTGGGTTGGGATTTTTTTTTCTGTGTGAGTTGATGAAGGTCTAAGGTCAAATAAAGAAAGAAAGTTACGCCTGTCTTTGTTAGATATGATGCTTATGTAGCCCAAGGACCAGTGTGTTTCAGCAGCAGTCCTGGGAACTACAAGTTGTGGACTACAAACTGCGGCATGTTGGGAGAACTTCCTAGTGCCAGCCAGGATGTGCCCTCTTCCCCTAGCACGGTCTCAGCAGAGACTGTGCTAGAAGCAGCACACAGGCTGCATGCTGAGAGGAGGGGCTGCTGAACTGTGATCCTGTTTTATGTTTTTTACAGAATAAAACCTGTTCCTGGTGGTTTATCTGAGTGGGTCTGGTCTGAGGTGCACATACACCCACAATAAACACAACACTGAGCACACCAAGCAGCCTCAGGCCTAGCCTCCCACAAAGGCTTCCCCTACGCTGAATAACCTCACACTGGGCTAGCGAACAGGAGGGGTTACATTTATAAAGCTTGAAAAGTCAAAAATTCAATTAGACTGGTTGACAAAAGGTACATTATATAAATTTAGGAACATCTAAAAGAGCGAGAGAGTGGATCTAAAATGGAAACAAGCTTCTGCTATATACAGTACCTATGGTCTCTCAGGCCTTAATGGCTACGTGTAGACTAGCCCCTAATTCCGGAAAAGTCATGCAAAGCAGGTAAGTCAGAATAGGGAAATCCGCGGGGGATTTAAATATCCCCCGCGGGATTTAAATAAACATGTCCGCCGCTTTTTTCCCGGCTTGGGGAAAAGCCGGAAAAAAGCGTCTAGACTGTCGCGATTCTCCGGAATAAAGCCCTTTTCCAGAGGATCTCTTATTCCTACTTATTCAAGTAGGAATAAGAGATCCTCCGGAAAAGGGCTTTATTCGGAGGATCACGCCAGACTAGACGCTTTTTTCCGGCTTTTCCCCAAGCCGGAAAAAAAGCGGCGGACATGTTTATTTAAATCCCGCGGGGGATATTTAAATCCCCCGCGGATTTCCCTATTCTGACTTACCTGCTTTGCATGACTTTTCCGGAATTAGGGGCCAGTCTAGACATAGCCAATTTGTGCACAATTCTGAATTTCACAATGGTGCAGTATTCCCCCCAGGAGTAACACTCAAGATATCTGCTCTACGGATATATGCAGATTCCTAAAAAAAGTTTAGGATATTATCTTGGCTTTTTCACATTTCAAAAGCCTCTATATAGAAAAAAATGTAAGATTGTCCTGTTGGTTCACCCAAAGCACAGCTCCTGTTGAGGGGTAGCTTACAGTTTAAAGAGTGGGCAATTAAAGTGCTGATTACACATTGTGGCTTTTAGTAATAGACAAATATATTGAGGATACAATGTGTGGATTCCGTGGACATCTGACATTCAACAACCACTTAAAACAGTGGTAGGCAGTAAAACGGCAGCAGTTCACCAGTGTTTGCCCCTGGTGAGCCATCACCGCTATTTTTACTTGCACCTCCACAGGTACAGGTGATCACAGTTCCCACTGGCTGGGAACAGCAATCTGTGGCCAACAGGAGCTGTGATTCTCCCATACCTGCAGAGGCACAGGTAAATACCTTGATGGATCGGATCTGGCCCATGGGCTAGTATTTGCAGCTCTGACTTAAAAGATCAAATTATTTCGTGAAAGGGGAGGAGGAATTCTTGACAGGGATAATTATTATTGAAGTGCTTCAGTTCTTGCTGTCTGAGTGACAGCAAGATGCTCGAGAAGGACAGTATCATAGATGTCAGAAACACAACAGAACCTCAGATTATGGACTGTGAGTGCCTGCAGTGCTTTCTAGGGTTATTTTCCCCCAATCTGATTTTAAAGATCCCAAGTGACAGAACTGTCACTACTTCCCCTCAGAGACTATTCCACCACCTGTCAGGAATCATTCCCTGAAACTCAGCCTAAAGTTTCATTTGCTTAATTTAATCCCACAAGTTGTAAATGTATCTCTATGTACCACATTAAAATTCTTCTGCCTCCTTCAGGTATTTCTGCTATTATACTGGCTCCTAATGAGATGATTGCCTGACTCAGTTCTGTTTCTGAAAAAAAAATTGCATTCAATTTTATGGAAGCTGTATCCTACTCCTGAACAAAATCTTTCGTGGCATTTCACCAATCTTGTGGTTGTTTTGTGTGGGTTTGGGATTTTTTGTTTTGTTTTTTACTATTTTTATTTTAGACCGGGTCCTATTACTTCTAGAATCTTCCTTGCCAAAACTGAACCATTTAAATCAAAATTCAAATTCTGGAGCTAGCATAATTCTTAGTTGAATTGCTCTTAGAAATATCAGGAACTTAAGTCCTCCTCTGCTTTGCTGGTGGTATCCACCATGGAAACATGAACTAGAGAAGGACAAATGTCATATGATGATATTCCTGAAAACTGGGTGGAGGGGCAAATTACCATTTTATAGTGGTGCTAAAGGGGCACAAATGCCCATCACATTGAATAGAAAACTCTCAGTATATAGCTTTACACATATTACTTGAAATTCATTATGAATTTCCCAGGTAAGAGAGGCATTTTTACAGATTATCAACTATTTGTTCAGGAAAAGAAAAACTTAACCCCCAAGTCAGATTGATACATGGTAGAAACTTCATGCTTAGTAAATCCAGACTTTGTGCTTAATAAATCCAAACCTATTAAATTACCCAACTTCAGTAGCTGCTAGAAGCCTGTTGGAAGGAAATCCTGTTGAGGAAATCTGTTTCCCCGTTACTTCCTTTTTAGTGTTTTTCACTAGAAACAATCAATCTGATGAATGCTCTGCAGGGTTAGAGATTTTCTTATTTTGTTTTCTCCCTTCCTCTTTTTTTTTAATCCAAGAGCCAATCAAACATCTCTTCTAGACACTTCTAGCATTCTTTTTGCTCATTCAGGGAAATCTGTAAGTACTCACATTTCAAGCTGATCTTTCTATGCCTCACAGCATTCAGTGCTCTGTGAAGGAGGCACTGAATAGAGAGAGATGAAAGATGAATCATGATAAATGCAGATGGATAGGGTGAAATTGCAGTAGCCTATTTCAGTTTGTGCCAAGGATGTCCTTGAAGGAAACTTGCTTTGATCCCCAACAGAAGTTTAAGGTGTACTGCTGAGATTATCTCACAGCTATCTCAGGGGCTGAAGAATTGTTTGAGTTGTAGTTGAGATTTTGATCTCTGGTAGAGTAGGGCAGCTAAGTTTGCTTTTGTCCATGTGTTCATACAGTGGTTGCCTGGAAAAGACCACTTTTTTTTGGCGGGGGGGGGGGGAGGCTTGAAAATGAGAACCGTTCAGTTGATGCCTATAGCTTTAACAAAATACTTTCTATGGAGATGGGAGGGGAAATAGAAATGTGTGACCTTAATTCTTCCAACATCCAGCCTGAAACAAAATATAAGACCACATTTCTACAAAAAATAAATGTTCTCCAATGCTGCCAAATAGTTCAACAGCCAAGACTCTCTATCAGGCAGTTGCCACTGTAACTGTGTACTATGTGTGTGCTGCTTTTGCAAATGATACCTTACAATGGCTTACATTGAGTACAGGTATTGCCATGATGCACCTGACAAAGTAGCTTGAGTCCATCTAATTTCATGTCGCCAAAAATAGCTTTTCAATGAAATCTGGGAAGTTCCACTCTTAAGTGATACACAGTAAACACTGACAATCAGCATACTGGGTTAAGGTGGGATCTTCTGCTCTAGGATACACTTGTAGCAAGGCATGGAAGAAAAGCAGAGCACAGAAATAATTGTGTCAGAAGCTGTGACTAGGTGGAGATACAACTAAATGCAATGCTTTGCTTCTGCAATACTCAATTTCAGACTGTTTCAGAGAAGATTTTACAGTATCACAGTGACACTACTTGAGGGAACTAATCTTCTTGTTAGGATTCCCAAATCCATTTAGGTCTTTAAGAAATTAGTGTAATCTCTCCAGCTTCTTATAAAGGTTCTTTGTGGGCTCTATATACCTTTCTCTGGTATACACTTAGGCTACATCTACACTGCAGGCTTCTTGAGCAAGAACTGTTTTGCGCAAGAGTTCTTGTGCAAAAGGTCTTCCACAAGAGTGTGTCCACACTGGCATGTGCTTTTGTGGAAGAGATGTGCTTTTGTGCAAGAGTGTCCATGGCAGCATGGACGCTCTCTTGTGTAAGAAAGCTCTGATGGCCATTTTAGCCATAGGGATTTCTTGTGCAAGATAATCATGTTGTCTGTCTACATTGCCTTCTTGTGGAAGAGCTCTTGCATAAAAGGGCTTATTCCTCGTGGGGAGAGGAATAAGTCTTCTGGAAGAAGCCCTGTTTTCTGATGCTGTACTGTAAATTTACTTGTGCAAGAACGCACATGCAGTGTAGATACCCAGCAAGTTTGTGCAGAAGAACAGCTGCTCTTGCGCAAAAAGCCTGCAGTGTAGACGTAGCCCTAGGGTATGTATACACAGCAAAGTTATTTCTAAATAACAGCTATTCGAAATAGCGGAGGGCTTATTTTGAAATTGGTAAACCTTATTCCATGAGGAATAGCGCCAATTTCGAAATTGCTATTTCGAAATAAGCGCTGTGTATACGCTTATTTCAAAATAGAGGGCATCCAGACTTTCCCAGGGTGCCCTTCTGGCCACTCTGGTGACAACCAAAAAAAATTACTCTCCCTCTCCGCAACCCCAGAGCCCTTAAAGGTGTAGAGTTAGGCCACAGTGCCTGTGACACCTCCAAGCCTGCCAGCCCAACAGTCTGTCCTGCCCCTGACCCAGTGGCCCCACAACATGAGCCAGCAAGCCACCAGCAGCCAGCCCTCCACCACTTCCCAGGAGCAGTCTGCCAGCTCCCAGGAGCCTGCCAGGGGCCGGAAAAGGTGGGCGCCTTCCTGCTCCAGTGTGGAGATCATGAACCTCACTGAGGTTTGGGGGGAATCCTCCAATGTCCATGATCTCCGCACTAGACAGAGGATGCGGCTGTCTATGGCAGGATAGCTGCCAACATGGCCAGCAAAGGCCACATCCGCACCCAGGAGCAGATGCAAATGAAAATAAAAGAGCTTCGGCAGGCATATGCCAGGGCCACAGGGGGAAGTTCCCAACTAGGGGCACACACACCAAGCTGCCCCTATTTCAATGCCCCCCAGGTGGTTGTCAACTCTGGGGCAGAGGGCCCTGACCAGGACATTGAGGAGGAGGAGGAAGAGAGCCAGGAGCTGCAGCAGACCAGACGGAGCGTGCTGAGCAGCCAGGACCCCCAAGCTGCTCCAGCAGACCTGTTGCCGGTGTCATCTGAGGCCAGGGAGACAACAACAGGTGAGTGCCATCACTGTCCCCTTATGCAGGGGGAGGGAGTGAGGGGGAAGGAGAGGGGAACAGAAATCAGGGACTGCGCGTGTGGGCCTTGCTGTCCACGGACATGTGCATGTGCGAGTATGTGCCATGCCACCCCTGGGCATGTGGCCCCGCTGGCTGCCATACAGGGGCCTTACCCTGTTAGCCACACGCATGTGTGAAGAGGCATGACATTCTCCTGACTCCAGGGTGGGACTCAGCAGGATGCCCTCCCTCCACAAGGCCACTCTACACAGAGGCAGGTGACATCTCCCCCCCCCCCCCACCCACACACAGGGGCATGGGTGCGGTCTCGGGGCAGCTCCCATTCTTGGGGATAGCAGGACATTCCGAACATGGCCTCTGTGCAAGCACATC
Organism: Pelodiscus sinensis; assembly: GCF_049634645.1. NCBI lineage: Eukaryota > Metazoa > Chordata > Testudines > Trionychidae > Pelodiscus > Pelodiscus sinensis. Next base: position 15,564,883 of record NC_134733.1, on the reverse strand, counting down.
GGCTCTGATGGTGCAGGGAACGATCATCCTCACCTTGAAGAGGGGGGCTGGGCTTCTCCCACTGTGTCCCCAGGGATAACTGTCCATTTCTCTTGTTTCTCCACAGCCGCACCAGCTGCGTGTGCAGGGTGCACCACACCACCTAGACATGCTCCCGCACCCAAGGGCTCCGCAGGACCACCCTGCAGTGGAGGGTTACCAACAGCAGCAGCTGGGGGCACTGCGAGCCCTGCACCGCACCCTCCAGCATTGGATGCAAGAAGACGTGCAGCTCCGGTGGAAGCAGCTTGCCCAAGGCCGTGCCATCTGCCAGCACCTGCAGACCCTGGTGCGGCGCCTGCTGCCTCACCAGCTTCTGCTCCTCCTCCCACTCCTTCTCCCCTTCCCGCTTCTCCCTCCACACCCTCCATCCCCTCCCCATCCCCCCGGGGACGCCGAGGCCTCCGCACCTGCAGTGCTGGGAGACAGTTGGCCCGGCGAGACTCCCAACCCTGAGCCCTGAGCTTCCCCTCCCCTTTGTTCCCCTTGCTTCCCCTTCCAGCTCCCTCCTCCCAGGTTTCCCCCTCCCCTCTCCCACCTTCTCTCCTCCCTTCCCCCTCCTCTTTTCCCCAGTCTCACCAGAGTTTCACCCCCCCCCCCCAGTTTTGTTAAATAAAGAGAGTTTGTGTTCATGATAATACGTGTATTTTATTTGACATCAGGAAGGGGGGTTAGGGAGGGGAAAGTGGAAGGACGTGAGGGAGGAATGAGACACAAGCCCCCAGTGGGGCACACCAGGGAGACTGTTAGTGCTCCTCAGGGTGGAAGCTCTCCCGCAGGGCCTCCTGGATACTGACAGCCCCCTGATGGACCTCCTGGATGGCAGCCTGCAGAAAGTGCAGCCAAGCTCACAGCAACGCATCCAAGAGAAGCACCAGAGTGCCCAGGGGCAGCTCTGGCTCCATGCTGCAGAGTGCTGTGGTATCCCGAGTGAGGGCAACCAGAGCATGCAGAGAAAAAAATGCTTTGCTATCCCTCATTGAGGTAGGCAAGCTAGCAGGGAAAGCTGAGAACCGGCTGTCCAGGGGCGGGGAGGAGGGGAGTCCCTTTAAGCTCAGGCCTCAGATAGCCTCAGGCAGCAGCCACACAAAGTAACTCCTGACCTGATGCCCTGCCGAAACTGGTTCCGGGTGGCCTTAAATATGATTCAGTGTCCACTCAGTGTGGACGTGCTATTTCACAATAGCAATTTCGAAATCCATTTTGTGTGTAGACGCGTTATTTCGAAATATCTTATTTCAAAATAACTATTTTGAAATTAGATATTTCCAAATAACACTGTAGTGTAGACGTACCCTTAGAGTGCTTCTACGCAGCAGGGCTTAACTGAAAAAGGCTATGCAAATTGAGCTACATCAGTTGCGTATCTTATTTTGAAATAGAGCACTCTTCCTCCAACTTTCCTTATTCCCACATTTTAAAAAAAAGTACCATGATGAGGCAAGACGCTCATGGGTCACCAGAAAAATTCCAGTCTTGATTGTGCCCCATATGCACACACAATAGCTAAAGAGATAAACAGACCTGACCAGTTGATTGTATATCCTAACATTCCATTGATGTCAATGGAAAACAATAATACAGTAAGTGCAGTAGAAAACCAGCAGTGATGGGCTTTTAGGGGCAATATATTTTATAGCTAATAAAACTGATTGTAAATAGAACATAAGGCTTCTGGAAATGTCCATCAAATCAGCAACCTAGAGGTCTTAACCCTGCAAGCTCAAGATTCTTGAATTCTTGCTACAACAGGCTATACACGCATGAACAAGTAAGGTTAAGTACTCGACACAGACCTCTACGCTAAGCAGTAATAAAACTCACTTTCCCTACATAATAGTCCTCTTAGTTATAGATATATAACCCAAAAAGGGACAGGTCATGGGCAGATAGTGGGCATATTTGAATGGACATAAACTTAACCATCAGGAGGCACACAGTAATGTGTTCCCCATTTTCACCTTACTTCTATCACTAGGCATGAGTTACTTCCATTGTAAAGTTGTACTTTCATTAACACAGGATTCCTGCACGGCTTGTTAACTTTTTCATGTGTTTCTATACTCAACCTTCACACTTGCCTGGTGCAGGATCGAGTTCTCAAATTTCTATTCCTTTAGGTTTGGGATAGTATTGAAAAAAACTACTTACACATACAAATATTTCAAATATAAATAATCTCTACTAATAATTTTACATTGTAAAATTTAAAAATTTGCCAGAAGTTTAAACAAGGAAATTCTGTCCTGGGGGGGAAAGGTACTTTAGTTCTATTATTCTACTTAATACCAACATATCATACACACACACATATATACACACACATACATCCACATACATCCCCATACCACTGAATCATTTTTTGTTAGATGTCTTTTCTTCTTTGCTAGACTAGAAGTAATATCTGGATTACTAATCTCAACCCCCAACATAAATTAGACACAAATCAATCATGCCTACCTGACGTTTTCTTCTGAATTTCTGAAATGCCTTCTGGATGCTCACAGTCTCCGTTTTATTTCCCTTTTTTTCCTGATCTAAATCTTCAAGATACACCATGAAATAACAGTTCCTCTTCCTTCCTGATTCCATGCTCCTTTCTTGATAACTACTTTGGACCTGCAATTATGAGAAAGTCTATTTTACAGACAGGTTGTAATTAAAAATACAGTTGCTGAGCCAAGTTGTGTATATGTGACACCCAGTGGGGCACTGATAATCCTGTCATCAGTTCAGCAGTAGAGTAAATATGAGAAAAGGTAGATCCCAAGCCATCCAGATGTTTTATGAAAACTGATCCAAAAATATTCTCATTTTATCTAAAACACAATCAGCAACTGGAAAGACTGGATTAATTGTTTACATCAACTATTCATCACTTTTCTTAGGAGCTGGTTTACATTCTTCTAACATAGTCAATATGAATAGATAAACACTCAGGTTTTAATTCAAATTCTTAGTAAGTGAATAATATCTCTTGGCTTGATTGAAAAGTGCAGAGTAAGAACTCTTGGGAATTCTCTGATTTCTCCTGTAAAATACAACAGAAGTAAAGTAAGATAACTTCATACATACCTCTCAATTCTCAGTTTGAGTGGGAAATGTAAGATATATATGACTGCAAAATTGTCTGATGTATATATTTTTGGTAAAAATCAAACCAGTTCTATCAAATTCAATATGTAATTTAGTTGTCCCAAGGGTACCTGTACATGCCAGAAATGTCAAGTTGTTTCCCTGTTTGAGATACAGAAATTCAGTTGCCAACTTAGTGGACCACAAAATTACGGCAATTTGAGATGGATTCTCTTGACCAGATATAAAGACTTGCAACCCTTACCAGTATTTTTACATGGGGTATGTACGTCATTCCTGCTAAAATGTGATAGTTTTCTGCCTGCATGCCCAACTATATGTCACTCAAATAATTTTGAGGGAAGAGAACAGGATGAACAAATACATTACAAAACACAAACTATCATTGCCAAATGGCAGGTATTGTTTGATATGTCCTTTTTCAGACCCTTAACAATAACTCAGTGAGGATTTTTCTTAAATATTGAAGATATGATTTACCTTTCCACTAGTGTAAATCAATGTAATTACACCAGAGTAAAACTGATGCAAGCAATAGAAAGGAGAATCAAGACGTGAAAGCTAGTCTTTTAGCTTTGCTGATCTAACTTGCCAATGAGAAATTAAACCTCTCTGTAAGCTCAAAAATGTGTAACTCACCAAGAGAAATTAGTTGAATAAAAGATATTACCTTACCCTCCATGTGTCTCTAATAAGAAATAAGCACTTTTTAGTTAAGAGAATCACTGTGAATATTTGAAATTGTGTCAGGTAAGTAGATTTACTGGCAGCCTAATATAATTAGCAGGTAAAATTCTAGGGATCAAGACTAGGGTTGCCAGGTAGACCCCGCCAAAAAACCGGACACACTTGATCGTGGGCGGGGGCCAGGGAAGGAGGAGAACCGGCCGAGAGGGGGGCGGGAAGCAGAACTGGTGGGGGGGTTCGAGGACCGCGGGGCTAGATGGGAGGAAGGGGGGGAACGGGAGGAGGGGGGGCGGGCAAGGCCGCATTATGACTTTCGTGGGCCCTAGGCACGTTTGCCTTTGTGGGTCCCTCCCACCATAATAATATCCAGGGCTCGACAAATAATGCAATCTACTCACGCGTGGCGAGTAGATTGCAACCCAGAAGAGCCGGGTTCGGGCGATCTGCACATGCACAGAATGATCTGCACATGCACAGATCACCAGACAGTGCGGCTAGCGAGTGGGGCTCGCCGCAGTTCGGCGAGCCCTGAAATATCAATATTTAAAATTATTTTTTATATAACTTTAAATACTTCGACATTTTTCTTTTCTGTTTTAGGCAAAATTTAATAGATTTTCATGGGCCCTAAAAGTTTCATTTTTTTCTGATGTGAGAAAAAAATTAAAACATTTTCTTCGACCCTAAAAGTATCGTGGGCCCTAGGCACTGTGCCTATTGTGCCAATGGATAAGTCGGCCTTGGGGGCAGGAAGCAGAACTGGCGGAGAGGGGAAGTGTGGTGGGGAGGGGGGCCGTGGGGTTGGCCAGGAGGAAGGGAGGGGCGGGAAGCAGAGCTGGGGGGGGTCAGGGGCCGCGGGCTCGACAGGAGGAGAGGGGGGCCCGGAGGAGGGGGGGCGGGAAGCAGACCTGGCTGGGGGTGGGGTGCAGCCACTAGCCACAGCCAGAGTCCTTCGGGCCACACCCCTGGCAGGCACACCCTTTAGTTGCGAGCAGAAGTCAGGCGGAGGCAGGGGAGGGGCTGGGAGCCACTCCCCCCGCCCGGCTGCTGTACACAACCAGAGGCTCCCAGCTGGGAGGCGGGGCGTGATTGGTGTTTAGGATAGTCAAGACAGAAGCAGACTGTGAGGGACTCCAAAAAGATCTCACCAAATTGAGTGATTGGGCAACAAAATGGCAAATGAAATTTAATGTGGATAAGTGTAAAGTAATGCACATTGGGAACAATAACCACAACTATACGTACAGTATGATGGGGGCTAATTTGGCTATGACAAATCAGTAAAGAGATCTTGGAGTTATCGTGGATAGTTCCCTGAAAACTTCTACAGTGTGCAGCGGTGGTCAAAAAGGCAAATAGGATGCTAGGAATTATTAAGAAAGGGATAGAAAATAAGACACAGAATATCTTAAGGTATATGTACACTAGGCCTCTAGTTCGAAGTAGGGAGGCTAATGTAGGCATTCAAACTTGCAAATGAAGCCCAGGATTTAAATATCCCGGGCTTTATTTGCATGTTCCCATCCAGTCGCCATTTTTAAATGCCACTAGTCCAGACTAACTGCCCGCGGCTACACGCGGCAGTTAAACGGTAATTCGAACTAAGTCCTTAGTTCGAATTACCTGTTACACCTCATTCCAGGAGGAGACTGAAGGGGGATATGATAGAGGTATATAAAATCATTAGTGGTGTGGAGAGGGCGAATAAAGAACAGTTATTTATTAGTTCCCATAATAGAAGAACTAGAGGACACCAAGGGTGTGTCTAAACTACATGCCTCCGTCGATGGAGGCATGTAGATTAGACAGATCGGCAAAGGGAAATGAAGCCGCGATTTAAATAATCGCGGCTTCATTTAAATGTACATGGCTGCCGCGCTGAGCCGACAAACAGCTGATCAGCTGTTTGTCGGCTCAGCGCGCTAGTCTGGACGCTCCCGCGCCGACCTGAAAGCCCTTTATCGACCTTCCCGTTATGCCTCGTAGGATGAGGTTTACCGGGGAGGTCAATAAAGGGCTTTTATGTCGGCAGGGGAGCATCCAGACTAGTGTGCTGAGCCGACAAACAGCTGATCAGCTGTTTGTCGGCTCAGCGCGGCAGCCATGTAAATTTAAATGAAGCCGCGATTATTTAAATCGCTACTTCATTTCCCTTTTTCGAATAAACTAATCTACATGCCTCCATCGACGGAGGCATGTAGTTTAGATGTATCCCAAATGAAGTTAATGGGTAGCAGGTTTAAAACTAATAATGGGTTGCAGCTTCCCACACAGCACGTAGTCAACCTGTGGAACTCCTTGCCAGAGGAGGCTGTGAAGGCTAGGACTATAACAGAGTTTAAAGAGAAGCTAGATCATTTCATGGAGGTTAGGTCCATAAAAGGCTATTAGCCAGGGGATAGAAATGGTGTCCCTGGCCTCTGTTTGTCAGAGGCTGGAGAAGGATGGCAGGAGACAAATCGCTTGATCACTGTCTTCGGTCCACCCCCTCTGGGGCACCTGGTGCTGTCCACTGTCGGCAGACAGGTTACTGAGCTAGATGGACCTTTGATCTGACCCAGTATGGCTGTTCTACTGTTCTTATGGTGCTGTCAGCCTCTGGTTGCGTGCAAAAGCTGGGCGGGAGGAGTGGGTGGGAGTTCCGGGCCCTGCCCCGCCCCGCCCCGCCCCGCCCCGCCCCACCTGGCTTTTGCACACCAGCACAGGGCTCTAATTTTGTCCCCGCCTCCCAGTCGCTCCCCCGCCAGGCTTCCGTCCAGTGCCCAGCCGGAAATTCAGAAAATACCGGACATTGCACATGTCTGGTATTTTCTGATTTTTTTCTACCGGACAGATGGTGCAAATACCGGATGGTCTGGTAGAAAACCAGACACCTGGCAACCCTAAAACTAATCTCAAGCAATTTGGAGAGGTGAAGGAAAATCATAAAGATCATACTTCAAGCCTCTCAGTTGCACAGTATAGCTGAATCTCTGTGAAGAAACCTTTTACTGCCTGCATAGAATGGCAGTAGTCCAGGAGGACTCTAATAGCATCCATTTAAAAGCTGGTATTTTGACTCTTAGGTTTAAAAAAATGAAGTTATGCATTAGGCTGCCGTTTACAATATTACATAATGTCTTTATGTGGTATCTTTCTGTAAAGTTAATCACTGCATACAGTAATTTGCTTATCTAAAATAACTACTGCACATGTAACCATGCTTATTGTATATTGTTTGGGTCTCTTTGACTTTCCCAGCCTTTCTGTAGTCCTGTATGTGACACAGTTTCTTTTGCATCAGAGAACAAAGGCTATGTCTCCACACTTCAAAATAAGGTCGAACCTTTTATGGTTGATTTCTGATCAACCAATTTTGCATTTGAAGGTCCATATACTCACTGTGAGTAATAATACGATAAAGTCCAAAGTAACGTGTCTCCATTAGGGAGCCTTCTGTCAACTCAGAGAGAGATGCACCATGGATAGCTTTGCATTCTGGGCTATGCTCCTGGTGCCCACTAGGACCAAAACTGCAGTGGGCGGTTATGGGTTCATGACTTCAGTGGTACTTAAGGTTAGTGTGACAGGCTTGGTAGTGTGGATACATCGTTTAGAAAATCCACCATATGTGGCTAAATTCAGTATAAAGTCCTAGCGTAGACCAAGCCATACACTAAAGACTTGCATTCCTCTGGCTCTGCCACATCCAAGGTCTCTCGTTCTCTCTCTCGCTTTCTCTTTCACACACACACACGCACACACACACACACAGATATCTATTAATGACTGTACAATTAACAGTTCTGAGCCATGATTACAGAAGTCATAAATGAAAGGATACTTTATTGGTAAATTTATAGAAAGCAACAAATAATAAAAAGTAGGAAAAACAGACCTATTTAATGAAATAGTGCAGAAGTGATACAAGACTTAATTCTAGTACAATAAAATATTACCTACATGCAGTAGAAAAAGCACCTTCCTTTCTCACAATGAAAACTTTATCCTAGTACGTATTAGATGCTATCGTGTATTTAGAAATAGCACAGGGATACAATCAATAAAAAAGTCAAGAAAACTTTCTTGCTGTAGCCAAAGCTCCCTTTTTTTTCAAAGCCTAATAAATATAGTTCAATATCTGGGATCTCATCTTCCATCTAATTCACTTGTAGTAATATAGGTGTTTTCTTTCCACATCTTGAGGAAACACCTGGACATGTTACATGGATAAACCTTGATAGGCAGAGTGGCAGAGTCGGTACAGTACCACTATAGAATTATTTTAATAATAAGTATTATAAATACATTGGCTATTTTTGCAAAACAAAATGTTGTAAATACAGACAGATTTAGTTAATTGCCACAGAATGCCTATTAGCTTATATATTGCACACAAAAGGACGTAATCTTCCACTATCTTCATTTGGAAAGATCACTGCAGAATTTAACTGGACTGCATGCTCAGTTCATCTACTCAATCTGCTCTAGCTAGCTGATTAAACTTATGTCCATGATCATATAGCTAGCTTGAAAGAACCCTATTCTAATTTTAAAATGTTATAGCAATACTGAATATGGGAATTCTGGTGTTAAAAAGGGTGATGTTTAGTGTTCTCATTGCAGTGTCAACATCCAGAAAGTTTTCCAGCAATTTTATTTCAGAGAGATGCTGGTCTGAGTTATGAAAGCAGAAAAATGTATAGAACAGGGTACGTTTACCAAAGCATAGATTTTCTTCTACCTTGTAAATTATCAATATATTTCTCTTGTAAACAGGGGCTAAACTACTGCTTGCTATCAACCAGCTAAAAGGAGAGAGCTGCCCTAGGGGGTGGGTGTGCTCACTCAAATTGTTTAGCTCTGCAAGATAATTAACTGTTAACTGTTGATATGTAAATACAGCTCATGCCAGGATACGGAAGGAATCTGAGATGTGGTTATGTAAATCCAATTCAGCCGGGACTAATGGAGGATCAGTTGTTGGAATGGAATGTGATGTATTGTAACTAATTTGGGCTGTTGTGGGGGTCACAAATCATGCTACCCCTAAATGTGGAAACTGTTAAATATTACACCAGTGCTTGCAGGAGAGACACCATCATTGTAAGGGTATGTCTACACTGCCACCCTAGTTCGAAATAGGGTGGCTAATGTAGGCATTCGAACTTGCAAATGAAGCCCGGGATTTAAATATCCCAGGCTTCATTTGCATGTTCCCAGGTGCCGCCATTTTTAAATGCCCCGTAGTTTGAACTACCTGCCCGAGGCTACACGCAGCACGGACTAGGTAGTTCGAATTAAAGATCCTAGTTTGAACTACCGTTAAACCTCCTTACAGGAGTAGATTACGACCCGGAAGAGCCGGCGCAGAGTAATCTGTGCATGCGCAGAATACAGAACGGCGCGAAACTGCGCACCTGGCGAGCCCTGAAAATAGCCATCAGACCTTTATTGCGGAAGAGAGCATCTACACTGCCATGGATGCTCTTGCACAAAAGCACATAGCAGTGTAGACGCTCTCTTGTGGAATAATTTTTGCACAAGAACTCTTCCGCAAAAGAGTTTTTGCACAAGAAGCTGCCAGTGTAGATGTAGCCAAGGAGTGGAGTCATCAGGATGATGTGTCAGGGTCTGCATTGACTAGACAGAGCTGTAAGTGGGGCGTTTGAAGTGGGGTACAGAGAAAGTTTGGGTAAGTGAATGGAACCCTTACCTTGTTGGACTAGTGAGCCTAAGAGGCAAAAGACTTTGCTCAATCCTTTTGAGCTGGGACGGTTATTCATAGGGCGGAGGGGAGGCGAATTAACTCTGTTTGTGGTATTTTCCCAAGTTAATGCCATGTGACTTCTCTCTCTCTTTCATTAAAGTTTCTTTTCTACACTCAGACTCTGTGCTTGCGAGTGGGGAAGCATTGCCTCTCAGAGGCACCCAGGGGTGTGTGAATTTCCTAGGCCATTGGGTGGGGGCTCAAGCCGGTTCTGTGTGAAATGGACCCCTAGATATTGAACCCAGCCCTGGTTGCTGCCGGTCCTACCCAACAAAAGGGTTACACTCTAATGCCACATTTAAACAGCATACAATTTTTCCCTCCATACATAAACAGGTAAGTGACATATCTTGCCTTGCACAGAAATGATGCTGAGTTTTGCAAAGCCTTTGTACTTGGAAAAATGTAGTCAGTTGTAAGATTGTATAAACTATTCATAGGTTTTAAAGGACTGTTTATTATATATATTAGATCTCTGTACTAATTTTGATGTTTCACCTGAGTTTTGTTGTGTTTTATGTTCACCCATGTGTTTTATTTGTGAAACTTGTTGAGAGGGATGATGGGAAAGTCACAAAATCATCAAGAAACTGCAGACTGAACTCATGGTGATATATTTACCAAACTATAATGCAAACCACAACACAGAAAAGAGAAGAGGAGATAGGTATTTCCTGACTTATGAAGTCATTCTACGTGTATAATTGGTGAAACGAATAAGAAGTTGGCACAGGTGTGGGACTGCTGGCTTTTTTAATTATGTGATCGAACAAAAATATGTCAGGACACTGGTAATACAGCACTATTAAGTCAAAATGCTGGGCTGTACAGTATGGTTTAGTAACAACCCGTTACAATATTTGATAGACCCCCCCCTAAATATTTGAAAACTCTTTTGAAAGAGGCATTGTCACATTGAAAGATCTCAAAATTTGTTGCTTGTATGGTTAATATACATGCAAGAAGTTAACAGAAAAGGAAAACTTTTTTGCTCTTTTCATTTGTTTACTTTGTGCATCTGTTTATCTGAAGTTGTTATTATAAATCATCTTTCACTTATGGTGTCTAAGTTCAAAACAGAATTAAAACCCAAAAAGTTTAAATGCAAAATATTACCTTTTCTCATGTTCCCAGAGCAAGATGCCATGGCTTGTACTGTATGTTCATTCTGGGTGCATGAAGCTCTAGTAGTGTCTCAAGGTGCAGCAGCAGCATCTTTTTGAGTGAAAGTTTCTTCGGCCTTGTTCTCAAGATATGTACTTAAAAGAGATCTCTCTCTGACTGATTTTTTGCTTTGCATTTTAGGCACTGAAACTATTTCTCTAATTAGGCTACGTCTACACTGCAGGCTTTTTGCGTAAGAACAGCTGTTCTTGCGCAAAAACTTGCCGGGTGTCTACACTGCACGCGCGTTCTTGCGCAAGTAAATTTACAGTACAGCGTCAGAAAACAGGGCTTCTTCCGGAAGAGTTATTCCTCTCCCCACGAGGCATAATCCCTCTTGTGCAAGAACTCTTCCACAAGAAGGCAGTGTAGACAGGCAACATGAATTTAGTGCGCAAGAAACCCCTATGGCTAAAATGGCCATCAGAGCTTTCTTGCACAAGAAAGCATCCACACTGCCATGGACACTCTTGCGCAAAAGCACATGGCACTGGGGACACGCTCTTGTGGAAGACCTTTTGCAGAAGAACTCTTCCGTAAAACAATTCTTGCACAAGAAGCCTGCAGTGTAGACGTAGCCTAAGAGTATGTCTACACAGTAGTGTTATTTCAGAATAACTGATGTTATTCCAAAATAACATAGTCAGCGACTACAGTACAAGCAATTATTTTGACATAATGTCAAAATAATGTCAAGCCGAGGGACTTCTTACTCCAATTCCTGTAACCCTCATTTTATGAAAAGTAAGGGACGTCGGAGGAAGAGTGCTCTTTCTCGGACTTCCTGCTGTGTAGACAGCATCAAAAGCCAAAATAAGCTATTTTGGCTTAAGCTACACAATTGATATAGGTCAAGTTGCATAGCTTATTTTGGCTTTAGCCCTGCTATGTAGACGTACCCTAACTGCTTTTGAGCTAATGGTTAAATGAACATAAGAAACATAAGAATGGCAACACTGGGTCACAGCAAAAGTCCATTTAGCCTAGTAACCTGCTTTCCAACAGCGGCCAGCATTAGATAAATCAGAGGGAATGACCAAACAGGTACTCACCAAGTGATCCATTCCAAAAGAGGCTAGGGACACCATATGTGCCCATTCTGGCTAAAAGCCATTAATGGACCTATCCTCCATGAATTTATCTACAGTAGTTCATTTTTTAACCCTATTATAGTATTGTATTCAGAGAGTTCCATAGGCTGAATGTGTGTTTTGTGAAGAAATACTTCCTGTTGCTAGTTTTAAACCTGCAGCCTATTAATTTCATTTGGTGACCCCTAGTTCTTGTGTTATGAGAAGGAGTAAACAGCATTTCTTTATCTACTTTCTCTACACCAGTCACTATTTTATAGTCCTCAGTCACATCCCTCCTTAGTAGTCTTTTTTCCAAGCTAAAAAGTCCCAGTCTTATTAATCTCTCTTCATATAGAAGCTGTTCAATACCCCTAATAATTTTGCTCTTTTCTGAATCTTTTCCAATTCCAATATATCTTTTTTGAGATGGGGCGACCACATCTGAATGCAGTATTAAAGAGGTGGTCATAACATGGATTTATATAGAAGCCATATGATATTTTCTGTCTTATTAACTATCCTTTTTTAATTATTCCAATTTCTGTTAGCTTTTTTGACTACTGCTGCACAATTAGTGGATGTTTTCAGAAAACTATCCATAATGACTCAAAGATCTCTTTCTTGAGTGGTAACAGGTAATTTGGACTCCTTGGTCCTAGTTTTGTTGGATTATTCTTTCCAATGTGCGTTGATTTATCAACATTAAATTGCATCTGCCATTTTGTGGCCCAGTCACTCAGTTTTGAGAGATCCTTTTGTAGCTCTGCAGTCTGCCTGGGACTTAACTATCTTGAGTAGTTTTGTATCATCTGAAAATTTAGTCACTTCACTTTCACCCCTTTTTCCAGATTATGTATGAATATGTTGAAAAGGACTGATCACGGAACAGATCCCTGAAGGACACATTATTTACCTCTCTCCATTCTGAAAACTAAGATGTATTCTAACCCTTTGTTTCCTATCTTTTAACCAGTTATCAATCCATGAAAGGACCTTCCGTCGTATCCCATGACAGCTTATTTTACGTAAGAACCTTTTGTGAGGGACCTTGTCAAGGGCTTTCTGAATAACTAAGTACACTATATCCAGTGGATCCCTCTTGTCCAAATGCTTGTTGACACCCTCAAAGAATACTAGTAGATTGGAGGATGATTTCCCTTTACAAAAACATGTTGGCTCTTCCCTAACAAATTATTTCATCTATATGTCTGACAATATTGTTCTTTACCATCATTTCAATCAGTTTGCCCAGTACTGAAGTCAGGCTTACCGGCTTGCAATTGCCAGAATCACCTCTGGGAGCCCTTTTTAAAAATTGGTGTCACATTTGCTATCCTCCAGACATTTTGTAAAAAAGTTGATTTAAATAAGTTACATTTGAGTTTCTTCAAAACTCTTTAGAGAATACCATCTGGTCCTGATGACTTATTACTGTTTAATTTATCAATTTGTTCCAAAACCTCCTCTAATGACACCTCAGTCTGGGACAGTACTTCAGATTTGTCACCAAAAAAGAATGGCTCAGATTTGGGAATCTTCCTCACATCCTCAGCTGTGAAGACTGATGCAAAGAATTAATTTAATTTCTCTGCAATGCCTTATCATCCTTGAGTGCTTTAGAATCTCAACTATTCAGTGGCCCCATTGTTGTTCAGTTGGCTTCCTGCTTCTGCTGTACTTGAAAAAAATTACTATTAATTTTTGACTAGCAGTTCCTGAAATTCTTTTTTGGCCTAACTAATTATATTTTTACACTTCATTTGCCAGAGTTTATGCTCTTTCCTATTTTTCTCACTAAGATTTACTGCCACTTTCTAAATGATGCCTTTTTGCCTCTCACTGTTTTGCTTTTTTTTTAGGTTGTTTAGCCACACTGACACTTTCTTGGTTTTCTTTTTATGCATTTTAATTTGTGGTATATATTTAAGTTGAGCGTCTATTATGGTGTCTTTTAAAAGTTTCCATGCAGCTTGTGGGGATTTCACTTCTGAAACTGTACCATTTAATTTCTATTTAACTAACCTCCTCATTTGTGTGTAGTTCCCCTTTCTGAAATTAAATGCCACAGTGTTGGGCTGCTGTGGTGTTTTTCCTATCCCAGGGATGTTAAATTTCATTATACTGTGGTCACTATTACCAAGCAGTCCAGTTCTATTCACCTCTTGGATCAGATTCTCTGCTCCATTTAGGAATACATCAAGAATTACCTCTCCTCTTGTTGTGGGTTCCAGGATCAGCCACTCCAAGAAACAGTGATTTAAGGTGTCAAGAACATTTATCTCTGCATCTTGTCCTAAGATAACATATACCCAGTCAGTATGGGGATCATTGAAATCCCACATTGTTATTGATTTTTATCTTACTAACCTCTCTAATCTCCCCGAGCATATTACCATCTTGGTCAGGTGGTGAATAATATATCCCTTCTGGTATATAGTTGTAGTCTGTCTGCAGACACCATGTCTGTTTGAACATTTTCATTTGTGCTTGCATCCATAAGATCTAGAGTTTTTTTAAAGTGAATGCTTAGGTTCTAGAGCACCAAATGGCAGCCTCCAAAGCACTGTGCCATCTTACTGGCCCATTTTGACTCCTGGCCCAGTATCATACCCCTTGCCTCATACTTCCAGAATAATCTGTCCACGGCTCAGACACGGATACCAGAGTAGGTCTGTAAATAAACTTTGCAGGGTGGGTGTCATCCTTTTGGGAATAACCTTGTCCCGTGTTTCACACATCGTTCCTTGAAAGCGGGGTGCACCTGCACGTTGCAATGCAGCTGTTGGGGCACAACCAGGCAGCATCACGTCACTTTGTGTAACTTCTGCAGCATGAGGACAGCCCCTAAAGATCCTGGAGGACCATCTCCCCTCCCCCATTTATGCTAAAACTCTGGACTGAGCCCCATTTCTTTGCATCCATTTTGTAACTGACTTGATAGGGTGGGGAAAGAGGGTCAAACTCTGTGCCCCCCCCACTCACCACCCCAACTCCCCCCTACAAGGTCCAGTACACGGCTCCTAGGATTCCCCAACACAGGGGCTATTTATTCCCCACCCTACCACACTTGACCTCACCTGCTCCCTCCTCCTCCTCCTCCAGGGGCGTCTCTGTTTCCTAGCAACGCGCAAAATGGCTGACCCGCGTGGTGACTTCTGGGAATTGTAGTCCTGGCATCCCCGAGCCTCTTATCCTTGAACGAGCCGAAGGACTATATTTCCCAGTAGGCATCGCGCGCCGGCGAAGAGAGCCCGCCGAGGCTGTGGTAGTTCCCTGTAGAGCAGGGCCGGGAGGGGAGCACAGGTGGGGAAACACAAAGGACGCTGGGAATTGTAGTTCCAAACCTAGAGAGACTCTCCAGAGCCAGTCGGCTGAAGGGCGAGAGCAGGACTACAAGTCCCAGGAAGGCGTAAGAGGGAGCGGGCTGGACGCCGCCTGAGGGCGGGGGGTACGAAAGGGAACCTGCGGTCGTGCTGCTGGAGGCGCCTCACTTAGGTAAGGGGGTAAGTGGGGCGGGGGCGCAGGTTTGAAACCCCTCGCGGTGATGCGGCGCTGTGCGGCGCGGAGGGTGAAGCAGAAGGCTCCAGCTCCCCCGCATGATGGGGTGTAGAAAGGGGGCAATAGGGACTCAGGCGTCCCCTGGGGGAGGGGGCAAAGGCCCTGCCTCCCTCTGCAGTCGGTGGGGTCAAGGAGAAGGGGGAAGCCAAGGCCTTCCTTTTTTCGGGGGGGGGGGGGGGCAAGTCGGAGTGCAGGCCAAGCCCCCCGTCTTCCACAGCTGGGGGACAAGAAGAGATTGGGAAATAATTAGATGCCCCCCTTTTTTTCTTCCTGTGATGAGCAGCGCCCCGGCATCTCTTTTTGTAACCTCCCCATACGCAGCCCCTCCCCCTACACTCACCACTTTAGGAGCGGCAGTGGGGGACTCCTATTTGGGATTGTGCCTGGTACCCTCTCTCCATACACCCATCTTTTTGGGGGTTGAGGCCTTTCATTTTGGGGGTTCTTTTTACTGGGCTTTGCTCAACCTGGCTTTGTCAGAATGAGGAAGATTTAAAAAAGTAAACTAACCTCGAATGTGATTTAACGGTTGGCATTAAAACAGGCACTGCAAAAATGATTTGTCTTAGAAGAATCCATCTTGATCCTATCCCTTCCTCCCCTTGCAAATAAATAAAAACAAATGCCTGCCTGTACATTAGAAGCTTCAGAGGGGTAGCCCAGTTAGACTGTAACAGGAAAAACTTAAAAAAACAACAAATAGTCTTGTAGCATGGGTTTTGTTAGCCTTTAAGGTGCTACTAGACTATTGTTCCACATCAGAAATTAGTGAAATTCCTGAAATGGGAAGGGGAAGTTGCACATAGGTATTAAAACTGCAGACAGAAAATAGCTTGTGGTAATATATTTAGCAAGCTATGTGAAACACAGAAAAATAGTGAGGGCATGTGGAGAATACATTCACTGGCAAAGAAGCTACTGTACATTTTAACTCAGGGAGTGGTTGCAGCAGTTTGGTATGTAAGGGGAAGCCTGAGAAATAGAAATATTTCTTCTCAATTCTTACAAATAAATAAGTAATGTCAATTCAGATCTCTCCTGAGTCTAGGACAAGGAAATGCCCATGTTTTATTAAGCTGAATGGAATTCCAATGACAGAATTTTAGTAATTATTTTAAGGAAAGAAATCACTTGTTCAAACTATCATAGTTCGGGTAGTCCTGATTTTTACGTTTTTTTTTTTCAAGAAGTACTTTTAAAGATGTTTACCAATTATACTGTTTAATAGCACAAGATCCGGCTTAGTGAATATCTAAAGGTGTTTCTAAAGCACTGGAGTATGTAACTATATTTTGGCAGCATAACCCTGCCAGCATTAATTTCACTCATCAAACTTTGAAGGTAGTATTAACAATTGTTATTGCAAAATGAGTTATTGCAAACTTCTAGCTGACTGAGTAATGATGGCAGTTTTGGGTCACCCACTGGCTGCTGTAGGCACATTTGAACTACATAATTCCTTTTCAGCAGAAACAGGGCTTAAAAGTGATTGTAACTTTCCAGCTGGAATGAGGGTTTGTTACAGTGCTTGCAGGAGGTTTTACCTATACTAGGTCAACTCTGTAAGTTCCAAGTAAACTAGCACTGTCCTTATCATGGGTATGCATAAGAAGAGCAGGAAAAACAGGTGAGCGGAGCTGGAAAAACAAGTCCTTATTTAAGCTTTCCTTTGTAAGGGATTGTGATAAGCACAGCCCAAATAATTGTCTGTCCTTCTATTATGTAGGTGTCTTGCTCCGTGTATTTACAGAATGAATGAGAACCTAGCAGTACATCATGTTAAATTCCTCCCTCCTGAATAAAAAGTGCTGATGGAAGATCCAGTACTTCAAGTATGAACCTCTGAAAAATTTGGTAAGTGAAAGGTGGTTTTTTGGGGGGGGTTTTTTTGGCATTTGCAAGTATGTGGCTTATGAAACTGGGATCCAGTTTTTTGCCTGATATTCTGACAGTTATGAGCAACTAAAGGTCACATTAGAATTAAAATGCATTTGAGAGAAGAACAGAAATGTTAACACTTGAAAATCTTATCTGATAACCAGGAACTGAACATACCTGCAATGTACATACCAAATTTCTACCACCCACACCCTTCCTTTTTTTAATGATTGTTTTTTAATGTATCTGAAAAAAACAAAAACTTGCTACTACTGTTATTTCATAATACCGAGCATAATGCAAACAATACACTTAAACTAATATAAGTGATGGTAATCCTTAAATTAAGATTTTTTTTTTAAAAAAAATTAAGCTTTGAATTACAGAAGCACTCCTGTATCCTGGAAAGGAATAATTTTCTGGTTGCCAGGCTACATGAGTCAAATATACTGCTGAGTAAAAATGTAAAGCGTGTTGCTTATGCCTATTGGAGCACATGAGATCAGAACTCACTACTTCAGGTTTTAGTTTTTATTTTTGGCAATTTTATGATGGGAAATAGCTAATGTTTAAAAATATAATTCTGTCACTGAGGCCACGGATTCTGTAACTTTCTATGGGGTCTCCATGACTACAGCGAGCTGACAGACAGCACCCCAGATATTTTTAGTAAAAGTCAGAGCAAGTCACAGGCTTCCATGAATTTTGGTTATTGCCTGTAACTTGTTTCAGGCTTATTAAAAATACCTGTGATCTAATTAAATTTTAGTGAGCATAAGATTCTAATACTTTATTTTGAAAACACAGATATGTTGGCTCTTATGATATAAATACTTTTAGATTGGGGTCCAGTTAAGTGTCAATTTTTAAATCTAAAGTGAAAGCACTGCCAAGTGTACTACTCCACAGAACTGTTTTTCTAATATGCTTGTAATTTGTTTTATTATGCATTATATTATGAAGAAGCTATCTTCTCTTATATTTTAAATTCTGAAGCTTGTCTATTTTATTTCAATAAAATAGTTAACATTCTAAAGTCAACAGTATTACCTTACTGATTGTAAATGGAATGCAGTCTCTTTTCTCTCTTATTAAAGTTAAAACTACTAGTTTAAAGTGTTGGCCATGGTGTTGATAATAAGCCTCCTAGTATTTGATAGCTGAGGGCCCATGTGAAATGAGTTGCATGGCTTTGTTTTATTTTCTGTTGGATGGATGTCCACAGCACAAACTGCCATCGAAGTCAGTGTCTTATTTAGCTGTCTTGCACTTCGATTAGCATGAAGAATAGACTACTACAAACTGTCTTTGTACAAGGGTCTCAGACACTTGCATGGTCCAGGATAATTGTGCCTCATTGTTGATTAGTACTGTAATGTATTTCCGTGTGGAGCCTGTACTGTAGACCTATGTCCAACAAGAATGAATACTTGTCATTTTGCAACATCTAGTTACTGATGTCATCTTGTGCAGAAGATATTCTGTTTTTCTTTACTGAAAGATATGTTTATATGACAGGAAAATATTTAGGTTTTTCTCCTCTGATTCACTTCAATATTTAATTTTATTATATTAATGAGGCAAGTATTGACAGACATTTCTGTGTAGAGTCCAAAGTGATGGAAAATTGATGAGCATCTGGCTATAACAGCAGAGGGCTTTTTTCTCAGTGGAAGTCATCTAAAATCAGAGGCAATGTTTACTTTTTTGAGAGTTTGCCATATCTTCTATCTCTAAGAGTTGGATGTTTTAATGAAACTCAAAATATTAAAGCTATGCATACGGTCGATATATGCATTCTAAAGCTGTAGAAATGAATGCTTTTAAACTGCCTTGAAAAGTATCAAAAAATAGAGTTGGCTTCCCTGTGCCTGTCTATAGCAATAAGGATCTGGCCTAAAATGCTTGTTCTTTGTATGTAGCTCTATAATTACTCCATATGCTGAATATAGTTTTTAATCAAATGTTTAAAAATGAGCTACACATCTGCTATCACCAGTGTTTCCTGTAAGCTTTGTGGCAGAGTGGCCATCTAGGAGGGATTCAAATACCACCCAGCTGATGAGCTGAATGCCCACAGTTGGCAGCATGTTTCTCCTAGACGTGCATATCCACACATACCTCAGTACCCATAGCAAAATTTATTCTGCACATGAATGGAAAAAAATTAGAGGATACACTGACTATCACCTGAAAATTTTAGTTAACAGGCTTCCTTAAAAACCCTGAGGAGCTTGGATATAGTTTTGGTAGCAGTCTGGGTAGTATACTGAACAATCTATTTTTTAAAGTCTTATGACATTTTTGGATCCTGTTTGTCAATTGAACAGTGTGACACAAACAAAGGCTTTTAAACTTTTTGTTTACCAAAATATGGAAAACATAGGCTACTTTAATACTTTGTGGAAAATTCCTAATTAAAGGGAGTTTTGTCACTCAGACTTGACCACTGGATGAGTCTCATCTATAGTAACCGTGTACTTCATTGTGCTTTTTTACTAGTACAATTGAATTTCTAGACCTTTGTCACAGTAAGAGGACACTAAGGTAAATCCTACAGAATCTTATTGAAAGAATTCATACTTGGAACACATTTATCTACATGCTCAAAGTAGAATTATTTTTAGCATCTATGTAGCCATTTTAAATTTTGATTGTATCAAACAAAGATTAATATTCAGAACAAACTTAGGAGGGTCGGTAAGTGTTATCTCTATTTATAAATGTGTAAGTTGAAGAAAAAATAATTTAGGGCCTTGGCCAAAGCTATAGAAGAAATAAGTGGCAAAGGCAGTATTATCATTTAGGATTTCCTGGCAACTTTTTCCATGCCCTAATCGCTAGACAAACTGTCTCCTTAAGTAATCTCAGAAGAATATTTGTAACTGAGTTTTTAATTTAAACTAGTGATGGAGCTTTCATATTTGCCATTGAATAATGCATCTTGTTTCACCGTGGTTTGGGGATCTATCTGAATTACAAATTTATTTCCATCCTGCCCTAAAAATATTCAATTCTGTAATCTCTAAATCTGAATCTTCCCCGGTCACTTCAGAAGAAAAAAGTGCATCTGAAAGATCTCCCCTCGGTAGCCCATATTACAGTTTGAGGTGACCCAAAAAACTCCTTTCCCAATGCGGTGCATTCAGCATGTGCTTAATAACAAGAAGCAAGATGTGCATAACTATCTTTTCTTGAAGTTCATTAATACTCTGTTATAAAGGTCTCATTTTGGAGGACCATTTTGTTCATGAAGGATTCATAAACTTTGTCTCCAAATACTGTAATCTGCACCAGTAATTAATAGCAAAATCTACTCAGGTGCTCAGACTTTTCCTGGAGTCTTCAATGGTCAGTGTCAGATAATGCCAAGTACATAATTAAATTGAACCAACTGCTTATCATATGGCTGCGGTGTCACTGTTTTCATGTGTGCAAATTTAAACTTGAACTGATGAAATTGTGAAAGTTGTTGACTTGATGCTACTGGAATGTTAATGTTCTTTGATGTCCACAGTCATAGGTAACATGCAGTACAGTTTTTCTCCACTCGTTTATCTTTTTTCCCCCCCAGTGTGCTTAAATCATCCCTGATTGTAAGGGGCTCTTCTAGGCAGAAGAGAGGCGTGTGCTGTACATAGGACTTGTATGGGCTCATTCTCTAGCTTTGAAAGAGCTGAGAAGGGGACTGATTATAATAGTGGTCACTGTGAGGCAGACCCTTTTCGTTCTAAGACTACCAAACCAATTGGTCTAATTTTTGGAGTTAGGGATGACTACTTTAACTTTTGTAAGTCTTTTGTTAACACCAAAGAATATATACGAGGATATTGTCTTTCAACTGTTTTATCAGAAGTCCAATTTGTCAACATTGATTTATATCTGTATATTTATAAAATGTTGCATTACATGACTCATAGTAATTTAAGCAAAATGCAGGACAATGTAGCACTTTAAAGACTAACAAGATGGTTTATTAGATGATGAGCTTTCGTGGGCCAGACCCACTTCCTCAGATCAAATAGTGAAAGAAAGTAGTCACAACCATATATACCAAAGGATACAATTAAAAAAATGAACAAATATGAAAAGGACAAATCACATTGCAGAACAGAAGGGGGATGTGGGGGGGGGGGGGGGGAAGGGGGAGGAAGGAAGGTAAGTGTCTGTGAATTGCTGATATTAAAGGTAGGGAGAGTGGGATGTTTGTGAGTTAATGGTATTACAGGTGATAATTGGGGAAACTGTCTTGGTAATGGGTGAGAAAATTCAAATTCTTGATTTGAATTTGAACTCTCTCACCCATTACCAAGACAGTTTCCCCAATTATCACCTGTAATACCATTAACTCACAAACATCCCACTCTCCCTACCTTTAATATCAGCAATTCACAGACACTTACCTTCCTTCCTCCCCCTTCCCCCCCCCCCCCCCCCCCCCCCCCCCGCATCCCCCTTCTGTTCTGCAATGTGATTTGTCCTTTTCATATTTGTTCATTTTTTTTAATTGTATCCTTTGGTATATATGGTTGTGACTACTTTCTTCCACTATTTGATCTGAGGAAGTGGGTCTGGCCCACGAAAGCTCATCATCTAATAAACCATCTTGTTAGTCTTTAAAGTGCTACATTGTCCTGCATTTTGCTTCAACTACCCCAGACTAACACGGCTACATTTCTATCACCATAGTAATTTAGTAATATAAATTATTTTAAAATTCACCCACAGACTCCTCTTTATGCAACAATACTTAAATACAGGGGTGGGCAATAATTTTTGGCTGGGGGCCACTTCAAAATTTTTTGAAGTAGCCTTGGCCTGCCCTGAAAGGAGCAGGGCCTAATCTGGAAGGGGCAGGGCCAGAATGCTTCTGGGCTTCTTGATCCCTAGACCATAATTGGTCTGGGGATGGAGGATCCCCTTAGGCGCTTCCCACCCCCCCCCTTCCCACTAGGCATCCATGCCCCTGGCAGCGCAGGAAGACGCTTCACACGCTCCCCCACCCGCAGACCCTGATTGGCCTGGGAGCGGGGGGAGTGTGCAAAGCCTCCTCCCACCCAGCGAGGAGCACACAGCACTTCAAAGTGCCACGCGCTGCTCACAGGCAGGAGGAGATATCACGCGCTCCCCCGCCCCAAGTCCTGATTGGCCTAGGGCGGCGGAGCTATGCGAAGCTTCCCTTGCCCTGCTCCCGCCATGCACAAGCATATGGCACTTTGAAGTATTGTGCACTCCTTGCAGGGCGGGGAGGAGGGCGGAGGAAACTTTGCACAGCTCCACCACTCCCAGGCCAATCAGGACTTGATTAGGGTGGGACTTTATTAGGATGGGAAGAAGGGGATTGACTTCCAGTCTTTTTGGGCCTGCTTAGAAAAAGAAGGGAGGAGAAGATAAATGCAACCATAGTTTTAAAAAACTACATGCTGCTTGATAAGGAGATAGTTGAAAAAAAATCTCATTTGAATTATTGCAACAGAAATCCTGAGAAGCTAAACGCCTGTTTGAATTTGATACTGTTGCATATTAACTCTTAATTTTTATTAAGACTTCAGGTCTTTGCTAGGGAGAATAACTATGGCATTGCTGGGGAGAATAACTATGGCATTACCTTTCTGAAGAGCTTTTACTCTGTATCCTTATATCAATCCTTTGCAGTTCAGTGCTGCAGCCAGAGGAGTCAGTTGTTGTGGGCAGGTTTATCAGCAATAGTGCCAGGCAGTAACTGTTCGTATTGCAATCCCATTGATTTTTAGATCATGGGTGTGGAATAGTCTCTGCATAGCCCTGTTTGGAGCAGACTGATAAGGCTCCTTGTTTCCTAGCAACCACAGAGTCTGGCATAACCAGAAACCTGCCTTTCTGCAGCTGGAGTGAAAATTCTGAATGTCTCAAATTTGTACCTTTAAACAAGGTAAGTCTTTCTCCTCAGATGCTAAATATAAAAGGCTTTGTTTTCAGTTAATTTTAACATTTCAGCAGAAGTTTGTTTTGGATGCAGACAGACTCTATCTCTATCGTCTTTGTCCTTAATATAGTGTTCCATTCTCTTTTTATTTAGATATTTCTCATTCCTGGGCATGGCAATGCCATATGTCCTTCTCCTAACTAGACTCATAGCTGAAGTTACAAGCAAATCCACTGACCGTTTGGTATGTATTTTATAAGTCATAGCTCTTCATGAAATTTCATTCTGCTATGAATGAAATGGCGTTAAAATTGCCTGTTTATATGCTAAATTCTGTTAGGAAGGAAGTGAAGTTTCCCCCTTACAATGCTGTTTATAAAAGATCACAGGAAAAGCAGCACACTCAGAACTTGCCTGTAAACGTTAATGTCAACTTTTTCTTCCTTCGTGTAGTGTTTGGTGCCATTGGTAGGTAGGCTAAGTAAATAGTGCCCAACAGGAATAAAGATCTAGCTCTCAAAATTGCTGTATTGATTGGCTGCTCGGTCTAGACAATTTGGCAGCTAGTGAGGGTGAACTTGCTCTGAAGACTGCCTATCAAAGCTTCGATCCCACCCCAGTCACAAGCCCACTGGCTAGAAAACATGCAGCTGGTCTGTCACTGAAAACCATAGATAATCATGATTTTGAAAGCTTTTAATCTTTTTAGCTGCTTGACAGTATAATAGCTACAAAAGTAATCCAAAATATGGAAACCTAAAATCTGCTTTTAAAAGCTGCCCAAAGTTATAGGAAACTGCTGCTGCCTATTGCAAAGTGAATGGGCAGAAATTTATAACCTGTCTCCCGGACAGTTTGACCTACAAGCCTTTTTATGTACCAAGCTGCCTATTTTCTCATTGACTGTAAGCCTTTCTGGTTCATTACTGTTCCTGGACTTCCCTCCTACACTCTACCAACTGAGTGAAGTCTACTGCAGTCATTAAAAGTTTGATTATCTCCACCAAGTCAGGGATGAATGATACACTCTTCCTGATATCCTTGAGCCTCATCACTTGCTTGATTGATTGGTGACTGAATGCAATAACAAATACTGTGCTGGGTTGGTTTAAACTGACTTTGACCCCTTAGTCACGTGCTTGAATACTAGCCCGATCTTTTGTTGTTTTCTGACAAGCTCAAGTGAATCTGTGTTTTGAGACTTGAGCAGCTTAGTAATTTTTAGAAAAAATCAGATTTAATACAACTGCCAAGTTCCTAACTTCCATCTCTCTGCTCAGTCCATTAGCCCATTTGCTTCATAGAATCCTAGAATACTAGGACTGGAAGGGACCTCGAGAGGTCATAGAGTCCAGTCCCCTGCCCTCATGGCAGGACCAAATACTGTCTAAACCATCCCTGATAGACATTTATCTAACCTACTCTTAAATGTCTCCAGAGATGGGGATTCCACAACCTCCCTGGGCAATTTATTCCAGTGTCTGGCTACCTTGACAGTTAGGAACTTTTTCCTAATGTCCAACCTAAACCTTCCTTGCTGCAGTTTAAGCCCATTGCTTCTTGTTACATAAGAACGGCCATACTGGGTCAGACCAAAGGTCCTTCTAGCCCAGTATCCTGTCTGCCAACAGTGGCCAGCACCAGGTGCCACAGAGAGGGTGGACTGAAGACAATGATCAAGCGATTTGTCTCCTGTCATCTCTCTCCAGCCTCTGACAAACAGAGGCCAAGGACACCGTTCTATCCCCAGAGGCCAAGATGAACAAGTTTTCTCCTTTCATAACATTTTGTTTTTAGACCTATGAGAAAGAGGTTGTGTAGCTTAAATGACACTCGTTCATTGCAACACTCATACCTAGAGACAGAATGTCTGTACCGTAAGGGAGGAGTTATGATAATAGTAGCTCTTGCAAAACCACACATTTATTTTTAAAATTTGGCATCTAGTGTTTGGCTTTTCTATATATGAAAAAAGTTCCTTAATGAGTACTATCACTTTATAATATTGATGTCCTAACAGTTTTTTATAATCTAATCCTATTTTAGATGTACATAAACATCAAAAAGAGCGCAGTTTTTTTCAGTACGTTGTTGCACATGAGCTTGTGTGGTTTTTTGGGCCAGGATTCTGACATGCAGTATTTTTTTTAACTGCAATATTAATGCTAATCTTCCTTTTGTAAAGGTGCTCTATGAAATTAGGAAACTTCAATGCAAATGTGAAGTTCAATCAAAAATCAGCCTTGTCATCACTTTGCAGTATGTGGGAAGAGTGAGGATCATCAGATCTGTACACAAAGGAGACCGAGCTTAGTTTCCTCTGCAGCAGACCTCCTAGAGGCCACAAAGCATTCTCTTTGCTAGTCTAAGATCTGTGCAGAGGAGAGCCGTGAGGACAAAGAGAGACAAGGTAGACATGCATCATCCCATAAACTTATTAGAGAGTCCCCTTTCTAGAGGGATCCCCCCTTCCTGGAAGGTTTCGGTTTAATCTGTGTCCAGCCAGAGTTGCTGTGAAAGCATAGAGCCTCATCATGGATATTCCTGGCCTCTTGCAGATCACCTGTCCACCTGAAATCTGAGCTTTTTGAGTGGTCCTTTGGCCTTTTCTGTAAGAGGCAAAAAAAATGATCAGGGAAACTCTGTTCAGGTGACCACAGTGAGATCTCCTTCAGGGTTTTACCTCTGGAGAGAGTGATTTAGCCCATGGACATGAACTGTTCTAAAAAAGTTAGTAAGTGCTGTTAATAAAGTGATTCTACGAAATCCCTTCCAAAATCTGCTCTGACGTGTTCCTCCCTTTACATTTGTTTGTAAAGCCCTAATTTGGGCAGTTGCTGACTGATCAAAATTATCTCAGTGATGTAATCCAGCCTGTACTGTATCTTTTACTGCTGATTATTAAAAACTAGTAGCAATGAAGTGTTTTGTTGGTATGGTTTCAACTCCCACTGTGATTTGTTCCTTTATTACTATGTGCTGGGTAAGATTAAGCTTTGTTTTTAATAATGCCAAAAGCTGAGGGAAATGTGCTGTAAATATTTTCTTTTGTAGGTTTCACAGACAGAATGTTGTATGGATGTGTTGGATACAAACAGCACCTGTCCAGTCACTCACCAGTGCAGTCCAGGTAAGTACAGGCAGTCCCCGGGTTACGTACAAGATAGGGACTGTAGGTTTGTTCTTAAGTTGAATTTGTATGTAAGTCGGAATTGGTACATATTGTAGGGGAAACTCTAGCCAAACATTTCTCCAGAGCTCAGTTTTATTCTCCCACACTTCACTTCCCTCAGTCCTTTATTCTCAAGCTGAGGTGTCTGCTGAGAAAAGCCGCTCCGCGTCTCCCTAGTCTGCTGGGGTGGGCACTAGCTTCGCGTCTCCCTGGTCTGCTGGGGGGAAGCAGCTAGTGCGGGGTTGCCTCACCCCGTTTGTAAGTAGGGATCCGTTGTAAGTCGGATCCATGTAACCTGGGGGCTGCCTGTATATTTTTTCCAAGAGAAATTCCCAGAGCATTTTTCTGTAGGCAATGGCAAAACACAGAAGCTAATTAATTAGGGAAGAAAGGAGGAGTTACTGTACACATGCATCTTGAGGAACATTTTCTGAATTAACACTTTAAACATTTATTAATGCTTATGGAAACTGTGAACTCACATGAGGAGGATAGTACCCTGGTATTGCTGAATTTTTCAGTTTTCATGTAGCATAAAGTGGTATGATGCAAGGTGTACTCAGTATTTACAAGCACAGGTTATGGGGGATAAATAGCAAAAAATACAGTAATGAAGGGGGCCAGAAGAAAGACTTAGGCTTAGCTAATATGATGCAAATTCAATTCTGAGAGAAGTGATCTGTTTGTAAAAATCTACTTTTCCTTAAAGAGAAGTGAAAAGCTTTAAAAAAAAAAAAAAACTAATCTTGTCTAGACTTAAGATCAATAAGAGAACATATATAGCCTTATGCATTCATAATTCTCTGAAAAACTAAAGAATTGAAAATCACTTTTTCTTTTTAACTACGGATCCTGTGTTTTCCTTACATTAAATGTTAAAATGTATATTAAGCTTACGTTTTTCTAAGCTAAATGCTTAACTGCTCAGTTACTTAAGCATTACATGATTACTGCATTCATTTCTGTTCTTAAGTGATCCGAGCTGTGGCACAAACTGATGTCCATAAATTTCATAGATTAACATCATCTTACATCATGCCATAAAACATTCAACTACTGAAATCTTTGGTGTTAAAGTTTTTTGTTGCTTCCTTCTTATTTACTGGAGAAAGGATTTGCCCTTACAGTGAGTCCATTTGTGTTTAGATTAAATGTCAGATGTAATTTATTACTAAGGGCATCAAATGTGCAGCTTCCCTCAGAGGAGAACCTAACAGCAGAGCTGTTTTCCAATCAGTGCTTTACTAATAGTATGGCTTTTATGGGATAATTGATCCCATCTTGGCCAAAGGCTTTGGGGAACTGGATCTTAGCTAACATAGTGAGTTTTTGCTTTAGAATCTAGACTGCAACATGATCTATCAGGGACATTTTTCTTATCTGGCTCCTGCATCATAAGACAGAGTGAAGACGCTATTGCTTTATTCTATTAATAAAGAGGGTGTAGAAGACATGCTTTAGCTTTAAATGGGTACTTTGTAAATGTAAATAAAGATGCAGAAGACCTCATTCAAGACACAAGTTTATTGGTTTTCAACCCTGTCTGGTAGTATGGCTAGTATTAAAAAATGTCACTTGCTTGTCATAGAGTAGCTTAAACAGGCTTTAGCTGTGCAGTATCAAAAAAGTTTGGGCAATAGAAAAATACTGTTTTATCGGCCACCTTCACATTGTTCTTTATTAGCCTTTGAGTGACTGTCAGGATTGAGCCTAATATAACCTGATAGAGCTCCTTCACTGATTTTATTTTATTTTTTAAAGCATCTTATGCTTCTTTCTCTGCCTTACCTTGTGATATAATGCACAGACATGGTATTAAAGCTTATTTCTGCAAGCTGGAGACCCAGAGGGTACAGTAAAAAATGTAAGCAGGGTGGTCCCTTCTCTTCCGGTAGTTTTTAAGACATGGTTTGGAAGGATTGGAAAAATTTTCTTTTATATATAAATTAAAAGAAAAAAAGCTTTTCCTGTGGGATGACAGAATTATGTCATCACGTCACTCTCTCACCTCTCTCCCTCTCCCCCCCAGCTCAAGCCCAACTTCACTGCTTCCTCTTGCCTCTTAGAATTGCTATTTTAAATGAAGCCCCTACTCCCCTTCCTCCACCCCCACCCTGCAGGGCTTTCAATGCCAAGAAACATGACACAGTAGCCGGCAGACCCTACATCGCAGCCATGACAGCCCTGGGCTGCGGGTGGGGTTCAGTGCTCAAGACAGCAGCCTGGGGACAGGCGCTAGGAGCAGGGCTCCCAACTGGGCTTATGTGTCAGCAGTGGGCTCTTGGTGGGTGAAGGGGGGGGGACCTTTCCTCTTCCCTCCCCCCCTCCCCGGGCTCTTGAGGAGCCGGAGCACAGTGCCCAACTGCCCAGAGTCTGGCTTCCCTGTGGAGACTCACCCCCCTCATCAGCGGCTGCACTTTTACCATGGCTGCCAGAGCACCTGTGACCCATCCGGGGGAGCTGCTGCACCGATCTGTCTTCTTCCCGTCCGCTCCCACTGAGTGGCTGGGCCTGGGCTCTGCAGGTGGGGTGGAGCAGTGATCAGCACAGGTGGGACTGCACTGGGGAGAGGTTCAAACAGTGGCCCCTGTGCTGCTGCTTTCCCCACCTCAGCAGTCTGCAGTGCCCCAGAGCACCACATGCACATGGCACTACCTGCACCCCAAGCAGGCCAGGCAGGCACTCCTGTGCCTCCCCAGCTGCCAGGGTTAGAGCTGGGCCTGATGTGTGCCACGGCCATGGAGAGTTTGGGTTAAGGGGGGAATGAAAGGGCCCGGGCTGGCAGGGTGGGAGAGGAACAAAGGGCCCCAAGCTGGTGGAAGGGAGAAGGGGCCTGGGTTGGCGGGGAAGGGGGGAGGGAGAAGGGGATGTAGGCTAGCAGGGTTAAGGGAAAAGGCACCCAGGCTGGCAGAGGGAGGGAGGGGGAGTAGGGGCCCAGGCTGGCAGAAGTGGGGAGAGCTGGGGTTGCCTGCCTCCTGCGAAGGGGTGGAGAGTGTTGGCGAGCACAGCGAGCAGGGAACACAGCTCCCTAGTTTTTTTTCATAATTTAAAAAACTAAATGGTGATTGGAGCTGTATGACAATAACCTCCTAGCATTTGCTTGCTTATAAGTGGCTAGCAGATTTACCCGGCGTTGCTTGGATCCTTAACTCCAGTTTTATCTTCCTTCATTTAAATCGTTCTGGGGCGGGGCTGAGGGCTAGAGGTTCAGTATGCAGGCTTCCCCAGGGACAGAACAACCCCAGCCCTCTCTCTTGTCCATGGTCGCTATAGCGAGCACAGCTGGTGGAGGGTGCATGTCCCTGAGCTGGGGTACAGACACTCACGAAGAGACACACTCTGGAATATATAGTAGCTAGGTGTTTCGTTTTTCCATCTCTGCTAGCCTAATGGGGATATAGCTGTCCCAGTCCGCATCTCTGGCCCCTTGCTGCCCCCTCTGTGGTCATTCTGCAGTATGACTCCCTTCTATCAAACTCCTCCCTTTCCATTTTATGAGGAACAATCCGATTCTACGCACATCCCATTATCCCAGCACAGCCAAGCCCTGCCCTTGCTTTAAGAGGAAGTTGTCTACCAATTTTTGTGGTTCTAGCTCTTACTTTTTAGGCATTCTTGAACAAACATACTTGCCCGTTTCTAAAATGTATAGTAAAACTTCTCCTGAATGTTCTTTATATATAGGACAAAAGCTTGTTTTCTTGTAGAAAAAGCACATTAGAAATGAAAGCGTGCCTTTTTTGTTTTTGTTTTTTGTGGTACTGTGATAGTAAGCAAGAGACACTCTGTGTAGGAAGCCTGTGTCCTCGTATGTTTGTCAGATGTTTCCTTCTGGAGACAAGAAGGATTTTTCTGACACCTTCATTTCCAGCTTAGTGTACATTTTGTTCTTGTGCAGGTTGTTACAGAGAGTGGAATGAGGATGGGAGTAGCATTTGCATTAAATGCAAGAATGAAACCACTTCTGTTGCATCAACTTTCAATCTGACCGACTGTAGAAATAGTAAGTAATCTGCCATCCCGTTGCCCTGATTTTTTGGGGGGGGGCGGGCAGGAGTCTTTGTACATTTCCCAGTTGTGTCCCATAAAAGAACGATGATGGGACTAGGAATGAAAATCCTCAATCTGTGGTCCTGCTATACCTGAATAGCTTTGATGACAATTGCTCCAAAACTTACCTGAAATCAACCAGCAGAAACTGCTGTAGAGCAAAGTGAGGCACAGTATCATTTATCTCCTAATCTCCTTTAGCCACCTTTTGTTCACACAGTAGAGTATTTGATCTTTACAACCAAATGCAATACCCAAACCATATCTTTGTGATTTTTAAGAACCCTTTTTTCCATAACATGTACAACCCTGAGAAAAATACTCAAATGTTTTTTTAAACCAAACTTGCATCTAGCAAATACAGTAATTAACATTGAATTTCTTGAATGATTTAATCACTATTTTCAGAATCAGACATTTGCCGTAGGCATATACGAAGAACTCCTTAGATCTCAATAGCTCTTTTATTCAGGAAGTTGGATCGTACTATCCCATACGTAAGAGCCCCCATTTCTCTCTTTTTTTGTTCTCTGAGCAGACCACTTCATCTAATTTTGCTAAATGATTTATTAAATTAAAAGAGCTGAGAGGCATATAAGGGCATTTGAACAATTCAGTAATGAATCCTCTTGCCTCAAGAGGGTGATCATGTGCCTCGTCTTTACTTCCCCCGGGAAGTGTAAGAGGTGTGTGTTTGTGGAGCGCTATTATCTCATGAGAGAAATCCAAGCATCATGATATGATGTCTTATCACTCTCAAAACCTTGACTAAATCAGCACTGAATTAAATGCTTCATAAAAATGCATTTTTCTTCCATACAGCTGATACCAAAGGAATGAATTTTCAAATGAATATAAGTACCGTAACTCCTTTTCTACAGAATATAGGTAAGTAAATGGAATTGTCTTATACTGGGGGGTAGCCACTCTGAAGTCTTGTCAGCAGCACCCGTTTGACAACCTGGTACTAGATACAATCTTGGTAAGATGTTTTTCCCCCCCCCATATTATTAAAAAGTAGCAGCCATTTCAGAATTTAATTATTCTAAATCCGGAGTTCCCTACCATTTTTATACCGTGCACCATCAAACCCATTCACAAACTTTTGGTAGACCAGTAACATTTTATTTTCATGGTCAGGGCTTGACACATCAGTGAATCTACTCGCCCGGGGCAAGTAGATTTCAGCAGTTGCCCCGTTCTCCAGCGGTGCACGCATGCACAATGTGGGTCTGGCGCATGATCAGTGTGGGGCTGGCAAGTAGATTTTGCCACAGTTTGTCAAGCCCTGTTCATGTTCATTATGCAAATAATGAACATATAAATAAAATATTACCTGGCCGCCTAGTCCCAACTCAGCCCCTTGCTCCCCAGTGCCTAACACCCTTTAACACCTACCCCTATGTAAGGATGTTAAATTTTGATTAATTGACTATTGGATAGTCGATAAGGGTGCCTCTGGCTGTTGCTTCTCTTTAAAGACAAAAACGCTGCGGGGAGCACAGGGCCAGCAACTCCCCCGCTGACTCTGGGCTCCGTACCGTGCTGCCACTTTGAAACCTCGTGCGGAGCCAGGCATTATGCTCCTTGTGGCATTTCAAAGCAGCAGCGCTCTGTGGACCTCAGGATCAGCTGGGGATGACCTCGCTGACCCCAGACTCCATGCAGTGCTGCTGCTTTGAAATGCCGTCAGGCTCCACGCACCATTTCAAAACGGCAGCGCTGCATGGACTACACCCTACCCTTATGCCCCATGTCCTTTGACCCTTTAACCTCTGTCCCCTACATCCCATGTCAACACCCTCTTGCCCTGTGACTCCTCCATGCCCTCACCCAACACCCCGTTGTCTCCCACCCCATTCCCACCCTCCCCAGAGCGAGGCTGCCCCCCTAGGGATTGTGGCGTTTACTGCCACACAGGCTCCCTCCTCCTTCATGCTCCTTCCTTCCCTGAGTGTGTCTTGTGCCCCCACGGGTGGAGAGGGGAGTGTAGAACCCGGAGCCCCAGCCAGGCCGCCATTAACAAAGGGGCAGAAGAGAGGGAGGTGCTACCTGCTCCTCCTTCTCCTGCTGCTGCCTCAGCCCCAGTGCTGCCAACAGCAAAAACGGCTGTACGGGTGGGAGTGGTGGAGCATGGGGTCCCGGCCAAGCCACCATCTTATCTGTGTGGGAGGGGGAGGAGCTCCACTGCCTTCTGCCACCACCACCTCGCACTTCCAGCTCAAAAATCAGCCGCCACCACTGCTGGAGCTTAGCCACCATCGCAGCCAGCAGTTTGCAGACCGGCACCAGTCCGTGGACTGGCGGTTGGGAACCACTGTTCTAAATTATTGTGTTTAATTTGTACTGCAAACAAATATAAATTGAAAATAATGGCTGAAATGTGAGGCACTACTGGAGGTTGGATCCCAGACAAAGTGACTTAGTGAACTGCTTTAGAATAACCTCTTAAAGTGAATGCTTTTTAAATGAGAGGATAAACGGTATAATCATAAACAAGATTCGTGTGTAATTCAGTGCTACACAAGCTCCTTCCAGGCAGCTCTGCCAGTGCACGTAAATCTTGACCTGCAGCATCTCTTGCTATTCTATCTGTGTATTTCTCTGACAGAGCCCACCAAAGATGCCCGATTGTGTTAACTTATGATCTGCACAGACAGGGAATGGGAGGTCTAGCATATGAATAAGATGAAGCAGCTACTGTTAAGAGTCTTAAGTTTTCTCAATCAAATTCTACTGCATTATGAGTATAAAACAAGTGCTGCTTATTGCCCTTTATGCTACACATGATGCGATAGATATAAATCACCTTTGCAGCCAGTCCCGTGAAAGTTATACCCAAATGGTAAAGAAGATTTTCCTACCCAGGAAAATTGATGCCTAATATAAAGCTTTCTTAATGAAGAAATTGCAAGATCTCGGGAGTGGCTTTGGGAACTTAAGTCAATCTGTGTACAGTATTATTCTAAAAATGTCACTATGCCAAGTATTTTAAGATATGACCAAACCTCTTTTGACTCTACCTTTGAATGAAACATACCACATCTTTGCTATTTACATTACATGGAATACACAGACTTTACTGTAGTAAAAAAAAAAATAAAAAATTGTGGCTTCATTCTATTTAGTTTATCTCCTGAACACAAGAATTTCAGCATTCCACTACTTCATAAAATAAATCTCTGCCACCTTGTGTCATTATGACCTTAAACAAATAAGTTAAGCAAAG
Organism: Pelodiscus sinensis; assembly: GCF_049634645.1. NCBI lineage: Eukaryota > Metazoa > Chordata > Testudines > Trionychidae > Pelodiscus > Pelodiscus sinensis. The sequence continues at coordinate 15,531,283 of NC_134733.1, read as the reverse complement.
TGAGTAAAGTTTTGGAGCAAAATTTTTTGCTAGTGTTTTACTTGCATTTGAGGTATTACAAATTGGCTATCTCTGAAGGCAGAATATCTGACTTAAATGACTAATGGCCCGACCTTGCTCTGGCAATTCTGGTTTTTGTCAATTTAACTTTACCTTAAATATTCTTATTGTTTTGTTTACTAATCCACTTTTGTTCAATGGCTGGCAATACTGGGATAAAGAAGGAAACACTTGAGGGTAAATATTGATCAATGTCTTCAGGAAAACCTAGAATTAAAATAGTGGAGGTAGAAGCTTAAAACACAGCAAAATTAGCATTAGAAGATGTTTCCTAGCTATTTTGATTTCATGCGGCTTTGTGTCTGGTGTTTTGATACACAGAAGGAATGTTCTTCTCTCATCTAAATGTAAGGGAGTTATTCTGTATTCTCCATAGCAGTGATGGAAGAATAAATCCCTTTGTATTATAAGGATTTCTAGTAAATTATAGGCTATTTCCTTTTGTTTCACAGGGGGTCCAGAAGTGGCAGCCTCTCTTATTTTGGGAACATTCTTCATCAGTTTATTCTTGATACTATCTGTGGCTTCATTCTTCTACCTCAAACGTGCCAATAAACTTCCAAATATGTTCTACAGAAGAAACAAAGGTAAAGTGTATCTAAGTCATTCTGTTTCTTGTTTTATTTACAGTTTAGCTGAGAATTTGAGAAGACCAAAACCTTTTCCATATGTTTTAGAGCTTCATGCATGGGCTTCCAGTATAATAGGCGGGGGAAGGCACAGATGTTCCAAACCACCAGTGTAGCCCCACCCACACTCCACCCCCCAGAACGCCGACTGTAGGTATTCTGGGGTCAGAGTGTTGCTGCCCCCAGCACCTGCCCTCCCTGTGTTCTAGGCCGGGGAGGCTGGGGACACATGTCCTCGTCCCTCCCCGTGCTCCGGGGCCGGGGAGTCTGAGGTGCACTCGCCGACCCATGCTTCTCCCCATGGTGGTTGGGGCGTGTGGCATGCTGCCCCACCTTCCCAAGGTGAGGGTGTGAGGAGTCAGGTTGGCTCCCATGGGAGGTGGTGCCTCAGCAGAAGGGCTGGGGTTGGGCGGTGAGGCTGAGGGCTTGCCTCCCCCAGCCCTACCTTCACCCATGACTCCATGTTCTATATTATTTTTAATGTAGGTGTTGTAAACTGTTCTGCACATTTCTGTAGAGGGACTAGTGCTATTCCACATCTGCATAAATGAACTGGAAAAAGAGAAAGTGAGGTTGCAACATTTGTAGATGATACAAAATTACTCAAGATAGTTCAATCCAAAGCAGACTGAAGAATTTCAAAGGGATCACACACAACTGGATGACTGGGCAACAAAAGTGGTAGATGAAATTCAGTGTTGATAAATGCAAAGTCACGCACATTGGAAAATATCCAAACTACACATCCAAAATAATGGGGTCTAAATTAGCTATTGCAACTGAAGAAAGATCTTGGAATCATTGCAGACAGTTCTCTGCAAACATCCACTCAATATGCAGTGGCCATCAAAAAAGCTAACAATCATTGGAATCATTAGGAAAGGGATAGGGAATAAGACCTTAAATATCATAATATAAATCCATTATATGCCCACACATTGAATAATGATTGCCATTCTGGTCAACCCTTTTCAAAAAAGGGATGTTGGGAATAGATGGCAGGATCATGTGAATCTGTTCATTCCCTGTGAATCATCTGACATTGTCCACTGTCGCAGACAGGATACTGAACAAGGAAGGTCATAGAATCTCCATCACTGGAGGTTTTTAAGAGCAGGGATGGTCAAGATAATACTTAGTGTTGCCTTGAGTGCAAGTGACTGGACTAGAAGACCTCGCAAGGTCCCTTCAAGCCCTATGATTCTATGGATCTTTGGTCTCCCAGTATGGTCATTCTTAGGCACTGAGTAAACACTTCTTCTGCACTCTACTATGTATATTTATGGTGGCACTACAGAAGTATCTATTTTCAATGTAGTTTATGCACAGGTTGTTTCTTTTTGTGCAGCATTAGTCACAGGGTCCAACAATCCAGACTTTTACATAAGATGCTACAAAATTATCTATATCTGGGGTACGTATCAATGCTATCTGGACAGGCAGTGTTTTTGTAGAATTTGATGATAATACTTTTCATCCAAGGTCCTCAAAGCACTTTGCATACATTAAGCTCCACAACACTGTTGTATTATACCGGTTTTAAAAATAGGGAAACTAATGCAGAGAATGACAAGGGATTTACCTAAGAGGAGGTGGCAGCAGCAGAATTAGGAACAGAACCAAAGATTTCTGGTTAGTCTTCTGTTCTAATCCCTACACTTGCTTCTCTGTTGCACTTGGGACCCACAGGAAGAGAGCAATGTCACCTTTTACGGTAGCAATTCTCTCATTTTCTGGTGAGCTCTCTCCTGCCCACCTTCAGTTTCAGCTTTTGTAGAATGATACTGGAATAAATGTAAATCTGAAATACAGGTGTGCAGCTATCATGTAATGAGCTAAATTCATCGCTGCAGTAACTCATGAAAGCCAGGAGAATTACGCCATGAGTAAATTTTGCCCAATATGTCACTTTTATGAAGTCACTTGAATTTTTCAGTCTCTTCAGGTACACAGTATGCATACAATAGTTGCATTGTTGTACATGTGTATATTGTTGCTCCATGACCAGGACAGGTTAGGGAGGAAGTTTGTAGATATTATATGCCTGAAATCACATACATTTTTATTTATTTAAAATATTTTTACCCCACCTCTCTATTAAATATTTGAGTCGGCTTACATTAATTTTTATATATTTGTTTTAAAATGGTTATATCTGTATTTCTCTACTTGTCCCAAGTCCTGTCAACATCACATGCAGTGGCTGCCATTTAAGAGGTTCTACCATTGCAACAAGGAGCCAGATCCATCCACTGACCAGTGCGATACCCCTTCACTCCATTTAGATTCTAATAGAGCCAATTCAAAACAAGACAGTCAACAGAATTCTGTAAATAAAGGCAATAAACAAGCAAGAACATGAGATCAAAGTAACACATGTAACTTCAATAGCTTAATTGCATAGCACAGTTCGAGTGGATTTGGTGCCACTTAGTGTAAAGTGTACAATAATAATAATAGATGCCTAAACCCTAAGCTATATTGTGCTAAAGAAAGTGGTGTTATAACGAAAACTCACAAACTATTGGAACTTGTAAAAACCGTGGGGTTTTTCCCCAGAGTTTACTACTACAGGTTTCCCTATACTTAGCTTTGTTAATTGCATAACTGAAGTCGAAGTACCTTAATTCAACTTTTGGCACTGTCCCCACTGCAAGAAGTCAAAGGGAGAACACTCTTCCTTTGACTTCCCTTACTCCTCGTGGAAGCAGGACTACTAGCATTGACCAGAGCACCCCTCTCCATTCGAATTAGCTGTCTTAACTAGACCCACTCATTGAACCCTGGAAGATTGACAGCAACAGCTTCAATCTTCTCTGTAGTGTAGATGTAACCCTTAGGGTTTCTGTCAGGGTAAACTTTATTTTGCTTGGCTAATATTTGCTTTGTTGCCGGGCAAGGTTGGTATCTCCCAGTTTTTTATGCTGCTTCTGGCTGCTATATCCTTCTCTCCATGCTATTTGGTGCCCTCTTGCACTAATAGCTGGTTTCTACTGCTTTCCTTCTATGGTAACTCCTTCAAAGTAAAGCGTTGTTCCAGTGGCCCTTCTCATGGAGAGAAATAAGAATGTAAAATAAAAAATAGCTTTTTTTCCTGGAGAGCTTGAGACTCCTGTGTTCTTAATGCTCAAAAGCATCCGGGCAACGTGTTCTGATTGCCAAATGCTCTCGAATTGATGTCTTCCACAAAGCAGTACAGAGAGAATTCTCCCTCGAGTGTTGGTTGGAATATTAGGTCTATAAGATTGTAGAAATTCTTCAGAATGAACGATACATATGCGATTGAAGCAAACGGTTCCAACCTTCTAGAACAATAACCGTTTCTCTTTTCCCCTTTAGCATCAGTTCTACAGCCCAGTGAAACAGTAAGTAAAATAATTTCTTCAGGGCATAAATAGATTTCAGATAGTGTTAATTATTTATAGTGATACCGTCAGGTCAAATTTTTGGTCCAAAAATCTAGAATTTTGTAGAAGTGAAACTTTTACAAAATCTAAACTCAAGACTGTCCCTGGCTTGCTTTTTAAAAATTCCAATTGGAACCATTTAAAACAGATATTCCCCTTCAGTTTTTATAGTCCGAATTTTGCAGCATTATGTTAGCCTATGAGAAATTGGACACAGAATTGACTTTAAAAAAAAAAAAAAAAGCAAGTCTCAGGTGTCAGCAAAAGTAAACAGCATTAATAATGAAAAAATAGATTTTTAAAATTATATTAGTTATCTTTTAAGGAGTTGTTAGCACAAGTGAGGACATTTTGCTTATTAAATATAATTATCTTAATGTCCACTTCTAATTTCTATCATATTAAAAAATGCAAGTACAAAGATCTTTTATATTTTACTTTGGTTCTTACTCTGTTCTGCAGGCATCAATGATCCCGCCACCTACGTCCTCAGGTAACAACTATCTTTTCCATGTTTGAAGGATCTTTAAACTTGACTACTTTCACCTCCAACTTACTCTGGTAGCTTTTTTTTTGCCTCCTTTGTCATGTAGTCAAGAAATATAAAACTACCCAGAAATATCCCCAAATATCTAAGTCTCATTGTTGGAGTGTCAGTAATAGTAAGTAAAAAAAACAAAAATAAACTCTGGAAATGAAACTACAGAGTTGGTTCAGAAGACAGAAGTGTGACGTGTAGTAAAAACATTTTCTAATTTGATGTCAGTATTTAACATAGACAACTATATTATCTAGTAGAAATACTGCTTCCTTATTTGATCTGAGGAAGTGGGTCTGGCCCACGAAAGCTCATCATCTAATAAACCATCTTGTTAGTCTTTAAAGTGCTACATAGTCCTGTATTTTTGTTTCAGCTACACCAGACTATCACTGCTTCCTTAATGGTATCTTTGTCAGCTAAGAGATGGCTTAGAAATAAGTGGATGATTTATCAGCTTTTTCATAGTTGGTCATGGGATATGTTTTCAGTTCTGGAACACTGAGGATTCCTAGAAGTGGGGGAGGGGGGAAGAGAGAGATTTTAATAAGCATGATACATTTGGGCAGTGACCCAAATCTTAGATTGATACTCCTCTAACTGGTCCTCTTTAAAAACAAACAAAAAAAACCCCAAAACACATAGTTGAAAGGAATGCTGAGTGTATAATTAAATAATCCATTCTACAGATATCTTTATTCTTAACAAACCTTGATTGAATATTGCAGGAAAATAGCAGACGCGTAGGCCATCAAAGAAAAGCACCAATAACAATAAATATTGTTCTAAAAGCTGTAGCTATCAGTGAGGCTGATGTGCAAACAAGAAAGCTTAATGGAACAGAGCCACATTGGCTATTTCTCCACTCAAAATGTTGGAGAGGGTGAAATCAATCGCTCTTTGTCAAATAAAAAGTAAGCACTCTTTCAAGTTTCAAATATCTCTGAAAACAATACGAAGTTAAAAAAAATTCAGTGACACGTGACATTGCAAATACTACAAAGCTGTATTTACTTATTTCATATGTAGGTGTCAAATTGTATGGCCCTCTTTAGGTAAATAACTAGATTATCAGGTACTACTAAAAACGAATGCATGCTGTACAATAGAATCTCAGAGTTATGAACACCTCGGGAATGTAGACTGTTCGTAATTCTGAACAAAATGTTATGGTGGTGCTGTGAAAAGTTTACAACTGAACGTTGAGTTGATACTGCTATGAAACTTTACTATGCAGAAGAAAAATGCTGCTGTTAACCATCTTAGTTTAAATGAAACAAGCATAGAAACAGTTTCCTTAACTTGTCAATTTTTCAAAAACTTTCCTGTGGTTTTTTTTAATAGTTTATATGTAACAGTTCTGTACTGTATCTGCTGTGGTTTTTTGTTTTTCTGTCATGTTGCCTTATTGCTTGTTTCTAGTTCTAAATTAAGTTTGTGGCTGACTGGTCAGTTTTTAAGTGGTGTTTTGATACTCTTGAGATTCTATCAGTGTACTCTGAAGACAATGACAAAAGTCCTATTGACTTCAAAGGAAGACTGATCAAGCCTTCAGGAACTGGATAAAATGTTTTCAGGAGTTGGGATGGGATTAAACAAGCCAGTTTATTAAAAAAAACCAAAAAAAAAAAACACCCACTCACATGATGAAAGTAAATAGTGTGGCTTGTATGTGAATTTTAAAAAAACTAAAAAGAAAGAATTAAGATGTTCCCACAATCTTAATTTTAGGCCTTCCAGCAGGCAGCATGCTGACTCTTACAAGTGTAGACAGATCATTAGTTTAAAGCACAGCCACAGCAGCACTGCTGCAACAGCACTTTAACACAGCAATGTGATCATGGCACCAGCACTGGGAGTTTCTTTACAGCACTGTCTTGCTGCACTTGGGCAGGTATTTTTTCACACCCGTGAGAGGGCAAATTACAGCGCAGTAAAGTGGCAGTGTAGATAAGCCCAAATTTGTTCTGGACTCAAGGGAAATATAATCTGATAGCTCCAGTAATTGTAACCCTGGGTCTGACAATGAGTGACTTTTGTGAAGTGCCTTAGCCTCTCTGCCTTGGTTTCTGTATAAAACATGAATACCGTATTTTCCGGCGTATAAGGCGACTGGGCATATAAGACGACCCCCTAATTTTTTAGTTAAAAGATAGGTTTTTGTCTTGTACCCCAGCGCCCCTCCGCCTCCCCTGCTTTGCTCCCGGTGTCCCTGGTCTGCTGGAGACGGTCCCCAGCAGACCAGAGGCACCGGGAGCAAAGCCGCAGCAGCGGCGGGGTCCCGCGCCTCTGAGGCTTTGCTAGAGCAAAGCCTCAGAAGCGCGGCACCCCGCCGCCGCTTCGGCTTTGCTCCCGGTGCCTCTGGTCTGCTGGGGACCGTCTCCAGCAGACCAGAGACACCGGGAGCAAAGCCTCTGAGGACGCCCTGGCAGCGGGACAGCCCCGGCGCGCCTGGGCTGCCCTGCCACCTGTATACCCGGCGTATAAGATGACCCCTGATTTTTGGGGGATGTTTTATAACATCACAAGTCATCTTATACGCCGGAAAATACGTTAATATGTAGCTCATTTTCTAAGGCTGAAGATGGAAATAATAATGGAAACGCTAATTACTTATTGAATTGGGTGCTTACAGGATACTACAGTGCTTCCTTCACAAGAGTGTATTAATGGTCTGTCTTACTATTTAGTTCTGGGTTGAATTTTCTTCTCTGTATTCTAGAATAACGATAAGTGCCTTGAGATCATTGACTGACCTCTTTAGGTATGAATTGATCATGAAGCCATCACTAAATTGCCGGTGTTAACTGTGTCTGTTCCAACCTTTTCAGTTCGAAAGCCACGCTATGTCAGACGAGAGCGGTCGTTAGTGATGTCTACCTCCGCTGCTATGGTCCCTTCTGCAGAAACCCGAGTCAGCAATGTTTAGCCTTCAGGACTTAACTGAGGACTACATAAATATGGAGAAGCTCTCTGTATCGACTGAAATGTCAGGAACAGCTGATCTGTAAGCAAGCCGAGCCACTGTGTCAAATGGGTTTGTGCCAAACGTGGAGAGAGGAGTTCAACTAATGCAAACTTGATGACTGTAAGGCCTATCCAGTTCTGTGAACCGCTTTGATGGGCCTGAGAAGTACTTTTCCAGCTCTTTGGTTTCATTTATCTCCTAACAAGAAGCTACACTAAAATCTGCAAAGAATCTGCCTTTTTTGAGAACACTTTCAGCTTTGACAAAATCCTTTTTCCTGCCTTATCAGCTCTCAGGCTGTAGAGCAGAAGCCCCCAGGGCAGCAGTCCATTGTAGAATTTGGGGAGTAATCCAGGAGGTGGGCTTGTTTAAAGAACCTGTTTGTAAATGTTAATTCTAAGTGCCATGGTTTTAATGCTGCAGAAAAATACAAATGTACTTTACATGCAGCATCTTGATGCAAAAACATGCCTTCAGAAGCATCTTCAGCTTCTCAGTCAGAGAGGACCATTGTTTTTAACTGCAGAAGACTGTGATTAGTGTGGGTCTGATCTAAAGCCCGGGAAGCTGATGGGAGATTTTTCCAGTGAATTTAGTGGGCTTTTAGATCAGGTCTTACGTGAGAATCCATTGACTGTGGCTTTGTAGTTGATAAGCTGCTATTTCTGCCCCACTGAGACACCCAGCCTTTCCTCACTCCAGTGTTTTGTGAATTTGGCTGTTGCAGTCTATAGGAAGGCAAACTCTCTAAGCTAGGTTAAGCTACCTTGATTCCCTTTGGTGAACATTTGCATACATCCATTTCAATTAGAGTTGTCATTGGAGTTCTCACCAGCACAAGTAAGAATTAACAATCTAGTCCTCCATTCTCATGCATAAGGCCTACAGATCTGCACCTTAGCCTTTGAGTTCCCCCGCACATGACCTGCCTTTGTTTAAACCTCACAACCACAATGGGTCCTCTAGATGAAATGACACATGGTGGATTTTTGTCACCAGCTAGTGGTAGCCATCTTGATTTCAAGAACCTAACAATTGATTCTTATCTTTAAAAATGCTAAAATAGCACTATCTGGCCAATGTGAGACCAATGTGAAGAGTGCAAACCTCATGGCTCGGATGCCTTTCTCTGCCTGTGGTCAGAGGTTTGTTCAAAGCTGTACAGTAATGTCTGGGGGGCAGGAAGGAGCTGCTAGTCTTTTTTTATCAAATATCTATTTTTATGCACTTTTTAATGTAGTGTAAATTGTTTGAATTTCTTGAGAATGGAACCTCTCATTTTGCAGTTTTCCTCTGGGGAGGTCAAAGACAGTAGGGTTAAAGATGAAGCCATGAACAAGCAGGGCTTTGTAGCCATACATATTGAATCACTATATATGTACAACTTTGCATCCCCTTCTTTGATTACATTCCAACCTAGTTTTAATTGTCAAACTAAACAGCACAATAAGTCAGGCTGTTTGAGAGGCAGTTTCCATTCTTAAGTACTATATTTGTATAATTTGTCTGTTCCCAAACCAGGATGGCAGTGTTGCCAGTGTGGTTTTTTTTTTTTTTTTTGGGTCTGTTTTCAATGTATCAATAGGATTTACCTCTGATACCAATGATATTTTGCGGTGGTAGGAAGGCACGGGGCAAGTGTCAGAAGCAACTTAAACTTATAGGGAAAATAAGTAACTATGCAATGATACAATGCAAAGATATTACAGCTTTGACTGGAGTTTCTGCCTATGAATCTGTCAATGTAACTACATACTTGCATGCGCAGATGCTCATCAATTCTTTCCATACATGACTCATTGATGGGTCATTCTCTCCATTGCTGTGTGGGGATTGTCACTAGCCCATGTCACTGCTACATGTATGTATCTGTCTGACCCTTAAGTGCATCACTGTAACAGGTTAGTGCCCCTTACCAGATGATTTGTTCTCCCTTATCCCTAAAACAGAGTTGAGATTTCTCACTGCTAACAGGAACTTTTTCTGTCAAAGTTTGTTGTATTTGAAAAATTTATTTCCATGGGCTTTGTAGCTTGCTTAGATTACATTCATGCTGTCTGACCCAGCAGGATCACTGGACAGAACCTGCTTAAGGTTTTTTGTACTGTTGTGTTAAATACATAGTGTGGAGTTGTTTTCTTATCCATACAACTGGCTTTACTGAACACTTGATGACTGCATCTTGAGCTATAAATGGTTAATTCAAGGACAAAGGATGGATATTTAATGTACTAGGGTATTTTTAAATTGTGCCAAAATAAACACCTTTCAGCTTTTTAACTATTGTTGAGGTCCTGCATGTATTTCCTATCTATGCACAGGAAGAAAGGGGCAAACTTTAGCACAGGAAGCAAATCACTGATCCGTGAATCTCACTTGGTATGTTGCGTCTTCTAGAGCTCAGATTTCTGGAAAAAGTAAAATTGTCCCTAGTTCTCCTGTTCAGTTATACAATATGATAGCAGGATAATAAGAGGGTAGGGGACATAATTCCTTGATGCTTGCAGAGAATCTGTTTGCCTCCAAACCAGTTAAACGTGTCCCTTTAACTTGTTTAACCATTATAAACATTCATTTATGAGGATCTAAAGCAAGGAATACATCACCCTTTATCCTGAATTTAGAAGTGATAGGCCAAATGCTCTCCTGGCAATAACACCACTGAAATCAGTGTTATAGTAGCTGAGAATTAGGTCTGAAGTAAATGGTGGCTTAAATTTCATATCACTGAGTTGGCATAACTTTATGCCGATTTTGTACCAAAAAGGGGAGCAAGAAAACAATCTAACGTGGTGAGGCTGTAAGGTGGAGTGGAAAAACTTGTAAATATAAACAATAAGTTCTGTTTAGCTATAAGCACATTTTTACAGATCTCTAACCCCTTCATAGTAAGGCGTTTGCAGTAAATCATTTTTATCGTAAACGGGGTTGTGTCTTGTTCAAATGTACTTTGCAAAATATTTGGGGTATCAGTGAGAGCTGAGCCAAATGGAAAGACTGGTGCACAATCGGACAGCTGATCTAGGGTTAAATAAATATAAAGGTATTTGTTCTTCCGGAAAGCTAGTAAAAGTAAGTAGTAATTTTATGTAGATGGAAAATGCTATTTTCCTCAAACTTTGTCTAGGAGCAAGGACAAGCCAAATGATTTTGTACCTTTTGTGTAGCCACTGGGGGAAAAATCCAAAAACGCAAGGATGATAGTGCAATGTATGAAAAATTGGCATTGAAAATGATCCCATGAGAGGGGAAACTTGCCGAGTCAGTTACCTGGACTCTGAGCCAAAGCACATGCCAAAACAACCTTGAAGATGAAGTGGTCAGTGCCTGAGTTATTAGCCACTTGATTGAGTTCAATAGCTGGAACAGAAAGCAAACTTGAGAGGTGTAGGAGCTAAGTAATGTACAACACTAGAGAACAGTTTGAGGCAGCCTATAGAATGTATCTGCCAGGAGCTCTGTCTCTTCTAAGATAGTCATGTCACCAGCTGAGGGTGCATGTATATTGTCTCATACTGTCCATTATACTCTTCTCAGTACAATCACTTTTTGGACAATATAAAGCAGCAGATTACTCAAATCTGACACCCAATTATATATATTCTTTCCAAAATGCTGGTGCTGGCATTTTACTGCTTTAAACTGGCCGTCCTCTAGCCAAGTACAGCAGCAGTTCATCTCTGTATCGCTGGTGTCTGGAAACCTATGTCCAGCCTCAGTTTGGGCTCTAATTCAAGTCACTTATGGCAGGGCCAAGAGGGGGAGGAGTCCTAACCTTAGAGTTAGCAGCCCATACAGATTTACAAAAACTACCTGTCTTGAGATTGCCTCTTGAGCCTTTCTTTCATTCCACCCCAGGAAAGTTTTCCAAGGAGTGTCTCAAGGAAATGTCCACCGGCTCTTAAGAGAATTGTACCACGTCCTTTAGGGTAAACTCAAGGACAGGCGGAAGTCATCCTGAAAAAGAAAGCAGTAGAGTGGGCAAAAGGCGGTGTGAGCTGGGGAATAAAAGACAATGTTTCTGTCTAGGCAAATGTCTTAGCTTAGGCTCATCCTTGAAGGCAACTGCCATCCACCTTCCTACACGTTCATCTGTACAGCAACAAGGAGTGGGCTGAGGAGGCACCAAGCATATGCAGGATGGCCTAAGTCTCCCCCCATCCCCCGCAACATGTAAGCCCCACATAAGGGCTGTGCAGTTTGGTTTAACGAGTTGAGTGCCCATGTGAGTGTCACCTAATGCAACCTCCCCCCACCACTCCGCACCAGGCTCACCTTTTGGGCTACAAAACAGTCTCCACAATGATACAATATCTGTTGGCTTCACTAGGAGTTGTACCTGCTCAAACCAGAGATGATTTAGTCCTGTGTTAGCATTATCATGGGTCAACATGTGCTTTAAGGAACATGCCTAGGGGCTTGATTTTTGTGTTGAGTTTTGCTTGCATCCCTCTTGCTACAAGACACTCTGAGGTCTATTAAATGACAAAAGATGCAAAGTAGGTTATACATGCTATTTGTAATGCTGCCTGGGAGGGAAGAAATGGAATGGTGTAAACTTGATCATTTTACAATCGGTGCCTTGCCGTATTTTCATTTACTGATTGGATGCAACAGAACTCGGATATATCCCAGCTTCCAAAAGACCCTGAGTTACAGAAATACAATTACAGGTGAAACCCCTCTAGTTCAGCATAGGAATGAAAACTCCTGGTTCATAGATTAATTGGTTCAATGGTAGGCTAACCTAACATTTAACCAGTTAACTGATTTATGCAAGATCCAGGTAGAAGCCCATGGGCTTCCGGCACCCAGCTCACACGAGCTAGGACTCCCACCGGCTCCCAGCCTGGCAGCAGAGGCTGGCTCTGATGGTCCTGAGTCCCCAAAGGAGCATCCCCTAGCCATGGCGGGCTGGGCTCCCTGTGGACAGAGGCTGTTCTGGATGAGAGCAGCCTCCATCCAGGGTGGGCCCTCTCTGGGGCTGGAGCAACACCCTGCCTGGTTAACTGGAAATGGTAAGCATAGCCATTAAGGGTGCAGCAACATCCACCATCTGGCATGATTTGAGTTAGCTCTGAGAGTCAGGACAGGGGGCTGTAAACAAACTATGGGATCACAGAAAACATGACCATGTCCATGGTAAGTGGACATCTGGCTAAGTAACAGCACAGAACACCAACTTACCCCTAAATGTCTTCTAAGCACCCAGTAAGTGGTGGTCGAACCTCTCTGGTCCAGCACCAGTCATGTCCTGAGGGTGCCAGACCAGAGAGGTTTGACCTGTATGTATCTTTACCCAAAGCACATAGAGGGTTGCATCATATCATATATAGTGAAACCATTGTTTTAAAAACAGTTCTCTAAGGTATTTGCTACAAAGGATTAGGATTTAACTGTCACCCTGGCTATTTCATGTGGGAGGGTCAGTTTCATTGTATAATGAGCACTGTTTATAAATAGATCATTGGTTTTGTTGCAGCCTCTCTTCCCTATACCTTCATATTCATCAAATGAAAATGCTTCCTTCTGTTTCACAACCTTCGTCCCTGTAAGAGTATAATCCTTACTTCCTAAAGAGCTAATGCTGATCTGGAACGCTGCAGCACAATCTGTCAGCTCTTCTAATTGCTATGACCTCATAGCTCCCCATCCTGGTGATGTCATTGCCTCTGAAGATTTGATTTCAATCACTTCCTCCTTGTCTCCTCTAAAATATACCGCTTCATTGGCCTTTTATAACCATGGCTCTGTTTCTAAAGTTAATGCAGTGCTCTGCCCCAACCAGTCACTTTTCTGCCTCACATGTAGGTTGTGTTTCTTGGGCTCTAGAGCACCACTTACCTCATAAATAGACCGGAGCGGACAGAAAACAGAACCTTTATTTGTATGTCTGCCACAAGCTGAAAGGTATTCCCAACCTTATGTGAAATACTAACTACCCCCAGGGGGGTGGAATGTTGATTCCAACTAGATGCATTTTTCTAAGCATTTTGTGGGCCATTTAAATGATACTCAAACTACTTTAATCAGTGTCTTAAAGTGATACAAAAATTGCTCTCCTGCTGGATGTACCAGCGCCAGCAGAGTTTACAGATATGTTTATGCAGAAAGGAATTCTTGGCTGATGGCTATTTTACATGTTATACAATAAGCTACCAATGTGTAAAGTATTAGGAAGTGAGCTATAATTAGTAAAGCCCAGATCACTAGTTGGTTGAAGGCATCTGTGATGAGAGATGCTATAATGAGAAACAGAACCTTGTTTAGCACCTGTGGCTGATTCAAATCCAGCTCAAACCATGAATGACCACAAATTGTTGCCATGCAATGACTGTTTGGCCTATGTGAGATGAGTTTGATGGTGTGACTCAGTTTCCCAATGAGTAAGTGGACATGTCACAAGCCACTGTCAGAACAGCTATTAATTGGCCTGGGTGGCAGTCATGACAAAGAGGCCCAAGAACGAATGAGCGCACACACAGAACTTTCCTCCAATTGCTAAAGGACAAAGCTGAGAAACCGGCAAAGTGGCTTCTGCTCTGTATGATTCTAGGGAGATTAATTCAGGGACTGACTTTCTTCTCTCGTGCGGATGTAAATCAGGAATAACACAACGGAAACGAATGGAGGTACACCGGTGTAATAATGGTAGAGGAGGTTCTGGTACAAGGGCTATGGAGCCCCTTTCCATAACCATTAAAGGTATAAGGACACATTAAAACAAATCCACAATCCATTATTATACCAATATATGCCGTTAGGTGTATCAGTTTGGGGAGCAGGGGAAGTCTTATTTGTTCAGCACTTTATTTATAAAGCATTGGAGCTTTACAAGGCATAAAAAAGTGCCACCAACCAGTATATCGTGTGCACATGTTTGGAGGGGGTGTGTGTGGTTTTGTTTTTGTTTTGTTTTGTTTTAAAGTAAGCCAGGCTCCATTTGAAGTGAGAGCTGACTAAACCTGAAACATAACTCATAGCGAGGTGAATAGCTTGGCACAAGAAAGCACAGGTGTGGATTATCAATAGCATCAGGGGCGGATGAGATAATGCATCTAAACACACAGTAACCTATGCAATGTGCATATTCATCAGAAGCAATCCAAAGACTTTATATATTTGTTCTGTAGCCAATTATTTTTGCAACCGTGCTTTGATCTCAGAACTGATCAGATATTTAAAACGGTATAGCAGATGAGAATGATACAAGGGCAGCATGATTTAATGACTCACCACAATAAAAGATACAGTTTAGTTACTTGGCTTCTCTTGAAACTCCTATCTTTCCTTCACTGATCTGCATGGTATGAAAAATGATAACCAAGGACAGTGAAGGGCAAACAAATGTTAATAATGAACAGAAAGGAATACAGGTTCTGGAGCTTTTACAAAAGATGGGTAAGATCCACCCTTGAGTTTTAAATAAGGAGTTCTTGCTAGCCAGATGCATTTTGGATTCGCTGGTGTGCCAGAAAACCAACTCAGGCTGACTTGTACACTGGAGTTGTCTTTCTTTCCTTTTTGGTCAATTGAACCAACCCAAGACAAGTGAGGAAAAATACTCAGTGGCACTCAGGTACAATGTCTTAGCTAGATATATTCTCCCCCAGTACTGCCCGCATTCTCCGTTCTAAGCCTGCACAGCAGTTAAACTCAGTATGAAATATCTTGCATATGTTCTATAATTCCATTTCCAGTACTTGCGGGGAAGAGGGAAAAAATGTTGTGGCAGAAGGGAAGAGGAGGTGCCGAGAGGGAGAAGAGAAAAGGACAGATGAAATAGGGAAACTAAACAGCCAAGACAAAAGAGATGATTCCTCTACTTATTATTTTCCCTCTCCTGTCCTCTTTCTTCTCTCTCTCTTAATCTTATTTTTTTCATGGCCAAAAGAAGAGAAAAGCCAGGGTGCACCCTGCCCCCATCCATTTTGATGCAAGACATGGTGGCAGGCATGTGGATACTAATAAATAATTGATGGCACTGCATGACAAATTTTATCTTACTCCAAGGAGTCAGGGAGGGACACAAGGGCAGATCATTTGTAATGAGGCTGATACAGTATTCCTCACCGGGGAAGGGAAGGGGAGTAGCAGAAGGGTTGCATGTGAAAAAACTGAAAATCTAGAAGGGGGGCAGGAAGCAAACAACATAAGGAAACTAGATCAGAGATTTAAGCTAGGACCAGGTCCTCCACACAGCTCAAATTCCATCTTTGTCTCCCTGGTTTACTAGAAGTCTGACCAGCACCTCGGCTAACCTGCAGTATGTTATTCAACCACTAGGTGTCTATCATTAGCCCACTAATGTGTGTGTCTCTACTAAACATTACACCAGCCTCAATCCTCCCAATTCTCCTTCCTTGATCTGATGTCCAGGAAAGTGTCCTAGCTGTGATACTTCCGGCAAGAGCAGGGCTATCATTTTATAGCCTGATATTCCACTATCATCTGTAATGTTTAGTATCAGGTGCTTCCTCCTTGCCTTATCGTGAAGGAAGGTCACATGCTTAGCAACCATGTTTATTTCTTGGGGAGCTGAGGGGGAAGAGGGTCAGAGTTGATTTGACACACTCCATGATCTCCTTTCCCTTTACTTTTCTGATGCACAGTACAGTTTCCATAATGATCTTATCTGGCAGAATGGTCATAATAAAGCATATTGTGAAGTCAAGTTCAAAGGGTCATCCTCTCTACTGCTCCATTTTAAGGGTGCCCCTAATGAACTGGCTGATGCCAGAAAAGCCAATAAACTTCTCGGCTACATCTACACTGGCATGATTTTCTGGAAATGCTTTTAACGGAAAAGTTTTCCATTAAAAGCATTTTCGGAAAAGGGCGTCTAGATTGGCAGGACGCTTTTCCGCAAAAGCACTTTATGCGGAAAAGCGTCCGTGGCCAATCTAGACGCGCTTTTCCGCAAAAAAACCCCGATTGCCATTTTCGCGATCGGGGCTTTTTTGCGGAAAACAAATCTCTGCTGTCTACTCTGGCCCTTTTGCGCAAAAGTTTTTCGGAAAAAGACTTTTGCCCAAACGGGAGCAGCATAGTATTTCCGCAAAAGCACTGACAATCTTACATGAGAGCGTCAGTGCTTTTGCGGAAATTCAAGTGGCCAGTGTAGACAGCTGGCAAGTTTTTCCGCAAAAGCAGCTGCTTTTCCAGAAAAAGTGGCCAGTCTAGACACAGCCCTCGTGTGCTATGTGAATTCCTTCCCTGTAACCAGTTTCTAAGTGGCAGCAAAACCACTTTTATTATGTGAACAGAATCTCACCAATGTCCTTCCTCCCTGCTTAGCAGAACTGAAGGGTGCAGTTATTTTATAACAAAAACCAGAGAAGAAACAGCAGCTCATGTGCACCAGACACAGGCAAAAGGCCAGTTTCAGTGTTTATAGTGAGCTACTGTAAGCAATGTTCATGCTATGTAGCCTGTGATGCACGTTCCTGATGACTTCTCAATCAATGCCCACGTGTGGCTTTTGTGTGTGTTGCTGTATTAGTTATACCCAGCCCAAAATCAAACGTAAATACAAGTCCCTGTTCAAGAATACACTCGAATGCTCTCCTGAATTGGGGCCTTTTGGGCCACAGCTGGTATATATCAGCCAATTCCTCTCACTTCACAGAGCCTAGTTTGCAGAGCCATCCATCCTGCTCTCCAAAACCACTCATGTGGCAGGCATCTGAGTGGAGCAAATTGCCTCCTCTGAAGGCAGCAGCTGTGGGTTGATTCTGCTGGAAGAGCAGAGACAAGGGGCAGGGTTCGCCTTCGTCTCTGCGATGGAGATAAGCGTGTGAGAGAGAAATCCCCCAAGAGGCTGAATTACTACTGGGGCTGTCTGACAAGTCAAATTTGATGCACGGTTGCAGCCGTGACGTGGTTCCCTGTTTATTCTCTCCTGTGACTCCAGATCCAATTTGCCTCGTTTACACGTCAGAAGATGAGATTTCAGCGTGTTAGCCCATCCCCTGGTGAGGACTGACCACCTTGCTGTGACTTTGCTCCCTGGGTGGCCCAAGATCCTGCAACTGCTGTTGGGCTGACAATTGGAACACAGCAGCCCAGAGTGGCTGTCCCATCACGAGACCAGCTCTGCTGAGTCTACAGCCCAGAGAACAGCTTGGGTTTTTGTCAGTGAAACTAAATGACGCAAACACCCTGGGACAGATTTATGGAGCAAGAAGCTGCCACTTGACCACACGTGGGTGAAGTTTGGTTAATCAAGCACTTTGGTAACTTTTTAATTTTATTTTGTAGTCATGGAAGGACTAATGCTCAAGGTGGGAGACTTTGGGGGCCTTGCCCCCCCCCCCCCTTCCCAACACTGTAGGGCGTGTCCTTCAGCAAAGATCTCAGATACTTTAGCCAGAGTTACAAAGACACAGCTTCCATTTGAAATCAAGATCACTATTAGTCCTGGTGGTCTATGATGACTTCCTGTTTTACTCCAGTGTCTATTGACTCAAAAGAGCTCAGATCATTGTGCCGACATTGCTGACCAGGCATACCCAAGTGAAAGCGACCTGCCCTCCAAGCTGCCTGGCAGGCTGACCCCATGGTATTTGCTTTTAGTTAGAATCACGCTGCCTTCTGCTCCCTACCTTCTGTAGGCATGAAACTTTGTTCTCTCCATTGCTGGTGATGGATGAGGGCTTTGATTCAAAGAGGGTGGAGACAGCATGTAATTGCAGCAAATGGCTGACCACATTGCAAGAAGGTTAAATATTACTGAACCTTCTGCATATCAGATGCCACTTTTTGCACACATCTTAGGCTCCTGTAGTGCTCCTGCACTGCCTGGTCTGTTAGCTGTTACAGCTCCAGAGAACTACTGCTGTTGCTCCAGCCACAAAAGCAAACAACTTCCTTGCTATAATCAGGGTTTGACACACTGGCAAGAGATTAATCTTTATAGCCTGCCTCCCCAGTCAGATGATCCCGGCCTGTCACATGTCTGTGGTGCTAATGGTCACATGTCTCAGAATGTTTTGTTCGCTCTCTCATACTGCTCGCTTCTGTGGCTCTTGCTGTCACAGGGTTTGTCTTTCCCTTTCAAAGTCCTGATCAGGGCTTTGGGAAAACCAGCAGACCAGCTAGATGCATAGGGAGCTTGGGCATGTTTGGCTGGGACTTGAAGCATTTAGGCAGCATGGGTAGTCACACTAGAGCAGCGTGTCCCAATTTTATTTGGCCTTTTAAACTCAAAAGAATTTTGCAGAACCCCTAATAACAGTCTTATATATGGAGCTAAAAAAGTAGACCACAAACAAGTAAGGATAATAATGATCTCATGACTTTAACATTTAGTTTAATTGTACATAGCTCAAACAAATGCTAAACAATCTATCATAGTAAATTTATATTTGTCAGGATTAAATTTTTAAATACAACAAATCATGCGATTATACTGAAGTAAAGTATTCACGAGAGCACAGCCTGCGCATGCCCATGCAAGCAACTGGTTTGACAGTTGAAGCTTGGACTTTGTCCGACGCGGCGCTAGTATATTCATATTCAGTCACCCACGTGATCCACACTCTCTGAGAGTGCCTGTTATATACCACCGTAAATCCCTGTACTCAATCGCACCACTGATTGACTGTGAGCACAGCGCTGAGTAGTGACATCCTCATCCCCACTCTCTGGCTAAGCTGGCATTACACAGGGACACAGCAGGGCAAACACAAATAAATATTAATAATTGTTATTTTTTAAGCATGTATTAATTTTATTGAAACCAATTTTCAAGTCATAAAATGTCGTTGTAATGGAATTTTCTCGCAGAACCCTTATTTTCACTTTGCGGAACCCCAGGGTTTCGCGGAACACCATTTGGCAAACACGGATCACTCAGGCTCTGATGATTCCGTCTAACAGGGATTGTCAAAAGAGCCTAAAGGAATTAGGAACCCCCAAGGTGTTTGAGTGGAGCTTCCAGTGCCCTGGCAGACAGAAAATCTCATGGTCAGCCCACAGCTTAGGTTTCAAGGGGAGATTGGTTCCTCCTCCGCAGAGCAGGGTGCCCTGTCACAGACCCATGTCTCTCAATGAGTGGCTGGGGGGGATGATTAGATGGCTCAGCTCAGGTGAGTGCCAGGACTGGCCTAGCAAGGCTGAGGAAGGTGTATTGGCAGGTCTGCAAATAGAAAAAGTGCAAAGCACTAATTGAGGCCTCATGCAAATGGTTGCTAGGCCATTATCTCATCCAGGCACGTGCACCGGCACGCTCATGCAGTGCCAGTATTCCAAAGTGCAGGAAGAACAGTGGAAATGTTTTAGAGAGGTCGCCATGTTAGTTTGTTGCTTTAAAAACAACAAGTGGTCCTGTGGCACCAGAGGGCATGTCTACACTAGGAAATTATTTCAAAATAATAATGCGCAAAATAACTATTTTGAAATAGTGTGTCCACACTACAGGGACTCCTCAAAATTAGGCCAAGGCAGGCTCCCTTAATGTGGATGTGTGATGTGTGACGTTCTACCTCCACTTAGAGCCCCAGGAAGCTCTGGGGAGTAATTACTTTGAATGACTCCAGGACATAGTTTAGTGGTAGTATGGACGCTCCACTGCTGCTATTTCAAAATAACTATTTCAAAATAAGCAATAATCCTTATGGAAAGCAAGAGTTATTTCGAAATAACGCGCACTATCAAAGCTGTTATAAGAGGCTGGTTATTTCAAAATAACTCCCTAGTATAGACCAAGGCTTAGACACTCTCAGAAATGAGTTTTTGTGGGTAAGACTCATTTCTTCAGATGAGTTGGAGTGGAAATAACTGAATCCAAGTTATATATATATATATATATATATATATATATATATATAAAACAGCAAAAGAAGATATTATATATATATATTGGATTCTGTTATTTCCACGCCAACTCATCTGAGGAAGTAGGTCTTACCCATGAAAGCTCATGATCCTATATATTTCTGGTAGTCTCTTAGGTGCCACAGGACTACTTGTTTTTAGTGGAATTTTTTGTTGGCCAAAGACAGGGAACAGAAAGATTTCAACAGGTAGAGAAATAAAGAAAATGTGTTTTAAACCTTCATTCTTAATAATATGTTCAGCATGAGCTCGCCAAGTGCTGCAGGAACACATCTGGGTATTGTTCCCATAAGTGCATAGTTATGTGGGGGTGTAACTACCAAGCTGAAATGCATTCACATACCGAACAGTCCATCGCCACATAGCTCAGTAAGCTCTTGCAGCACCCAAAGGATGAGCTGCATTGTGCCAAATTCTACGGGCTGTAGTCAGGTAAAACATCCCAATGGGACCAGTGGACAAAGCAGGCTCTGGTGAGCCCTACAAATATGACAGTCCTGGCTAAGATACCTGCCCTGCCCTATGTCTGCAATCCACGGGGGCATTCAAATAAAAGGGCTGGTTCAAGTATGAATCTATGTGAACCAGTATGGAAGAGAAATATATGGTACAGTTTGAAACTCTCTAGTCCAGAACCATCTGTGGTCCAGCATGATTTGAGTTAGCCAGATGTCCACTTTTCAGGGGTGTGGCCACGTTTCCTGCAGTTTCATAAAGTTTGTTTACAGCCCCCAGCCCTGCCTCTCAGTGGTCTGTGCTGTTGTTTAACCTCTATTTTGCCCCCTAAATGTCGTCTAACAACCCAGCAAGCAGTGGAAGGATTGGTAATGCTCCTGGACAAAACTGACCTCCCATAGTCTGGAAAATTCTCTGGTTTGAACCTCTCTAGCCCGGTACCCTCGGGACCTGACTGGTTCCAATCTGTATAAACCATGCAGCCAGAAAGCCCGCTCTCAAGCCCTGTGAGACATGATATCTGATAAGGCAGCCGAGGGACACACACCCACTTGTAGGCCCACTGCACAGAGTACATTAGCCTGTGAATGTTTGCATTTAAAAAAATGATTCCCATGTCTTTTCCCTTGCATAAGCTGTATGGGGGGAGGGAGTTTCCCAGATCTGTGGCCCACTGTCCGCTGCTACATGGAATTGGAACTGTGTGTCATAGACCGTGTTCTGCTAGACAGCATCTTCAGTGGAACAGAAGGGCAAGTTTAATCATGCAGCGTGGATTTGACTCTGGGCCATCAAGCTCCCTTGTTCTTAGTTATCAAACTGGGTGCCAGCTGGCTTTATAGCGTACTCTACAGAGGCTCCTACAGTAAGCTCCAGCGGTCACAAATTCAACTCTCCCTGGTGGCTTTATAACTCAAGCTATAGTGGTTCCTATGTTACGTTCCAGAAGGCTCAAAGTGCCACAGTGAGGCTAGGTCTGCACTATGGGGCTTTATCAGAAAAAGGTATGCAAATTGCGCGCTATAATTTTTATAATAGTTGTTTTGGAAGAGGCTTTTCCAAAATTTGACCCGTCAAATTTCAGACCCACCCCCCCCTTTCGGAAGAGCCTGTCTTCCTCATGGGATGAGTGAGATAGGGCTGCCAAATGAGCATGGCTGCTCTTCCACAAAAAAAAGCATAAGAGCAGACATGTTTCCAGGACATAGCCATAGCCCACACTCGAGGTGTGGGTTACACACACATTCTATCACCATTATTTCTGTGCTGTAGCGGGACACCTGTAAAGCTTGAAGTGACTGTAGAATTATTGCACTCTACGTGAGATGCTCCAGGGTCCAGCTGTGTAGTTAACAGTCTGATCTAAAGCCAAGAGAAGTGCTTCCATTTTCTGCAAAGGCCCGTGGCGACAACCCTAAGCAAAGCTGAGTACAGACACTTAGTACTGAAAGTGCAAATTGCTGTCAGTTGCAAGAAAAATGGGACATCAAAGAGCTGTCCTCTGGAAAAAAGAAAAGTGTGTGTGTGTAAATAAAAGGATCGCCCCTGTGGGTTTGAACCACAATTGATTGCAATGGCACTGCCAACCTGTGGGTGCCAGCAGGTGGGGTTGCAAATGTCAGCCTCTGCTCTGAGATGGTGCCGGGGACCATGCCCAAGACACTATCCTGCGTCCTCCAAAGACTGCAGCTCAGGGCTTCTTCTTAGTAAGGCACTTTGTGCAACGCACGTGTGAACGCATATACGCAACGTCAATTGGAAACTGCGGCCAAAGGCTCAAGCGAGCACATGCAGCTAGTTTGAAACCCCATCTGGGCCAGGTTGCCTGGGTTGACTCTGGAAGGGCTTCAAGGCCGTTGCCACCATGCCGAGATTGCCCTAAAGCCTTGTAAAGTGCGTCTCGGTCTAACTGACACACCTTGGCTCCAGGTATAGTGTCTGGCGCTGCGTTTCCACTTGGATGAGGTGGGTTTTACCCATGAAAGCTTAGGCCCTAATAAATGTGTTCGGGTCAAAGCTGCCACAAGCGGCCTTGTTAGATTTGCTTCACAGAGCCAATGCAGCTGGCGTGAGTGAAGGTTTGACCCATTAAATCAGGGGTGGGGAAGCTAAGACTTGGGGCCAGATGCACACCCTCACCCCTGGCTTGGACCCAGGCCTCTCCCCCCCCAAAGCTCGGGGCTCCCTCAGCATTGGGGAGCCTGCGCTGGCAAGTTACTCCCCCCGCCCTGAGCCGTACACCCCACTGGGCTGTATCACACAACAGCTACTAGCCTGGGCCCCCTTAGGCTATGGTGTGCAAGGGGAGTGGCTTGCTCCTTCTCAGTCAGAGGCCTCATCAGTGAGGGGTTGTTTTTGTTAATTTGCTTCTCACGTGTGTGCCACCCCCAACTGATTTTTCTGTAGGTCAGTGCCCTCCCCACCCCCAAACAGGTTCCTCATCCCTGTGTTAACTGAAGACCAAACCCCTGTGCTTATAGAGCCGAGAAGCACTGAGCCCACTGATAAAGGGGAGTACTATCTCTCTCTACAGCATGAGCTAAAAGGCAGGTGGCACTGAGGTAAGGATGTAGATAGAGACAATGCTTTAGCCTCTAAGGCCGTGGTCACCAACCAGTAGATCGCGATCTACCGGTAGATTTCAGGAGCTCTAAGAGTAGCTCTTGAGTCCTCTCTGAACTGCGCACCTGCGCAGTACATTTACATTAGATTTCCTCATGTAATGTAGGCGGGGCTTCAAGGAAGGGGCGGGGCAGTAGATCTTCGCCTGTTCTGAGACTTAAAAAGTGATCTTGGGTGTAAAAAGGTTGGAGACCACTGCTCTAAGGTTACAGGTTCAATTCCGTCTACCGACAACCAGGTCCCTCTGTCTTAGATTCAGCCTCGGAGCGGGTGTGACTGGCGTGTGGCCAAAGGCTACCTGGAACGCAAGTACTTTCCCTTGCAAAGATACAACTATGCCATTTAGATAAGCCATTTTCCTCCCTAATGCCTTGAATGAGCTACAGCCCTCCTCTGCCCACCTCCAACCGCCCCAGTTCGAGTCAGCATAGAGCCTAACAGCCTAGCTGCAATCAGGCAGTCCCTCAGACAGCGGATGTTCTAGCCTTTCAATTTAGTTGAAGGTGAGGTGTTTAATTAAAGACAAAGATAAAAATGCTCAGTAATTAAAAAATCCCTCGGCTGCCTTGTGTGGGCATCCAGGATTTGGCCACCAGCCAAGCAGACTCAATTTGAGGTAGGTGGCAGGCTCTGTGTTCCTTTCGTGCCTCTCCAACAGCCCCGGGATCTACTTCTTGGCCTCCTGTACTGGCAGACTTCAGCAGCAGCGCTGCACGGGGCAGTCTGCCAGACTCGGCCCGCGTAGGTCTTTATGCGCTAGAGAAATTTACAGCCAGCAGCTTCCTGTTGTTGCACCGCCGGCCAGGTGTTGGCTGGTTCAAGGCTCTGGGTCACCAGTTCAAATCTGACCGAGACTGGTTAATGCGGGGAGATGGCTCGCTGCATGTGTGGCACAGATTGGTGAGTTTTAGGGCCGTGCGAATTTGCCACCTTGTAAACGCTGGAAGTGTAGCTGCTACTCCCCCAATCTTGGCTGTAGTTGCGGGATGGGATGGATATGGAATCTGTCAGCCCTAAGCAGAGTAACTGACAGCATCCGTGGGCCCCTGGGCAAGGTGTGTGTGAGGCAGGGGGAAGCTTTGTGCTCCCCGAATGGGAGGCAGAAGGGTTGGGGCCAGCCCTGAGCAGAATCTGGAGTCCACCAGACAGCCCTCAGAACCATCCAGAGCATGGCACTGTCCCCCCAGCCCTTAGCACTGCCAGGAGCATGCGGCATGGCACTCTGGTGACAATTTAAAGGTTCCAGGGCTCTGGCTGCTGCCACAGTAGCAGTGGTGGGGGCAAAAAGCCTTGCCGAATCACCTGGCCCTAAGGCCACTGTTCCTCCTCCCTGGTCTGGGGCAAGGCACATTGACCAGACAGTGGGGCTCTGCTCACACTGTCCCTACGCTGGAGCTAGCGAGGGTGTAATTCTCCGTCGCCTGCCAATCATCCTGGCCCGGCTCAGCCATGCTAACTGCACAGCGGCAGTTAATTATTGTTCATCAATTGTGGAGGAGAATGGCATGCATTGTAAGGAAGTGATTGTGTGACAGATTAAGGAGCACCCTGAACCATGCTCGGGATTCGACAGCCTCCTACAGCCTTGGACTATTAGCCTTTTATTTCCGCCTCCTTTGATAACTACACAAAATATCAAACACAGAAATTAAATTTAACCCGCCCCCCATTTCTTCCTGCCCCCCCCCCCCCAGTTGAAGTAGCATTTGCAGCTCAGCCCACTACAAGCCAGGAAATTCAGTGTCAGGGAGGATGCTCCAGCTTTACAAATGCACCAAGGGTTTCGGTTTTTATGGCAAGAGGGAGAAAAAGTGCAAAGGGGTTTTCATTTTCATATTGCCAGGAAGAGGAGCAAAAAAAAATCTGCTGTCCTTAGTACTTTCCTGGATCATTTATTAGATAGCTAATCAATAGTGCACATGTGGTGCAAGATGGGGCAACAGCCATGAGGAACTGTGAAGAAAAACGACACGAGGTTTTTATTCTTCCTGGGAATAAAGTATGTTACCCTCCAAATCATGACCGATGGCCCTGATAAAAGCACAACTGTTTGTTGGTATGCATCACTGGCTCAATGACCCCCCCCTCATCCCAGTACAAAGTGCACCGCCCCAGTGCACCTCCGAGGAGCAAACCAGTGCATGGCCTTCAGGCCTCTGTTCATAGACACACTGGGGAACTAGAGGCTTCTCCTACTACCTCCCAGCTTCTTTTGGAGATGGAACTGGGAGGCTCCGGGTCTTCCTTTGCTGCCCCCTCACCCCAGTCATCCCTTGCTTGCTGTGGCTAATCCACCCCAGTAAAAGTACAGAAAATAATGGTGTAGAGCAGCGGTTCCCAGCGTGTCCGGGGTCTGCAGAAAGTTGAAACTAGAAATTAAAAAAAAAGAACAGTGTATAAAACGTATGTATGTTAATTAATAAATATTTGCATATTGTGTAATTATAAATCTATAGCAAATATTTAGTTCCATGATTGTGTTATATAAATATGGCACCCCACTCTAACCATTCAAAAGCTATTAGAGTGGCAGGAAGAGTTTAGTAGGGCTAGGGTCCATGAAAAGCTTAAAATAAAAATACAAATAAATGTAGAGTGTATAAAAACCACTTATGAATTTTAATTAATAAATATTTGTAGCATGTTTAGGAGGGTCCGTAAAATGTTAAGAGATTGAAAAGGGGTCCATATGCTGGAAAAGGTTCGGAGTCACTGGGGTAGAGAAGGAGGCCGCTCCAACTAGCGGATACCTAACCCAAACTGCAGTGTGCATACTCGGCCCTAAGAAAAGGAAAGCGTTTCTCATGTAACAAAATGACAGAGCAGAGGAACTCATTGCCACAAGTTATTCCTGCGGCCTGCAGTTTAGTGGGACCCAGAAAACGCTATTTGCGCAAGATCCTTATCAAGGGGCTTTTGCGCAAAACGGACACATTCACACTGCTTGTTCTTGCGCAAAAACAGCTCAGAATAGATTATGCAAATGAAGTATGACAATATGCTAATCAGCGCTTCATTCGAATTGCCTCTTCCGACAAAAACTGATAGTGTAGACGTAGCCTAAGTGTACCTCAAGGACCATAGCTCTTTTGGGTTGTGTTTAGAGCAAACCCAAGGCCAAAAGCTGGACCAGCGACTGAGGCAGGAGCGCTCCTAAGTCCCTTTCTATCTCTGTCAGCGGGTACCCCGAGACAGGCGATGCTCTGGTGCATGGTACCCGTGGATGCGATTAGCTGCTTGATGAGAGTGACTGTCAGAAGCCAGTGATATGGCGACACAGTGCTTGGGCAAATATTGCCGTATGCTGCTGTAGATAAAGGCCAGGCCTCCGCTCAGACAAGCCTGCTCCAGAGGTATTAACCTGAGAAGGTCTGTCAGAAACCCCTGCGGTGGTTCTGCTCTCACAGCGCCCGGGGCCAAAGGTTCTGAGCTAATCCCAGGGATTCCTGTGCAGTGAAAGTTCATGGCTGGGTGCAAAAGGTGAGCTCCAAGATAAAAAGTTGACAACTTCAGTGCTTCCAAAATGCCAGCAGGGGTCAGTTTATAGCCCAGCAAATCGCTCAAATGCAGCTGTGTGCTGGGGCTGAAAGAGAGGATGAAGCCAGCTCCTGAATGGGTTTTATGGGGGCTGGTTCCGAAAGGCAATCTTATCTGGTGCTTGCTGTTTCCTCCCCATTTGTGGGGCTTTATCAGTAGGGCGAAGGATGGTAAAGCACTTTCTTATCCTGCAGCGCCCTGGTGTTAAACCTCTTCTTTGAAATCCTAGGGGAGAGTGACAGACTCTTGCTCCCAGTCCGGCTGCAATCCAGGAATTTTGAATGCTCCATTGGAAAACACACCAGAGGAGGGAGGAATATAGTATGGTGGCTCCCTGCATTTGCAGATCCACTAGTCCAGTGGTTCTCAAAGTGTGGTCTGAGGACCACTAGTGGTCCGTGACAATCTTGTAGATGGGCCCCGGGCTCTGGGCTCACTCCTCCCCGCACAGCAGGGCTCCTGCACTGACACTTCAGGCCTACCCATCCCCCGCGAGGTTGGAGCACCAGCACCGGCTTCCCGCTGCGGTGGGGGCAGCTGCTGGCTGGGGGAACAGTAGCACAGGAAACCACTCACCTGGAGGCTTTCCCCACTGCTCCCATTGGCCAGAATCACAGCCAATGGGAGTGGCAGGGGGCAGTGCCTGGAAGTGGCAGGAGGCATGGAGCCCCCCCATCACCCTCATGCCAAGATCCCACACTCCCACCCTGCTCCTGCACCCTCCCTCCCACCCAGACTCCCTTACTCTCAGCCCCCTCCTACACACATTTTGTAATCACGGGTGTTTGGCTCGTGGTCTGTGGAAAGGTCTGCGTTGAGCAGGGTGGGCCGTGGGCCAAATAGTTTGAGAAACACTACACTAGTCCTACCCTAGGAGTATCTCAGGGACTGTAGCTCTTTTGGGATTGCTCTCTGCACCTCCCCCCGCCTTCTCCTGCCATCCTCTCACCACCAGCTCCCATGCAGCAGAAAAGCACTACTGCTAGTTGCATCTCAGCGTTTCTCAATTTTTTAAAAATAAAGTTCCCCTTTTTCAAAAAAAAATTGTAAGTATCTCTTTGAAAACTGTAGGTACTGGGGGTACTTATCTTTTTTTTTTTAAACACCGTTTTTTTTCTACCATTTGTTGATGTGATTCGTTGATATACATGTGTTGATGTGCTTAAACAACTTAATCGCAGCTGGGCAGGCGATTACATTTTTGGGTATAAAAAGTACAAATATAATAAAGCGCTGTAAAACTTTAACAAAAATTCAGTTTTCTCCAAATTTCAGTTGTGTTGACGTAACTCCCCACCCCCCAGACTTCTCTTGAGTACCCCTGAGGGTCCTTGTACCACTGGTTGAGAAACACTGCCCCAGATCTCCTGGCTTCCACAGTCGGGGATGACATAGTCCCTATTGTCTATTAATTCGTTGTGTTTTACATTAGCATTTGCTGCCTACAACAAGTGGCTTATTGCTTCCACATGAGGTCAACTTTCCCATAATCAGGGCCCACAATAGCAGAGGCTTATGCTGGCTTGAGGGTTTTCAACTGTCTGTTGGCGGGGCTTGTGGGCCTCTGACATGGAATGTGAGACACAGCATCCCTGTGAGCCTGTGTGATGCAGGCCCCATCCCCAGCTTTATCTGTGGGGCCTGTCTGATTATTCTGGAGTTTTCCAACATCCCAGTTAAAACCTCTGGAGGAGAAGGGTGATCGATCTGATGGGCCATATGCTGCGTGCCAGGCAAAGAACCAAGCCATTTACTGCCCCTTGACACAAAGTTCAGGCAGCTGACCTTTGGGTAGCACCCCTCTCCCCTCAGGAATTCCACAAGCAGATCACTGACCTTTCTGTCAATAATTCCTGCATTTTTAATAAGTCAAAGAAAGTCTGTCAGTTCCTGAAGTTTCACACTCTATCCAGCTGAGGCATGGTGGGGGCAGTGTGTGTGTGAGGGTGGAGGCAGTCTGAAATCCTCCAGTGGGAGCTGTTACTATTCCCTCTAAAACATATAATACCTAGCTGTTAGCAATAGATTTAAAAACACATTTCAAAGACTATCAGTAACATTATGCCTATTTTACGGGGGAGGGAACTGAGGCACTGGGCAGCGACATGACTTGCCTATGGTCACCCAGCAGTACAGCGGCAGAGCTATAAATAAAACACAGGTTTCCTGAGTAGAAAACCATTGCTTTACCCCTTAGGCCACATTGCCTCATATAGGACAGCCCTTAGAAAAGATTGGAGGCTCATTTGAGACTACTGGTTGAACCTCTAGTCTGGCACGCTCAGGACCTGACTGGTGCTAAACAAGAAAATTTGCTGATCCATGGGAGGTCAGTATTGTCAAGCAGCATTATCAACCCTTCTCCCGCTTCCTGGGCTCTTAGAAGACATCTGGGGGTAAGTTAAAACTAAAGAACAGCACAGAACACTGAAAGCCAGGACTGGTGGCTGCAAACAAACCTTATGGGACTGTGGGAAACTTGACCACACCCATGACAAGCGGACATCTGGATAACTAAAATCATGCCGGACTACGGATGTTGCTGAACCACATTAGAGTGGTTCACCCTGTACTTAAGGGGCCTGATTTTCATGCTATGCTGAGCACTCACCCTCTGACAAGAGGACAAGTTGTAAAACATTTCAAATCTGACTCCTACAAACACTGGCCAATTTAAAAACTCTTGGCTGCAGGGTCTGCTGTACGCGTGTTCTGGCTGCCAACTCTTACAATACACGCTGTGTTACTGAAATCCCCAGCTCCCGAAGACAAGTCATTTATGTGAGCGTGCTGGCCTCATGTTGTGGGGGGTGGGGAAAGAGTCTGTTTCTCATCCTTGCAAGGCTATAAATGGAACCCAAGGGTGGCCGTACTAGCTCTGAAACCAGGGGGCCAAGGACGAGAGCACCAAATTAATGTTTTAAATTACAGTCGTTCATAATTCTTGAAGGGCTCATAACTTTTGAATGCTAGGAGCTGGCAAGACCAAACTCCGCTGAAGTGTTTGTAGCCTAGAGCTTAATGACTCCTAATTGCTAACCCGCTCATTACAGCAAATGGCTACACAGGCAAGAGCAGCAAAACCTTGAATCTAACCCTACCAAATACTGAGCACTGTCCACTCCCATTCATGACCCCAGGAATGCAGGGGGGGCAGCCTGCAACCCACGTCCCCAAGAGGCACTAGCGGACTTGAGCAACCCCATTTGACTTATCTTGCAAGATAAGTTAGAGGGTTATGAATTCCCTCCCGCCCTCTCCAGCTGCCTAATCAATGGAGCAAGCAAGCCTCAAAAGCAACCCGCACTTATGCTCCACTTAAAGAGAAACATTCATCAGTTCTGAGGCTCTAAATCAGTCTGCAAAACAAGTTTACAGCTAACACCCAGGAATGGGCCTGTCAGAGATACTTATCACAGGTTACATTTTAAAAATTATATATAAATTGTATCAGTTCCCGAGTCAATTGGCTTTAACAGGGAAGGTTTGAAGCGATAAGAGTGCTCTTTATAACCTTGGAGTTATACAGGTAAACAAAAAGCCAGCCATTTCCAGCACAGAAACAAGACCATCTGCCCTGCTACAGTGAAATCCTGTTCTATCCAGAACTGGGATTCTCAAGCTTTGAGGCCAACATGTTTGAAAGGTGAGGTGGAGGAGGGAGCAGAGAGAGAGAGGGTTGTGTGTGTGGGGGGGGGGGGTGCACACTTGCATGTGCGTATGTCTGCAAATCAGACCAAGGTGTGAGGGGAGCATAAAGGTAAGATTTTGAGTCAGATACACTACCCTATACCAATAATTGGCATATGAGAGCTAAGTAATAGCAATTATTAGTATTACAGCAAAATTTGAAAAAATTGTCACTCTCATACTGAATGTTTGTTTATTGTATTGGATGTAAAAATGCAGCGTCACAAGGCTCCCACAAATCAGGCCAAGGGAACGACATCTAACACCCTCTGAAGCCGTCCATATCCCAGCCTACCCATTCCCTGTATTAGAACTATCCCTCTTGCTTATGTACTGCCCCCAACAGCAGCTGGAGAATTTCAGTGAAGTGTGTATTTGTGTGGGGGTGGGAGGGAGAGACAATCAGCCAACTGGTTAAAGAAAAACTAAATCCTGTTTCAAAGCTGCATTATCCCAGCAAAATGGCAGGAACCAGCTTCTTAGGTACTTAGAGCGGGTACAATTCAATATACAATCCACACAATACAGGGTCACTCCCCACCTGCATGGCTGGCATGGGGTTGGGTATTTTCATTTGGCTCTAGACCTCACTCTGAATGAGGCTTCCCTGCTTTTCTGTAGAGGGTTGGGTGTGGCGGTCAGTCTCTTCCAGGCTGTCCTGGTTAAAAGTCATCTTGGGACAAATCCCTGTAGGTTGAAAGTAGGAGATTTTTTTTCTCCCTCTAGGGAAGTATCCTTTATGCAGCTATGTTTCTGTGTTTGCCATGTTGTTCCAGATAGGGAGGCAATGGCAGTCAGAGGGGAACAGAACCTGTTCCCATAAAAATCTCAGCTGCAGCTACAGAGAGTTGAAACATGTATCTTTGCTAGGAAAAAAGGTCTTGCAAACACAGAGACCCGAACGTGAGGACAGAATATTTTTTTTTCCCCTAGTGAAGACAAGGGGACCCCAGAGGTCAGCCACAGTCTGAAATGTGAACTGCCCAGCCCAGCTACGGAGCCCAGCAAGGTCCTTTTAAGCCCAATGCCTTTTGTTAGGGCTGCGTTTCTCAAACTGTGGATCCCAACCCCCTGGGGGGTTGCAAGCAACTTAGAGGAAGGTGCGAGCAACATAGAGGGGAGGTCGCGGTATCACCAAGTTTGAAAAGCCCTGTGATTGGGGGTATTTTTAAATGCAAAAAGGCCGATGAAACCTTTTATTCTGTAACATGGAAGGATGTGAGAGGTTTAACCAATGTAAATGATGTTGTGGGTTATTTCTAAAGCATCTGATAACAACATTGGCATTTACAGTACTAGAAACTTAGCAGTTCAATCGGAGTGGACTATACGTTGTACCCAAACTAAAAGAAGATTAATAAGGCTGCAAAAAAGTTAAGCACCCTGACATTAGGCAATGACAGAGTTAAGGTGGCCGTTCCCACCTTAATCCAGCCCTCTTGTCCACATGCATTATGGGTCCGTGTTTTACGATAACACACTATTATATCTATCCACTGGCTTTCCCAGGGTTTTATAATGGAAAGAGCAGGACAACACTGAAGCCAGAACTGCCTCTTATCTATGTTATTATTAGGACTCAGGGTCACTCAGCGGAATGCAGCTGGCAGTGCAGGTGAAGGATTTAGGACTTCAGATGGCACCTTTCACCTTCAGATCTTAAAGCCCCTTCCAAAGCTGTGTCATCCCCAGCTGACTTCATAGACACAATGTGACTGTTGCAGACAGGAACAGAGCCCAGCTCTACCCGCTTTGTGGTCCCCGTTCAGCAACATGCTTGGACCCATGCTAAGTGCTTTCCTGAGCTGGGAACCTCTAGGTTCAGTTCTGGGCACTTCCGTGAGATGCTGGATGCCTCCAATGTTACCCCAAAATTCCCACTGGAGGCTACCCAGGGTTGCACGAGTATGGATTTGTTAAAACTAAAGAAGATAGAGCTGCCACTAAAGGTATAAACTAAAGAGGGAACCAGCTCTCTCTCTCTCACACACGAACAAACACACACCACACACACACCTTCATTCATTCCTGCCCTCAGGCACTCACACTGGCATATGGGTTGCAGAAGGAGCCAAGGCATGTAGATGCTGGAGGGTCTGTCTGCTCATCATGGCTGGGGAACTGGTCAGGAAAGAAACTAGCTATTTCTTCTCAGAAAGAAAGAGGGTTTCTGCCATGTACTCTCTCCTTTTATTGCCTTTTTGCAACCCCTGTGACTCATCCACACTGGTCACCAGGGAGCATGCCCAGACTTCCCTTGATCCAGCAGAGCAGCAGTCTCCTTAAGTCATCTGATGACTCATCACCTGGCTCCATGTGCTCAGCCTTGCATTTTCTAGTCCCAAACACACAATAGTTCTTGTGCAAGAAGCTGCCAGTGTCGACGTAGCCAGAGACTATAGACTGTTTTGCAGAAGAGTTCTTGGGCAAAAAGTCTTCCACAAGAGCACGTCTACACTGGCATGTGCTTTTGCGCAAGAGCATCTATGGCAGTGTGGATGCTCTCTTGTGCAAGAAAGCCCTGATGGCCATTTTAGCCATAGGGGTTTCTTGCACAAGAAATTCATGTTGCCTGTCTACACTGCCCTCTTGTGCAAGAGGGCTTATTCCTCGTGGGGAGAGAAATAACTCTTCCATAAGAAGCCCTGTTGTCCAACGCTAGACTGTAAATTTACTTGCCCAAAAATGCGTGTGCAGTGTAGACACCTGGCAAGTTTTTGCACAAGAACAGGTGTTCTTGTGCAAGAAGCCGCCAGTGTAGACGTAGCCCCCCTCTCTCTCTCTCTCTCTCTCTCTCTCTCACACACACACACACACCCACTTGCCTTGGGACAATGCAGTTTAGAACAAGTTACAAGCAAAGTGGCTGAGTTACAAAGTGGCAAGGTTTTACAAAGGCTACAGAGTTGCAAGGTTCAAGATCACAAGGAATTACAGAGTTGAAAAAGCAATGCAGTTGAAACAATTCAGCTTCAGAGAATTATTTACATATCAACAGGAATTAAGTGACTTAAAACAGTGTTTCTTAAATTGTGTTCCGTTGAACACTGGTGTTCCGTGAACAACTCGCAGGTATGCCGCAACCTCTTCTTTGTTTTTGTTACTTCTTTATTTTGGGGGGTTTTTTTGGCTGACAATTTTTTTGGAAGAAAATTTTCATCAGTGTTCCGCATAAAAAAAATTATTGTTTGGTGTTCCGTGGTCTCAAAAAGTTTAAGAAACACTGACTTAGAAGAAAACTACCCCTTCCCCACAGCAATGCAGTCAGTAGGAGGTTTTTGTCAGTCTAAGTCAGTGTTTCCCAATGTTATTTGGCCACAGAACCGCTAGAGTTGCCTTAAAAAAAGGCCCCTGCCACAGCTCTGTCTCTTTAAGAGGGGGCGGGGGAGTGCCGGCTCCTCACAGAACCCTTACTTTCACTTTGCGGAACCGCAGGGTTCTGCGGAGCACTAATTGGGAAACACTGGTTTAAGTTATGTGTTGGCAGGACCTTACAGTTTAGTGTATTTCCAGAGAATCCATGTGTAATAGCTCGGGTGGAGGCTTTTATGCAACATGCAACACCCACCGACTTCAATAAGCAGGGAGGAGTTAAGCACCCTCACTTGACTTAATGCACCTGGAGTCCCCATAGAAAAGATGCAACTGATAACTGCTGCCCAACCCTCCACCCTCCACCCTCCTTCAAGCACCTCACAGGGTTGCTTTTCTAGTTCTGCAACTGGTGTCCACCCTAGCTCTGTGTCGGAGGCCTGCTGTGGTATTTACATGCACAAAGAAAGGAGCCCCTGTTCAAGAGGATAAAAGCAGGCATTGTGGCAGCAGCACGACCCGACTGGTCAATGGCTTAATGTCCCAAACCCATTCCTCAGGGCCTTTCCACAGACACAGAAGCGCCAAGTCGACTGGGTGCTACTTTCCCGACAATCCTCAGTCTCAGAGAAAAGCCTCCTCAGACCCTAATGGTAACACCCCACCACCTCTGTATCTAATCTTCCTTCCTACTGCTTGCATCAGTCCTGCATCAGCATGGCAGAGAGTCCAAACTGGAGCCCTTCGTGTGAAACTCCCCTCCTCTCCCAAAGGGCGGGGTTTCAAAGAAATGGGCAGGGAATCCTGAGAGCCACTTGTCAAAATTCAGCCAGATGCTGTCATTTCCCTCATCCGTCAGAGAGCACAGCTACGCCCTAGCTCTTGCCACGGACTATTGGGGAATGGAAGCTCCTATTTTTCCATTTTGGGATGGTGTCTTCCCAGGAAAGGATACACCATCCATCCTCCAAATCCACCTGCCAGGTTGTCACCCGTCTGTCTCAGGACCTTGTACATGCTCCAGAACAATGGTCAAGAGGAGCAAGATACGGACTTCCCAGCAAAGGGAATTTAATATGAGTTTGCTGCATAGAGGCATGTGGCATTGCATGTATTAATATTCGCATTGCAGTAGTACCTTAAGGCCATAAGAAGATGCGCATTTTTGAAATTCTATCAACCCTCCCCCTCCCCTATTTTTCTTGCAAATTTCTATCAGCTACCGCCGTGCTGTAAACATTTTGACCAGGTCATCCCTACCCATATGCAAAACTCACAGCTGCGCAGGGCACCTCAACATTTGGGGCACCAAATTGCCCCCAATTTCATGGTTCCATAGGCAGCCTTGTGTTGCTTATGGGCTCCAGCAGTCCCCATTCCCCCTCCACAGGCTCAATGCCCAGTCTTTGGCAGCTCCCAGCTACCCGCCTGGGGCTCCAAGGGCCCCCATCTCCCAGCTGCTCCCCCAGGGCTCAGTGATCAGCCCCAGCATTCATGGGGCCAGAGGAGTCATGGAGCAGGGGGCAGTCATGGAGTCGGTGGCTGGAGAGAAGCAGCCTTAAAAGTGCCACTTCTCTCGGGCCGGCTGCACGGCCGCCCACTGCTCCTGCCGCCTGCACCTCCCTCCTGGTTCTGCTCCTGCACTGCCAATAATCCTGGACTGGACACCAGTGCAGTAAATAGCATCCAGCCTGGGACAGTTCGCAACCCCTTTCCCCACAGCTTCATCCCCACCTCCCATTGGCAGGTGCCGGTGCTGGGTTGCTTAGGGTAGTGTTTCTCAACCAGTGGTATGAATACCCTTAGGGAGAGAAGTCTGGGGGATAAGTCTACACAACTGAAATTGGAGAAAACTGAATTTGTGTGTGAAGTTTTACAGTGCTTTATTATTGTTGTACTTTTTACACCCAAAAATGTCATCGCCCGCCTGGCTACGATTAAGTTATTTAAACAAAATGTGTTGCAATGGTAGAAAAAAATTGTGTGCACCTGAAAACTGTAGGTACAGGGGTACTTTTTAAAAAAAAAATGGTATTCTATCAAAAAAAAAAAAGGTTGAGAAACACTGGCTTAGGTCATCAGTAGGAAAAACTTAAAAAACAAAAACTGGTCTGGGAGCACTTTATAGACTAACAAAACATGGAGACGGTATCATGAACTTTTGTGGGCACAGCCCACTTCTTCAGATGACTAGAGTAAAACCTAAATAAAACTCTGGTCATCTGAAGAAGTGGGCTGTGCCCCCGAAAGTTCACGATACCATCTACATGTATTGTTAGTCCATAAAGTGCTACCAGACCAGTTTGTGTTTTTTAAGTTTATCCTGTACAGACTAACTCGGCTACCCCCTGGAGTACCAGTAGGGACGGCCCTGGTTTTGACAAAGTTTCATTATAATTTTTACCCAAGTTTGGATAAAATTTAGTTTTTGGACCAAACCCTCTTGTTGTGTTGATGCCACCTGCCTGACTTCAATGGCACTGCACTTGTGTTTCAAGACAATTTGCTCCATACATAAGCATTTTTAACTAGAGCAACATGCAGCATCCCACCTCCTCACCCCCGGCAGCACCCCATTCCATTTCTGGAGCTCAGACCGGGGCCACACGGGGCCTGTGTGTGAGTAACATTGAAGGAACCTGGTCTCTACAAGAACACTCATGAGAGCAGTGGAAAATAGCCCAGTGGTAATTGATTGGCATTTTCTCAGCCTTGCTCTCGGTTCAGCATCACATTGGTTGCCCCATTAGTCTTGCTGTTAAACTCTGCTGTGAAAGGGACTATGACTAGTAGCTGCAGGGTATAGTCTGTTGCCGTCTTGCTGGTTCATGACAGAGAACATTCTGTCCATTCCTAGGTAATTATTTTGATTCCCCTGTGCTGAGTAGGTGCTACGTCTCAGCTTCAGTGGGAATCACTTCTGCACGGAAAAATCCCAAATCAAGTAGCATCAGCAGGAGTTGGTCTCTTTGCACATCTTAAATCATGGATGCCCCTGCCCAGTTCTTTGTTTAGAGCTGGATCAAACCCAGGTGGTCTTCACTTCAGCATATGCAAAAGCATTGGCCTTCACGCCCAATGCAGTTTGCTTCACAGCTTGGGACCAGCCCCATGAGAAGTCTCGGTCTCTTGACTAGAGGAGGGGTAAGAACCGTTGTGCCAAAGGAGCAGAGCTGTTGACCACACTACTCATCCTGGAGCATTGAGCGAGCTTCTAGCTATCCTGAACATCTTGAAGAGAACCACCAGGATTTTGAGTAGGATATCCTATGGGAAGCCAGTTGAAAGAGAACAGTTGAGGTGTGCTCTGGTGAGCCTGTGGAGCTGTTGTATTTGGACCTTTGTGGTGATCTAGAAGCTAAACATGCTGTTTACAGATCTCAACGGCTTTGGTGCAAGTGATGCTTCCAGAAACAGTGTTTTTTACAGCAGACATTCCAGGGAACAGTGCACTCCCAACACACACAACCCCCCAGCTTTCAGGGATCTTGGTGGCTTTGCTGAACTACAGTAAGAATCCTCAGAGGGGTGACTGGGTTAGTATGTAAACTTTAAAAACAATAAGTGGTCCTGGGGCACCTTAGGCTACGTCTAGATGCACAATTATTTCGGAATAAGCTATTCAAGAATAGTTATTCCAAAAGAGCTTATTTCTCTATAGCACGTCTACACTGCAGGGAAACCTCAAAATTAATCCGAGGCAGGCTTCCCTAATGGAGACGGGTGATCTTGATTTAGAGCCCCAGGAGGAATAACTTAGAATGGCTCTGGTGAGGGGCTATTTTGCAATAGCAACAGTGGAGCATCTACACACATTTTATTTTGAAATAGCTATTTCAGAATAGGCATTATTCCTCATAGAATGAGGTTCACAGAAGTTGGAATAAGCCGTCCGTTATTTCAAAATTATTTTGAAATAACAGAATTCCTGTGTAGATGCTCGCATATTTTGGAATAACAGCCTTTATTCCGAAATAACCTTGCTGTGTAGACGCACCCTTAGAGACCAATCAAAATATATAGAATCATGAATGTGAATGGGCAAAACTCACTTCATCAGCTGACTACATCTGAGGAAGTGGATTTTGCCCACAAAAGTCCACGATTCTCTCTATATTGGTTAGTCTCTACAGTGCCACACGACCACTCATTTTTATAGTAAGAGTTGATCATGAAGGTGCATATTGACCTTAAAGTCTATGAGTCCTTAAAGCCCAGAAGTGTAAACAACTGAACAGCATAAAGGTGAGCTGAAAGAGTCCAAGCCTATGGAAATACAGCTGAAAACATTTTGAAGGACTGACATCTACCAGTACATCATCTAGGGCTTAAATGTTCACCATGGCTGGAGGAAGCTTGCAGTAGTGACAGAAGCCCCAAGCCAATGCTTCCTAAGCAGTAATTGGCTGGGAAAAAGGCTTGACATTAACTCCAGGAGAATGGTTGCTATTCCTACTATTTGGGAATTATGCCATGACTGGCTAATGAATCATGCAGCTATGAGGCCCTAGCCGAGCAATAATCACAAGGCTATGACATCATATCCTCACCTCCTTGCATCTTCTCATTGTTATGTAATCGCTGGCCTTCCTCATTTCCTGTAGTGAGGCGTAATAGTGCAGAGTAGGCACATCTGGGTGAAGCTTGGGACAAGGCTACACACCAGAGCTGGGTGGTTCTGGGGCTTTGATTTGGCCTGCCATAACTGACAGAGAGAAGCTTTTACTCTTTACAGTGCTGGATCGAGACTCAAAAGTGCCACCCTGTGATGCTCCAGCTCAGGATCTCTAAGTGCTGCTCAGAAGAGATTCAAGTGCTGCCAAGCTGATTAGCAGAGTGCCCACAGCTGGGTTTTTGTTTCTACTGATGGTGCACATTCACACCTGTCTTGGTGCACATTACAATTTATTCCACACGTGGATGGAAAAGATTAGAGGGAACATTTGCTAGCGGACATGTTCATTCCTTGGGTTACCCTTTTAAATACCCCAGCCCTTAATGCAACATACACTCTACGTCAGGACTACTCAACTTTGGAAGCCTCAGGGGCCACAATGATATTCACAGCACATGCCAAGGGCCACAACATGTACATGCAAATATATATGCAAATATATACAAACAACTTCTTTCACACTGACAGGCATGAATACAAAGATTAAGGCAAGACTACACAATATACAGGCCCCATTTAAGTCAGTTCTGCTGATATTAATAACATGCAATAGTTATCCGACTTCCACCCATATGACAGCACTTTTAATGAGCAATGACAGCCCAGGAATTTAACTACTAAAATACATCTCAGCAGAAGACCATTCTATTGACTCGTTGTTGTGGAGCGAGTTCCCAGTGGAGGCCACATTCAAAGGCTCCCACCTGTGGGCTGCGTGTTGAGCCCTGCGTAAACCCAAACCGCTGCAGGGGTATCTGTGTCCAAGCTCATCGGAGCTAATGGGAGAATTTCCATTCTCTTTGAATGGGCTCGGGATCAGGAATTTGAATGCTGGTGGAAAATGCAATCTAGGCAAACTCTCTCCACTGCCTACAATTAACCCCCTCTGGCCTTGCCAGTCTAATTTGCACTCCAGGGCAGATTTGGCCAGGCTTGTGTGTGTCTTGTTTAAAAAAAAAAATCAGTTCACCTGGCCTTAGCACTGAACTGATTATTCTCTGGCATGAAATAAGATGCCCCATCAGGAAGCCAGAGAAGAGGTTTGGGAGGGGCATGATCATCATCAGAACCTCTGGTCATCTGAAGACATGGGCTGTGCCCGCGAAAGCTCTGACACCATCTACATGTTTTGTTAGTCTATTTATACAGTGCTACCAGATCTTTTGTTGTTTAAGTTTATCAACAGAATGACCTGGTGAAGAGGGAGGGGTTGATAAAGAGAGTCCTGGCAGAAGCACTTGTGATTAACACTTAGTATTTCAATAGTGTCTCCTACTTGCAGATCTCAGCACTTTATAGCTAGCTTTCAAAGTGTTATAAAGACAGCACAGGTTTGGGGCGACCCACAACCACCAGCTTTTCCATCCCTTTGAGCTGCAATCCAAAAAGCCATGGTACAAGCAGCAAAAACCATAACCTAAAGACTAGCCCTTGCCCTCCAGAAACCAAGGAGCCCTTTGATCTCCTGCTTTATGTGTTTATTTTCCTTGTCGCATTTTATTGGCTGGACTGCCTCCTTTCAATTTGTACACAATGCAGGGGAAAAGTGAAAGAGGCATATTTTGCTGAACCAACCCTGGAAAACAGTCAGTTACAACAGCAATCAACGTTTCTCTTTTAGTTTTATTACCATTTTACTGTATACTTGATTTTAGAACAAAGGCAGGTCGCCAAATATTTATGTTAAGTCACAGTCCTGCTTGCCCAGTCAGCTTTTACCAAGGAAGGCGTCTGCCTGGGAGTGGTTACAAATAAATTCCAGGGGGGAGGGTTGTTGTCATTGGTTTTTCGGAGCTGTGGAGTCAATGGTCACCCAAGAAGTTCTCCCTTTGCCCACAGCACAGAGAGACCACAGATAACTGAATAGGAAAATACTCTAGAATGCCCGCTACCACAGTGGGTAACTGGAAGGTTAATTGAGGAATGAATACAGATCAAGGGCCCAAGTCTGTGTCTCTCTCTCTCTCTCTCTCTCTCACACACACACCCTCTGCCCTACCTGTCTTGTAATCTAAATTGATGAGATGGGCAAAGTGTAAGGGAGAGGGAAGGATAGTTCTCGCCCCCCCTCTTTTTAACATATGGGGAATTGAGGCTCAGACTGAGTGATTTGCCCAAGATCACAAAGAGTCTGTGGCAGAGCTAGGGATTGTTTCCCGATCTCCTGAGACCTAGTCCAGTTTTTGAACCACACTTCCTCAACTGTGGACAAAAAGTAATGAGAACAAATATTTCTAGCCGGGTGTACACGTGTCATTGTCTGTTCTGACCCCTATGTACAAAGGAAAAATGCAATTTCTGAAGTAACTGTCTATATTTAATTCAGTAACAGAGATGTAGCCGTGTTAGTCTGGTCTTTCTGAAACAAAAGACAGGACTATGCAGCACTTTAAAGTGCTGCATAGTCCTGTCTTATAACTCAAGACCTGATCTCCTGTGCCAAAATTGCAATCAGTCTGGGCACACTCAGTGCTGTGCAGATCTAGCATGCCCTTGTGACAGAAGCACGTATGAGACACACAGACTTCCCCTCCTCACTCCAGGCAATCAGCTGCTGGAGCCGAGTCATTCAGTACCATGTGTCCATCAGCCCTGGGGCTAGTGGGGAAACCAAGGTAAACAAAGCAAAGCTTGAAACTAGGAAGAGGGCACAACAGCTGGCAATAGCAGAATGGCTGGGTTGATTTAAAATCCTCCTGTCCGTTTCTCTTCCCAACAGTCTTCCTCCATTGGAATATTTGAGTGTCACCTTGCCTACAAACCTGGGAAGACGGCCGGATCTTCACCTGTTTACCAAAGTCAGTGGAGCTATGTCAGCAAAGTGCTGCCCATTTACACCTGCCAATGACCCAACCCTCATCTTTGTCAACACAAAAGCAGCATTTGTTGGTTGCGTATTTCCAGGCTGCATCGTGATGGACACGGGCACTAAGTTATTTATATTGCTCCAACTTTAGCAGCACTCAGACAAAGCAGAGATGCTTATTAATATGCTTAGATACACAAGCTGCTCACTGACATGGATGATGCCTGCCAAGTATTGTAGGTACACACATACACACGCAGATATGTGCACACAAGTCTCTGCTATTATTATTCACGTGTCCTGCTGCTCAGTTTGGATGCCTCAAGGCAGAAGATGAGCTATATATCTGCTAAGTAGCTTCTCTGTTCATTCCTCCTTCCTCCATGTCAGGTCTCCCATTTTCAGGGTAATCTGGATATTCAATGTCAGAAAATCTCAGAAAGGATTGCAGTG
Source organism: Pelodiscus sinensis (assembly GCF_049634645.1). Taxonomy (NCBI): domain Eukaryota; kingdom Metazoa; phylum Chordata; order Testudines; family Trionychidae; genus Pelodiscus; species Pelodiscus sinensis. The sequence continues at coordinate 15,489,293 of NC_134733.1, read as the reverse complement.
GTCTTCAGGAGCTATATAGCAGACCTGATAAAAAGCACCCATGGACAGGTCGGGTAACTCCAGATTTAATTAAAAACAAAAAACCCAATTAGAGATCACATTTCTTAGTCCTAAAATCCACCCTTCTGGCACAGTGACATATAGAATTTAACAGGGATGAGGGAAAGGACTTGATTTTCAAAGGCACAAATTGAGTTAGGCACCCTGTTCCCACTGAAAGTCAATGGACTTTAGCCAGTTAACATCACCCCCTACACAAAAAAGGCACCATATAAATTTAAATATGGCTCCACAGCAGCGCAAAACCCTTTAGTAGAGAATGGGATTCTGCCTATAGGCTTATTTTGAGCTAGCCTATAGAATTACCTAGCAAGTCTAGATAGAGCCCTGAAAATCTGAGGATCTCCATTGCTCATTTTTTGTGGATACAGATGCAGGCACAAATTTTGTATCTGCGCAGGGCTCTAAGGTACAGTCTATACATTTCATCGGCCTACAGAGAGACCGATCACACGTTAGCTGCTAGTAGTGCACTCTGCCATTAAAACAAACCCACTTTTTCAACCAAAATCATGGCAGGGGAGCTTCAAAGATATCCCATCTCTTGCTGGAAGCCCCAAGGTGGTCCCTTTCTTGCTACAGACCCAAAATGATTTCAAACGTAATTTATCTTGAAAGAAGAATCAGGAGAAAAATAGTAACCTTCCTAAAATTTGCTGCACTTACAATTCCACCACAGAGGACAAAAGATTTTATGGAAAACTTATCATGCATTAGTAAGCCCAGAAGCATTTAACATGAACTACTTAAAACTAGAGTAGACCGGCCCAGGCCAAAGCCTAGACAAACATACTCTAACGAGGGCTGGCTGCCACAGAAGATGATAAGCAAAGAAATGTTTCCCATCATCGGATTCAATAAACAGCAACAATTCAGTCAGCGAGCAGGTATGACTTCAACCCTGTATCTCATCAGTGACCTTCCAACCTGCTTTATCTGTCAAAAGAGAAACCGCCCCCTAGTGGAAATGTTCTTGCAGTCAATTGAATGATTCACTTATAATTGGGAAAGCCAGGTGATGCAGGTAATCATCTTCAGACAGGAAGGTATAAAAGACACCCGAGTGACAGAGGCAGGCCACTTGCACATAACACTGGGAGCTGCTGGAGATCATTCACTCTACCAGATCAATCTCATCTCATCTGGAAACTTAGTGAAAAACCATCAGGGGACTTGGCAATCAGAAGACAACCAGAGGCGGCTTATAACTAAACAGGAGCAGAGACTGTAAACACAACCTCGGAAGAGGAGAGCCAAGAACAAGAGGCAGAACATGCTTTTCTCCTGCTAACCTGAACTCTGTACAGGTAATTATAGACTGTAATCTCAGTTATGTAGCTCTTACCTCTGCATTCAGTTGCTTGGCGTTAAAGACGGCACTGGGGAATCAGATTACATGGTTAACACAGTAGGCCACTAATGCTGTTTTCTGTGTCTTTATGGTCAAGATGGAAGTTTAAGAGGGTCGCCTGGAAGTAAAACTACTTAATGCTTTTTCCAGTAGCCTGGCAGAGGCAAGTGATTTGGAATTTGATTCATTGCAGAGTCTCCTTTCATGGCTCATTTATTGAAAAACTTAAACAACAAATAGTCTGTTAGCACTTTAAAGACTAACAAAATATGTAGTTTTTAAAGTGTTAACAGACTATTTGTTGTTTAAGTTTTTCCTGTTACAGACTAACTTTAGTGTCTACGGGGGCAATTGATGCGCCATTATAAATTAGATACATGTATGAAGTTATGGCCGAGTTCAGATGACATTTAGGTGCCTGGTTTCCTGTTCATGCCAAAGCAATGCCCCGTTCTTACTACTACATGGGATTGTTTTAAATAGGTTTGTGTACTTTTCTAGCAGATTCACAGGAGTTATTCCAGAGCAACTCAAAGTTGCATTCAAATATCTTCTAATAAAACTAACTCCTTTATAAAAGTAGTGATTATTTGGCTTTAGTTTTGAGAGATTTTACTAACTACTAAGTGTGTTCAGGTTACCAGGGCTTCTGCAATGACCATTATGGAGCACTCGTGAAAAGTTTTCACCAAGCTTTTTAGGCTTCTAGCCATATTAACTCGTGCAAAACTTTGTGATATCAGCACAGACTGGTGCATCCTTCATCACCTGTCCATGTGGGTGCTCCTGGTGCCCCAAACACTGAAAAATGAAACTTGGGTGAAAAAAAAAAAAAAGTCAGCCAGATTTTCCTGGATGGAGTTTTAAGAAGCCACAAAGTCTGTCTGATTTTGATTGAAAGCCAGGAAACTGCCCCAAGTTCCCTGAAAACTGGGCTCTGGCTGGTGAACGGTTTGAAAAGGGCTGTGCTGGAACCAGACCCCATGTCAACTTCAGGTTTTAGTGCAATAAAATAAATACATGCTAGGATTTGCTGAGGTGTCAACAAGAGCCACCCGGCAACCTGTAGAATCAAGAAGGGATTAGGTGACCATAAGATAAAAACATTATTGTGCAGGCGATGAGGGGGAGACATGACCCCCCCCCCCACCGATGAGCTAAATTCTCCTCGTTAACAGACCAGGTTTTGGCTCAGAGGTACAAATCTGGGTACCTAAAATTAGCTTCAGCCCTAGCAAGATTAGCTTTATTCGGCAGCTTCAGAGGGTAGCCGAGTTAGTCTGAACAGGATAAACTTAAAAAAAAAACAACAACAAATGGTCTGGTAGCACTTTATAGACTAACAAAACATGGAGATGGGATCATGAGCTTTCATGGGCACAGCCCGGTCATCTGAAGATCTACATGTTTTGTTAGTCTGTAATTCAGCAGTATTTTATTTCCTGCAGGGTGTGTATGCACTTGATGGGGACACACTTAGGTACATGGAGGAAAAAGCAGGATTTTCAATACCATTAAGATGAGACGAGTCATGCCAAGGGTGGGGAATTACCCACTGAGCAAGTCGGGTGCTATAAGAAGGGCTGTGCTTAGAACACCCTAGCATGTCATCCAGATGCTGTTTTGCAAAACAAAGCCAACAGGTTCGCCCAGTTCAGTGACTAGTCTGAAACCAATGCTTCCCAGGAATTCTGGGGAAACCTCCAATTAAATGTCCACTTTCCAAGACAAACTTTTAAATATTCCCCCAAGTCAGGGTAGCTGCCCTGTTGTCATGGCTACAGATAGCCTCCAACTGTGAGGCCACATTTACACACCAACTGGAGTGACTCCACCTCAAGCTTGTGAATTCACTTGCTGACAGGGTGGCAGCGTTGGCACTCGGTGCCAGAGCTCCCTCCCACGTGGACATCCTTGGGGGCAGACAGCACCAGGGCATCACATAGCTCAGGGCAGGCTGGCGCGGTCAGTCTGAGGTGACCAGGCAGAAGCCGCGTCTCTAGGAGATAGCACAACAAGGAAATAGCTCAGTGAGGAATTCTCCTCCCTCAGGTTCTGGAGGGAATTTCCTTAGGCAATGTTTCTTGCCATGTCATGATTGCAAGATTAGGTCTCTCCTCTGCCCCAATAGGAAACACAGCAAGCTTACCTACCTTGCAAACAACCGGGGTCCCCCACCCATTCCCAAGGCGGTGCACTGGAGAGGACACTCAGGGGCACATGAAGGCACCTGGCTGGGGGTGCTGACCATAAAGCTGAAGGGGATGTTCTATCAGTCCATGGGGGCGCTTTCGAGTTTTCATATCCCAAGCTCATAATACCAGTTATCTGAAGAAGTGGGCTGTGCCCAAGAAAGCTCATGATCCCATCTCCATGTTTAGTCTATAAAGTGCTACCAGACCATTTGTTGTTTTTTTTACAATTTATCTATTTATCTTAGGCTTTTGTACTGGTGCCCATCACCGTTACCCCTGAGCACCTCCCCGCTTAATAGATTGGCATAGCCAAGTCCTTAGTTGACTTCATGGAAACTTCTGCTCTGCTCCTCCCGTCTCAGGTGATGGGAAGCGGCCAGTGGGGTACGTCTTTTGGTTTTTGGTGGCAGGGGGAGGCAGCCGTTGTGAACTCCTTCCAGCGGCTGTGGTGGAAATGTTTTGGCTAGCTTCGCCGGATGCCTGCTGGTGGCTTGTCTCTGTCCCCCACACAACTTTTGCTGGAGGAGGATTGCGGGCGTGGGGTCTTACTTTCATATCTACCTCCCCCCCCCCATAATTTCAGCTCTGTGGGAATTGCAGTTCTCAAGGGAGCCACGCTCATGCCTGCATCAGACTAATCTCTCTTTAGGGGTAAATATTTAGGAGAACGTAGCAAAGCGTTTTCCCCTCCCTCTTACCTAGCCTCTAACGTTGTTCTGCTTGTCTCCTCAGGGTCAGTCATGTCGTGGTTACCCCAAATGCGGCGCACCGAGACGCCCCGTTCCCCCAGCAGCCCCATTCCTGCCGCTCAGGATGAGGTGCCTATTCCCATAAGCCCCATCATAGTCACCTCCCCCACTTATGGCAGGAAGCTCAGCTCCCCGACCTCCCCCAAGCCTACCTCCCCCATCGAGTGCTCCATCTGCTTCAACACCTACGACAACAGCTTCAAGACACCCAAGTTGCTGCAGTGCACCCATGTCTTCTGCCTGGAGTGTGTGGCCCGCTTGACCTCGGCGCTGCCGCCGCACCGGGTGGAGGACCACCTGCCCTGCCCCCTGTGCAGGCAGCCAACGGAGATCCCCCTCGAGGGCCCTCCAGCACTCCAGACCAGCAAGGAGCTCCTGTCCACCTTGCCTCCTGAGCTCCAGCGGGAGAAGTTGGTGTGGATGGAAGGCAGCAAGCTGTGCTGCCGACAATCATCCCAGGACACAGAAGACCCCAACGCCTGCATCTGGCTCGACGTGGCCATGAGCAAGCCCAACGTTCCCACGACGCCAACAGAGGGCATGGCCGGGCGGCTGTCCCGCTGCGCCATATGCGATGACTGGAAACGCATCGTCCTCCTCTCTGCCCTCGCCATCATCCTACTGTGCATCATTCTGTGGCCAGTTCAGTGCGCCCTGAAAACCGGGAACCTCCGCTGCTTCACAAGGACCGTCACGTACACAAGGCCGGGCACCACCCTGTTTACACAGAACAACTCTACTGTGCCTGGTACCAGCCTGCTCTCTAACTAGAGTTGGCACTGAAAAGCAGCCCTAGGGCTAGCCATGCCCCTCCACTTCTCTGACCTAGGCCAAGTTGCCGACTACTGGGCTTTGCCAACATACCTCATGGCCAAGCGGTAGCAGTCCCTGTTCTCGACCTACATGCTGCTGCGCCTATGCACTTTAAACTTCAGTGATGCCAGTGCAAAGTAAGGGACAGCATTCCCTGTAAGCTGAGCACCTGGGCGGCCACCCAGGAGAGCTTGTGTTTCTACTGGTGGTATACATCTGCACATGCCTGAGTGCACAAAATTTATTCTTCACATGGATAGAAAAAAAATTAAAAGGGAACCTTGGTGGAGGGGTTGTGTATAGCAGCATATTAAGCCACCACCTCAATGTTGTCACCCCTGTAAATGTTACGTAGCTAACAGAACCCTGAAGGCTTGCACAAAGAGTATTGTGCCAAAGGTGTATTTCTAGGACTGGTGCTTCTCAGGAAAGATGCATGTGCCTCACACCAGTGCCATATTCTGCTAAGACACGGCTGGGAATAGACTCAGCACTTTCAACTCACTGATGACAAAGAAGTGACAGTAAAAGGATTATTTTCTTGGAACCCCATAACACTGTGAAAAAAATAGTCTAGCTGTGATTATTTCTAAAGGAGAGAAAACCATCGGCCCTTGGAAAGAAGCGTGCAAATGCTGTGTATCTATAAAAAGTGACTATTTAATTTTATACTGTGTGCTTTATTAAACATTTCATAACTATATTTGTTAGTGTTCAACTATTGTTGGTGTTGTTCAGCTTGATATTTGGGGCTGGGGCTTTTTACTTCCAACGCTGGTCAATGGAGGAAACCCCACCTGAAGACCAAGCTGAAGCTGTGAAAAAAGTTGTAAAACTACCTTCCACCCCAGCACTTGTGCTTTAATGTTTAAGTTTGAGGGGGAGGAATAATTACTACAATAGGAGTGCCTTAAAAACTGCAGAAATTTGCATTTTCTGTTGAAAAGCCACCTCTCCATATTTAGCTTGGCCATTTTTTAAAATTCAAAACCATAGACGGGAATGGGGCAGTGGGAGCGGGGAAAAGGAGTAGTTAATTTCTCTAACATGCAGGACTCTGGTCCTGTCAGGGGTTACCGGTTCACTGAGAACTTTGCACAGCTCCATTAAAGATGGACTAGCCCATGTACCAGAGGGGGAAAAACAGACTAGATGCTTCTCCGTAACGATCACTTACCTCCTTTAACAGCAGCGTGGTAAGACACCGGCCACTTGTCTCCAGCTAGGTCTTTAAACAGGACGACTTTGCTGCATTGCTCAAGCCTGGAGGACTCAGTGAATACACCATTGCTAGAGACCTGCTAATGGAGCTAAATGTTTCTCTTTAACCACAGCCAGCAATAGCAGTTCTACTATTTTATGTCAGTGGCACTGGTTAACTCCAGGCCATTGCTCCTTCATGGAGGTGCTCCGCTTTAAATCCAGACCAGATGCACCTAGCATTTCCCCAGCGTCTGCATCAATCCAGCACTCAGCTGGATATCGCGAGCCAGGGTCCCGCTCATGGTTGCCAGCCCTCGGTAAATTCAGGGACAGTCCATAAAAGAGCTAAAATCAGAGTTGGGTAAAAACACCTTAGACCAGTAAGACACCCCACCAAGCTTTACAGTGGAGCAGGGTTCCTCTCCCTTAATCCCAGGGTGACTTCTTTAGGGTGGGGCAGCTCCAGGGGGATCTAAATTCCCGGGACAGAGGGGGATGCTCCTGGCAGGGCGCCCTCCGACCTGTGCCTGGGGGTGGTTCTTCTCTGCCTCCTGCCTTGAACTCTTCTTGGGCATCGCTAGCATCAGCACAGCAGCACCTGTAGGGGTGGGCATGTGTGCAGCACCCCCCCCCCCCCCCAGGCTCCCGTGGTGGGGGACAGGGTACAACGGGCTGGGCCTACCAGCCTTCCCCTGGCTCCTGTTTGTAACTCACAGCATGGTGGTCACAGGGGTGGCCCCTGGCCCCAGCCAGCAAGCAGCTCCTAGGAGTCCCCTCCCTGGCTGGGAGGAGGGGCCGGGCAGGAGGGCTGTAGGAGGAATGGGATTGTGTCTGGATGCATGTGAAATATTGTGCCCTTTTGAGCCATCTTTGTATTACAGAATAATGGGTCTTAAAAAAAAAAAGTCTGTGCGCCTGTAATTTGTCTGTACTGTCCATAAAAACCAATCAATCATTTTCAGCAGCTGGCAACCCCCATACAGACGCCCTAATGCTCAAGTGTTTACCCTCACCCTACTTGACCCCCTCTGCAGTGTGCCTCTAGAGATCTTATTGTAACCCCCTGAATAGGGGGGGAAGGCTCGGTTTGCAGATGGGCCAGCCTGGTGCTCTCCCCAGCTCTTCTCCCCCTCCAAGCCGTCAAGAGGGATTGGAGTAGGAGAGCAGGTCGCCAGCATGGGCATGAGAGCTTTGCCAGGGGAGCATTTCTGCAGGGCCCTGCTGCTGTCACCGATTCAATAGGTGGCTGATTTATAGCAAGCCTTAGAACACACGCATTGTCCAGGCCAGCTCCCTGCCTGCTGCATCCAGGACTTTTAATCCAGTGCTGGGCGGAACCTTTTGTACGGAAGGGGCTCAGTCTGGGGAGGGGGGGATGGATCAGACGACCCAACAATCACCAACATCTCACCTGTAATGGCTAGGGGACAAATAGAGAAGGAAGGGGACGGGGCTGGTGCCTGTGTCACAGTACAACTGCCTGCCGTCTGCTCATTTACTTCCCACTGCAAACTGCAGCCCAGGCAGAGCCCTGCACCCGCTGCCGTCTGGTCTGTTCCCCCGGATTTACCCCAACAACCAACCCCCATCACCAGCAGCCCTTTAAAACCGCCTCATTTCCCAGCATGCGCTTGAGGCTTGGGAGGACTTGGAGACTGGCTCTCTCAGAAGCTAGTGGCTCAGAGCTAGCCCAAAACTAGGGAGGGATGCCAATCGGGGTGTCAGAGGAGCAGGTGTTCAGGTAGGACAGGCCTGGCACCTGCTGGCATCCCTCCCCACTTCAAATATCCATCCGCCACTGTCACTAGCATTTCAAATGTAAAAAAAAAAAAAAAAAAAAAAAAAAAGGGCAGCTAAATCCTTTAGAATAGTCAACATTTATTAAAAGTGCAATAAAAATAAACGGCTTTCTTGTCCCTGTGACCGACGTGCCAGCCACGGTACATCCTTGTACTCCTTGTTCTACCCCGGCAGCGCCTTGGAAGGACCACAGTGCCACCCCTGCATGCTAACGCCACTGCCCAGCAAGTCCATCTTCTCAGGCAGACAAGGAAGAGCTTCTCTTTTGCCATTAACAGCTGTCCAAGACAAGTTCTCCAGCTTTAGGCCCTGGCATTCAGGCCCTGGGCTTTTGCACAGAGCCAGGAGTCCGGCAGAAAGGAGGGTCTTTGGCAGAGCGGTTTGCTGGCCCGGCACTGCGACAGCTGACAGTCAGAATTAAGATGCCCGAACCAAACTGGAATATGAACCCTCCAAAGCGTTCTCTCCTCTTCTTCCCGGTGCTGTACAAATATTAAAGCACTTCCCACAGCTCCCCTATGCGGTGTACATGGTATCAGCCTCAGCATACAAACGTGGGGGAACGAACGCAGCACGACTGCAGCAGAGTCAGGAATCGAATTCAGCAGAGCTCTTAGTCCTTGGTTCGCTCTCACGTGCTGACGGCCCACGAGAGGTGGCCCTCTTGCTGCTGAGCACACAGATCCGTGACCTCCCTCCTGTGTTTGCCGCCACAGAGAGCTTCAGGCTCCACGGACAGAGGCCTGCGTTGCTGGAGATGAAGGTTCCACGGCTGGCTCCTCACTTATGCGGGTGTCCGAGTCTACTCCCTGTGTGGCAGGTGGATTCTGCTGCCAGATGGACAAGTCCACTGCACCCCACTGGTTCTCTGCATGCGGCGATATCAGGGGCTGCCCCATCGTCAGGAGCTAGGCGCTTTGGCAGGACGGTGTAGCTGCCCACGTTTAATACAGCAGAATGGAGGGGCATTTTCCAAAAGAGCGAGGGAGCAGAGGGCCTTTACACAGCAGTGATTTGCACAATACCTGGAGCCAGTCCGCGTTCTCAGTCCGTCACTCCCATGCCAGTAGAGTGAACCCAGGATTCGGTTTAAACACCTCGTGCTCAGAAAGGAGCAACCTCCTGAAGCTGTGAAGTGCCGCCACACGCCGGTGATTGTCCTCAGCAGGCCAAGCTCCTAAACAGAGCCTCAATTTATTTCAATTTTTTACAAAACAATTTAAAAAAAAAAAATTAATTTAATTCTTTTAAAACAAAAACAAGACAAAAACATTAAAAAACACTGAGCTTTTACACCCTATCAACATCCAGAGGCACTTGCACATAAATATCGGCCTAAGTGAAAAAGGGAGCGGATAAAGGTCGCTCCCCGTGAATACGTTAGATCGAGGCGAGTTCCTAAGGCGCACACTCTGCCCTGCTCATGTGCTTTCAGCATTGTGGTTCCTCGCTGGATCCAAGGTGCTTGGAAGGCGAAGGTAAGGGGGAGGCAGTGGTGGCAGAATTTGGGAAGTGTGGAGGGAAACACGGTAAACCCTAAGACCCAAAGAAGAGAAGAGGAGAGAGAGAGAGAAGTTGTCAGCTACTAGGTATAACGAGTCAGACAAGACAGACAAATGAGACGCGCGCCCCTCCAAGCTCTAAGGTGAGGAAACCATGCATAGGAATACTGCAGTTGTGGGTATTTTACATCTGGGCACCTATCGGAAGCGGTGGGGCTGTTGAAGTCATATCGAGAGGTGTCTGATGAAGCCAAGCCAGAGAGGGCTATTATGGAGGTCATGTCAGGTTGGGATTGACCATCCTGGCCCAGTGTAGTGCAATGACACTGACTCATCCCCAAAATCTGAGTCTCCCCTGCTGGTCATGGAGGAGGGAGAAAAATTATTCTCCTTAACCTCTGATAGGACAAGCAGCAATGGGCTGAAATGGCAGCAAGGGGAGCTGGAAAACCTTCCTGTTGGGGTGGTTAAACACGGGAATAAGTTGCCTAGGGAGGCTGTGGAATCTCCATCCCCGGAGATATTTAAGAGCAGGTGATGACGATCTAGAGCAGTGTTTCTCAACCAGTGGGACAACTACCCTTAGGGGTACTTGACAGAAGTCTGGAGGGTACATCAACAACTGACATTTGGAGAAAACTGAATTTTTGTTTTAAGTTTTACAGCGTTTTATTATTTTTGAAATGTTTTGGGTGCAAAAAGTACATCGACCGCCTGGCTACGAGTAAGTTGTTTAAACAAATGTGTTGCAACGGTAGAAAAAAATTGTGCGTGTGTCTGAAAACTGTAGGTACTCGGGTACTTACATTTTAAAAAAAAGGGGGGGGTACTTTAAAAAAAAAAAAAGGTTTAGAAACACTGGTCTAGATGGTGCTTGGTCCTGCCGTGAGGCAGGGGACTGGACTTGATCTCTTGAACCTTCCAGTTCTAGTATTCTAGGTGTAGGTCTCCCTCTTTCCAATACGCAATCCAGGGTTTGCCTGCAGCTCAAGAGTACAGGCCTGTGCAAGCATGGCTCAAAACAGCAGCATGGATGCAGAGTTGTGGTTTTAGCCACCCAAGTAGGTACGCAGGGTTCTGTGCCTGTGCTAACGTCCATACTACTGCATCTGCCTGGCTATTTGCAGCCATGCCAACCTGGACATATCTACTCAAGCTGTAATCCAGTCAGACTGCAATGTAGACATACCCTCAGCACCGACACTGGGAAGACAACCATAGAATGAGACCAACAGGACAAGCTGAGGCCTTTTTCTAAAAATAAAAATTCCTGCCTCATTTCTCCCACCCCCACCCACAGCCAGCCACTGCCCAGGAGCAGCACACACATACATTTAAGATCTGTTCGAACATGTAGCTGGGTTTTCCCTGCATAGATGGGGCCACACATGTCACATGATGCTGACCAGGGACTACAGCCCACAGAATCCAGGTGGGGTTTAGTGCCCATCTCAGACAATGGAAGGGAACCCTCATACCTGTGCAGCCTCCATCCAGCTCCTTTATCTTCCCACGTTATTCATCCCTGAAACCTTTGGGCCTTTGATGTTCAGGTTCTCGTAGACAGTGGCTGAGTCGTCATCAGCCCTGGAAAGACACAAAGCCTTCTGTGAGTAGATTGCCTAGGGGCCCTTCCACACCCTCCCCTCAGCTAGTGAGCCCAAGAACGACCCCCATGCCTATGCACCTCATGCCTATGGTCCCTCACATTGAATGCGCACTCAGACCAGGCCTTGACCATTTATCCAAGAGGAGGGCCTTTATACGCACATGCACAGGGATTGAATAGTGTAGTCGATTAACCGATAAGCAAAAGCTTATAGGTTAATGCTGTAGATTACACACATTTCCCTGCTCCCCCCGGTCACATTTTTTAGTGTGTTGGCCAGCAACCCAGCTCAGTCCTGGCTTGCACTGGGTCCAGGAGCTCAGACTCTCACCCCCAGACAGGGGCTGCTGCCACCACCTAGCACTGCTGCCTCTGTATCAGAGGCAGCAGCATGAGTGACAGGCAGCCAGTCCGTGAGGGGAGCTGGTTTTTAGAGTCTGCCCTTGCTACCCTGATACAGAGGCAGCAGCGTGGAGTGGATGGGGGCTCATCGGGAGTGGGGCCGGAGTGCACTGGCTACCAGCCCCGCCCCCAGGGACTATAGAATAAATGAGTAACTGATAAGAATTCAGGAGGCTACTTGACTAGTCAATTAACTGATATTAACATCCCTAACACAACACTAGAACAAGATCGGTGAGAGAACGTTCCCAATGCTTCCTTCACCTCTAAAGAAGGGGGTGAGCCAAAACTGTGGACTTTCTGGAGGAGGGAGGTGGATAGCAGCCTCCATCCTGACCTGCTTTTTGCAAGCCAAGCTTCTCATTCAGAACAGGCCTAGCCAAAATCCCAGGTGCACATAACCGTGAACATCCCTTGAAAGCCAGCCCAGGCCTTGTGAAATAAGGGCTATGCAATATTCAGCCAGCAGGAAATAATTTTCTTTGACTTTGTCCCATGTACCATCCCTCCCTACCCTCATTCTGAGGTTCAGAGTTTTAGGTTCAAACATCATCAAGAGAAACATTTAGGTCATGTCTTCACTCTGGGGAAGATAGATGCTGCTGCGATTGATCTTCTGGAGTTTGATGTAGCAGGTCTAATAAAGACCCACTAAATCGAACCCAGAGGGTGCCCTCATCAGCAGCCAGTACTCCTGCTTCTGCAAGGAGCAAGGGAAGCCAACAAGAGCATTGGCTCCCCTTGGCCTCCCACTGAGGGAAGTTCGAATCAAGGTTCACCGACTCCATGTATGTAATTAACGTAGCTGGAGTTGCGCATCTTAATTTGACCTTTCCCTTTAGGGTAGGCCTGGCTTTTGACAGGTTGCAGCAGCGAAGCAGGGTTCAACTTGGCTTGGAAAGTTCACCATACTAGAGAAGAACTAGGGCTGAGTGATCGTCAGACGAGCTCAGGGTCCACAAAGCTCATTTGCAAATAAATGGACACGTGCAGGTGTCTTGGGCTTGTAGAAGGACAGTCTCAGCCCCCCAGCCCCTCTGCCCAGCGTGTCTGCTGCCCTCTAGCAGATCCTGCTGCTACTGCTGGTACAGCCCCAGGCCCACACGTCTCTCTGCAAAACCCGTATTAGAGATGGGCTCTATCTGCAAAAGGCAGCTCTCGGGCTTGAAACATCAGGAGCATTTGGAAGGAAAATTTTATTCTGCCGCCATTTCCACTGGGTATGTGGGCTCAGAAAGCTTTGGTGCTGGGGAGGAGACAGGAAGGGGACAGCTGCTAGACCCTGCCTGCCTTCATGCACAGCCACTCGGCACAAGGCCAGAGATGCCTGGATTCTTCTTGCTGCCGGCATCACAAGGGATGCGCGTGTGATTTTTTTCAACCACTGTTCCAAGAGTAGGCAAGACTTAGGCTGTAGCCCTCAGCTAGCCTGTAAAAAACAAACCCTCAAGCCACCCACTAACACCTCCATTTCTGCTTCCCTAGCCTGCTTCAACTTAAATCTGACCTAGCACCGGACCACAAAGTCTCTTCTGGAGGAGTAAGCAGCTGTACAAAACATCACCCCTTCAAGTGTCCACCCTGACAGCTCCGGACACCCTGCCCCTCCCATTCATCAATTCCACTGCCCCTCCCATTCATCAATTCCACTGCCCCTCCCATTCATCAATTCCACTGCCCCTCCCATTCATCAATTCCAAAGGCAGAAGGGACCATTGTGACCATCTCAACTGACTTCCTGCATAGCACAGGCAAGAGAAGTGCCCCAAAGTAATCCCCTTTGAATGACAGCATCTCTAGAATTGGTGGCCCACAGATTTCCAAAGGGGTCCACTGCTGATTTCAACAATTTTTAAAGAGTCCACAAATGAAGCAAGGTTGAAAAGCCTATAGTTTTAGAACAAAAAGCTGCCAGCAACGGCAAATTCGTTGCCTATATAGCACAACCCCCGGCTCACCGCTTCTATGGCCCCTCTTCTTTTAGAGAGAAGTGTAGAACCTCTACTGTCACCAAAGAGTCATCAATAGACTGGGATGAAGTTTAATCAACCTCAAGTGTTTCTTTTGGCGAAAAATGCAGATTTGGTGACTGGGAAACGTTTTGAAAATTCACGTCTTTTGCCAAGCTGCGTTGGTGGGAAAAATACTCTAAATAAATGAAACCCAAAGACTTCACTCTTTTGGGGAGGTGGGGAGCAACAGAGAGCCTCGGTTTTTCAATTTGAAAAAAAAAAAAAACCCTTGAAGTGCAACATTTTGGGTAACCTCCAGTGAACTTTTATTTTATTTTTCAGAAGGGGCAATGAACCGAAAAATACATTGGTCACTCAGCGTTCAGCTTCTCCAGCTCACCTCTCCCCCAACTCATCCCCCACAAGCGCGCTCTCTCGCTCTAGAGCGCTGTGTAATAGCGGATTGTTACTCTGCTGCCCTCCTTCCTCCCTCTTGCGGCTCACAGGACAATTCCAAGGAAAAGGGGCTTACGCAATTGCCGACGGAACGGCAGCTGCAACAATGGGGCAGACCAGCAGGCTGGGGAGGGGCTGACTGGTACATATTTACACTGCCAGTTACAGACTCCCTTCCCTCTGGGAGCTTGGAAAGTGCCCTAGCGGGAGGAGGAAGTGGCGGTGTGAAAGATGGCAGCCATTGGGGAGGCGATGGTCCTTTCAGTCCCGCCTGCTCCCCGCCCCATCCCTAATCTCCTTCCATGCAAACATACCCAGGCTGAGGCCTCGGCGAGGGCAGCTGCCCTTTGGCTCTGGCTTTATCCATAGGAGGGTAGCGGATATTCAGGTAGTCCCGCTCTTTCATCTTATTCCTCTGAAAGGGAAAGTAAGGAGATGCAGCAGCTGCCAGAGGCACGTGTCCACCCCCAGGCAGCTAAATGGGTGATGCTTATCAGTTCTGGTTAACTGAAAGGGGCTGGAGCAGCTTCCCACCCGCCTTGGGCAGAGAGCTGCTCTAGACCTTCCAGGGCCAACGACCCCACGTCCAGGGAGCTGCCCACTGCAGTGAAGCCCGTTGGGGAAGCCGACACGTAGCCACTACGGTTTTTAGCGGTTACCTTTTTAAGTGGATTTTTACATCCCTGCCTGCTCCAGACAGGGGGCTGCTCCGGCCCCACGGGGGCTGCCGCTGACTCTGGCTGTCTAGAGCAGCTCCTGTCCATGGTGGGCCTGGGCGCACCCATCGCAGGCAGGGGCTGCTCTGGCCAGGCTGGTGCAGTCCCTGCCTGCGGTAGGCAGCCCGCTCCGGCCTGCCCCTCCCCCTTTAAAAATCAGTGAACTGGTTAAATCTAAGTTTAACCCGTTAACCAATTGAACAGGATTTTACATCCCTATTGGAAGCTCCCTGGCACTTGGCTCCATGGCAAAGCAAAATACTTGAAAGCTCTTGAAATTGCCATTTTTTTTTTTTTTTTTACAGTCAGTTTCATTGTTAACTAGAGAGGGGCCCTGACCCAGCCTCCCTGGGGGTCATGCTTGGGATCTGGATCCAGGTTTGGAGCTGGGGACGGTGTGTCCTCACACGTTCAGCTGCCTGGAGGCAGCTGGGCTCAGAGCTGGATTTCCAGTGCTTGCATTCAGCGGGCCCGGGATTTGGATTGGCCCCAACAGGGAGAAGTGGCTCCGTTCTGACCTGCTGCTCTGACCGGGAAGGGTAGGTTTAGAGCAGATTCTCCCATGGAACCAAATCCCACCGAGATGCCTTGCGGACAGGAACGGGACCCACCTGCTCTTCTTCTAGCCTCTTCTGCTCGGTCTCGATGTACTGCTGAACCGCCATGTAAACAAACTTGTACTGTGCCTCTGTCTGCACCATGCCAGAGCGTTGCCTGCGCACCATCTGGATGGTTTTGGGGATGTCTATGTCACAGTCCAAACCTGCTCGAGGGGGAGAAGCAAACGGGGTAGAAGGGGGAGGGCGGAAGGGAGAAATCCCTCTCTTCCTGAGCACCACACAGACCCACTTCCTTTGTGCGGCATGGGAAGCCATGACACTAACCCTTCTGGAAGAGCCCTGTAGGGCACAACACAGAAGGACGACCTAGCTGCAGGCATCTGGAGCACTCCAGGATGGAGAATTCTAGTCTACCCTGCCTATGTTGTTCTAAAGATGGGCCCACAGAGCATCTCGAAAGGAGATCCTTCTCCATTACATCCTGAAGGTCAGGACAATGATTTCTTGGAGAGGCTGGTGGGCGTCAGCCCCACCTTAGCACAAGGAAAGGAGGTTTTAAGGAGGTCCTCTGGGTGAATGGGTCCCTCTGAAACCAATGGATCACTTGATGGTTCCCTGTTCATTCCCTCCAGGAAACCGGGCATTGGCCACTGTCAGAAGATGACAGGATACGGAGATAGATGGGCCTTTGGTCTGACCCAATATGACCATTTTTATGTTCTAATGGCCGAACTCCCAGTAAGGCCAGGAACTCAGCCTCCATTTCAACCAGAGCTTGCTGTGGGAGTCTGGGTGCGCCAGTTTGTTTTGGGAGGCAGTGGATTTCTTCCTCAGGAGGCAGAGTGCTGCCCCACCCCACACACACCAGGCCCACTAACCCAGAAGGGAAGCTTACCATTCCAGTGGGCAAGAGGCCTTTCCCCCGCCCTTCGGACACTTTCAGACCAGCCCCCATAACAAGGGACGTATGGCTGAACAGATTCGGTTGGCCACAGATCCTCAGACTCACACTTGTAAGGGGACTAGGTTAGACTACACCGCCATTCAGCAACCAAGGGGAACCGTTTGGGCACCAGGGGGCAGCTAATGCCATGGGAGGGGCCAGGAGCCATACCTTGCCGGTGAATAATATCCACCAGGATATCAACCACTATGATCGTGCCTGTGCGTCCTATTCCAGCACTGGGGAGAGAAGAGAAGGAAGGGTCAGCGCAGGTGCAGCCAAAACACATCCACAGACCTTAGATCTGCCAGCTCCGTGCATGCCCTCCGTCAGCACACCAAGCCCATCAGCGCCTGTGGCTGGAAGAGACACTCACCAGAACCGCATGCTCAGCAGCACAGCCCACGGGTCTGGGCAGAGACCTGGGAGCTCAAACCTCCCAAGTTCTAACCCGGGCTCTGCCTCTTTCCCCCATCTGAAACCGCCCCAGGGAAGTGCTAAGTAGTGGCAGTGCACTGGGGACAAGGCAGGCTCCTTTTTAGGCCTTGCTGCCAAGGCCACCTAAGCAAGTTGCGGCAGATTTCACCTCAACTCATGAATGACTCGCTTGAGAAACAGCCCCCTCTGTTCACCCACCCCCGACACCCCTCCGCGAGCAGGGAGGCTGCTGGTGTATACCTGCAGTGCACGACGATCGGCCCAGAGTCTGGAATGCTTCGCTGTGCTCGGTTGACTTGGTCCAGAAAGCTGAGAACCCCTCCTGGCTCGTTAGGGACCCCGTGGTCTGGCCAGCTGAAGTACTGATAATGCTTGACCAGTCTGGGGTGCACCCCCTGCAGGACAGAGCCCGGTCGCTTCGTTAGAACACCCCATCCACCACAGACGGGTACAGGACGCGCTCCCACGCCCACAGAAGAGATCTTCTAAGCCAAGGGGGGGGAGGGGTCAGTAATTTTTGCAGGGAGGCTGCTTAATGAATTTTGGTACATGGTCATGGGCTGGCTCCACTCCCAGAAGGGGCGGGGCTTAGCATGGAAGGGGCGGGGCTGGGGGACTGCCTCCCCCCCCACACTGGTCTGGGGTTGGAAGCTTTGAAGTGAACACACAGCAAAGGGCTCGCAGAGCCTCTCCCAGTCGCTACTGCATTGCCTGGCAGCCACCCGGGGTTGTTCCAGCTATTTAAAGGGCTCACAGCTCTACCGAGGTAGCATCATGACCAGGAGCCCTTTAAACAGACGCAGCAGCCATGGGCACTCCCAGGCCAGACGGTAGCAGTGGGACCGGGAGCCATTTCAATAGGATCCTGCTGCCTGAGCTACCGCCTGGAAATTCAGCAGCACAGGCAGCAGGATATCAATAGCAAGTGGCCAGATGCTGTCCGCCGGCCGGATTTGGTCCTCGGGGTGCATCTTGCCCAGCCTTGCTCTAAGCCAAGTAAAAAAGGAGGGAAACTGCCCCATCAAGGTTTTCTGCACCAAACATTGGGTGGGGGAAGGGGAGGGGAGGGAAGGGAAGAGAGAGAAGAGACACACAGACACACATACTATTCTGCTAGGGTAGAGCCCCACTGTGTAGCCACAAGCGAACAGGAGTGGGCTGACACCCGCAGGGCCTGGATTCTTTTCCTGGGGAGGTCAGGGAAGATCGGTCCCCACGCTGATCCCACCGACCCTTGTTTGGGAACCTCTCCCACCACGACAGATTTCAGTGCAAGGCCCAGAGGGCCAGGAGCACGAGAAGGATTCTCTACAATGCTACCGGCCCAGGGACAAAAGCAAGCGCCGTCCTCATGAGGGCGATGCCGGGAGGAGCCGCATCAGTGCAATAAAATATTTCTACAGCCGCCCAAAGCCTCAAAGGTGCTGGCTGGGGACTTCTCCCGCACCACAGCTCCGTGAGCATCTTGCCCCCCCCCCCCCCCCCCCAGGAGAGGCCCCTCTCACCCGGTCTGTCCGCGTGATCTCCATCTCCCGGAGGTAGTAGCCCTGCGCCTCGCGCTCGCTCACGATGCGCACGCAGATGCGGCCGTACTCCTTGGTGCAGTTCTTCTCGGGCCAGTAGCGGAAACATTTATTCTGGAGGGACAAGGGAAACGGCGTTCGGGGGGCTTGGCTCTTCATTCCGGGCCCGCAGCACCGGGCAAGGAGCTCCGCAAATAGCACCTGCTGTGACCACACGTGCTCGTTGTACTCCATGCCAGGGGCTGGCTGGGCAGCCACAGAGATGCCCAATTCTAAGAGCACGAGCTGCTGCTGGAGCGCCAAGACCCAGTTCTGCTGGCCAGAATCTTCCTCAATTGCCGCGAGCAGGGGGCAGAGCGCTAGCCTGTGTGGGGTGGGTAACATGGGCACTTCGCATTGCATGTGCGCTGTGGAGAGACACCCTCCCCAAGGACGAACTGCACCTTCCTCTACCAGATACGCCACCGAACGCAGGGGGACTCCTCTGCAGTATCGCACAGAGCAGTGCCAAGTACTATCCCTGCTTTATAAATGTGAAGGCGGAGGGGGTCCAAGGCAGCCAGGAGGAAAAGTGACTTGCCCAAGGTTGACAAAGCCTTGGCTGGGTTGATTTAGTTGCGATTGGTCCTGCTTTGGAAAGGGGGCTGGACTTGACCTCCTGAGGTCTCTTCCAGTCCTAGGATTCTAAGGTTGCACTATGAGGCAGTGGCTGAGCCAGGAAGAGAACCCTCCTGCAAGAAACTGACTGCAGCCTTGTCAACACTACATGGAAGATCACTGCTGCCACAATCGATCTTCTGGAGGTCGATTTAGTGAGTCTAGTTAAGACTCGCTACATCAAACTCAGAGCGCCCCATCCCCCCCCCCCCCCCAGCATCCGGCACTCCTCCTTTTGTGAGGAGTAAAGAAAGCCCACGGGAGTGTTTTCTCCCATCGGCCTCCTGCTGTGGAGATGCCGCCAAGCTCTGCTTATGGTAAGCCAACTCCAGCTATGTATTCTGCGTAGCTGCAGTGGTGCACCTGAAGCCGAGCTGCTGGATCTAGTGGAGCCCTGGCCTGAGGGTTTCCTGCAAGGAGGAGGGTGTTTTCAGGAGGTTAAACAATCCAGAATTTGATGAGGATGGAGATTCCGCCCCCTCCCCAGCCACACTACCCCCAGTGGCCTCTATGGGAAGGTTTTTGGCCTGTAGGACATATTTCTAAAGGCTGTGTCTAGACTACATGGCTCCATCGACGGAGCCACATAGATTAGGGTTGTAGGCAAAGGGAAATGAAGCAGCGATTTAAATAATCGCCGTTTCATTTAAATGGCTGCCACGCTGAGCCGACAAACAGCTGATCAGCTGTTTGTCGGCTCAGCGCGCTAGTCTGGATGCTCCGCTGTCAACATCGAAGCCCTTTGTCGACCACCCCGTTATTCCTCGTGGGATGAGGTTTACCGGGGCGGTCGACAAAGGGCTTTGATGTCGACCGCGGAGTGTCCAGACTAGCGCGCTGAGCCGACAAACAGCTGATCAGCTGTTTGTCGGCTCAGTGTGGCAGCCATTTAAATTTAAATGAAGCGGCGATTATTTAAATCGCCGCTTCATGTCCCTTTGCCCAATAAACAAATCTACATGGCTCTGTCGACGGAGCCATGTAGCGTAGACGTACCCAAAGAGGGCTAATCCACAAGAGATTATCACTTGTCCCCAGAGATCACCTCTTCTTTCCCTTGCCCCCCACAGACCCATCTGCATGCCTAGCTCTGCCCAGCCATTGCAGCCCTAAACTGCAGCACCCCCTGTTGGCCCATGTGCAGTTATGTGGGTCACTCCATGAGACATCCTAAGACACTATGCTGCTTGCCAACACCCCCCTCTCTAACCCACCGAGAACGCCATCAATCCCTATTTCTGTACCTTAAAGCCTTGCCTAGAAAGGACTTGCAGGTGTTGCTGATTAATAGCTACTGGGCTAGCATACAGATCAGTCATGCTACCAATATATATTGTCTGCACCACACATTTAGGGATGTTAAAAGGATTAACTGCAAAGCCTCCTGCTTAATAGCATGCTCGCCACATGCTTCGTGATTAACTGGCCCCTGCCAAGTGGCTGGACCTCACAGCTGGGCAACGGGCCTCGATCCAAAATGGCTAAACGAATAACTTTTCATATCCCTAGATACATTAAGCACATAATATAGTAATCTAGCCATTACAGAGTCTAAACTGACCTGTTCTTTTTAAACAGCCCTGCTCACTTGTGTGAACTATCCCATAACAGGGGCAGAGAACCATTTTTGGGTTGAGGGCCACTCACTCACAGGGAGAAAAAAAAATCAGTCAGAGGCCACACAAATGAAAAGGCAACTCTCCCCTCCCCCCCAATCCACCTCGCTCACTGACAAGGCCCCCGACTGAGAAGGGGAAAGACATTCCCCACACTCCCCTCACACACCAAAGTTCAGGAGGGGGAAGCCTAGTAAATTGTGCGCTCCAGCCCCACCGTGGGTAGCAGGGGGGCTGGAGCGACAGCGCGGACTCCCCAATGCTGGGGGAGGGCCTTAGTCTCAGGGGGCTGGATCCATGCAAGCCAGGGGCCACATCTGGCCTAAGCCTGAGGTTCCCCACCCTTGCCAGAACCCCTCATTTCCTGAAGCAGCATTTGGCATAAGCAGATAGGAAACTTGTCAAATCAAAAACACATTTGTTCTAGGTCTTAATACAAGCTAGGGAAGGACTTTCTGAAATGTCAGTATTCAAAACAGAGGGAAAAAGAGGAAGGACCAGGATATGATAGGAAATGGGGACAAATGGATGGGTTGGATTTTAGTGACGCAACTTGTAAAATCATCAGATAAAATACCAGCTAAAACGTGTAACTTTGGGATCACAGCTTCTGCTTAAGATGAATGTAACAATCCCGCACGACTCATGCATCTGGCAAAGTGGTTTCGACCCACAAAAGCTTATGCCCAAATAAATCTGTTAGTCTTTAAGGTGAAAAGACCTCCTTGCTGTTTTAACGCTGCATGAGAGAGCTTCCCAGAGACTGGAGCTACAAAGAACCTTTTTCCTGTACTAGTTTATTATTGGCTTATAGCAATAAACTTGACTGGTCTCTGGACTATAAACAATTTATCAAACAGCTATACTGGGAAAGTCTTCTGGTTTAGACACTGCTTGTACTGGCGCGGGAGTGCTTTTTGCTAGATTTCTACCACTTTCCCTAATAAAATAGCTGTTTTGCGAAAAGCACTTTGCCAGTATGACTGGGGTTGCACTAAGGCTTTTACTGTAGAAATGTTATTTGTTTAAGACAAAACCCCACTGCTCTAAGTGACAGATACACCAGTCAAAGTTTCTAGTGCAGATGTAGCCTAGCAATCTAGTCTGGTCGGTGGCTCTATTGGTATCATAACATTCCTCAGGACTAAAGATGTTAAATATCGAGTCATTTACTAATCGAGTAGTTGATGGAAATTTCCATCGGCTACATGACTAGTCAATAGGCACATCCGCATTCCTCCTTTGAAATGTACACGAGCCCCAGAGACATTTCAAAGGAGGAATGCAGAACCCTGTGTGCAGTCCGGGGCCCGCGGGAAGTCCTGCTGACTCTGGGCTGCACGCGGGTGGATCAGCTTTGAAATGTACAAAAGTCCCCAGCGGGGGCTCTTGCGGATTTCAAAGTGGAAGCACCCACATGGAGCCTGAGGTCACTTTGAAATGCCACGTGGAGCCCAGGTCCCGCATGTTGTTTCCATGGAACCCAGGATCAGCTGGGGACTCTCCAGCTGATTCTGGGCTTTGTGCTGGAACCTGGGATCAGCTGAGGATTTCCCAGCTGACCCTGGCCTCCATGCAAACGCCATGGCAGCGTTTCAAAGGGGCGGCGCTTCACAGAGCCTGGGTACAGGTTCTGTGCAGCACTGCCACTGTGAAGTATTCTCCCCGCCCTCCTCCCCCCCGCCTCTGATAGTCGACTATAAATCAGGAAAGATCTTGGAGTTATCGTGGACAGTTCTCTGAAAACTTCCACACAGTGTGCAGCGACGGTCAAAAAGGCAAATAGGATGCTAGGAATTATTAGGAAAGGGATAGAAAATAAGACCCAGAATATCTTACTGCCCCTGTATAAAACTATGGTACGCCCACATCTTGAATACTGTGTACAGATGTGGTCTCCTCACCTCAAAAAAGATATTTTGGCCTTGGAAAGGGTTCAGAGAAGGGCAACTAAAACGATTAGGGGTTTGGAACAGGTCCCATATGAGGAGAGGCTAAAGAGACTGGGACTTTTCAGTTTAGAAAAGAGGAGACTGAGGGGGGATATGATAGAGGTCTATAAAATCATGAGTGGTGTGGAGAGGGCTGATAAAGAAAAGTTATTTATTAGTTCCCTAAATAGAAAAACTAGAGAACACCAAATGAAAGTAATGGGTAACAGGTTTAAAACTAATAAAAGAAAGTTCCTCACACAGCATGTAGTCAACTCATGGAACTCCTTGCCAGAGGAGGCTGTGAAGGCTAGGACTATAACAGAGTTTAAAGAGAAGCTAGATAATTTCATGGAGGTTAGATCCATAAAAGGCTATTAGCCAGGGGATAGAAAAGGTGTCCTTGGCCTTTGTTTGTCAGAGGCTGGAGAAGGATGGCAGGAGACAAATTGCTTGATCACTGTCTTCGGTCCACCCTCTCTGGGGCACCTGGTGCTGGCCACTGTCGGCAGACAGGATACTGGGCTAGAAGGACCTTTGGTCTGACCCAGTACGGCCGTTCTTATGTCTAATCTAACATCCTTACTCAGGACCTCCCTCCCCCCATATGAGCTGTAGAAATATATGCAGATGGAGCATATACAAATTGTATATGCTCTAACTCCCCCCCCCCATACACACACACACACACACACACACACACACACACACACACACACACTCACTCTCTCTCTCCTCCCCCCCCCCCCCGGGTTTATTGCAAGGAACACATTTCCTCTCGTCCAGCTGCAGCAGTTTTGCAATGCCTCAAAGAAAGTCGTCATCTGCAGGGCCATGCATAAATATTTAGCCTACCAGATAGATCAGCTGCGAAGGGGGAACATGATGGGGGGTTAGAGCAGCTCCCCCACCTGCAGCACGCTGGGGGGTGGGGAGAGGCCTTCTCCAGCCCCAGCCGGTTAACCATAATTAGTAAGGATCACCCAGAGTGGATGATGCTTACCAGTTAACCATTCACATCCCTGGCTGAAACAAATCATGAGAATGTCTGCCTTGCCCAGGCATCAGGAGACGATTTTCTTAATGGAAAGGGACATATAATAGCCAACCAGTAACTTCACACATTCTGCATATTTCCCCTCCGGTGGCTGGGCTGGCGGGTAGAGAGATGCAGTTGTTCATACAGGGTGATGCGGAGGACTTTCCCGCCTGTTGAACCACAATCAGCTTGCTAGGCTTTCCCCTCATTCCCCTTCACATTCCTAGAGGCTACTCAGGCTTCTTACAAGCCTGTTGCAATCACCCTCTTTGACATACGAAGAATCAGACTGGATCATTAAAAACAGCTAAGCAGGGACATGGGGCTGTTGCGGGCGAACTCTGACACAAGTTGAAACGCTCGTGACAAAAGTGCTTCCTGTGTTTGTGCGTCAGACCTACGTCCTGGCAATACTGGGAGTTTTCTCGGGGGCTAGGCAGGGCTGATGGAGTAGCCTTTCACCACAGGAGGCCTGGGTTAAAAAGCCTGAGGCTTAAATTTGACTCTGCTCATTGACTGCAGCCCAGCTGGCTGAAGATTCTGAGGGACTGGAGCTAGGAAGGGGGTAGCTAGGTGTGGGGAGCAGCAGCAGCGTGAAGGGGCACGTCAGGTCAGGATGGAGGGGCTTTGCCAGAGCCGTGTCTGGATTGAACCAGCCTGGGATGGCAGGCAGGGGGAGGGCAGTGGGAACGCCGACGTTCCCTGACGGAGTTGGCCTGGGATGGAACGAGGTTGCTCAACATTCCCTGGTGATGCTTTATCTGGCACAGCCCTTCACCGGCCCAGGTCTGCTTTCGACTGTCACCTTTCATTGCTCAACATGGAGGCAGCACTAGGTCGCGGCTCTGCAAGCCGGCAGGTTTCCCATCCAGAACTGCCTGGCCAAGAGGAGGGGCAAAGTGCACTTGATAGGCAAGAGGTCCTATAGACAGACCGCGCCTTGGTCTAGCAACAGCCTGCAAGCCAAGTACCCACCCTGCCCCGCTCCACTTCCTTGGTCGTCATGACTATGACGTGGGTGTTTTCTTGGTACACCATGGCCCAGAAGTCGTTCACCGTCGTCTGCAAGCAGCCTTGGGTGGCAATGTAGACTTTGCAGTGCTCGGAGCTCCTTCCGTCTTCGGGTGTGCTCTGGGGGTGCAAAGAGATAGGGGTGAGGGACTAAGGACCATCCCAGTACAGCCCTAGCTAGGAAGATGGAGAAGTCGCATGAGCTGTCCAGTACAGCACCTGCTGCCACATGCTAACAGGCTTTCCTCTGGGCATCATGCTGTATCAGAGTCCCAGACACAAATCTTTCTGTTTGCATTTTCTAGGAACCCCATGACCACTGCTAACGAGACACCCTCTGCTAATTTTCCTCATGTCCCTGCCCGCAATGAGCTTACCACCCTCTGCTCCGTGCAGGTCACAAGACAGCGGCACAAGTTCTGGCTGAACCGGACCGGAAAATACACGACCCCATCACTTGGCAAATGCTTACACACCACCTGAGCTGCTCAGGGCTGGAAATCCAGCTCCAAATTGGTTTCAGCTCACAGGCACAAATGAGTTTGACCTCAAGGGCAATCTCCTGCCACGGCGCGCCACTTGGCTTCGGAGCCCCTGCTCCGGGAAGGCCAGGTCAGGAGAGCAGCACTGGGAATAGAGACGGAGGCATCTCGGGATGAGCCGTGCAGGGACGGCCAGGACATGGGGTGCAGCAGCATTAGCAAAGCCTCAGGTCTGGAAGCACACGACGCCATGCACCCCACGGTGCACTGGAGCACGCCTGCCCTGCTGCTTTTTCTGGCTACCCTGAATGATGGCGGGTAGGGGCTTCCGTGACGCACCTCTTGTGCTGGTCTCTCTGGCTGCAGGGAGCAGTCCATAGGGGCCCCCTCACCCTGCCAAAGAGGCAGCTGGCTCAAGAGCAGGTGGAGGAACATCAGGAAATTGCCGGGAGTGCGGGAGCACGCCACAGTCAGCATCAATGCAGCTGGTCCGTGACAGCCAAACACACGGGCTCCTGCTGGGCTTTGCCTTGCCAAGGGTATCCTGCTCCCTCGTTGCCCACAGGCACGGAGAAGCAGACTCTGCAAAAGCCACCTTTCCCTCCCCACGTACCTTGATGTAATTGGCGTTGATGTAGTCGGAGCCTGGCACGCTCTCATCCACGTCTCGGAGTGCAACCCGCGTGGTGTCGACTGCACCGGGAGGGAAGCCAAGTGTGAGCCACGCGGAGAAGCGTCACTGTGCTGCACACCCAGCCCCAGGAGTTTGCCAGCAGCCCGGCGGTGGCACAAGCTCACTCACACGTGACCGGCTGGGTCTTTCAGGGCTGGGGCTAATTGGATCCCACTCCAAAGCAGAGAGAGGTTTCCCTTGGGTCCGATAAAGGCAGCCCATTCTGCCTGGCCCTGGAGTATGCTGCAAACGCATGAAACTTAAGCCAGCCTCCTGGGCGGCACCCTGATACAGCTGTGTGCACAACCCGAGACTGGGTCCGACTGCCCCAGGGGCTGGAGCTTGGGCTTCACGTGATTTTTGGCCAATGCCAGCGAGGCTCAACCGAGCTCTGGGCACGAAGTGGCAAAGATGAAAAGGGAAAGCCTGGGATTAGGAAAGTTTCCCTGGGATCAGGAAAGCAACTGAATGGACCCTCCCCCACTCTGATCCAATAGGCAACGATTCGCTGGCATGTGAATCTAGGGCCAGGGCCTCTGCCAGGCAATCCCAGCCCCGAATACCACTTGTCAGCAGCCCCCAGAGAAGCTCGGAGGTTATCCTTACAGGGCAGGATGTTCTTATAGCGATTCTTCGATTTGTTCTCCAGCCGCTGCCCTTCCTTCCGGGGGTAGAGGAGCTTACATTCCTGCTGCTGCAGCATCTGAGGAGAGGGGGACAAGCACGTGACATGCTAACGGGGAGCTCTCCGGTACCATAAAGGGATGTGGGTGTCGTCCTACAGGGCCCTGGAGCCAGGAGGGGCTCCTCGAGCAATAAGGAGAGGAGGGTAGGACTAGGAAAGGGATCCTACAAACAGGGCATAGAGTGGAAGGAGAGGAAGTGCAGAGAACTCCCTCAGACCGGACCCGGCAACCAGTGCAGGGAGGCGGCTCCCCTCTTCCCCCCCACATACTGGGCAAGCCCGAAAGTTCAATGCCGAGCTGGTGTCCTCTGCAGGTGTGGGGGAGGGGAAGGGCACACAGTGTCTCCTGTACCTCAAACTCTTCCCAGAAGCCTTGCTTGGCCTTCTCGCTCTGATCCGCCATTTTGTTCAGCTCCTTCACTCTGTTTTCGATGTTGGCGGCATTGATGCGGGTGGCGTTAAAGGGCTGAAAGGCAGACAGGTGCAGGCACGTTCAGAACAGAGGGAGCGTCACATACCTGTGACACTGGGACGCTGCTCCCACAAGGGTCCTCTGCTTTCTGCTCTGCCCCCCCCCCCCCCCACCGCCAACTAGGATGGGCATCAAAGCACAATCTCCCCCTCACCCCCCTCACATTTTCTGCTCGAGACTGCGGTTGTAGTGCTGGGCTAGTGACACAGCAACGATTTACTAGCCGAGTACAGCTCAGACTCTAGCAGACAAACATCTGCTTGCGGATTAGCCACTAGATGGCGACAGAACAGTGACGACCAGGGTGTAGAGTGGCCGGGCTGCAGGGCAGAGTAAAGGCTGTAATAGGCTGGAATCAGGTCATGACATAAGAGGTGCTGTTTGGTCACAGGATCACCCTCCCCCCCCCCGCAAATCTATTCCACTTCCTAAAGCCTGGGAGAAGCCAGGCTGAAAGTTGGGGGGGGGGGGGGAAGGGGAGGGAGTCTTATGGGAAGCCACTACACTGTTTGCATTCTCTCTAGCCTCAGTAATCCACTGCTGACTTGGCCAGTGCGAGACATGCCCTCACCCTCAAGTTTTTGCTACTGTGCAGGTTCTTCCTTAAGCGTGAAACTGATTTCCAGTTTCCAGACGGGTGGTCTAAACATGGGATGGAGAAAGGGAGACTGCCCAGTAAGTGGAGCAGGAGACAGATTCCACCACAGATTGCCTTTGGCCACCTTAGGCAAACCACAATGCCCCGTGCCTCAGTTTCCCCAACTGTAACAACCAGGAGATAGGACGGAGCACTCTGTGGCTCAGGAGAGGATTAGTTAGCTCACACGTATCCGGTCCACGCTTAGCAATAGTTACCTGTTTCAGATGAACCACAGCTCCGGATTTCTCTACCATGGGGTTTTTCTTATAGTGCTCTACGAGGTCTGTGAGCGTGTCGAACCTCTCGCCTCCTCCAACGTCGTACTTCCCATCCAACTGCGGGAAGAAGGGGCAAGTTATCAAAGCTCGCACCATGTGCTTGAGCCAATTCCTACTGGAGTTGGTAAGACTTCCCCACTGGACTGAAGGAAGAGCTGGACAGGACCCCAGGAGAGCCAAGACAACCAATTCCCCACCCTACCAGCACATTTGGGGTTTCCCACCTGGTAGCGGATCATCACATGAGTCACCCGCGGCTTCCGGTCTCCAGTCTCCATCTTGTCTTCATTCGTCAGCACCGATAAGACAAAATCCCCCGGTTTGCTCTGGCTCTCCCGCACCAGAAAGCTGCCCGGCTTGCCTTTCTCCGTCAAGAGCTTCTCTGCCTCTTTGCCAGTCAGGTGCCCATGGTACCACCTGAGAAATGGAGAAGAGAATCAGGGTGGAGGAGAGACACACCCAGATAGCAGCACTCCAAGAGAAAAGACGTCCCTCCCGATAAGCTTAGATGCCGCCATGACTGGGCATTAAACAGTTATGCTGTCCGGCAACTGGCAAGATACTTCCATTGGCACGTGGGGTTTGCAGTGAAAATCAGAGAAGACAGAGCAAGGAGATGGGAACCGCTCAAGCTAAACCAAGAAAGAATGTGCCAATATACAAGTCTGTACAGCTTATGCTTGCCACGCACAAGGCTGGTGTCCCCACCCTCACCCCCACAGCCTGCCTAACTGGGGGAAGCCCCCAACTCCGAATATTTAGAGTAAAACCCCAAGGACATTGCTGCTATGTGTGGCAACCGCGCGTCGATACGTCATCCGGCTGAAGATGCCAACGGCAGGATGTATTTGCCCCACTGGACAAATACAAAACTCCGTGGTTTAATATAAAAAACAGGACTATGTAGCACTTTAAAGACTAACAAGATGGTTTATTAGGTGATGAGCTTTCGTGGGCCAGACCCACTTCCTCAGATCAAACAGTGGAAGTAAATGGTCACAGCCATATATACCAAAGGATACCATTTAAAAAAAAAAAAGAACACAATTTGGTATATATGGTTGACAATTTTCTTCCACTATTTGATCTGAGGAAGACTAACACGGCTACATTTCTATCACTATTCTACATGCATGGTTTAATATACTAATTGATCCTGCTGGAATCAGATTCTCATTATGTTACAACTGATGGAGAGTAGCTCTGTCATCTGCCACCACTGAGAAGAACAAGGAGCAATGGTCTCAAGTTGCAGCGGGGGAGCTCTACATTGGATATTAGGAAAAACTATTTCTCTAGGAGGGTGGTGAGGCACCCTATCTACGTTCCTATCTCCAGCTCGTCCTGCTTTAAAAATGCAAGCCACTTATTAAAAACAAGGCATCCCGGGGCAGACTGAAGACTAACAAATTTATTGGGGCATAAGGTTTTGTGAGCTGCTACTCACTTTTTCAGATTTGCAATGCCAACTGGTGGAATCAAATCTAGGACCTCTGGAGCTTAGTGCACGAACTTCTATTGCGTGAACTAGAAGTCAGCTGGCTGGTAATTAAGGCGTAGAGTAGGGATGTTGTTAAACATTTATTTTGGTAAATGTTTGTAGCAGCTAAAAAACACTCCACTGTTACACTTATGCATAGCGGACAGGCAGGTGCCAACTTTCAAGCCAGCTCCCAGCGAGCACCAGCTCCTCCCCACTGCTGCCTCTGATACAGAGGCAGCAGCACAGTGAGCAGGTGGCTTTACCGGAGCCAGCACACATGGAGAGCTGGCTCCAAAGCCAGTTCCCACCTCTCCCATCCCTTGCTCCCTCCAATACAGAGGCAACAAAGGGAGTACATGCACGTAACTGTTAGGATTAACCAATGAGCTCAGGCTTAATTGGTTATACATGTAAACGGATACACACTAAAATCCCTAGCATAGAGAGACTCACTCTCTGTCAGTGGTCTCAGTGACACTAGATGGGACAGTGTCCAACCCCCAGCAGGTGTGTGGTTACACATGAAGTGAAATTCAGATGGCAGGGAACACACACACACACACACACACACACACACACACACCCACCCCCTCTAAGGAGACTAATTTCAATCCGGGTGAATGTGGCCCACTTCCAACAGTGATAAGAAGCTGGGAATACTAAAGGGGAAAAATTACTTATTGTAATGAGCCATTCCCCGTTATTCAACCCATTCTGAGGGGGTCAAATCTGCTCAGTGGTTTCAGGAAGTTTTGTTTGTTCATGTTCCACATCTTCTCCACTAGATGGCAGCTCCAACATGCTCTGGCCAGAGGGATACAAGCTTTCGTAGCACAACTCGTCTCATCAGCGGAACTTCCAGCACTTTACAAGAGTGGCTATTACCCCCTCTTGCTCAAGGCTCCCCAGTGAATCACAAGTACAGTTGGCTGAGAACTAAACACCATTCCTCCCAGCCCTACGTCACCACCGGAACGCACGGCTTTTATTCCTGGACTTATGTTAGCAGCTCCACTTGTTAGCTCAGATCCAGGAGCCTTGTGAGTTTCGCTTGGATAGTGGAAGGATGTCCTACTGGTTAGAGGACTAGCTCAACACTGACTAAACTCACTGGTTCCTGCTCTACCACAAACTTCAGTGTGGCTTTGGGTACATCTCTCTGGAAGAGGAGGAGGATTCTTCCTGTCTTACAGCTGCAGCCCACAGTCTGTCTCAGCTTAGGCCAGGTCTACACTGAACTAAGGGGGTCCGCTGAAAGTATGCAACTCTAGCTACATCAATAATGTAGCTGGAGTCAGCTTACCTTAAGCCAAGCTTGGCACTATCTTCACAGTGGAACGCCACAGGAGCAAATGCTCCCGTCGACTTTCTTTATTCCTCACAGTTATGAGGAGTACTGGCACGTGCCCTGACTGGGGCAGGCCTCAACATTCGATTTCACAGGTCTTAACTAGACCCACTAAATCAAATGCCAGAACATTGATCTCCAGTATATAAACACATGACCTGAGATTTACCCTCCTCAGTTCAGGTACTGTTACTGCGGGCCTACAACACGAAGCACAAACCAGGTCTTTGACTACTGTCATACAGTCTGAGCATGGATGTCCTGACGCAGAGAAGCTCTGAGTTAGCTCACACATCCAAACTGTGTCTGTGGACAGATGCTAGTTTGTTCCCAGTTTGAGGAGGCTGGTGCCTGGCCTGCAAGTCAGGCTGCCGGGAATTCAAAGAGGTCCAAAATATCTTCCCGGAATGATGCAACAGCATCACATCATGTCTCAGCAACTTTGCTCCAGAGGGCAAAGTTCACAGTGGGAGGCAGCAGCAGAAATCCCAAAGGAACGGGCTGTGACCACAGGGATTTCAGCCAGGGGCTGCGGGGCTCCCCAAGAGCCAATCCCTTTGCGCCGATTCGAGAACGTATTAGGATTCTGCGTACGGGTGAGTTTTATTGCTGCTGAGAGTGGCAGGATGGCACCTCGGTAGAGCCAGCCAGGCACTGCACACAGCTCTGCAAATGTGCTTCGGTCCCCAGGTCCCGCTTCCCTCCCCAGTCCCCGCCTCCCTCTGCTTTGCAAATCCCGATCCTCACACAGTGCCCCTCCGTATCCGCAGTCCCACCCCTTGTACCTCAGGCCCATTTCCTCCTCCCCTCTCCAACCAGAGAGTCATCATGTTGGCGATGAGCAAGAAACCCTGTAAGCAACTTCTTTGCCATGCCCTGGGAGACCCTATAGGACTGCCGGGCCTTTGGGCAACGTGTGGGGGCAGGGTAGGGGCACTCAGCCTCCCAGGACAACCCCGCCTCCCCCCGAGCCACATGGAGCGCATGGCGCTGGACTCAGGAGCATGCCACCCAACACTCCAGCAGCAATTCTAAAGGGTGCAGGGTGCCGCACCACCAGGTCCCGGGGCAATACCCCTTTACCCTCCTCGGCTGAGTCTCTTTGGAGGGAATCAATACAAAGGGAGTTTCCACTTCTCCGGGTCTCCTGTGAGCCTTGGCTGCTGCCCGGCCTCCCCTCACGCTGCAGGAGAGAATGAGCAACCCGCCACCTTAGCAACCGGGCCGCACGTGACCCAGAGGGACTGCCCAGCCCCTCAGCTGGGACAGCTCACATGATGGAGCAGCTCTGCTCCCTGTGCACTATTTCAGGAAGTGAGACCGTCCTGCCAGCTGACTGGGGCTGCTAAAGTTAGAGTAACAGGGGCCGTTGGTGGCGTCTCCGCCCACCCTGCCCATGCATTTCCCTTTCTGGTCCAGGCAAGCCAGCTCTGTCGGGGGCATGTGACCTGGGGGAAACTCAGGAGGGGAAACAGGAGTGCGAGGGTCATGGGGGGTGACTAATCTGGGACTGCGGGGGAAGTCTGAGGTTACTGGAGGCAAGTTTGCAATTCAACCGAAGCCAGAGGGATCCCTGGCCTGATGGTCACGACTGTCACAAGGGGCTGTGCCCTAATGCCCTTGCTGCTACATGGGACAGGGAAGGGATCACGAGGTCTATGCATGCAGCTCTCGAGCTAGGAAACCCAAAATACACCTCGTTTTGGGCTCCATTCCCTGGGGTGCCGGCGGCCTCAGAGCACACCTATGAGGACCACGCCAAACGGCCCTCCGTGATTTGCCCAGCGTGTTTGAGAGGCCAGACGGCAGGCAGCAAGCAGCAGCTCACCTCTCAGAGGTGGGGTCCTGGCAGTTCAGAGGATATTTCAGCTCAATGACGTTGCTGTTTTTCTCCCGCAGCAGCCCCTGCTGCTCTGTGTAGTACTGCACCAGCTCTGCCAGGGTGGCAAATTTCTCCCCTCCATACAGGTCGTAGTAGTCTCCGGTGTTCTGGATCTTAATGTGGGTCACCTCATCATTCCTCCTGGTGGGGGAGAAGGCAGGAGATCATATCACTGTGGGAGGAGAGGGGGGAGGGAAAGAGCACAGCACACACTGGCAGGGGTCTTGGAATTATCTCAGAGTGGTTAGACTCCAAACATGATGCTGTCCTAGTAAACAGCTCTTCTCTAGCACACTTAGCAGATCTCAAGAGGCTTTACAGAAGGAGGCCGATATCATTATCCCCATTTTACAGACATGCAAGTCAATGCCCGCCCCTGCCTCAGTTTCCCCAGTCAGCAGGCCCTGTTCAATGTTCTACCCACTATGTAATACTACTCTGCTGATATACTCATATTAAACAGGCAGCCGCATCAACAGGAGTCCTATCATACAAACTTCATAACAGCTAATTAGTTCCCTCCCTCCCCCGCCCCAACAAAACTCCTTCCCCATTTATAAGCAGCCCAGGGCCTGATTCAGAGGACCTGGGCATTTGCCTCTCCCATCAACTTGGGCCATACAGATGCTTAAGAGACCCACCAATTTCTATGCTTGACTCTGTTCTCTTTCCTAACTCCAGTTCCGAGAGCTCCCTACCAGTTAGCTGCTATCTGGCAGTGCATTTTTATTACCCACCGCCAGTGTTTCCTCTAATTTTTTCCATCCATGGGCAGAATAAATTTTGCTCTGTGCACCGAGGCATGTGTGGATGTGCACCACCAACAGAAACACAAGCTGCCAGCTGTGGGTACTTTGCTCATCAGCTAGGTGGCTGCCCAAATGCTCAACTTCCAGGGAACACTGTCGGGAACCTCGGGACAGGGAGGACGATCACTTCCTAGTACCCAGCAGACATTTATTCGGTCCACACCACATACAACTGAGCACGAGTTCTGCCTGCCTGCTCCAGGCCTGGGCTCCCATGGGGTTAATACATGCAAGCAGGACTCAGGTGCAGCAGCATGGTTGCCCAGGGTGCAGGACTGGATAGGAGGCTGCATGTCAGGATTCAGGTTCACCAGCAGAGCTGCACAGGCAAAATCTTCCCAGCCCCAGGAAGCAAACTGGCTCCACGCCCAGGCAGCAAGGCACATGCTGCAGTGCTCAAGATAGTCCACCTCCCTGCCACGGCTTCAGAGAGCCAGTGTCCACACAGCTGTTCTCAGGGCCTTAGTGCAACCAAATCAGTCGCCCCAGGCTGCAGAGGGAATCTAGCCCAACGCTGTTGGTGAAGCAGACGCTGCAGCGTGGGGCTGCTGCACAGGGCTGACTTGGGAGGGGAGCCTGTGGCAGGAAGAGCAGAGAGACTACTAAAGGGCAGGATTTCGATCTCATGCACTGGCCATGACCAAGGGCGAAAGCCTCCAGCCCACGTGCGCCCGGTCTTGGAAAGGAAAGCGATGACCCGACCTTGGCTAGAATCCAGGTCCCCACCGCCCATTAGCATTAAAAGTCTAAGAGGAAAAACAAATAAGCAGGAGGATGTGGATGGAGCTGGATTATTTCATTCTTTCCCCTCCTACTCCAAACCTCCCCCCACCCCAGCTGCCACCAACCTCTCCAGCCAGCAAGCCCAGTTGGCTAGGACAGATCTGGCATTCTGAACTCATTTTGGTTTCCTTCGGATCCATCCCCAAGGGATCTGGGTGGGATGCACATGAAACGCGAGTGCCCAGAGCAAACCCTGCCCCCCCCCCCCACTTTGCCACTGGCTCTGTCCTGGTGTCTCAGAGCCCCAAGCCTGGGGGTTTACTAGCTTCTTCCCACGGCCCCCACCACCCCAGCCGGCTCCCGCCACTTTTCCGAGAGGCAGGCTAATTGCATTTTAAATGCACTTAGCAGCAGCCCTGCTGAGCTCATTCATGGTGGCCAGGAGCCTGTTGCTTGATGGATGAGCTGGCTTGGAGAGAGTTTTTTAATCTGGGGCGGGGGGGGGGGGGGGGGGGGGAGAAGAGAAGGGAGACAAGCGGCTCCCAGTCTTGTATTTGTTACCAAAGCAACCGCTACAGCCAGACATGGGAGCCTGGGAGGTGCAAAGGGTGGGCTGGGTTGGATCGAAGAGGCACCAGTTTTGGAGCATTCCCAGGGCAGGAAGTATTCTGCATGGAGTCACATGGAACAAGGAGCCACACCCAAAGCCTGCCGAGTAAACGCCCTTTTCTGGGGGTCCAAGAGTCCCTGGGCAAGGCTGCTTGCAGGTCTCCCCAGAAGCAGGCTGCCTGTCCAGGAGCTAGGTTACAAGAGAAGCGGTGAGGCCTGGGCAACACCGCAGGGTTTGTGCTAGAGTAGCTCCAACAGCGTTACCACGCCAGGGCAAAATTCCCAGACATGAGGCACGTGCTGCTGCGAGATGGGGCTGGCACCCGCGCTCCTTAGCCACAAAACCCCCTCGGACAGCTGCACCAGTTCTGCAGCATGCTTATGCCAGAACTTTGCTGCAAAGTCTCACATCAGTATAGTGGCTTCCATGCCAATTTTCTCTAGCATGACAAGCCCTTAGAGCAGCACCAGGAGGTTGAGATTTCTTTGTGGCGCTGCTTCCAGGAGCAAGATGACACCCATCAATTTACATGGGCTGGGAGGAAATCAGAAGGTGGAGGGAGAAGACAGGTTAATCTGCTGCATACTAGGGTAAACACTCATTTAATTGTTTAAGCAGTTAACCACTTACAGGCAGGGCAAGTGGAGAAGCGGGGGGGGGGGGGGTGTTAATCACTCTCACATCCCTACACCATAAAGGTTTGGTTGTGCCAGGAAAAATGGGATGTGCCTGGAATAGGATTGCTTCTCAACAAGCCTTATAGAAAAGGAGATAAAAGAGAAATGTGTAGTGCTGCTCTATTTTGTCACAGCTAAATCAATGCTTAAGGTTTGAAAACTAGAGGAAAGTGTTATTGGAAACTTAACTGACGATTGCAGTTTTTTGATAAAAATAGCAAACGTTAAGAATATATAAGGATGAAGAAAAAAACCCACTTGACGTAACTCCCTTTTAAAAAAAATTAAATGGACAAATTTTATCAATCCTTTAAAAATAATCTGAAATAAACAAAAAAAGACAGTAGTCGTTTTTGAAACTACAATCATTTAAATGAAAGCATGTACATTTTCCTTTTATTCACCAAAAAAATCCAAAATGTAATTGAGTTACGGACTTGAGCAAACATTAGATAAATTGCTAGTTATTTTGCACCCATGAAGCTGCCCAAGAAGCAGAGATGAGTTTAAGTGCCAGCAGCATTACTGAGCCTGTGGTGACCCATGGCAAAGCTCTTCTTTGCAAAGACACGGTAGCAGCCATGTTTTCTCCAACCACTAAGCCTCCTTGGAGGGTTGCCAGCCAGCCATGTTAGGCCAGATCTGCCACTGGTGTAGGCCAGCATATGCTCCACAGGTGAGTTTCACATTGAGTATGGAGCTGTGCCCATGTGCTGGCCATTTCTCTTCAACTCTGCTAACGGAGACATTTAAGCTAGTAAGAATGAACTCACTAAGCGTTCTCTACAGAAGTTGGGAAACTCCAACTGGAGTCAATGGAGCAGACTTAGGCCAAGGCCTAGTGCTTTTGAAAATCCTATGTGTCTGTAGAATTTTTGGCACAGCAATACATAGAAACCCTCTCTGGAGAAGCCAGCGCTGCACACCAGGAGCACAGTACATCACATACTGTAAATGAAGAAGCACAATGGCATGTGGGGTGGTGAATGGGATCATTGGTTCATCTAGCCTGACCTCATATTACATTACAGCCAGCTAGTCCATAGACTAAGCACACCAACTTTAGTTAGACCAAATCATTTCAGTCCTCAAGAAATGAATTTATCATGTGCCATAGGCAGACCAGGAGAGATGTTTCTAAAACATCTGGTGTTTTCATGTCGTTACTGGGAGATGGTTAACACCTGCCTGTACTACCGCTGTTTGCTACAGCTTGAATCTGACTCTTGCAACTAGAACAGATTGTGGAGGTAGACAGATGTAAAACTTGGGGAGCATTTGGATCTGGAGCGTAAGGTCAGTCTGCTGTATGGAAGTAGAAGCCAGCTGTGAAATGTCGTTTCATACTAGGTTCAGATGACAAACCTGCTCTCAAGCACTGGTTGTTCAGAAGCTCAGGTTTATTGCTGTTGCTGACAGACTAAGGCATGTCTTCTCTAAACGGAAGATCCAACGCGATCAATCTTCTGGAGTTCGATTTAGTGAGTCTGAATTAGACTCGCTAAATCAAACTCAGGGCATCCCCCATTGGCATCCAGTATTCCTGCTTCTGTGAGGAGTAAACGAAGCCAGTGGAAGCATTCACTCCCTTCAGCCTCCCGCTGCAGGGACAGAGCAGAAACTTGAAACGAGGCACGTCGACTCCATCTACGGAATTAACGTAGCTGGAGTTACCTATCTTGATTTGATATTCCCTTGTAGTGTAGGCCTGGCCTGTGTGTAAGGTTTTCAAGGGAACTCAGCCAGCTTTTCAAGAGAGATGCCAAGGCTTTTCAAAAGTCTGTCGCCAACTGTGGCAGCTCAGCCCTTCAAAAACAGACCATGGTCAGAAATGGCCACACACTGGGAGCACCCTTACTGCCAGAGGCAGAGTATTACCATGGGTGAAAGACCTTATCTCCCCCTTACACAAAGCGAGTCTGTGCACTCAAAAGCACCAAGAGGGACAGATCTCTAGCCTATGCTTCCGGCATGGTCATGCAAGAGTTTTGTTCTCTGTTGGGCAGCACCATTAATGGTCTCGGCACAATTGGCAGATTAAGCTCACCAGCCATTTAATGCCAGACACTGGATGCGAAGAGCTTTTGCTCAGCACAGACCACATCAGATGGAAACCGCATCTTTGCCATTTGGCCAGACGCTCTAAAGTTTCCTTCATCCCACTCCGCCCCCCCCCCCCCCCCCAAGCGCCTTAACCTACAAAGCCTCAGTTCACTGAAATCTCCCCCTTCCCCCAGTCTAAAGGCTACTAGTACTGCACAGATGCAAAGGAAAAAAATAAATGGACAATCAAGGCCCTTTATCCAGACAGCCCTCAAGGTCATGCTTAGCACAAAGGGCATTGAGGCATTTTGTCCTTCCCTCCCTCTTTTGCAACTTTAAAAAGTCTCTCTGGAGCAGCTTCAAACTGGGCAACAGAGCCTGCTCCCAGATCGTCGTCCTCCTCCCCTCAATTGGCACCAATGCAGCGCCCTAGCATGATGAGAAAGAGCAAAGCTGCGATATGTGAGGCACGGCCGTTGTGGCATTCCTATCGCTGGTTAGCAACAGGGACCTAGTGTTGCATCCACGTGCTAGAACTGCTTGCTAGCAGGAACCAGCTTCAATGGAGAGTTGACACACAACAAATTTGAAACCCCGAGCCAAATGGTGCACCCCATTCCAAAAGCCTCTCAGGAAACACCAATTATCTCTCTTACAATGGCCTATCTAGAGGCCCTGCTCAAGATTGGAGCACTATCAGGCTAGGCATTGCACATGCATGGAGACACTCAGTCCTTGCCCTGAGGGCTTTGCAATTTAATTGGAGAAGTTTTACATTTTCCTTCTATTCTACAGGTCAATATCTGCAGCAGAAGGCGACAAATAAGGTCACAAGAAAGCAGTGATGGAGCCAAGATTCAAACACAAGATCTCCTGAATCTAATGCCTTGGCATTAGTTCATAAGTTGTAGCAGCAGCAGTGCCTGGAAGAGCCCTCCTACGTTCTTTGCTAATTGAATGGGGAAGCGACAACCCAGAAGCATCTAGGTGAAACCAACTACGGCTGGTCAAAATGTTTCGCATGAGCCAAGAGCTCACTCAACCTGCCCACAGGGCCTGAACCACAACCCATTATTCTGATGGTTGGAAAAAAAAATATTTGGGATTTTCTTTATTAGTCCCACATTTCCCTCGTGGGAAGAGTTGTTCTACGTGCTCTTTAAGTGGCCCAATTGAGAACAGCCTCATTAGGTTTCCAGGCAGATTTCTAGACCGAAGATGTGCAGATTGGGGTGTGTTTGAATCTGATATTTTTGGCACGAAAGGCAGAGGAACTGTTCTATGAGTCAAAACATGAGCCACCTCTGGCTGCTGTCCCCCCCAAAGTACCTTTGGTCATGTGATTCATTGGGCAGAGCCACAAAGACAGCCTAACTGTTATCAGGCAATTTGTCACCCCACTTAAACTGCAAGAGCAAACAAAAAACCAAAATCTTGCCTATGCAAAACAGGAAAAGCCTCCCACGTATTTTACAATCTTGGTTGAACACTTGATCAGATCGTAACCTGGATTCTCAGCTACAGGCTCACTTCTCTACCAGCGCACCATGCCATTTGGGGATGCACGTGCAAACGGATGGACAGAAGTTAGAGAACCAAACAGCTCCAGGATGGACTTGAAAAGACGTGAAAGTAAGGGGGTGTGCCCCGGTACACAGCTCCAGCAAGAACTGGCTGAGCTGTGGCAAAAGCCAGCAGGGAACTATTGAAAGAGTTGGCAGGGACACTGGTTGTGATAGGACAGTACCTGTAAGAATGTTAAATTCCTTTCACCCCAGGACTTGAGTGACTATCTTCATCCAGCTGGTTAATGGTTCAAATCCAAGTCAGGGTGCCCAAGCCAGAACTTATCATCCCCAATGTCCCAGGAGCCTACCTGAAGTCAGCTGATGGTTTCAGTCCTGTTCCCCATTGGCAAGGTGTCCCCAGTACAGCAACTTAGCAAGGCCAAAGGATCAAAGGGGCATGGAGAGTGAGCTGGTCTCTTGGGCGGAGGTTCAAAGCACACACAAGCCTATGCTGCTGCTACACCTTGTTTACTCAAAGAATTTCAGTCCCCTGGGCTAGCAAGGTGGCATCTTTCACCAATGCTAGTATCACTCGGCGGGAGGCAGAAGCCTTTGGTGACCCAGGCTAGAGAGATCCCAGCGTTGAAGCACTTCCCTTCTTTGAAGGCCCACTCGGACCACAAGGATACCTCGGCCATAGCCAATTAGCTTCCCCTCAACATTGTCTCACTGTTCACCAGGGCCCTAAACCAAGGCCATCTCCTCTTTCCCACCTGCTTGTGATAGGCAATATGAGATGGCTTCACCCACCAGCATAAACTTGGATGGGCACTTCTCCTGCATTCATCATGCTTGGTCATTATGGAACGGGTGCAGATGGTTCAATCAATGCAGGCTCCAATGGGGGTGGCAGGAGGGAAGTGGAGAGGTCTCATCCCTCAAGATTACTTTGCAATGGGAAAAGCATTTGTCCCATGCAGACTCAGCATGAGGAACCCACCTCCTACTACAAGGCAACAATAAATGTTCCCATGTAGGAGAAGACCAACTCACTTATTTTAATTCACTTAGGACGATGCTTAAAAAAACCCCAAACACCAGACTTCTGAAAAGCTCCTAGAGAGGTTCCCAGATTTCTCACATCACCTGAGACGGTGTCAGGGATTGCTCAAGTCAGTCAACAAAGCAGCTTCAGGCACTGCACACGCATTACCGAGCACACCATGGACCCAGGATGGTGCAAAGAGATCAAGGACATCTAGGTAGTTTGTGATCTCACAAGTTGGCAATGATTTCTCCACAGGGTTTGAGCTCTGTAGATTCCAGGCTTATGCTTTTTCCATGCAAGCTTTCCATACAGAACTAGTTCCCTGCTTCCAGGTCTCAAAGTAACATTTCCCTGACTTTGTTCTTCCCAAATCTGACTTGACCAGCCAAAACTGCCCCCCCCCCCCCGCAAAAAAGCTCAAACTCTCACCAACAATTCAAAGGAGGCATTCCTAGGATATACCCGAGGTATCAGGCAAACTACAGCCCCGAGTTAAATTTGTAAAAAACAACCAGTAGCAAACAAGTGTTTAAGCCAAAGTCTCAGATGGTGGCATTCCAACTTCTTCCTGGCAGTTACATGCGTGAAAAAATTTGGCCCTTTGTTTATAAAAACCCTGCTTTGTCTTATTTTTTGTCAGAAGAGAAACCCAACACCCAAGAAAGATGGTTTTGTGATTAAGGTGCTTGACTGAGGCTCAGAACAGATGGCTTCTCACCCTAGCCCTGACACAGACATCCTGTGTGACCCTGGGCAAGTCATTTCATCTCTGCTCCTTATCTGTAAATGAAAAATAATACTCCCTTCATCTGGTCCATTTGAGTGTGAACTCTTTGAAGCTGGGTCTGCATCTCCCTAAGTGTATGCAGCATGTAATGGAGGACTGATATCGGATGGCACCTCTAGGTGCTAATGTACTAACCTGCAACAACAACTGCTTTTTACAAAATTTTCTGCAAGACTTGAGTTCCCCTTTCAGGTGCTTGCCTCATCATTCCATCCATACGCCTGCCAACAGTATCTCATTAGTACCCGTGTGTTTACAATATCGGATTTAAACCCTGCAGTGTGCCTATGTAGAATTAGAGAATTTAGGGTTGTGTCTCTTTGGTTATAGGTTTAATCATCCAAA
This sequence comes from Pelodiscus sinensis, assembly GCF_049634645.1. Taxonomy (NCBI): domain Eukaryota; kingdom Metazoa; phylum Chordata; order Testudines; family Trionychidae; genus Pelodiscus; species Pelodiscus sinensis. The sequence continues at coordinate 15,448,274 of NC_134733.1, read as the reverse complement.
TGCCAGAAGGGCAGGGAAGGAAGGAAGGGGAACAACCTTAAAAAAAATTCAGCGTCTAGCTAACAATAACAGTGTCCTACAGGAGTGTTAAGTGGGACACCGCTATGGGAGAAAAGCACTTTCTATTGTATCCAGCAAACCAAGATAAGATCAGGTCACAGTTTATGGGAACAATTTACCAAGTTAGTAGGGTCTCCATTAGGTGGTTTGAACAGATCTGTGTAACTTCTGTGGTCTAAGGTCAACTGTGTCTCAGGAAACTGTAAAAATCCCTGTTCCCCTTGTTTACGGTTATTTACAGAGAGCAGTCTGATTTCTGTAAATGGATCCTTGCTTTTCTCCAAGGTGATTCTAAATATTTGGATGCATCAGAAGGCCAGAAACATGGCTCTAAACACGCACCAGCTTCCCCATGTGATAACAGAGACAGTCTAACATAGCTCAGAATCTCTCCCAGACATGTTTTCCTTGATCCACCTCCATCACGTCACTCCCCAGTGTAAGAGACTAGTTCTGTTACAAACCAATATTGAGCTTTGTAAGACAGAGTATCAAAACGCTAATTAGAATCTGGTCCTTCCTCTGAACTGATAAGAGAGCTGTGATTAAGTGTGGGGCGAAAATAGGGTAAGGGTATGGTATTTTTAGAACAGTCTTCTAATCAAGACTGCAATATGCAAATAGCCTCGATTCAAATCAACCGTAAGACGACTGGCTGAGCCACCTCTGAGGTCACCATTTCACTCCCCCGCCCCCGCAACAGTTTCTATAATTGTCCTTCCAAGCACATTAAGTTTCACAAACCCATTAAAGTTTAGGAAAGATTTTGTTTCTCAAAGTGCCCCATTGCTCCCCAAGATCCTACTCTACACTGGCTTTGTATGCCATTTTAACAAACCAGGAAGGGTCGACTTGTTGTCAGGTCCCTGTGAAAAGGCTCCACTCCCAATAACCCACACGAGCCAGTCCCTGAAAGAGTAATTCAGTGCCGTGTAACCCGCTGTTGTATAAACAGTTGTCTTGTTATCTTCCAGAAGCACCGAGATACTCCTAACAGATCAAGGTCCTCCATATTGAGCAAGAGACTGTACAGACATGGGATAAGAAATGCAGCTGTTTCTCAGGAGTAATTACCACTCTCTTAATTTTAGCATAAAGTCACAGCTCTGTTTCTTCAGCTAATACAGCTAGACCCTTTCCATCCTATGCTGAATCAAATATTTATTATTAATTAAAATGTATTGTGCTCTCATTGCTGAAGTGCCCAGAGCCAGAGACAGACTCCATTAATAAAAGGCTCAGTAGAGCCCTGCAAATCCATGGCTCATTTTTGCGGACACAGATGCAGATACAAATGTTGTACCCTGGCAAGAGCTCTAAGGATCATTAGTCCAAAATAAAGACTTCTCAAGAATACAAACTCCTCCTCCTACTGGACTAAGATGGACTAGCAACATCCCAAGTGTGGCAACAGGTTATTCTAACTAGCTGAAAACTATCCTACCAGAGGGGCGGAAGGAGGAGAACAGATGGGAACATGGAATATTCAATAGCTCAAATAAATAAAGAGAGGGCATCACTCCATTTCTTACAGGCATGGAGTCTCTCCACACAGGCCTGCCCTTTCCCCATGTGAACGATTTATATAGCCCTGCACAGCGTAATAGCTACAGGGATGGAAGCAAATAATCCAGGCTGTGTAGAGCAAGGACGAACTGGAGAGAGGGGTGTTTACAAAGGCTGCTGCATATGTTGTGGAAGGCTTCTGAGGTTCCCACAAAGTAACTGCTTAAAAGAGACTTCCCTAGAGATCCCAGAACTGTGGACCACTTGCTGTGGGGTCTGGTCAGCTAGAGCAACACCTAACACCTCTCCTCAGCCCATGTGCCTTCTCTCAGGAAGGGAGCTGCCTTTTCATATGTTCTTCGAGAAGCTGAAGGCGGAGAGCTTGGTTACTCTCTCCTGACCTTTTCAGCCCCACTCGGTTCTTTGAAGACATTTGTGATTTCCTCTGCAGAAAAAAGTGCCCTAGAACCAGCCTGGAGCCCTCCCCTGCGTGGCAAAAAGGACCCCCGCCAAAGATACAATTGCAGCCAGGCATGCTGGCAGGCAGGGAGGAGAGAATAGAAGCCTTGGCAACATGACAAGTTAGAATTCACCAATGCTACTCAATTCGGTACCCTGATCTGTGCTTTACTGTTCCAATACGAGCGCTTGTGCGCACATGCTTACATGGCATCTGAGTCAACGGGACACAAGCATGTGCCAAAGCGCTTTCCTGAACCACAAGACACGTGTAAGGGAAGATCGTATCTATCGGGCACATGGCCCAGTTTGGGTGACAAAGTCAGCATTTGAAGGCAGCCACTAAAAATGAGAAGGAAGCAAAGGTGGGAAGATTTGAGACAACAAGGAGTCCGGTGGCAGTGGTACCTTAAAGACTAGGGAATTTATTAGGGCATATGCTTTTTATGCCCCAATAAATCTGTTAGTCTTTAAGCTGCCATGGACTCCTTGTTTGCTGAAACAGACTCACACGGCTACCTCTCTGATAGAAGACAAACACATTTTCATAGGCAGGACAGTGAGAGAGATTGAGGCATTAGGTGTTTAAGCAATGGAAACAAATATATGACACACAGGTTGAAAAACAAAAATCGAATGCACAAACTTAGAGGCACTTTCCTGGAAGCCTCTGAAGTGTCCCAGCCTTTGCTTGTATCATACTTTGAGAGGGGTTGGGTCAGAATTTCCATTGAACCAAAATGTGCCAGTGGGTTGTGGCCATGCAAGATTGAAGTCTTAATATTTTAAGGCGGCAAACAGCAAATTCCGTGCTTGACACATCTCGGTCTTCCCTTACACGTGGGCGAGGGACATTGGACTGGGATTGAGCTACCCACAATTGGTTTTTTATTCAATATTCACACTGCGGATCCGCCGAGAGATTTGGGCTACAAATATGACCATCTGTCCTAGGTCTTGCCTACTGGGAAGGCACCTGCTCCCTTAGCACAGACAATAGCTGCCCCTGATGCAAAGCCACCAGGGACTGGGCTAAATGACCAAATTTGTTTTCCCCCTCTGGAAAAATGTTCCAAGTACTTCCTCCTCTCCCCTCACCCGTGGCTGCCCTCCCTCCCCATTCCCCTGCAAGAACAAGGGATACAGATTTCCTTATTTAAAAAACAAAAACAAAACCAAACAAGGTCGGGAAGTGGCAAGTTTGGAAGAGATCACCTGCATTTTAACCATTCCACGATAGCACGTGCCAGAGACAGAACGAAAAGGGATGCAGATTTAAGGGCAGTTTGCATGATCAACCACATGTCTCAGGGTTGTGCTACGATGGATGGGAGAAGTTCTGTCCTTCTAAACATCCCAGCATTTGGTAACTAAAGGGTTAAACCTAGGTAGCTGGGGGGGGGGGGGGAGAGAAGGAGGAATGTTGAGATTAAAATTGAAAGGGAATCTGCCTGCTGCTTTTTTTTTGTGGGCGTTTCCACCAGGAGTTGGGGGGGGGGGGGGGGGGGAGAGATGAATTGAATCAGGTAGGGATACCATGCATAGAAAAGGAATAGAATTGGACTGGACTTTGGAAGTATGGATATGTGAGTAGATAAGAAATGTTTTTAGGCAGACACGATCAAGTTATTTTCTTTGTTTTTTTGTTTGATTAAACTCCTCTGTGTTAAATCCATTCCCCCACCATGTACACACTGTAATTAAGCTGAATCACAGGGATGCAATTCTGTGTTTCAATATATTTTTTCCTCGGTTGCTTTATAACATCTAGTAACCAAGTATGCTTTGCCAAATATATCTTTTTGTTTTGTTAATAAAATCACCTTGGTTAATTCTGTAGTGGACTAAATGGTGACATCCCTACTTTAAACAATAAGCCTTGGCTTCTATATATGCACTCCCCCCCCCCCCCTTTGCTGCCTCTGTATCAGAGGCAGCAAGGGGGAAGCAGGAGCTGGTGCCTGTGAGGAGCTGGCTTTAAGCAGGCTCCTCACAAGCACTGGATCCATCTGCCCCTTCCCACCCTCCTGCTGCTGCCTTTGATAGCCAGCTCCCTGCATGTATCGGCTCTGTGGACCCTCCTATCCCATCCTTGCTGCCTCCTACAGAGGCAGTGAGGGAGGGCAGGCAGCAGCCAATTCCCCCCAACCCCCAGCACTTCTGCCTCTATCAGAGGCAGCAGCATGGGGGGAAAGGAGGGGGGACATGTGAGGTTGCTGCAAAGCAGCCTCGGTCCATGGAGACCCGGGCTCACTGCAGACAGAGACTGGCCTGTGGCAGCAGTCCCTGTCCGGGGGAGGGGCTCTGAGCTTGCATCCCTTGCAGACAGGGGCTGCTGCCACCCAATGCTGATGGCTCTGTATCAGAGGCAGCCAGTCTACTCAAGGAGCAGGTTTTTAAACGCTCCCCTTGCAGACTGGCTTCCGCCTGCCACCCTGTGCAGCTGCCTCTGATACAGCAGCAGTGTGGGGTGACAGGGGGCTCCTTGGAAGTGCACTGGCTGCTGGCCCCCCCTTTGGAGACGATAAGATTTCATGCAGTTACGTGACTACTCAATTACACTACATCACACATCCCGGCTGCGTCTAGACTGGCATGATTTTGCAGAAATACTTTTAATGGAAAAATTTTTCCATTAAAAGTATTTCCGCAAAAGCGCGTCTAGATTGGCACGAATGCTTTTGCGCAAAAGCATCCATGGCCAGTCTAGACGCGATTTTGCACAAGAAAGTCCCAATCGCCATTTTAGCCATCGGGGCTTTTCTGCGCAAGATAGTTCTTCCCTGTCTACACTGGCACTCTTGCGCAAGTATTCTTGCGCAAGAGGGCTTTTTCCCCGAGCGGGAGCGTGAAAGTATTTGCGCAAGAAGTATTGATTTTGTACATTACAAAGTCAGTGCTCTTGCACAAATTCAAGCGGCCAGTGTAGACAGCTGGCAAGTTTTTGTACAAAATCTTGCCAGTCTAGACGCACCCCCCTAGTTAAAGCTATGATTTGATTCCTGTGTTCTGGAAGGTAAAGGTAATAGGAGGTCTGTGTATTCAGTCTCAGGCATGTACGGTCAGCTATCAGAAATTACAGTATGTACCCCACCCCACCCCCACAAGATCTCTTGTGGCAGAAGAGCTTGGAGGTACCCCTCTGGAAGAAGTTCAAGTGATTTCTTCCTGGGGTCAAGAAAAGGGTTTGTTCTCCCCCCTCCACACGCAGGTTGTGGTATGTAACTGCCACAGGGCAGATTTTAACCTGGGACCTCTGGAGCTTAGTGTAGGAGGCTCTATGCCAGGAGCGGGAGAAAAGGGCCTCCACAGGCCAGATTTGGCCTGCCAAGTGGGTTGATCTGGCCCCCCGCAGGACTTGCTGCTCCCCCGCCCCAGGCCAATTACGGCCTGGGGCCAGGGGAAGAGCACGAAGTTTCTTCCACCCTGCCAGGAGCATGTAGCACTTTGAAGTACTTCACACGCTCCCCTGCCCCCAAGCCCTGATTGGCCTGGGGGCGGGGGAGCATGCGAATCCTCTTCCTGCCATGCCAGGGGTATGGGTGCTTAGTGGGAAGGCGGGGGGAGGAGCTCCCTCACCCTTAGACCAATCATGGTCTATGGATGGGGAAGCCCAGATGCATCCAGACCTTGTCCCTTCCATTTTAGGTCGTGCCCCTTCCGGGACAGCTCGGGGCCACTTCCAAAAATTATTGCCCACTCCTGCACTACGCTAAGGCTTGAGCTATAAAGCCAGCTGGCTCTCAGAGTGGGACATAGAGCTCCCTCAGTCTTATGTCTCGCTGTAAGTGGTCTACGTGCCACTACATGGGTACGTCTAGACTACAAGCCTCTTTTGAAAGAGAGTCTAGACTGCAGCCACTTTTCAAAAGAGCGAGCCGCTTTTTTGAAAGAACGCCCAGGCAGTCTGGATGCTCTTTCAAAAAACCCTGTTTGCATTCAAGAACCCCTTTTTTCGAAAGAGCACTTTCAAAAAAAAGGCGTTCCTCGTAAAATGAGGTTTACTGCGGTTGAAAAAACGGCCACGTTCTTTCTTTTTAATTTTGAAAGACTGCGGCGGCGTCTAGACGCAGGGGAAGTTTTTTCAAAAAACCCTGTAGTCTAGACACACCCCATGGGACAGCAAACCACATGACATGTGTGGGTTGCAGCAGCACACCTCCCAAGGTCAGGGAATCTGTGACCCTGGGGAATTTTGAAGCAGAAGCCTATAGAGGCAAGATATTAAGGTCTCTTGCAGGCCCCCCACCTTCTGTACTGAGTGTCAGAATGGGGGGAGAGCCTTGACACGTGCCAATGGGCCAGCTAAGAATGGAGCCCTACAGGCCCTGGAATGGCAGGCGTGTGTAGGCAGAGTGCTGGAAAGGAAAGCATGAGATGCAGTGTCAGCCTGCACATACACCATGCCTGACTCTAGGATGCTGGCAGTGGTTTGCTTTGAAAAACGGACAAAGCCCTGACTCACAAAAAAAGTTCACACCACACAGAGACAAACCCAGTCTTACACTTCTCTCCCAGTCATCAGCTTGTTCAAGGCAGCTCTGTGTGAGTAACTATTTTCCATTCCAATCAGAAACACTTCCTGTCTCATTAACTCAACAGCTTTTGATTGCAAAGATAACCAGCAGAACAAGCAATTAAAATCTGACCCTGGAGCTCTCTACCCTGCTAAAAAAGTTAGCTGCTTTCCTTCCCATGTTTCTCACCCCCCAGAAAAAGTCATAGGTCACCTGCCCAACTTGTTAACAGATCAACCGTTACTTGCTTTGGAGTGCAACAAAGGCAAAACCCTCTCTATGGCTAAAACTTAGTAGATTAGCATGAAGAGAGTCATTTTGGGTTTTAGCATCAGAGAGGAATCGGGGGGGAGGAGGAGATTTTATTTTTAGGCAAGAACAAAAAACCTCCCTGGAAATATTCAAACACATGATTTAAACCTACAAGTGGCTACCAAAGAAGTCAGGGAATTGGGGGAGGAGTTAACTATCCCTCCAGTTAACAAGTCATGCTCACATCCTGTAATGCAGCAATACCCTCCCTGCCATATGGGAAAAAAAAAATCTAACCAATACATTGTTTAGAATAACCCCATGATGCCAAGTATATGGTAATGACTTGATAACTAGCCATTTTAAAAACCCAACAAACTTCTAAAATAAGTCTCAGAAGAGGTTTGCAGGGGACATGAATATTGTTTTATCCTCCGTAAGGCTCTACATTGGTACGGCACAGGAGGGGTTAAAAACTATTCCTGACACTCACCAGTTTCCCCTTTAAACCTCACAGACCCAGATGGTTCAGCATTACTCTGCATGGTCAGACAGAGAATAAAGACAGTGGCATCGTGATATTTTCTATGTAAATCCACGGTAGACTCACACCCTGAATACTGTATGCAGTTCTGGTCACCTCGCAGAGAAGGGCAACAAAAATGATTAAGGGTATGAAACAGCTGCCATAGAAGAGGAGATTAAAAACCATGGGCTATTCAGCTGGGAGAAGAGATGATTTGGGGGAGGATATTATAGACTATAAAATCATTAATGACGTTGAGAAAGTGAATAAGGAAGTGTTATTTGCCTCTTCACACAACATAAGAATCAAGGGTCACTAAATGACTCAATAGGCAACAGATTTAAAAAAAAAATACCGGTAACCAAAAGGAAGAACTTCAGTCAGCTGTTGGTAGCCAGGGATGTCATGAAAGCCAAAATTACAACTTAAATTCAAAAAAGGATTTAGAATAGTTCATGGAGGAAAAGTTCATCAGTGGCTCTTAGTCAAATGAAAGACAGGACTATGCAGCACGTTAAAGACTAACAAGATAGTTTAATAGGTGATGAGCTTTCGTGGGCCAGACCCACTTCCTCAGATCAAATTGTGGAAGATGACTGGCATGACCATATAGACCAAAAGGGATGCAATCAAAAAAAAAGTGAACACACATAAAATTGACAAATCAGACTAACACGGCTACATCTCTATTACTATTCTTAGTCAAATGAGTAGGGATGCAACCCCATGCACTGGATATGCCTAGGCCTCTGACTGCCAGAAGCTAGTCCTGGAGGACAAAGGATCCCTTGATTCCCCTGTAGTATTCATTCCCTTGGAAGCAGTTGGCATTGGCTGCTGTCAGAAGACAGGGCTATTGGCTTAGATGTACCTTTGGTCTGACCCATTATGTCCATTCTTATGTTCACCTTCACATCAGTGATGAATGAACATTATACACCGTTTCCTGGAAGGCCACATTCAAAAGCCAAATCAATCACAAGCTTCACTTCTAGGACTGCTTTTAGCCCAGCAGACCCTGACAGCACTTTAAAGGTTACGTACAAATGACTGTGGAAATGCAGCCGACACGAGGGTTTAGGAGGTCTGCCCTGTGGACATCAGACAATGAGAGGCTCTGACCCAGTTTTCAAAGGCAAAGCCCTCTTTTTAGTGGAAGTTATCTTGCGATTTGTCCGTGCAGAGCAGACAGGACCTGGGTTTTCACAGGATTCTTTCAAAAGGCCTATACCGTTCATGTTGTACTTGCGTTTATCCTGGAGCAACGAAGGGATCCTTCAGTCCTGACAGAGTTTAATGCTATGCTGCTAGGGTCTGAGGCATTCAAAGCTGAGGCCTCAATCATTAGCACCTCCTCCTCCCCCCCACTCCCCAACACCTCATTCTGCTGATGCTCTATTATGCATGCTCAACAGCTTGCCTTGACCGGTCCCATGAGGTTCAGGGCTTGGCCCTCCCTTCTCCCCAGTGGCAGGCTCATGACTAAGCCCCAAGGGGCCGGATCAAGATAAAATGGGGCCAGGGGAGGAAGCAGTTCTGCACGCCACAAGGAAACACCTCCTGTTGCTCCCTCCCACCCTGGCCCCACATCACCAGCCTGCTCCTGCCTCATACCTACCGCCCACCCAGACCCCCGCCCACTCCTGCACCATACCTCCCACCCAGACCTCTGCCTGCATCGTACCTTCCACCCAGACCCTGCACCCTCACCCCAGCCCACCTCCTGGTAGCTCCCTCCTGCACATTAAATTCCTCCTTTCTGTACCCCACCCCACAGCCTAGGGGTGCCCTCTCAAAAAATCCACTAGCCCCAGGGCTCCCACAAGAGTTAATCCGGCCCTGGGGGTAAGCTGGGGCTTGAGGAGAGTATCTGTTTTCCTGCTTTGGGGGGGGGGGGCACATCCATGAGGGGGTTTTGATCCTCACTTGGGGATAAGTGAGAGTTTGGAGGAGAAGGGGGGGAGGGGAGAAAGAGGGTTTTTTTTTTACTTCGCGTTTGTGTACAGCTCCTGACTAATTTCAGTGAGTCAGAGGCCCCCTGACTTACAGAGAATGACAAGTCTGCTCTACAGCCTTAGCTACTGACCCGTTGGCTTTTAGCTCATGAGGTGTCAAGGTCAAAGGTTCGATTCTGCCCTCAGATGACGGGAGCCCAAAATCTGGTCAGTGGAAATACTCCCATTGATCTAAACAAGGTTGGAACCAGAACCATGTACAGGTACCTATAGGCAACCTACAGCTGCCCCTGCCCACCCCCCATTTCCCTCAAGCATTTGTCAGGAATTTGCCCACTACAATAGAGTATTTAGACCAATGCCGTTAGTTGCCCCAATTCAACCCTCTCCTGTCCCAGCTGCCACTTCCATACCTGACAGAGAGAGTGAAGTCTCCTGGGTTGCTTTTACTAGGCCGGGCCAGAAAGCTTCCATGGACGCCTCTTGTCAGGAGCAACTTCTCTGCCTCTATGCCGTTGATGTTGGGGTGAAACCACCTACAATGAAAACGTGGAGTGTGAAAAGAAATACACTTTGTTGACGGCCAGGTGGCACCCAATCTCCTCAACGGGGGTAAAAGGCTTCTCTTCGCCAGGTAGGCCAGAAGGGAGCACTGGAGAGCCATGAGTCTCTCCAACCCACCTGCTTACAATTCTCACATGCGTAAGGTTGGCCCACTCCCGTCCCTCTTTCCTCCAGATGCGCTCAGACACAGAAAACTGGAAACTAGGGATGTCAACGTGTAGTTGACTATACAATTAGCTAATAAGCCTACATGCATTCTCCCTGCAAGCTCTAACACACTGTAAAATCCTAGCCAAGAAACCTTTATGCAGCAATGTTTGCTATGAACAGCCACACAAGAGCACAGGTTAGGAGAGAGATTCAAATGCTGCCCAGCTGATTAGCAGAGCACCCCCCAGATAGGTTTTTTTCTGCTGGTGGTGCACACAAAGTTATTCTGCATGAGAATGGAAAAAGATTAGAGGGAACATTGTTATGCAGGTGAGCAGCTATAAATATTCCTTGCATTAACCTTAAACTACAGCTCACTGCACAGTAACGTGAAGTGGCATCCTTCAAGACTTTGCCATCAACTACAAGAACAAATACACTTGAAGCTCAGAGTTACAACCTGGACCTGTCAATCACACACCTAATTTGGAACCAAAAATACACAACCAGGCAGCAGACACCCCCCCACCACCTCCCCAAAAAGATATTAAATTACAAAAAAACCACCACATTTAAACACAAGATTTGACAAAGTAATTTAAATGAAACAAGTTGAATTTCCTTAAGATGGTAAAAAGCAGTATCTTTCTACTGCATAATGTCTTTGAAATATTGTTAAGGTAATTCAGCTGTCAACTTTTGAAAGCGCCACCACAATGTTTTGTTCAGCGTTAAACAACTTTCATTACCAAAGTGCTTGTAACACGGAAATTCTACTGTGCCGAGATCAAATTCCCCTTCCAATGACAATGAGTAATCTTGGAAGAGACCTCATGTGGGTGGCGTGATGCGTTTTACCTAGATCTGTGACGAGGAGCGGGCAAAGCAGGCAATGGTCTTTGGGCCCCTGGCTGATGCTGCTACTCTGGCAGCGGCCGGAACCCGGGCCCTTTAAATTAGCACCAGAGCCCCATGCGGTGTGCTCTAGGCAGCTCTGAGGTTGGAGGGTGGTGCAGCATATTCCAGCAGTGCTGAGAACTGGCTACCCCAGTCCCGTTTCTCCCACCCGATGCCCTCCCTCTTCCAGGAGTATAGAGCTAATAGAACTGATGGAAGAAAAGATCCGAGGATTGGAGATGCAGGTGGAAACTCTGGTCGAGTTTAGAAGGGTGTCCGAGCAGATGATGGAGCAAAGGCATGAGGTGGCTGAAGGGGAAAGCTTAGACATGCAGACTGAAGCAGGATCAAAAGGCCTCTAAGAGGGGACTGCTGGGCGAAGAAAATGGACAGTGGAAGCATGTGACGATGAGAAACAGGAAGAGGAAAAGATGGGCCAGTGAAGGAGAAATAGAGCTCAAGAACAGGTATGCAGAGTTGGAGAATGGAGAAGGGATACAGCAGGTGGCCACTGAAGGTGGAAAGGCAAGGAAGAAGAGAAGAGTGGCTAGTCCCATACATAAAGGGGAAGAGTCGATGGAGACAACACCAATAATGAGCATCAGGAGGATACAGGATGGGTTGAAGAAAATTACAAGGGAAGATAGGAATGGAAAGGACTTGCAGCCAGAGGAAACTAGGGATAGACCAGAGAATCGCACTGTCACCAGGAAAAGGCAGGTCTATGTGATTGGGGACTCCTTATTGAGAAGAATAGACAGGCCTATAACCAGAGCTGATCCAGAGAACAGAAGGGTGTGCTGTCTGCCAGGTGCTAAGATACGGGATGTGGAACTAAGGTTGAAGAGGATCCTAAAGGGAGCGGGAAAGAATCCATTTGATCATCCTTCATGTAGGAACAAATGATATGGCTAGATTCTCGCTGGAACAAATCGAGGGAGACTATGCCAGGTTGGGGAGGACGCTTAAGGAAATTGAGGTTCGGGTGATCTTCAGTGGGATTCTGCCTGTTCCTAGAGAAGGGCTACAAAGGTGTGATAGGATTATGATGATCAATAGGTGGCTCAGGCAGTGGTGCTATAAGGAGGGCTTTGGGATGTATGGTCACTGGGAGGCATTCACAGACAGAGGACTGTTCTCTCAGGATGGACTTCAGCTAAGTAGGGAAGGAAACAGACTTCTAGGATGGAGGCTGGCACAACTGATTAAGAGAGCTTTAAACTAGGAATTTGGGGGAGACTGTTGGGAGATGTCCAGGTAATCTCTACGCTGGATTTTAGCATTGAGAGGGAGGAAAAAGTGAGAAAGGATATAGCCAGGGGTAGGAGAATGGACATAAGGAGGAAAGGCAGAGTGGATACTAGTCTAATATTGGAGGTACAATGTCCATGCCAAATGGGGTAAAGAATGTGAGTGAGGTGAAACAGCAAAAATTAAGATGTTTGTACACCAATGCGAGGAGCCTAGGTAACAAAATGGAGGAACTAGAGCTACTGGTCCAGGAAGCAAAACCAGATATTATCGGCAAGCTCAACAATTAGGGCAATCTCCTCGCCCGTGGCGAGTAGATTTTAGCCTGGCACGGTGCCGCAGTGCAATCAGCGCATGCGCAGCACGCCAAACCGCGCGGCTGGCAAGCAGGGCTCGTCGCGCTTGTCAAGCCCTGACTATAGGAATAACAGGAACATGGTGGAATACAAGGCACGACTGGAGTACAGGTATTGAAGGGTGTGTGCTGTTTAGGAAAGTCAGAAATAAAGGTAAGGGTGGTGGAGTAGCATTGTCTATCAATGATGAGGTAGATTGCAATGAATTAAAAAATGAAGGAATTGAGAAGACAGAGTCTGTCTGGGCAAAAATCACATTGGGGAAGAAAACTATTAGATCCTCCCCTGGGATAGTGCTTGGAGTGTGCTATAGACCACCCGGATCCAATTTGAATATGGATAGAAACCTCTTTAATGTTTTTAAAGAACTAGATACTAATGGAAACTGTGTAATCATGGGAGACTTCAACTTTCCAGATATAGACTGGAGAACAAATACTGGTAATAATAATAGGGCTCAGATTTTCCTAGATGTGATAGCTGATGAATTCCTTCATCAAGTAGTTGTTGAACCAACAAGGGAGATAGCCATTTTAGATTTGGTTTTGGTGAGTAGTGAGGACCTCGTAGAAGAAATGGTTGTAGGGGACAACCTTGGCTCGAGCGATCATGAGCTAATTCAGTTCAAACTAAATGGAAGGATAAACAAAAATAAATCTGAGACACGGGTTTTTTATTTCAAAATTTTAATAAATTAAGGAAATGAGTTAGGGAAGTGGATTGAACTAAAGAATTTATGGATCTAAAAGTGGAGGAGGCCTGGGATTATTTTAAGTTAAAGTTGCAGAAGCTATCAGAAGCCTGTATCCCAAGCAAGAGGAAAAAATGTATAGGTAGGTGTTTTAGAGCAAGTTGGATGAGCAAGCACCTCGGAGGTGATTAAGAAAAAGCAGAAAGCATATAAGGAGTGGAAGATGGGAGGGATCAGCAAAGAAAGCTACCTTATTGAGGTTAGAGCATGTAGGGACGAAGTGAGAACGGCTAAAAATCATGTAGAGTTGGACCTTGCAAAGGGAATTAAAACCTATAGTAAAAGGTTTTATAGCCATATAAATAGGAACAAAACAAAAAAGAGGAAGTGGGACCACTGATCACTGAGGATGGAGTGGAGGTTAAGGACAATTTAGGCATGGCCAAATATCTAAACAAATACTTTGCTTGTCTTTAATGAGGCTAATGAAGAGCTTAGGAATAAGGGCAACATAACAAAAGGGAATAAGAATATGGAGGTAGATATTACCAAATCTGAGGTAGAAGCCAAACTCAAACATCTCAAATAGGAGTAAATCAGGGGGCTCAGATAATCTTCATCCAAGAATATTAAAGGAACTGGCACATGAAATTGCAAGTCCATTAGCAAAATTTTTTAATGAATCTCTAAACTCAGGGGTTGTACCATTGGACTGGAGAATTGCTAATACAGTTCCTATTTTTAAGAAAGGGGGAAAAAAGCGACTAGGGTAACCACAGGCCTGTTAGTTTGACATCTGTAGTATGCAAGGTCTTGGAAAAATTTTTGAAGGAGAAAGTAGTTAGGGACATTGAGGTTAATGGCAATTGGGACAAATTACAACATGGTTTTACAAAAGGTAGATTGTGCCAAACCAGCCTGATCTTCTTTGAGAAAGTAACAGATTTTTTAGATAAAGGAAATGCAGTGGATCTAATCTACCTCGATTTCAGTAAGCCATTTGATACAGTACCACATGGGGAAGAATTGGTTAAACTGGAAAAGATGGGGATCAATATGAAAATTGAGAGGTGGATAATGAACTGGTTAAAGGGGAGACTACAGCGAGTCATACTGAAAGGTGAACTGTCAGGCTGGAGAGAGGTTACGAGGCAACGGAAGAGGAGAAGGACCTCAGAGTCCTGGTTGATCACAGGATGACTATGAGCCGCCAATGTGACATGGCCGTGAAAAAGGCTAATACGGTTTTGGGATGCATTAGGTGAGGTATTTACAGTAGAGATAAGGAGGTGTTAGTGCCGTTATATAAGGCATTGGTGAGACCTCATTTGGAATTCTGTTTGCAGTTCTGGTCCCCCATGGTTAAGAAGGACGAATACAAACTGGAACAGGTACAAAGAAGGACCACTAGGATGATCCGAGGAATGGAAAACCTGTCTTATGAAAGGAGACTCAAGGAACTTGGCTTGTTCACCTTAACCGAAAGAAAGCTGAGGGGAAGACATGATTGCACTCTTTAAATATATTAGAGAGATAAATGCCAGGGAGGGAGAGGAATTATTTAAGCTCAATACCAATGTGGACACAAGAACAAATGGATATAACCTGGCTATTAGGAAGTTTAGACTTGAAATTAGACGAAGGTTTCTAACCATCAGAGGAGTGAAGTTCTGGAACAGCCTTCCAAGAGAAGTAGTGGGGGCAAAAGGCCTATCTGGCTTCAAGATTGATGGGCTTATAAAGGGGATGGGGTTTGATGAGATAAGATCTTGGCAATTAATTGACCTTTCACTATCAGTGGTAAACAGGCCAATGGTGGGAAGATAGGAGTTACTATAGAGAATCTTTTTCTGGGTGTCTGGCTTGTGAGTCTTGCCCACATGCTCAGGCTTCAGCTGATCGCCATATTTGGGGTCAGGAAGGAATTTTCCTCCAGGGTAGATTGGCAGAGGCCCTGGAGGTTTTTTGCCTTCCTCTGTAGCATGGGACACGGGCTTGATTTGCAATTCCGAATGCCTACATTTGCAGCCCTATTCCTAAATAGGCTGCAAGTGTAGACATACCCATAGAGAGGTGGCAGCAGCCGTTGTCCAGGGGTGGGGTGAGAAATGCACAGTCTATAGCATTATCCTATAAGCAAAAGCTTATAGGTCAATTACTTAATCCACTTCACTATTACATCCGTTATGCAAGATAGAGACTCTCGTACATGCATGTGTACACAGGAACGTACAAATAAATGTAGCGTCTGCTACAATGAGGGCTATTCCTCCCCTCCCTGAGTGAAACACTCTTTTGGGGGGGGCTAGAGAGGGGGAAGACTTGAGACTTGTCCAAAAACCAAAAATACACTTTGAAAACAGGGCAGGAAGGCAAACTGTTGAGAGTCTGGTCTCCATTTAAGATCCTCATGCTTCTGAGACTGAGCTGTGAGGACGCCCCCCTCCTTTTATGTTACCGCCACATGCGGGAGCCAAATACTTAGTATTCGATATAGCTGCTCCAGGCAGAAGAACAAATGGCTCTAATGGAGTTTAATGGAGCTCAGGGACAAGGCAAAGTTGCAAAATGTCACAGAGAACGTTTTAGCCGAGTGCCTAATAGCAATAAGGATGGGCTGTGAGTGTTGGGTGTGATTTTTCTTCTCTAGCTAAATGCACCACAGGTAACTCTAGGCTATACGTCTTTGTGCACATATTATACAACCCCTACCAGGGGGGATACCTTGCAACCTCACTGTGTTCTGACTAGGGCTGAGAGTGTACAACTGTATACACAGTTAACCAACAAGCCTGGGCTCAGTTACGTTCACTGTTACATGCAGGCTCCTGGTATGCTCAGGAAGCCAGCTTAAAAGCCAGCTCCCTGTATGTACTGACTCTTGGGAGCCACTTGTTGCCTCACGCTGCTGCCTCAGATACAGCAGCAGCAGCATTGGGAAGCAGGTGGGAGCTCGGGAGGGAGGGTGGGCACGGAGCTGTTCTGGGAGAGAGGCTCTCTCTGACTTGCCTTAGGCGTGTCCTTGCCGGCCAGATTCCTTGCCATGTAGTGTGGGCGCCACTTTCAGCTGTTACATGGTGACTTAAGTTACACACATTTTAACATCCCTAGTTCTGACACCATCCTGGAATCTGGATTAGAACTTGAGGGACGGCACGGATCAGCATCGGGAGATGGGTGTGAGGTGTGCTCATATTGCCAGTTTGTGTTTCGCAAACGCACATGCCTTATTGTCATGTATCCAGGGCCGGCCTTAGGGCCGGACAATCTGGGCCCATGCCCAGGGCGCCAGAGCTGGAGGATGAGAGGCAACTGGGCATGGGTGTTGCTGGGCAAAGGGAGTGGGGGGTACTGGGCGGGGGGGCAGCATGGCAGGACATGCTACAAGCACAGGGCTGGGGTTGAGGGCAAAGGTGGCAGGGAAGTGCAGAGGTTGGGATGAAGGGGGCCCTGTGCAGAAGTTGGGGCAATAGGGGTACACTGCAGAGATGAGTGATAAAGGCACAGGATGGGGGTGCAAGAGCTGGGGAGCCCATGGCTATCAGGGGAAATGGGTGCTGCTGTGCCCATGCAGGTCAGGGGCACCAAAAAAGACAAGTTTGCCCAGGGTGCCGTTTTCCCTGTCCCTACCCCAAGAGGGAATGTTAGCAGGTTCTTGGTGAGCTGTGGTTTTGGAGGTCCTGAAGGGCAGCTGTATTAAGATGGTCACTGGCGGCAGGAGGAAGAGAGGTGCTGCACTTAGAAACCATCAGGTGCCCATGGGGCAGCAGCTGTTGAATTAAAAGGTGGGAAAGGCACAGAGTGCACATGGGAGAATCTCGTTATTGTTGCTATAGGGGAACAGCAAGGGGGCAGCTCAGGGACAGAGATGCCAGTTTCCCCCTGGCTTTCCAGTCTCCTCTTCTGCCCAGGGCCCCATGCTATGCTGAGATTCTCAGAGCTCTATGGAAAAGAAACGCAGGCCTTCACATGCAGCAGCACACCCCTTGCTCGTTCAAAAAACACCTCAACAAGGTCATCAGGGATGAGATCAGAGCATCAGGGGTGGGAGGGTGTCAGGTATTGGGCATGTTAATTTGGAGGGCCTCTCTCAAATCTCACCCGGAACCTAAAAGCCAAAAGCTTTCTAAGCAGTAGATATGACTAGGGAAGGAAACAGATAGAAAACCACCATGCGCTAGGGATGTAAAATGTCGATTATTCGGCTATCAACTATTCCATCAGTCGATGAAGGCGCTTCTGCCTTTGAAGAGTAGCAGCTACCCTTCAAAGGTGAAAGTCCCAGCTGGCCCTGGACTGCACGCAGCATTTCAAAGCAGCCACACTGCATGGAGCCTGGGGTCTTCCCCTCCCCACTTGCTGCCTCTGATATAAGAAGCGGAGGATGGGGGGAGGGGAAGTGACTAGTCGTTCACATCCCTACCATGCGCACACCCCATTGCGTTCAGCCAGTACAAAGCGTAAGAACATAGGTGGTCCTTAGAGGCAGGAAAGACTAACTTCCAGATTCAAGAGTGGAAGAATCTTCTAAACATTAAACTTACCCCCCACTAGGTGCTAGAGGAAACAAAGCCTCCCCTGCAGGGCTCGCCTTCTGAGGGCTACGTGCACAAGGGAACGGCTTGCTGAGAACTGCCTTGGGAGAATTCTCTGACCCAGAAACATGACTAACTGTAGACCTGCAGCATGGGGGGAGAGGGGGGAACACCCCTGCTTCAGGCACAGACTGTGATCACAAGGGTATCCCCACTTGACTGCCCCCTTTCCTAAATGGGAAAGCTTTGCGATGGGCTCTCTGCACAGCTACATGCACAAACTGAGGACTTCCCGGTTCATTTCAAATACACACTCCAAACCAAACCTTTAACAGGGATAAAAACAAATGCAGGGACTTCATTTCCCACTATGCACATTTGGGGGAGGAGGGGATCTCATTTACAGGTTCAAGGTTGGCCCCAAACAGAGGCTGCTCTTGCAATAAATCTCTGCCATGACAGGGAGCAAGATGTATCTGAAGTCAGCCTCGAAAGAAAGTGGATTCTAGAGAGACTCCCAGCTTAGTAGGACAATACCAGAAGTTAGCTTCTTTTCCCCAAAAGAATTCACGATTGGTGCAGGGCTGCTTGTGACTCCTGCATGCAGCCCACAAAGGCTGAAAATAAGAAAAATCAAGCTGTGACAAAGTGGGGGTTGTATTCGCTCCATTCACTTACATTGTATGGGATTCTACAGTCCTATAGTAACCCTGTGTGCATGTGCCTCAGTTTCCCTGACACTACGTCAATACCTAGAAGGCAATGGGAATTTCAGTGTGACAGCCTCCCCCACAGAAAGCTAATGCTTTCTGTAACCTGAGCCTAGGGAGAGAGATGTAACCAGGTGACACCTTTTGCCTGGGAAGCTGGACAAAGACCGAAAGTGGGTCTGGCTGCAAGCCTGGGGTGGGCTTTTGAATATATGAGTCACGCTGGTTTGGGGTGCAGAGATGGGGACAGGGCTCGTCTTTGAGTCCCCTCTCCCCAAGATGGGCTGTCCTGGCTGCTTCTGGGCTGACAAGTCTGTTCTACTTTACCCGTCAACTAATAAACCTTCTGTTCTGCAGTCAGATGTGACACTCAGCCACAAGGGAGATAAGATGGGGGGTGGGAGGGTTCAGGGCCTGGTGGCACCCCACATCTTGGTGACACACAGCTTTCCAATAGGAGAACACAATACCCTCTAGTTTGAGACCATAGGTTTTTTTTTTTAAAAAAACCCACAACCCTACGCACCACAGAACAAAAGCTAAAATACAACTGAATTAATCAGAAAGCTCAATGAGCTGGCATGTCTGATATCTCCCAATACAAATCTTCAATCTAGTAACCAGGATTAGTATACTGTCCAGCACGTTATGCAATGGCACAGTCTGCACACCACTTTATGCAAAAGACAAGCAAGCAGAAACCAGGGATTTAATTTTAAAAAAAAAAAAAGCAGCAGCTTCCAGGGCGTGTCATGGGGTCATTCGACTCAGCCCAATCGTTATCAACATCCACTATCACTATAGAAGGCCCAGAGGCACAGCAAGACCCTGAAGTGCCTTCAGGATCCAAGAAAGATTAAATTATGCTCGGTTATTGTAGTGTTAAGCGTATTTTTAGTGATCTGGGTCTATGCCACATGCTGCCCAAATGGATACACCGTGTCCATGGGAAAACTTCCTGTGTTTAAAAAAAAAAAAAAAAAAAAAAAAAAAAAAAAAAAAACCTTTACATATATACACTTAAGAGCTTCAAGAAACCAACCAACCAACCACTGGGCAGTGCAATACTACGAATGGATTGGTGGTACCTGAATACAGTATAAAATAGCACACATTTTATTGCAGTCAGATATACTTTACCAGTGGAATACCAATTTTTACTCAGTTAACCTGAATATTTGATTAACCAGCACCCTCATTCTCCCATCATGCTGGATAACTGAGCTTTCACTGTAACTAAAAGTAATTCATTCAAGCCGTATTTAATTATGAAGGAGAGCTCTATCACACAGAGGTATTTGCAACCCTTTGGGACAGAAGAGTACAAGATAAAAGTATGACTCTTCAGGAAGGTCCATTGTTTTAATTAACATGAACTGTGTAAAAGTGTTCCCCAGTAAAGTAAAATTTCCAACTATTAAATTGTTCTCGTTTTTTGTGGAACTGAATGAGCCTTAAGACTTACGCTAAAAGACGACAGACCTCTGTTTTTCCTATTTGTTTGTTAATTGCAACCTACTCCAGGCAAGTCTGCTTTTCGACAAAGAAATGGAAGTTTCCTCCACGGTTCAAACCAAAAATAAAATTAAAAACCAAAGCTCTTTTCAGGAGCCCCAAAAAACAATAGAAGCTGCCCCAGGAAATGTGTAAAACAAGACAGGAAACGAGACAAGTTAAATAAACACAGCATAAGAGCCAGACTCATGGGAGGAAGTTACCCAGGCCTTTCTGGAGAAAAGAGGCCTACGAAAGCCTGATTCAGTCTGGACAGGAATTGACAGCCAGACAGTGCTAACGCAGCCAGAGATGCTCTCTAGTGGAAAGCTCAGGCTGACTAATGCTCCAGCCCTCAAATCCAAAAGGAGAAAGCTTTGAGAACCACAAAAATGCCAGAAAGCCCTCTGTGAAAACCTGGAATGACTAACCAGCCAGTGAACATGAGACAAGTGACGTATGTGCCACACTTCCCTTGCGGCAACACCGCTAAGTCAGCTGCTCTTGCGCTGTCTGGATCTTACCAGCTCTTCCACCTCTAGGCACGGTGTCTACACTAGCCCTTTTTCCGAAGCTTTGTTCACATGTGGAAATAACCCCAATCCAGTTAACGGTGGACTCTGCTGAATGTAGCTGCACAGGGGCCGATTCAGTCTAGACAAGGGCACACTGGAGTTTGCAACGACCGAGCTAGTTAGTTAGGGCTTACCCCAATAACAGGTAGTGAAATTGGTGCAAACCCCACATGAATGAGGATCAACCCAATTAGTTCAGTTGCTTCAAACCCTGGCTTAGCCTTGTCTGCATTAGAAATGCTACAGTGACACTGACGCCAGGTCTACACTACAAACTTAGATGGACATAAGCTGCCTTGTGTTGACCTAGGTGTGCCTGTGTTGACACTTACACGCAACTCCCGCTCCCATATGTTCTCCATTGCACCAACACAGTACCACCACATGCCTGTGTGGTATCAAACTTGGCCAAGGTCAATGTAGATGCTCCACCCTATTCATCCTCCAACAGCCTATTAGTCTTCCAACAGCCACCCCAATGTTGTCCAATGTTGACTGCTAAGATCACAATTGCGACCCCTCTGCCCCGGGATCCCAAGACCCTCCCCATGCTGCAAAGAAGCTTTTCCCCTTTGAGACAGTCAGCGCAGAACATTTCTTGCAGCCCTAGTGATGGGAAAGCAGAAGTGTAAAACTAAGGCTGCTGGGGCAGGAGGGAGACATGACATTTACATCTTGCTCAGAAGGGAAATCTGCCAACTACATCTGCTGGCTCAGCCATGCATGCCTATAGTCCTCCCTTACATACGCCCTCCCTCTATGCGCCAATGCCCCCACGACAGCCAGGACCATAAGCAGAAAGCTGGAAGTCACTGATAAGAGTGGAGGGGGAAAAAACCCATCATCTCTTTGGCTTCCTGATAATGAAATTCACCACAATGCACAGGAACCAACTCATGGCTTATGCCGCACTGAGCCCTATTTTGAGGGTCGATGGGGGAAGGGAGGTGCAAATAGGTGCCTCTGCAAAGCAATGAATTTCATCTTTGCAGGATCAGAACTATTTGGAGGACTTGTAAGGCGGCAAAAGTATTTTTATGCTTTGAGTCAAGGACCAAACAGAGCATGTGCCTTCACTATGCTCTTAACCCAGGTTAATACTAAAGCAGAGTTCCCTTGCCTTTCAGCTTGCACCAGCAGCTATATTTTATGCATGTACATACTCAAGTTTGTCTGTTCAAGAATTCCTCCAAAACCGTAAGAGCTAGGACTACCAAACTCAGTACACAGCTTCCTCTTATAACGTAAAAGCAAGGTCAGTGTCTGGTTATGCCGGGACAATGGGATGTGCCTGGAACGGGATTGCTTCTCATAAAACCATATAGAAAGGGGCTGGCTGGAGGTGTCCCCGCCTCCCCCTTCCCCAGTCTAGGACTCCACCTTTTAGGGAGCACAGGGTGGCTGAAGCTTCTCCCACTTTGATTCATACAGGGACATGGCTCACTGTTCCCCTCAGTCAGGGAGTGAGGGGAAAGTGCACAGTTTGCTGCATTCCTCACTCTGACTGGGGAGTGCAGGGACGCAGACAAGCTGTGCACTTTGCTCTCACTTCTTGAACGAGATAGGAAGGAGAAGAGCAAGCAGCCCTGGTACATATCTTGGGGACACGTTTCCACACCCTCCCCCCCCCCCCCCCCCCGCATACAGTCAGTTCCCTGCTCAGAGCCCCTCACCCCATATACTCTCTCCCCACATCACTTTACATTTATATATATATATATATATATATATATATATATATATATATATATATATATATATATATATATATATATATATCCTTAACTAAGTCCCCCCCCCCATTTAAATCATTGTCCTGGAGTGGGCTGGGGATGAGGCATTCAGTATGCAGGCTGTCATAGGGAGAGAGCAGACAACTCCAGCCCTCTCTCACTGCAGCAGCTTGAGGGCCAAGAAACATCTGTCTATGGCCACTAAGACAGACAGATGGGGAAGGGGTGTATGTCCCCCAGCTGGGGACCAGACACTGTGAAATATCTAATAAATAGCTATCCCTTTCTCCTCCCTTTCCCACTGCAGACCCAATGGGGTTATAGGTGTCCTGGTCCCCATCTCTGGTCCTGTGCTGCCCCCTGTGGTTATTCTGCAGTATAATTGTCCCTCCTGCCCGACCCCTTCCTTTCCATTATGAGAAAAATTGAATTACAAGCACATCCCATTGTCCTGGCACAACCAAACATGACCATGCTTTAAGTTAAGATAAGAGGAAGCTATGTACCAAATTTGATGGTCCTAGCTTTTAACATTTAGGAGTTCTTGAACAAACTGAGGACTGGATGTGGGATCCAGCCTAATCAGTTTCACTGGTTAAACCTAAAGTTTAACCGATTAACTGAGATTTTACATTCCTGTTACTAACGCTCTACAACTGTTAAAAAAACCCACAAATGTGTCTGTTTTGACGCATGGTTGACAAAGTAAATATCCTTAAATCAAACTAGATTCTCAATCAGAACTTAAAAAAAATAATCTCTGTAAATTTCAAATCGATAGAAATATTTTGTCGGCTTGTATGTGTTGACATTCACGTTTATCAATAAAAATCTGCTCCTTCCAAGCCTATTTGGGGGTTGATCTCAAGCAGCTAACAAGTTAAAAAGCAGTATTGCCATGTTTTCACTGGTGTTTTCCACCACCACCTGGGGTTGTTTTTTTTTAAGCGGGGGCGGGGAGGGAGGGGAAGCAAAGACATAACCAAATCCAGCACTAACCCAAGGTAGAGAAAATCCTTACTTTTACTGAACCGTTTTGTAACAAAAATATACAAAAGTGCCAAGTCACCAAGCTGTCATCCGGAAGGAGGCGGAAAGAGATCCACCCTTACTGCAAGAATTTAAGAGACTGGCACCAACCGTAAAACTACCTGCCAGAATTTGAAAATTTCCTGAAACTCAATCAAAAAAGGTCACGTCCACAAGCAGACGAAGGCTCAAGAACTAGTTTTCATCTCGATTATCAGGACCACCGAGAGGCGAGTTGCTCCAGGGCCTGGTGATTTAAAAGGCACATGACTCTGGCTGCTGCCACTACAGTAGCGGTCACAACCCTTCCATCACCAAAGCCCCGCGCAGCACAGTTCGGGCATCACTGAGGGTTGGCTGCCTCTAGCCTTGCCTCTCACAAGACCCCGCCTCTTCTGGGCTCCGAGAGGCAAGGACCTATCACACACATTGCCCAGGAATTCAGGGGGCAGCTGTCCTGGGGCTGGGGGTTCTCGACTGCCACCTCTACCTCTGCTGTGGGCCTCAGTGGCACTGAAGGGCTTGCTAAGGGAGGCTAGCTCCTTCCCTTTCTCCCAAGGCCCTGCCACTTCCAGAGGGCCCAGAGCCAACTCCCCCTAGGTCCCAGTGGAGCCGCAGCCCTGGAACTAACCCAGAAAACTCACCTGACAAAGTTCCAGATCCAAAAAGACAAATTCCACCCCAAAAAGAATGGAGTGAGGGTGCGGGTTTGGTTTGGACCCTACCTCTTTTTTAAAAAAAAATGCTGACAGCTTTTTTTGGGGAGGAGGGGGTTGTTAATATCCTTCATGGGGGGTCTGGAGGCCATGCTGATATCCTGGGATACTCCACGTAATTTGGGGGGAAAAAAAACATTTTTATTTTAAAATTTGGAACAAGACAAGCAAACATATGAAACTATCCAGGTTGATGTATTCACAACTGCTCAAGAGGACGGGGGGACGAGTTGGCTGCCCGTTTCCTATAAGTGGGATTTTAAATCCATTTTTAATGTTTTAAACTTGCACACAAATAGTGTTGTTTGCAGCATTGTTGCAGCTGAGTTGGTCCCAGGCCATAAGAGAAAAACTTTCTATTGGTGGAAGCAGTAAGCTTTTGAGCCTCAGTTGAGCTCTTCCTCAGGTCCAGAGGAGATATCCAAAGCACCCACACTAACACAAGGTGGAACAGATTGTTAAGAGCAAGGGGTTCACATGTACTGTAGGAGATCACTTAAAATAAAGCATGGAAATAAGTTAGAGAGTGTGTTACAAACCATAATGAACCATAAAAACAGTCGTCACCCACTTCATTTCATACAATTTCACCTCAACCTGCTCTGACCCATGCACAATGTTCACACATGAAGAACAGCATTCAAGAGGGATAAAATGTATCCACACCCTTCAAGACGGGATTTGCACCCTGATAAGTTGCATTGGGAGACTCAGAAGAAAGTGCTGTCTTGCCTGGCCTGCTCTCGTGAGCAGCTAAACGCATCCTGCAAAGGCATGAACACCCGTAAGTGGGCAAGGTACTCTTTCATAAGGCTTGTCCACATTTGAAAGTTAACGTGGATTATGGCAGAGTGCAAATTTAAAGCTCAATAGCGGTTATTAATAAGTGTGTGTGGACATTTATTTGAGAACCAAAAAACGCCTCAATTCCACTGGGTTAAATTTAATGGGAATAAAGCACTTGTTAGAAACAATTCAAGTATAGAAAAGCATTTAGGCCTTGTCTATGCAGAGAAGATGCACGCACCACTAGAGTCTGGTTTGTAGTAGGACTGTCAAAAGTTAAAAAGACTTGTAATTAAATAGAATATAATTTACATAATTATTGTTGGATGTTTTCTACATTTTCAAAATATTGATTTCAACATATACAGTGTTCACTTAGTATTTTATTTTTGCAATGCAAAGAGATTTTCAACTGTAATGCACTCTTTATAATGAAAACTGAACTTACAAATGTAGAATTTTGTACAAAAACTATTCAAAACTAAAATACATTTAAACCCCACAAGTCCCACTCAGTCCTACTTCCTGTTCAGCCAATCACTCTAAACAAGTCTGATGACATTTGAAGGGGATTAATTATGCTGCCTGCTTCTTGTTTACAAGATCACCCAAAGTGAGAACAGGCATTCATATGGTACTTTTGTAGCAGACATTGCAAGGTATTTATGCACCTGATATGCATACAAATATTTAGCCCCTTTATACTTCAGCCACCATTCTAAAGATGTGCTTCCATGCTGACGATGTTTAAAAAACCACACACACTAAATTTGTGACTAAACTCATTAGGGGTGAATCGTATATATTCTGCTCTGTTTTACCTGCATTTCATGATAACATTTCGTGAGATAGCTGTCTCATAACTGGCACATGATGTTTTCACTGCAGATAATAAAATACAAAGGAGGTACCAATGTGAGATTTCTAAAGATAGCTACTGCCCTGTACACTTTGCATTCTATGCTATAATTGAAATCAGCATTTGAAAGATGTAGAATAAATGTCCAAAATATTCAGTAAAATGTCAATTGGTATTCTACTGATTAATCACCATTAACACAATTTGTTTAGTTATGATTTATTTTTTAGCTAAAATTGATAGCCTTTGCTTATATGTAAATTGGGCGCTTTTTAAAGCCAACCAAGGTAGCTATGCTGATCAATCCCTAGAGGAGAAAAAAGCAGCTATATTGACAGAAGAATGCTTCTGTCAATCTTGCTACTGTTGCTCAGGAAGATAAAGCTCCCATACCAAAGGAAAAACCCCTTCTATCAGTACAGGTTGCTTCTACATTACGGGATTATACCAGAGTAGCATTGCTAAAGTGGTAGAGGCTCTGGAGTGCCTCCATATCTCTATTCCTCTATGGGAATTCGGTTGTGCCCACCATGTCTCCCCCCTACCTCTCCCCCCTTCAACTTCCCCCAGTTGAGTTTTATATTACAAATATAAAAACAAATAAAATTAACATCATGCAGCTCAGAAGTTACCAACAGCTGCCCATCACTGAAAAGCCATCGAGTTGCAAAGGAAAGAGCAGTGTGTCAATAAATCCTTCAGGAACAGGGTAACACCCACCAAACAAACATCACTCTGAGATATACTGGCAGGACTGTTGTACAGACTACATGGGAAGCAATTCTTCCACTCCATTCTGTGTTGATTAGGCCTCAACTGGAGCATTATGTCCAGTCCTGGGCACCACATTTCAGTAAAGATGTGAAAAAAATGGAAGTCCAGAGAAGAGCAACAAAAGTGATTAAAGGTCTAGAAAACATGACCTATGAGGGAAGACTGAAATTGGGTTGGTTTAGTCTAGAAAAAGAGAGAAGATTGCGAGGGGACATGGTAACAGTTTAAGTATGTAAAGAGATTGATTTTTCATCCTCCTCCTTGTAACATTCTCCTTAACCTCTCTGATCATTGGACAAGACACAATGGGCACAAACTTCAGCAAGGGAGGTTGAAGTTTGACATTGGGGGAAAAAAGTTTCCTGTCAGGGTGAAGCACTGGAATAAACCGCCTTGGAAGTTTCCATCACTGGAGATTAAGAGCAGGCTAGCCAATTACTGGTCAGGGTTGGTCTGGCTGGTGCTTGCTCCTGCCATGAGAAGTGAACTGGATTTGACCTCTTGAGGGTCCTTCCAGTTTTAGGATTCTATGGAAAGCCAAAGGCAGAAACAGAAGCGCTGAGAACTCCAGTAGTGTCAGTCCCAAACATTCAATGACTGAGTTGACCTCAAACAAAAATATCAAGAGGATTAAAAAACAAAAACATAAGTGCTGGGGTTATTTCCCCTCCGGTTTTGTCTTTAGATCACTTACTTAGCCCTTGTTGTGGAAAAGAAAGAAACTTCCCCCACCCTAATGAAGCTTAGATTCTGGGGTAATTACTGAACTCTAGCAACTGGTGCTTTAATCTATCTATCTATATCTATCTCTGTCCATCTGTTTGTTCGAAACTGCCTCCCAATCGGTAAGAGCTGGGCCCACCAAATTTGGCATGCAGCTTTCTCTTGGAAGATAAAAAGCGTTTAGATGTACCAGGAAAATGGAATGTGCCTGGAATGAGATTCCTGTATGCATTTATGTCGGGTTGCCAGGTGTCCGGTTTTAAACCTGACAGTCCAGTATTTGAGGGTTCTGTACGGGAAAAAAATTAAGACAATACCGGATACATAAAATGTCCGGTGTTTTCTAATTAGGTAAGTTTTATTATTATTATTAGGAGTATCAGTACGTAGTTGCGAACTGCTGCTGCATGAACGTGTCTACCAGCCAGGCAATATGCAACTATGCAAGGGAGTGCGGGGCGGGAGAGAGGGGGCATGCCGGGGCGGGAGGGAATCCCCAGGGCCGAACTTGCTTGTGCTTCACCAGGACCGTGCGCGGGACGGGCAGCACCCCAGGATCTGTGCACACTCGGGTCAGTCCTGCTCCCCGCTGGCCGATTCTCTCCCCCCGCTCCCGTCCCCCCCAGCCAGTCCTGTTCCCCCCCAACCCCCTCCTGGCCAGCCCTGCTTCCTGTCAGCCGGTCCCCCCCACCCGATCTCCCCCAGCCAGCCCCGCTCCCTCCGAACAGCCCTGCTTCCCGCCAGCCAGTTCTCCCCCCCACCTCCACTGGCCAGCTCTGCTCCCCCGCCCCCCCGACCTCCTCCCAGCCAGACCTGCTTCCCATTGGCTGGTCCCCACCCCCCAGCCAGCCCCACTGCCCCCAATCTCCCCTGGCCACACACACCCCAACCCCCCCTGCCAGCCCTGCTTCCTGCCATCTCTCTCTCTCTCTCGCTCTCTCTCTCTCTACACCCACCCACCCACTCTCTCCCGGCCAGTGTCTTCCCCTCCCCAAAATCTGAGATGGTGGGGAGGGATAGCTCAGTGGTTTGAGCATTGGCCTGTTAAACCCAGGGGGTTGTGAGTTCAATCCTTGAGGGGGCCATTTAGGGATCTGGGGCAAATTTGTCAGGGATGGTACTTGGTCCTGCCAGGAGGGCAGGGGACTGGACTCAATGACCTCTCAGGTTCATCTCATAGAACTGGAAGGGACTTTATCTCCATATCTCATTATTGTGTCTTTTTTTTTTTTTTAAACCCAACTTTTATGAGAAGCAGAGACAAAACCAGCAGGAAGGTGAAAGGGGCTGCCTGGAGGCACCCCCTGCTTCCAACTGGGACTGCCCCAGCCCCGAGCCTCCCCCTTCCCCTCCCCAGAAGACTTTTAGGAGAGCAAAGGGGCTGAACTCCCTCTAGCCCTGTTTTGTATGGAAACATTTCTGGCTGTTCTCCTGTGTCAGGCAGTGAGGGGAAAGCACACAGTTTGCTGCATTCCTCAGTCTGGCTGGGGAGCACAGTAGGCAGACAAACCTGAACCTGCCCTAGCCAGGGGACATGCCCCCCTCCCCTGGTTGTGCCCTCTGGAGCTGCAGTGACCATGGAGAGGTGCTTCTCACCTGGCTCTAAGCTGCTGGAGTGAGAAAAGGTGAGGATAGTCTTTCCCCAGGGCAGCCTCCCTCGCCCAGAGCAAGGATTTAAAATGAATAAAAACAAAAATTGAGATAAGGACCCGAGCAATGCGGGGTAGATCTCCTAGAATATCATACAAAAAGTGATTAAAATTAAAAAAAATAAAATAAATAAATAAAAGCCAACCACCCTATCGCGTCAGGAGGTAACACTGAATTAACACGAGTCAGCGTGGGATAGTAAATAAGCAAGACAGTCGGGAAACAGAAGTCATCATGAGTCCACAGTGGGAGCAGCATGGAGCTTGTGTGTCATAGTTCGGCATTTAAGGCCTCCTGCAAAAGAGATTTGTTGATACGGAGACAGAACCAAGCAAACACTTTAATTCAGCAATTGTGCAGAGAGGCGTGTGTGTAGGTGTCACATTTGTTTTAGTACATTACTGCTTTAAATTGAGTTTTAGCAAAGCAGCATATCTGCTGTACAGCGAATGCTGCGTTGGCTTTGAGATGTTTCCATACATGTCGATTAGTGTTTATCTCTTAATAGTATGGTAATAGCTGTTCTATATATAAGTATGCCTGCACAGAAAATACTTCCTAAACCTGATAAGACAAATCTGCCTCCTTTGCTTTCTTTCAATTCAAATCTAGTCAGGAGAATAATTATACCCAACTTAGCCTAAAGGGGGGGTGTTTAACACAGATCCAGCAAATAGGCTCAGTTTTACATACAGGTAAACACTTCTATTTCCCTACAGTAATCAGCATCCAGACAGCTAACCAGTCCACCATACATCACTTAAAGCATCCTTTTATGAGAGATAAAAGGATTTACAGACCTTAAGGGAAACATGGCACATTTGGACTGAATTTTTAAACCAGCATCTACAATTCTATATTAGGGACAAGGCTGCATTATTAGATTCCACTGGATTTGAAAGTGATTTCTGCAGAGTTCTGTTTGTTCTAGACCTTTGTATGCTAAACAGGGCTTTTCCAGAAGGCATGCCATATACGTGCATGCAGAATGATTTATTCCTTTAGGCTGGCACCCATTTCATTTCAACAGAGTCCTAGATGGGCTTGGAAGGGATTAGATTTTTATTGATAAGTGTTGGTAAACATTAATTTCATCCTGGGTACACAAGCTAAAGTTCTATCGATAATCGAAGTTTCCAGATCAGTCAAGTAAGCAAAATGTTGCTTCAGGGGTTATTTGACTAGAGAGACTATTTACTTTGTACATTTTGACCTGTGATACTGCGGATGTATTTTACGGTTTGAAAGCTTTAATTATTTGAATCCCAATGTCTGTCATTTACGGATGGAAAAGGTTAACTGGTAGCCTCACCTTTAATGGGAAGGCTTACTGGTTCTGGTTAACAGAGGGGCTGGAGCAGTTCCCCACCTGCCTGAGGCAGGGGCTGCTCCGGCCATGCAGGGCCCGCTGGAGCAGCCCCTGTCCATGGTGGGCCGAGGTAACTCCCCTGCACCCAACACCCCCACAGGTAACACGCTGGCTCCCAGGGAGCCAGCTGCAGAACCCGAAGCAAAGTCTCCCCAGGACCAGGGCTGGCTTTGCTGCAGCAGCAAAACCTCCTCCCTGTGAGCTGAGCAGGCAGGGGCTGGCAGCCCCGCTCCTGGGGAGGCCTCGCGGAGGACTCTGCAGTATAACCACTAGGACTTTTAGTAGTTACATTTTTACATCTCTACTGCCATTAAACAATTCTGGTCTGATCCTCTCCTCTCTGCAGTCCTGGGTGTACGTGCACACTTCCTGCAACTCACATTTAAATAGCTTTAAAAAAACCACAAGAAAAAATGCTTAAGATCAATATTTTTCCATCAAATTTTAAAGACTCAATTCTGCCACACTTAGTCAGAGATCATGGCCCAAAGAGAACACACCAAACCGTCTAGTGCAAGCTTCTGTGCATCACGGGTCCCTGGTGCCCGCACACTAAATCCAACACCCAAGATGAGAACAGAGTATTACAGCAGCCGGGAGATGCGACAGTTATGTGCTAGGAGCAGAGAATAGGCGTCGTGCCATTGCTCCAGACTCCTGCATAAAAGGCATCAACCGAACACGGACAAGGCCTTAGTCAACTCAAGAAAATTTTCTACAAAGCAATTTGAAAAAGAGTGCGGCTTGCTGCCTGCTGACGGTCACCTGCACTAGAGTCACTAGTCTAGAGGGCACGAGCATTTTCAAACACTCCTCTTCCTGGGAGACATTGTTATCCAGGGCCTCTGAATCATGCTCCAACATACAGCAGGAAGGGGCTGGCACATGCAGAGTGAAATACATGCACACAAAAAACAAAGCCAAGCATCGAACTCCCATTTTAGATATTAGAATAGTCACTAACTCACAAATGAATCGCAAAGCAAGCTAAGGATTCAGGCTCCACCCAACCTGGGCACTGTGTCATTTTACAGACCCTTCCATGCAGGGACAGATCTGGCAGTTACGAACGGGGGCAGTTACGAACGGGGCTTTTCTCGCCCCGGAGGACGGGAGTCGCGGAACGCCCAGATGAGCCGCGGTCCCGCCGCCCGCATTCTCTGGGGCGAGAAAAGCTGCTCCCCGTCTCCCTGGTCTGCTGGTCAGACCAGGGAGACGGGGAGCAAAGCCTCGGAGGCCGCCCGCAGCGGGACAGCCGCGGTGCGCCTGGACTGTCCCGCTGTGGGCGTCCTCTGCGGCTTTGCTCCGTGTCTCCCTGGTCTGCTGGGGGGGGGGGGGGCGCAGCTAGTGCCCCCTCCCCCCCAGCAGACCAGGCTTTTCTGCCCACAACGCCTGGAGTAGAGCAGCTGGGGCGCTGCTGGGTTGGTCCCGCAGCGCCGCTCCTCAGCGCTACTGGAGCAACCCAGCAGCACCCCAGCTGCTCTGCTCCAGGCGTCCTGATTCAGCCGCTGCTGGTCAGTTTCAGCAGCGGCTGAATCAGGACGCCTGGGGCAGAGCAGCTGGGGTGCTGCCAGGTTGCTCCAGTAGCGCCGAGGACCGGCGCTACTGGAGCAACCCAGCAGCACCCCAGCTGCTCTGCCCCAGGCGTCCCCAAGTCAGCCGCTGCTGAAACTGACCAGCGGCTGACTACAGTAAGCCCGAGGCAGAGTTTCTCTGCCCCCGGCTTCCTGGAATCAGCCGCTGATCAGTTTCAGCAGCAGCTGACTTGGGGACGCCTGGGGTTCTTAAGTTGAATCTGTATGTAAATCAGAACGGGCATCCAGATTCAGCCACTGTTGAAACTGATCAGTTAAGAACAAACTTAAGAACAAACCTACAGTCCCTATCTTGTACGTAACCCAGGGACTGCCTGTATTGTGGCTTTAGCCCACGGCATCTTTCAATTTCCCTTTTCAGCCTAGTTTGTTAGGAGGGTAGGAGTACACTCTATGGCAGTGTTTCTCAAACTTTTTTTAATAAAGTACTCCTTTAAAAAAAAAAAAATTAGAAAGTACCCCCAGTTATCAGACAAATTTTTTTTTCTACCATTGCAACACATTTGTTTAAACAAGTTAATCATAGCCGGGTGGGCGATGACATTTTTGGGTGTAAAAAGTACAAAAACAATAAAGTTCTGTAAAAGAACACAAAAATTCAGTTCTGCAAATTTCAGTTGTGTTGATGTACCCCACAAAGTTCTCTCAAGTACCCCTAAGGGTACTCGTACCACTGGTTGAGAAACACTGCTCTATGGCAGACCACTAGGACATTTCTTGGAGGCGAAGACTCCAATAATGACTAATGGGATTTTATTTATCCCCAGCTAAGCCTCTGTAATTGCACTCTAGTTAATAATCAGACAAAGAAAACCACAAACACACACAATGTGGAACTCATTGCCACTAGAGATATAGAATCACAGAATACTAGAAAAGGAAGGGACCTTGAGAGGTCATCAAGTCTAGTCCCTTGCTCTCACGGCAGGACCAAGCACTATCTACCATCCCCTACAGATGTCTAAACCTGCTCTTAAGTATCTCCAGAGATGGAGATTCCACAACCTCCCTAGGCAATTTATTCCAGTGCTTAACCACCCTGACAGGAAAAATTTCCAAACTAACTTCCAACCTAACCCTCCCTTGCTGCAATTTAAGCTCATAGGACAAGAACCAATCTCCTTCCTCCTTTTAGGTACTTGCAAGTTGTGTCCCGTGTCTTCTCTTTTTGAAACTAAGCCACTAAACCCAGTTTTCAGTCTTCCTTCATTGGTCATGTTTTCTAAGTCTTCACTCATTTTTGTCGCTCTTCTCTGGACCTTCTCCACATTTTTCTTGAAATGTGGTGCCCAGAACTGCACACAGTACTCCAATTGAGGCATAAATAGCCCAGAGTAGAGTGGAAGAATTTGTGCCTTGATCATTAATAGGAGTGTTGTGCATCTCAGAATCATGTTTGGTTGTTTTTGGGTTTTTTTGCACTAATGTCACACAGTTAACTCCTGTTAGCTAGTGGTCCACTATGACCCCTAGGCCTAGGTAACAGTGGCCAAGAGCTTAGTAGGATGCTGTTGGAGAAAAGTCAAGACGGAGGCTGGAGACCTGATGAACCGAACTTTATTACACAGCGCTGTGGAGAAATCACAAGGGGATTTCTACTGGACGCAGCCAGGTGAACTCTTTTATACAGCGCAGTAAACAACCACTACTTGACATGCCCAAATTTGTTGCTGGGCAGGATACAGCAGCTATCATGTTTGGCTGAGAGCCAAACATGTTACAGTTTTTCTTTTCCCACCTAAACATGCTTATCCTGCCCACACTCAGTATTCCCCTTTGACCTGCCTCCACTTATGTTAGGAGCCTGCTTCCACAATGCAAAAAAGGATTGGATAAAAAAGAAATATTTAAATATCAGTAAGAAATGAAGTATGAGGGTTTATAGCTTTTGGGCCCAAATGAGTCTTAATTGTGTCAAGATGGAAGTTTTGTCGGGGACAAGTTCTCCCAAAACTGCTACGAAATAGCTGGAGATGGGACACTAATCTATCTGAGCCACAGGTCTGATCAGGTATGGCAATTCCTGTATTTGCGGCAGCCAGTCTACTCAGGTATGTTGGTGGCT
Source organism: Pelodiscus sinensis (assembly GCF_049634645.1). Taxonomy (NCBI): domain Eukaryota; kingdom Metazoa; phylum Chordata; order Testudines; family Trionychidae; genus Pelodiscus; species Pelodiscus sinensis. The sequence continues at coordinate 15,414,477 of NC_134733.1, read as the reverse complement.
GCTGCCGATGCCCAGGTGTGTACATTCCCAATTGCTAACTCCTCCCTGCCCCCTCCCCAAACCAGTGACAGACTTTCCATCAGCCGGGTGACAAGAACAGTACAGATATTTTCCATGTAGTTCTGAAGTAGCTGGTTAGAATGTACTCTACGGGACTTCCCCAGAGAAACACTGCTCCGAGTTAAGTGATGAGTCACTCCCAGGCAAGAGATGCTTCATACAGAGCGCTCTCTTCCCTCCCCTTCCCCTCCAGATATGGTCAAAAGGTTGAGCTTTAAAACCTTCCCCCCCCTGCCAGATCTGCCAAGTGTTGGTGGCATCCAACCCAACAGTCATTCAGATGAATGGGAGAAAGGAAGTTAACACACAAGTAATGGGATTTAGTCACAATGAGCATGGAAAAAAACAAAACAGGAGTCCCAATTACTTTTTGGGCCTTGAACAGCAGCTTTCTGGTTCTCTCTGGCACCACACACTTAAATAAGCATCACCTGGCTTTTCAGTCTCAACATGCCTCTCTAAGGAGGTCAGTATTTTTATCCTCAGTAGAGCCCCACAACCCCAACCCCAACCTGACTACAGGCAGTCCCCGGGTTACGTACAAGATAGGGACTGTAGGTTTGTTCTTAAGTTGAATCTGTATGTAAGTCGGAACTGGCATCCAGATTCAGCCGCTGAATCTGGACACCAGTTCTGACTTACATACAGATTCAACTTAAGAACCCCAGGCGTCCCCAAGTCAGCTGCTGCTGAAACTGATCAGCAGCTGATTCCAGGAAGCCTGGGGCAGAGCAACTCTGCCTCGGGCTTCCTGTAGTCAGCCGCTGGTCAGTTTCAGCAGTGGCTAACTTGAGGACGCCTGGTGTAGAGCAGCTCGGGTGCTGCTGGGTTGGTCCAGTAGCACCAAGGAGCGGCTGAATCAGGACTCCTGGGGCTGAGCAGCTGGGGTGCTGCCAGGTCGCTCCAGTAGCACCAAGGAGCGGTGCTGCGGGACCAACCGGCAGCGCCCCACCTGCTCTACCACAGGCCCCGGGCTTTGCTCCACATCTCCCTGGTCTGCTGGGGGGGGCACTAGCTGCGCCCCCCCCCCCCAGCAGACCAGGGAGACGCTGAGCAAAGCGGCGCAGGACCCGGGGCCGGACCCGCGGCCGCTTCCAGATCAGCTGAGCAAAGCCGCGCAGGACCCGGCCCGACCCGTGGCGCTTCCAGCTGATCTGGAAGCGGCCGCGGGTCTGGCCCCGGGTCCTGCGCCGCTTTGCTCCCCGTCTCCCTGGTCTGCTGGCTCCCGCAGCAGACCAGGGAGACGGGGAGCAGCTTTTCTCGCCCCGGAGGAGGCGGGCGGCGGGACCAGGCGTCCCGCCGCTCGAGTCCTCAGGGGCGAGAAAATCCCCGTCCGTAACTGCGGATCCGCGTAACTCGGGAACTACCTGTACAAGTGTTGCATCCAGCCTGGAGGGCTGAGGGGTGGACCACCAGACCTTCTTGGACCTGCATTGGGCCAGTTTTCCTCCTCCTGCTAGTGGGCATGGCTGTCTCCCACCCCAGTAAGCGGCCATCACTTTGTAACGTGCTTTGTGCTCGGCTCTTGAAAGACCGTGCCTTGCCAAGGAATGGCAGCATTTCAGCCCACAGCATGCAAAACAATGCCTGGATGTGGATGGCAGGAGTGGAGCATCCCACCACCATGGCACAGCTGCCAATGCCGACCCTGGGTGGTTAAAGCGACAGGGGTCAAGCTCAAAAAGTTATTCAGCCGTCTCAGGGTTTTAGAAAAAGCCCACGCAGATTCTAGGAACACTTCTCATTTCTGCTAGCACCTTCCACAGAGGACCTCAAAGCTGTACACCACAGCAGCTTCAGGTACACACCTTCACTGAGAGAGCGAGGAACTAGTCGCATCCCCATTTTACAGTGGGGAAACTGAGGCATGGATTAAGGGACTGATTTTCAGAGGCTCTGGACTCTCGCAGCCTTGTTGGCTTCAGAGTTAGTGTGTGCACACCCCATGCTGCTGAAAACCATCAGGTGCTTTGGTCTTATCGACACTAAACTTGCACCAGGTTCAGCTAGGATTGCTTTAGTTACACCAGGTCAAACCTCTGCATGGACATTTGAATCAGTTTACTCCCACACCAACCTAAGTAGCTGTGTGACAGTCAGCCACTTAGTCAGGGGCAGAGAGTTAGAAAAACAGAACCCAGGGGCCCTGGCTGCCAGTCCAATGCTAGCCCCTATGTAATCATGCTTGGCTTTGTCCCGCTCAGAAGGTCACCACCACTTTTTTACAAGAAGCTTTCACATCCTACCCTAGTGACTCGACACAATAAACGCAAGTTCATTTCACTCTCATGCAGGGGCTTCAGGAGGAAGCAGGCAGTAGGGAAGACCCAGAAGTTTTGTTCTGAGCCACTGCTAACCTTGCAGTGGGTGTAGTCACGCGGTCATTGATCTCCAGCCTCATGACACCGTCGGGGAGTTGCAATACCGAAATCACTCACCCACCGCGGCCGCCGGGCTATTTAAGCCACAAGCCTTTTTAAGTCTATACAGGGAATCCCAAATGCAGTTCATGAGCTTCTGCTTTCTTGAGCTAGAGGATCTTTTATCTATGTGGTCCTCAATGGAAACAGGATGGTAGCACCAGGTAGTGGGCCTGCAACCGCTTCCCCTGTCTGCAGGACCATGCATGTCTGCTGCCCTTCAAGTGGCTACAAAAAGGCAAGTGGGAATGTTCTTAAAAAGCAGGAATTTTCCACCCACGGGTGGGCTTTGCAGAAGTCAGTCTTGGAAGCTTGCCCACCAAACTCACCCCTGCTGCTAGAGCTCCAGCCTCTTGCACCCATCTGCCTGCTGCTGGATCCTTGTCCATTGCAGATCTTGCCCTCAAACTGGTGCCCTGGAGCTCTGCTTAAGCCCTTCCCTGGGCTTTGCCCAAAGACCAGGCCAAATCTTGCTACTGTCCTTCCTCAGGCTTTAGAAGCTACAGGCCTCCAGGCAGGGGTGAAAGTCGTTTTATATTTCTTACGGGTACTGTCCTATCACAGCCAACCCCCATTGGGGGTTGGGGGGGAATGGTTGTACAACAGAACCTGTACGAAATTTAAGTGTAGGGTGGAATGGGGGGGCGTGTGTGGCGGGCAGAGAGTTCGAATGTGTGTGTGTGTGGGGGGGGGGTTACAGGAGTCAAGGTTGGGGTGTAGAAGGAGGATGGTCAGGACAGAGTGTGGGGGTGGGCAAGGGCAACTTTTCAGGGGCAGGGGGCTGCAGCCACACTTACCCCAGTCGCCGAGTGGGTCCCCCCCCTCCGTTTGCTGGCTAGGGAGCAAGGTAAAGTGCACAGCCTGTGTCCTTCCTCCTCTGCCCTGTCCTCCTCCCCCCGGAGCAAGAGCAGGCTGTGAACTTCACCTCGCTCCCTAGTCAGCAAAAAAGAAAAAGACCCACTTAGTGAGGGGTACGGGCAGTTGCAACCCCCCCCCCCCACACACACACACCCTCCCCCCTGAAATGGCAGAGGGGAGCAGGGGGACTCTAGGTTGGGGCAGTTCCAGGCACCCCTCACTTCCCCCAGCCAGCCCCTTTAACCTGCCAGACTGCAGGCTTCTAGTGTAGCAGCCTGCGGGAAGATAGGCTGGAAGTGCCCTGCCCCTTCCCCTGTATCTGCGTGCCCCGGCAGGCCAGGTTCTTGCCAGCCAAGCACCAGCTCATTTCACCTTCTGCCTCTAGGACATGCCACACCACCTTGGGTCCCAATCTTCACGCTAGGTCTTGTGCAGTGTGGGCAGGAAATGCGACATGCCAGGCCCTCTTTGCCCTGCACCTTGTGTCCCTGAAGAGGGACTGATTCCTCATCGCGACTGACTATCCATCTCCGCTGGCTGTGGAATTCCGCAACCCACTAGGGATCCAATCTGAAGCAAAGGCAGGGTGAGGAAGGGTGCATAAAGCCGCACTGCACGCCGGTGGGCAGCTGACAGAGAGGTTGTTCCTCCAGAGATATAGTCACATAGGACCCATTTCAAAAAGAATTGTTCACCACCCACACGTTCCTATTCAGTGAAGTTAGAATACAGTGGCCGGTAATGGCTTCATTGACACAGTTTCTGAGACAGACTTTTACATAAAAAAACGTCACTTGTAAGGTAAGTCGCTGCACTTTGTACTGTCACATTTTTTTTTTTAAATCTGCTTTTCCCTCAAGATTAAGGCAGGCCAATAGATTACGTCTTAGGTTTTCATGGGCTCCTACCTCTAAATCCAAAAGTCAATCCTTCCTGTGTCATTGGCTCAGAGCCAAGCTCTCTGGACTCCAACTCAACTCTGCATGTATAAAGTGGACGCCCTAAAAAGCCAGAAGGGGAACGGGTTGCATTGCTCAGTTTGATGAAGCAGAAATAGAAGGCGGGGGATAGGAGGTATACAAATAAAGCTGAACAGTGCTCTGTAACAGACTCTGCACAGGAGCAAGAATGGTCACTCGCCTTCTGCAGAAAAATGCAGCTTACGCATACTGGGCCAGATGCTCAGCTGGTGTAAATTGCTGATTTACAATAGCTTGGGATCTGGGCAGTCTGCCAATTGAGTTTCCCTACTCACTTCTGTATCTATTCCCTCAAGGGTGCCTTCTCATTCCCTTTGCTCCCATCATGGTCACCCATTCTGTCCCTTTTCCCTATTTGCATTGCCTCCTCTTGTGCACGGAACAGCATCCCTCTGGTTCTGCACCAAAACGTCTTCCCCGCCCCTCACCCCCAAGCACTCCTTAAAAACCAGCCCTTTTCCGCAGCATACCCATCTTATTTCAAGTCAAACTGGAGTGTTATCTGCCCTACTTTGTGTAGTAAGATGAGAGACGCATGTCAGGACTGGACCATGTCACCACAGGGCTAGACAACACAAAATGCATAGATGGAACTTATAATTAGCAACGGTTAGGGTTTTGTAATGCCAAGGTACTGTCGTCATTCCAGACCCTAGAATTTCCACATCAAATAATGCAACGTTTTGCCATTTCTGTATGAAAACTGGTGATGCAAAATGGACTTCTGCGAGCCGAGATCTCGGCTTCAAAAAACGGGACCTTTTGTGTCCTGAAACAGTCTATTTAAATTCCTCAAAATGGTCCTTCGTCCATATGGAAAAAAAGGGGGGGGGGGGGGGGCAGAATTTCCAGTCTGTTTACCGAGAAACTGGAGCAATATTTCTACTCTGAAGCAAAATTTTGCATATTAAGTTGTGACTATTGTATCCAGGCTTGAAGCAGGAAATTACAGCAGAAAAGCCTACTGAGATGCAACAACTACACAAGTGTTTCCTAAAAGGGAGCATTAATAATTAACAAAACAATAGTTATTTACCCACCCAAATTAAGCCCTTATTTGAGGCAGGGTACTGTAAAGACATCTGCATGGGCAGACCTACATCTTCAGTGAAGGCCGGCTGCGGAGATGCCATTACAAAAGGAGGGGCTAGACCAGGAGTGGGCAATAATTTTTTAGCGAGAGCCATTTCAGAAATTTTTTCAGTGGCCGTGGACCACACCAGAAGGGGTGGGGTCAGGATACTTCCCTGTTTCCTCATCCACAGACCATGATTGGTCTGAGAGTGGAGGAGCACATGAAGTCTGCCTCCCCCAGAGGTTTCCCTGAGGTGCCCATGCCCCTGGCAGTGGGAGGAGACTTCACGCACTCCCCATTCTGCGCCCAGGCGCTCCTTGCAGGGCAGAGGAAACTTTGTGCGCTTCCCCCCTGCACCCAGGCCCTAATTCGCTGTTCCTTAAACTTTAAGACCACGGAACATCAAACTTTTTTTTTTAAATGCAGAACATCAAGGGTTTTTTTGTTAAGCAAAAAAAAGGGGGGGGGGGAGTTGAGCAAAAAACCCCAAACAAACAAAAACTGAAGGAAATACGTGGCCAACGGGAGCTGCCATGGCCTCCTCCCCTCTAGGGCTCCTAGTTACTCACAGGCTGCGGCCATGTGCTTTGAGTGGGGGGTGGGGCAGGCTCCTTGACTGTCTGCCTAAGAAACTGCTGAGCTGCTGGCTGGTAAGTCTCCCAGCCAGAGTCTGCCTCCAGCACTGCAGCCACTCCCTTTTCCAACCCTCTGCTCCAGATCACAATCTCCTCCTAGGTCACAATCCAAATCCCCTGCCCCAGATCACAACCTCCTTCTTGACCCAAATTCCCTCTCAGACCCCACACTCCCTCCTGCACCCCAATCCCTTACCCCACTCCACCTAACCTCTATCCCAGACCCCACACCTCCTCCATTAGTATCATGGAAGAGTGTAGCTCTCAACCACTTTCCAAATTCTTGGGGTGCCCTCCCAATCAAAAATTATTGCCCACCTCACACTCTGGAAGTGACCTCAGTGCCTCTAGGTGGGACAGTGCACCACTCCCAGTAGGTGTGTGGGTTACACTTGTACTTTTCAGCTGACTGCTAGTTGTATGATGGTTGTAACATGGGCAGACAGCTCACTCTCCTTCAAGTCCCCCTCTCACTTGTGACCCCAACAAGGACTCATTTCAACTCCCACCACAAGAGATACAAGGCTTGTGTGCTGAACCACCGGGAGCACCTTTGCAGTGACAGTCACGATCATAACCCTTTATTTTGAGAGGCAGTACATGAACTCAAGTTCCCAGATCAGCTGCAGACTCTGGAACTTTGAGCAAGTCACTTCACCTCTGCCCCTCGACTCTCCACCGATAAAATGGCAATATAATGAATATTACTTTTGCCTGCTCTTTGGAGGGGGGATTGTATCACTACATGTTTGTACAGCACATAGCAGAATGGGGCCCTGCTATATTCCCTGCAAGCTGAGTGCTTGGGCGGCCACCCAGGAGAGATTCAAATGCCGCCCGGCTGAGTAGCAGAGTGCCCATGTGTTTCCACTGGTGGTGCACATTTGCACATGCTTGGTGAACATAAAATTTATTCTGCCCAGGGATGGAAAACACTTTTGGTCCTGACCCTGCCTGCAGGTGCTAGCACCTACCCTACTAGATCTACCACTATTTGAAAATTCTCATTCATACTGGTGCTGCCGTATGCTTGGCCCTTTCAGAAAACAAAGGCACCACCGGCTTGTCCTGCTGCCCTCCCTCATTTTATTAATTCTTGCTATTGCAAGAAAACAAATTCCACCTGATTTTACTAGACCCTGCCCTGCGCACAGCCCCTGATCCAGAGTGTGTGGCATATCAGAGGCAACCTCCCACGCCCATCCATCCAAAACAAAGCCACAGTGCTGATGTAGACCCCCCCCACCCGTTTCCTTCCCTCTCCCCAGATAAAAAGCCATGAAGTGACAAGGAAGGGAAGCCGTTAAAAAAAGTCCTTTGAGGAGCAGAAGGATGACTGCCTGCTCTGGGAACGCAGCAAACTGCGTGGCACAGAAAGATACTGGGACATGCAAGGGCTGCTTTGGATCCACATGCACAAAAATAAATAAAAGACTGAGACGTGCGCACAGATCCAGGTGCCCAGAGGATGTGAAAGTCATGAGACTGCCACATGCATGTACCATTCAGCACATCCCTGCATATTGGCCGGGGAATCGTTACATGCATCTGAGGACCATTGCTCCAGTGCTCTCACGTGTACGGCTTCGCAGGGGTCCTCACACAGCAGGACCCAACGGTAGTTGTCGTATCTCAAGGAACAAAGTGTCACCATCAGTTTTTTGAACCCAAACGTCTAGGAGTCTGAGCAGAAGCTCCCAGAGAAAGGTCCCAATGGAGCGTTACTAGTGAGCCTCTGCACATGGCCAGCTCAGAGAGGCTGCCCCGACGTCGGGTTTATTGTGCCCACAAAGAGGGAGAAGGCTGCTGCTTCCAGCAATGTGGCGAGAATGGCCTGTCCTAGGAGACGGCTGGGCACCTATTTCCGGGACAAGGGAAAGCTGGAAATGGAAAGGCTGCCACAAAGCAGCTACCAGCCTGGCAGGGGAGGGGGTGATATTAACATGCCACAGGACTCCTCGTGCGAGCACCTTAGAGAAACCTTTTGTGTAATCCCTCTAGAAACAGCCCGAGGTTTAGCAGCACAGGCATGCAATAGGGATGTAACGGTACAGTTGACTAACCGGTAAGCAAAAGCTTATAGATTAATGCTACAGACCACATGCATTTCCCCCCCCCCCCCCCTCCTTGCCAGTAAATTTTTTTAGCAGGCTGGCCAGCAGCCAAGCTCAGTCCCAGCTTCCCAGCTCGCACTGGCTCTTGGACCTACCCCCGCTGTGTGTCTGCATTTCAAGTGTATTGGGAGCCAGGTGGGCAGGCAGCCCTGCTCAGTTACGGCTCATGCAAGGTCCGGGAGTTCAGACCCCTCCTCTTGGACAGGGGCTGACTGGGGACTATCGACTAGTCGACTAACCGGTAAGAATTTAAGGGATTAATCGACTATTCAATTAACTGATATTGAACATCCCTAGCACGCAACAGTACAGATCTGCGTGTGTGGTTTCTGCACTAGGTGCATGCCAGCTTCCCTGATTTTCCTACCTCCTCCCAAGCGTCACAGTAAACAGGGCCATTATGGCCAATGCAACAGCCTATCAATACTGCTCTGCTTAGCGCTCAGCTTCAGCGTGCAAGAGGGGATACAGGGACAGTGCTAAGCTAGTCTTTGGCCAGAAAGGGAGGAAGGCTAATGACGGTGGGGTGAGATCAGATTCCCATTATGCCAGAAAAGCAGCTTTCCCCGGTTACATACCCCTGGTCTTTGAAAGGACACATTACAGCCACTGCTGCATTCATATTCCCTAAGCTCTACAGTGGGGGCCTGTGTGTAATATAGCAAAGTCCGTCCCACCCACCCCGCACCTGCATTTTAAAGCATCTCTGCCTTCCCAGATACGGATTCGTGCTGGGGTGTGCATGCTACAAGTCTGGCTGTTACGGCCTCATGATACACACCCGCCAACAGCCTTCCTAATGATCTCAGGTGTTGTCTGTAGCTAGGGGAGGTGCAGCATTTGCAGACAGACATCTTCTCCTCAAGCGGTCTCTAAATTTCCTGAGGACATGGTGAAGTGCCCTTGAGGTGGGCTTTGACGGTACCGCTTTGAGTCACACTGCACATTTTATCAGTTCACAGGAAACTGGCTCTGAGCACACGTCCCGTGTGTTTGCTTTGCCCACTCTGTCAGATGCCACCCGTTCCCACCAGGGATGGTTTAGAGATGGAGGGGTGTTGTCTTGGACAGCAGCTGGCAAGGCCTTTGGCTCTGCATTCGAGGAGCACACGATCAAATCGCACCTGGGAGTTTGGTTTACACTGCAGGCATGTCACGGCTGTGTGCAGCAAGGGCTTTCCACACCCCGGATTCAAACGGGGAAGAGGAAGACGCCTGCGACGGCAGGTTATTCCTGCCCCTGCTCCCAAGCCACTAGAACAGTGGCTTGGGGTGCTCAGCTGCCACAAGAAGCTATAGCACAGGGCTGCATTGTGTTCGATCGTTCTCCCCGCGTCTCACAAATGGGAGGCTCCTATTTGCGACACCTGCCTGGAAGAAAGTATCTTGGGACCCACAGGACCCGGTGCGTGAACAGCCACTGCTTCAGGTAATGGTTAGCAACATCACCGTTTCAAGATCTAGAGTCTGTGTTTCCACCCACTGCCACATTAACCCATAACTAGGGTGGTGAAGGTTTAACCTCACCTGTTAAGGGAGAGCTTATTGGCCAAGGTTCACTGGTGGGCCGGGAAGGCTGGTGGGGAGGTGCAAGGGGGAAGAAGAGGGGGCACGTTCCAGCCTGCAGGCAGACATGGGAGCCACTCCAGTGTCCCCCTTTTAAAATTGGTTAACCAGTTAGTTAAACATGCTTAACCAGTTAGCCCATTAAAATGAGATTTTACATCCCTACCCAAAACCAGGGTCAGCTGCTTAGCAAGTCTCTGGTGCGAACATCAGTGTCTCCTTCCCACCGCAGGCTTGCACTCAGAGCGGCACTCCTGTGTGGCATCTCACTAGATCTGGAGGCCTGCTCAGCACGGATGTGAAGACATGGTCACATCCACCTCCATGGCGGTGGAGTCTTGGGCTGCGGCAGTAGATGCATGAAGATCCGGGAGCACAGCTCGGTCAGATGGATCGTGTGGCTGAAGTGTCCCATCTGTGCCTTCCTCTACCGTGGTTCCTCTGCAAACCCCCAACTCATTAAGTCCGGGCTTCAAGCCAGATTCTTAGCTGGTGTAAGTCCCCAGAGTGCCACGGAAGCCAAGTACAGCAGCTAATGGTCTAGCCTGAGCAGGTGTGTCTAGTGAGCATGGTCACAGGTGTGAGAAAGTGCAGAGGGTGAAGTGGGGAGGCCACTAAGTGTTCACACCAAGCCACGAATTTATTAAGGGGTGGGGAAGGAGAGAGAATAGCTCCCCATGGGCAAGCCCCTCACACCACTGAAGCCATGAAGAGTTGGCACTAACTGGCAACCCTATTGTCTGCTTCTACGGAGAAGACCCAATGGGCCATAGAGGTCTTGGTCATGCTTGCCCCTTAGAGGGGGCCAGTCTTGGTCAGGCCCGAGATCCAACAGGGCAGCCCATGTTGTCTCTATGCGCCAAGTGAGAGGAGGACTTTAGTCCATAGGACCAGCTGCTGTGAACGCATACAGAACAGGCCAATTCATAGCATGGGTGGGACAACAGCATGGACTAAGCAGGGAGCCTGATTGGACCTATTTGCTACCAGTGCAAATTCTCCCCACGGCTGAGGAAAGGCTATTCAGATGCCCAGACTGCATGCACATTAAGGAACGCCCATGGACAGAAGCCAGCAGATAGCCAGCGCAGGGTTCTCAGGAGAAGGACCTGTTTCCACCTTAGCTATCCAACAGTCACTGCCACCCTCCCAATGGGAGGCGGGCAGAAGGCTCCAGAAATTTGGAGGTGGATTATATTATGGTAAAGTGTTTCTCTTGAAAAAGGCCCTGCTTTAAGAATGTGTTATTACTCCCCCACACAATACAACATTGCCTCCTCCAGCCACTTATCCAGTTAGTACACGAAGCAGAAATTGTGTGCCCAGACCCTTATCCGTGCCTGTGTTCCCATATACAGAAAAACAAGTTTAGATGGAAAGCAACCTAAGAGAGGAAGGAGGGGTCCGTCTGGAGATATGGGAGAACTGGGTTTGTTTCCCTTTTTGGACAGGCTCCGTGTTGTGACTTCAGACAGAATGTAAAGATGACTTGCCCCAGTTAATACCCCTTTCCCGATCTCATCCTGTTTTCTCTGAGAGCAGCCCTGTTTGAGGTGCTTAGGTGTCTGTTTATCTTGGGTATTTATGCTACAGAGTCATATACATGGACAGTGACCCAGGTGTCTGCCGATAACTTTTGCAAGTAGAATAAGAGGTCAAAGATTCATATTGGGATTCTGATACCTGCTTCCTTCCTCCTGAATCACCCAGAAAGACCAGACATGTAGAGGCAATATGTAAACTATGGAGTCTACAGGTTCTCCTCTGCTCGGTACAAGAGGACATTAAATTTGTTTTAAGACTGAATTTCAGGGCTTAGGTGCTGTGGCAGGACTAGTACATTGCATACCACCAAAACAACAGACTGCTTGGTGGACTACAGTACAGGTTTTGTATGCTGATCGTGCATGACAGACAGGAGCTAAAAAGACAAGAGAAAGCAAGCTAAATGCAGCTTTCTTTCAGAGTGAGATATTCATGTGGCCATAAGTCTTCACTTAACTCTAAACAGGGTCCCTATGAAGGAGAAAAGGGGGTCTAAAGTAGCTTGGCCCTATTTTATACAATAATGCTCTGTTAGTAGGAAAATTAGAGGGGAGATTTCCAGAGAATCCTACAGGACTGGGGCCACTAAATTATTTAAGGCCACTTTAAAAATATCAACCACCTATAAAAAGGTGGAGGGAATAATCAAGCTGATAACTCCTTTCCCCTCTCCTTCCCTTCCTGTTTGCTAGATATCCACAAGTATTTTGCAATTTAAAAACTGATATTCAGAATTATTGGTCAAATAAAACTAGTCAAGTCTCCAATCTGAATGTTTCTCTTAATATTTATACACAAAGTACATTTCATATGTGCAATAGGACTGCATGTTAACCTTTAGCTGAGGTGGAACTACACAGCATCTCATTTAATTATTGGGGTATTTAGCAGCCTGTATGTTACAGGTGTTCTTGTTCCCAGAGTAATTAAGTTGTGTACATGCCTGGCAGAAAGTTGGGGCATTAAGTGTCACCAGCCAGCTATACAACTAGTTTGGATGGGGAAGACAGTTGCTTGTTTAGCTGCTTTGCTATCACCCAATGCAGCAAGGTAGGAGCTGAGAGGGGGAATGAAGTGGCTTTGGCAAGGCACAAGAGATTGATCTGAAGATGCCCCAATGAGAGTGAAGCTAGTGAGAACCTTAAGTTCTTATTATAACAGAATGAACTGCAGGTTTATTTAAACAGAAAAGTAGCCACAGTCAAGATTTACTCTACCGAGAGGGGTATAATCCAGTCCACACCCAGACAAGTAATTTTAGAGTAAAATCCAAGCATGCATGTTGTAAGACCAGGGTCTATATGCCTGCAGAGCTCAGTTTCACAGCAATCTGGCTGCACTGAACAGAATCAAATGTGGCTTCAGGATCACTTAGATTCCATATCCCAGTCCCCCCCCCCCCCACCCCCTCGCCCCCATTTAGTGAGTGTAGTACATCCTTGAGCCTCAGCTGCCTGGAAAGCATTTCTCTTTTCCATTCAATTTCTCACCCATAGCTGCTTTCACAGCTTAAGCTGAGGTGGGTCTAAACCAGTGTTTCTGAACCAGTGGTACGAGTACCCTTAGGGGTATTCGAGAGAAGTCTGCAGGGTATGTCAACACCTGAAATTTGGAGAAAACTGAATTTGTTTTAAGTTTTACAGCACTTGATTATTTTTGTACTTTTTACACCCACAAATTTCATCGCCTGCCTGGCTACCATTAAGTTGTTTAAACAAATGTGTTGCAATGGTAGAAAAAAAAGTGTCTGAAAACTAAAGGTACTGGGAGTACATATATATAATTTTAAAAGAAGGGTACTTTATAAAAAAAGTTGAGCAACACTGGTCTAGATTACTTTTCTGAACTGTACCTGTGAGGACTCTTGGGTTCTTTCCAACACATTTTAGGAGTATTTGAAAGATTCAGTCACACGCATTCAGCCACTCCTCAGATATTTGCTTAGTTTTACAACAGGCTACATAAAAAGCGCTAGCAAAGTCCGTACAAACTACAATTTCACATAATGGCTTCTTTATATTGCTCTGTGATCATTTCAGTGCAAGTACAATATTTATACTCCAATTAATGTATCATTATATGATAAGAGTGGGAAAAGGAACACGTTTTCAGTAAGTGCTCTGTAACACTTGTCTTATTTCTTGTTTTGCGACCAAGTAGTTTAAGTGAGGTGACACTTTGGGTCACGCAAGACAAATCAGATTCCTGAACAGGGGGCAGTCGTCTGGAAAGGATGAGAGCCTCTGAAGAACAGCACCAAACACCCCTTCTGCGCTAATCATACCATTAAAGGTGTGCTCAATTTCACCCACAAGAGAAAGTCAAACATTTGTTACAGTTTCTACTGCAGAAGCTTGTCCTGCAATGAGATTAGAACTTGCACCTGGTCAATATCAAGTTATCTGCATTGCAACAGCGCGCACAGCCTGCAAAATGTTGGCCCATTTGCACCCTTGGAAGATGCTCTTGGACCTGAATGACAAACCATTTATACAATTGTCTCCCTTTTGCTTTGCTCAGGCTCAAAAAGCTTCTTTGTTGCCGGACAGAAGCTACATACGCGGAGAGCGGTCCTCCTACCTCACCATAGCGGTCAAGGCGCGCCAATCTCAGGAGCACACACAGAAAGTCGTTAGTCCCCCAACCGCAGGGCAGATCAGAAAGGAGGAAGGGTTGTAAGGCACAGGAAGGGAGATGGGGAGGAGAGTTTGCTGTTCAATAGAGCCCCAGTCTCTAGCATCCTCAGAGGTTTGGCCAGAGAAGTTTCAACTGAAGTTTCAAGTGACAGCTGAAGTTATTTACTAAAACCCAATACCACCCAGCGTATGCTGGACGGGACGGGGGGCGGAGAGAAGAAAAGGAAGTCATCTCATTTGCTTATCAGCACAGAGCTGGCAACTGTGACTAATGGTTAGAAAACAGGCAGGAGGGGTTGGACACACACACACACACACACACACACACACACACCCCCCCCCCCCCACACACACACACCCCCACCCACCCACCCTCTGGTCCAAGTATGTGGTGTGGCTGGAGCTCCTACATCCAGATGGAATTTCCTTGGGTGTCCTCCTCAGCCCTCCCTTACGGAGCCAAGAATTTAACAGCTACGCCGCTTCTGCCAGGGGGCCCTACAGGCCGGCTCCCTAAGAACCGCAGCAAAACCCACACAGGCAGAGGAAGGGTGGGCTTGTGGTTGGGGCAATTCTACTGCGACTTAGGAAACCTGGATTTCCTCCTGCTTGTACCAAGGGGCACCTGGGGAGAGTCAGTCCCTCCGACAGCCCGTTCCCTCGTCTGTCTAAAGAGAATGATCCTTCCTTTGTCATGTCATTTTACACTATCTGCTGTGTAGAGCAGGAAGCATCTTACTGTGAGTTTAGACCAAGGGTGGGCAATTGTTTTTCACAGGGGAGCCACTTAATGAATTTTGGTACATGTCATGGGGCAGTTCTGCCCCCAGAAGGGGAGGAGTCTGGGGACTAGCCGACTTCCAGGGTTGGGTGAGCCAGATGCTTTGAATTTAAGAGACACAAAAAACCCCACAACCAAACACACCACAGCAAACGGCTCGCAGCTCCGGCCCCTGCTGGGGCAGCACCACAACCAGGAGCCATTTAAAATAGGATCCTGCTGCCTGAGCCACTGACTGGAAACTCAGTGGCATGGGGAGCAGGATATAAATACAAAGTGGCCAGACAGTCCACGGGGCATCCAGCCCTTGTGCCCAGGCCTGCTTTAAATGGTGCCTTGTGTAACGGGAGTTTCTCTGGGCTCTTATGACAGAGCCATTTCGATACAACCTTGTGGCCTTCATCTCTACGGATCTGTAGAGGACTCTTCCTCAAGGGCTGATGCTGGAAAGCTCCCTTTAAGGGCTACAGTCACGACAAGACAAGAGCTTGCATGAAGAGAGGTTGGGGGTGGAGAGATTAGCCAACCAAGAATTTGGGTTCCTTTAAAAATTCTTGCTGCACGGCTGAACTGCAGTCAAGTTGGCCACAACACAACTGTGGTTGGCTCCAGCCAGACCTGGTCATCTGCTTCTAATCACAGCGGCTGAGGGCTGCCTAGCCACCAAGGGGTGGGCAGGGTAGTATCCCCCCCAAGCAGCAAGAGAAACACCCAGACCTACCCACGCAGAGCACCTGGCCGCTCATCAGCCATCACAGAAACTGCACGGAATCCGCGGATTCAGCACCACAGAGAGCAAGTGAGTTACAAGCGAGACAGCTGGCAAAGGGACACAGCTCCACCCATTGTTAATCTCCTCCACCCTGTGGATTCACAAGCCTCCCTGGAGGATGCCCACCCTAATGCAGGTGGGAGGGCAGCTAAATATACTTCAGAGTATTGAATATGCAGGCATGTGGCAGCCTTCGCATCTGCAAGAGTAACAGAGGGAGCACAAGAGGCACTTGGGGCTGTTATGGCCGCTCTTTGGCGAGCCTTTAATGTACCCGGAGCAGTTGAGGCATAGACGGGATTAGAGGGCAGCAATATCCCAACCATGGAGCAGCTCTCAGGCCTGGAATGAGGGCTGCCAGAATTAGGATGCGGGTGAGCTGGAGAACACCCTGCAGCAGGGGGCAGAGGGGTACGTGTGGGGAGAGATCTGAAGTGGATTGGAGTCAGATTCTTGCACGGTTGGTCTGGCTAACAGCGCTTGGCACAGAAGCCTCCCCTTGCAGCCTAAGGAGGAGGGAGCAGCCCGGACTCGCACAGCCTGGGTCGTGAGAAAGGAGGAGTGATGGATGGAATGAAACTTCACCCGCACAGTGTTGGACTAAGGGGTGACTCTCTGGAGGGACTTTTGGAATCAGGCCCCATGGGTTTCAGCTCATGTCCCTAGGATCCTGTTGGTGCAGGTTGGGACTCAGGACCAAGCCACGTAACTAGCATAGGCACTAGGGATGTTAGCGACTAACCAATAAGCAAATGCTTATGGGATAGTCCAGTAGCTACTCAACTAGTTGCTTCCCCCCACGCCTTTGCTGCCTCTATCAGAGAGGGGCAGCACGTGGGGGGAGCAGGAGCTGGTGCTGTAGGGGAACCAGCTCTAGGGGCAGCTGAAGCAGAGGCACAGCAGGGAAATTGCAGGGTGACAGCTGGTGCCAGTTCCCACTTAGAGTACTTCTGGGTTGTTGGTGGTGGGGTTTTTTTTTTTTTTTTTTGAAACATAGAAGAGCCCTTTAGGGCTCTTGTACATTTCAAAAGCAGAAGTGGCCAGGAAGCATGGGGGAGTGGGGACTCAGTCCCCGCTTGCCTGGTGCTCTCTACAGCATCCCTCCCCTTGCTGTCCCTATAGAGGCAGCAAAGAGGAGGGGGGGGGCAGGAGCCAGTGCTGGGGGCAGCTGGCTTAAAAGCCAGTTCCCCCCCCCAACACCATCTCCAGGGTGCCACCAGCCCCCACCCCACTGCCTCTATCAGAAGCAGCTGGGGGGGAAGGGGCAGAAATAAGGGACACTGCTAGGAAGCAGTCCTGTCCACAGGGGTCCCAGTGGGACATTGCGCCCACTGTACACAGGGGCTGTTGCTGCCAAGCAGCCTCTGCATTTTAAATGTAGTAAGAGCCCAGCAGCTCTTACTACATTTAAAATGCAGCAGCAGCAGCACAGGTCGCTCCGGAGCTGGCTCCTGAAGCTACCTCTGCTGCAGCTCTGCACAGCAACGCTGATCGACCGGTCCTACAGTCAATACAAATGGTATCAACTGTACGATTAGCTGGATAATCGCATGTTAACATCCTTAGTCGTCACAGCTTGAGTGGCAGATCTGGGTCAGAGTCAGAGCAGAACAGTATGGACGTGAGCACAGCAGAGACACCCATGCCGTGCAGGCACTAGAGTCCATAAACCCAGGTCCTGTGGGGCTGGGCTTAGTGTGCCGCAGACACTTTTCCAGGCCACTTTCAAAAGGATCTCCTAGCATTTCACCAAAAAAAAAAGGTTGCTTGCTCGTCTTACATTCTGGGAAACTGAGGCACAAAGAAGGGATGGGCCTCATGGAGACAGTCAGGGGCAAGGCTGGGAATAGATCCCAGGACTCCCTCCTGTGCAGCTGCAGTGATGAGGGCACTGTGTTGGCAGAAATTGAGGAGGAGGTGTGCGAAGTGCCGATTCACTGAAAATGGGAATTACAGTGGAAACAAGCTCATCTGAGGAAGTGGGTTTTGCCCACGAAGGCTCATGATACAATATATATTTTTGCTACTGTCCAAAGTACCATAGGACTATTCTTAGTGGAAACAACATTCTTGATAAAGCTTTG
Source organism: Pelodiscus sinensis (assembly GCF_049634645.1). NCBI lineage: Eukaryota > Metazoa > Chordata > Testudines > Trionychidae > Pelodiscus > Pelodiscus sinensis. The sequence goes on along the minus strand of NC_134733.1, from coordinate 15,396,951 downwards.
GTTGGGAGCTTCTCAGTTCCAGGATGGAACATGGACTCAAAATGAGAGAGGGATGCCCCCCCCCGGGACTAGTCAATAGCCTAGTGGCTAGAGCCCTCCACTGGGATGTGGGAAGTCCAGGTTCAAGTACCTGCTCTGATGTGGTTAGAGCAAGGCCCTTGGGAGCCCTCCCTCTCATATCCCACGTACTGGGCGGTTGGCCATTACAGCGTGGGCGTGTGCCTCAATCTCACACAAAATCACACACGCAGACGTGTTTCGGTTTCATTCTGCCTTACAATGGAAACCCAGCCCGGCTACAGGCTGTCTGCTCCTTATTTCAGCTCCCTCCGTTGGCTGTTGAGTTTTCAGATGAGAAACAAGACAGAGCAGCCAGCACCCAGGGATTTCCCAGAGACCACCAGCCCACAGGTCACAGTTGAGGAGCACAACTACAGTTAAATCAACAGGCTATTTCACAGAATGCATTTTAGCATCCTGATTCTGGAGTAATCACGTAACCACTGAAGGTTTCAGCGGTAACATGTGGTGGAGGGGGCAGACAGGTTTGGGGGGAGGGAGAAGACAGCAGGGGCATACAAGCTCCTACCTACCCCCTCCCCCTCATGCTGCTGCCTCTAATACAGAGGCAGCAGTGCAAGAGTGGGGGAGGGTTGTGTGCAACTATGTACACGGTTACACTTCCACATCCCTACTCCCGACAGTAAATCCTCCTCCATGTTTTTAACAGTGCCCCAAACTCGAGTCCCTGCTTTGTGTACGCTCCAGAGTATGTTTGTCCAATACTATATAGCACTCCCCTCACCCTCATCATGCCTGACCCAGGAAGTAGGAAGGATTTTGCCATCAAACCATCTGTCAGGGGCTTCTGCTGAGGTTTCATGGAGCTTTCACATAATCCCCCCTCTCCAGACAGACTCTTCCAAGGCTTGGACTACGCACATTTGGCATCCGAGTCAGGCAAGATAATCACAGTCTACAAAGCGTCCAACCACAATAAGCTCATGGCTACCTGGATGTCGAGCAGTCTCACTAAGAACCTGTCATTACAGCAGAAAAGACCAGACCATTACTCTTCAGCAAAGGGAATTTGGGCTGCCAGAGCCAGAGAGAGTCAAACATGAGATTAAAAGCACTGGAGCAAGGAAGCCTAACCAGTAGCTCAACACTGGCTCGATATCGTATTTCTCTGCCACTCTCCAGCTGCTTAAGCTATCCTTTGCGAACGGGTCATGTCTGCCTTTTACTATGCGCCAGCGCATCTCTACTAGCCTCAGAGGCATCACTTCCAATTCACACCCATGGCAGGGAGTTCAGAGTGAGGCCCAACAGTCATTATAATTTGTGTCCTTTTTCCCCAGTCACAAGTGACCTGTGCCCCATCCCGATTTTCATTCCCTGCCTCTTAATTTTGCCCAGGAACTTGGAGCATCTTCAGACTCTGGACTGTGCAGAAAGGGTAACACACAACTCTGCCGACGGCGTGCACAAGATCTATGCATTACACTTCGGATGAGACATGAAAACATTTATTTTTGGAACTATGTAACTGCTAAAGTTTTCAGTGGTTACAGGATTACATGCAGAGGGGCAGGTGGGAGCTGGCTTGAAAGCCGTCTCTCCCCCCCACCCTCCAAGCACCACGGCCTGCCTCCCGTTCCCTCCTGCTCACTCTGCCTCCGATACAGAGGCAGCAAGGGGGTGCATGTATCCATGAGGGTTAACCAATGAGTCCAGGCTTCTCTGTTAACCATGTACATGTTAACTTCCCTACTACACACGGGTGAATTTCACCCCAACTGTTGGTGTCAATGAGTTTGCATCCACGCGATTGGTCACCTTGAAGCCACCACACTGCCCTCCCCAGGCAAATGCCCTAGCCCCTAGGCCACATCAGAATGCGCCCCACCATCTCCCCTTCAGGGCACCCCTTACCTCACCTCTCGCAGGGTGGGCGGTACTTGAACCCGCCACCCTGCCCTCCTCAGGCGAGCGGAGGGCTGGTCTCAGTGGAGCGCCTCCATCTTGAGTATCACAAAGAATAGGAGAAGATAACACACTTGCCTCCAGCACCATCCTGCTCCCCGATGGAAATGTTTACTGTATGGCCAGTCTAGCTAACATTGCTTGGCACCAAGGCCTCCCCTTACAGCCTAAGAACGGAGCGGCTTTAACTCTCACAGCCTGCAACAAACTCTGGAGAGGACCCCCCCCCCACACTCCCAGCCTTCAGGATTCACAGCCCTTTCCATGAATACCTTTGCTGGGGGCAAGGAGCCGCACTGCCAGCGCTGAGCATTTCAAGTAGTCAAGATCCCCTTTTAAAAAACAAACACAGAATCATGCTTAAATACTGGGGGAGGAGGGGTTGCCTTCTGAGTTGGGGGGGGGGGGGGTGTCACATTTTCTCCACAACCATGGAGGCTAGACGTTCTTATTCTCACGAATCACAGGAGTCCAGGAGATGGGGATTTAAAATCAACTCCCAACACCATGGAACTCAACAAGACCTCAGAGTTGGCAATGCTGCAGTAGGAACTGCTCTCTAGGATCTCACCCGTGGTCCATCTTGATCAGCTGTCCTGAGCGGCCAGCGCTACACGCTTCCCGAGCCAAGGCATTTACTCACAAGGAGAGAACAGACCCATACCAACACCTGCATGTTACCGAAGGATCCCTGAGGTCTCAATCCCACTATTCCCTAGGTACGTGTGTCCACACACACCCTGCCCCTAATTCATACGCGTTGCTGCACGGAGGAGGAGACGCTTCAGAGACCTAGCTTCTCCCTCGCTGCAGGACGGTGCTCGAGGCAAGCACATTATCTTCTCCTACACTTTATGATACTCAAGATGGAGGCATGCCACTGAGACCAGCCCTGCTGCCTGCAACCCAACTGCACACAAGTCATTAAATATACATTTATGAAGAGAAAAAAAAACCCCTCACTCCCCACACTCTTGTTCCAAGGCTGAATACAGCAACCGAACGAGCTCTGCTGAGCCAAGAGAGACTCTACACTGTGCCTCTCCAGCAATTAACTGCATCAGCAACTTTACAGCCAGAACACGACTTTCCTTTGTTTACAACCAACGTTTCCGTGCAAAACCTGTGCTTTAAAATAGAGACCCGTTTCCTATTTGACACTCAAGCACTTTTCCTCTCGGCTCAATGTCCTGTGTGCGTGGGCAGATAGCGCTGCCACTTAATGGTCAGAGATAGGCGCTGGGAGGATACTGGAAAGAAAAAGTAGGTTACATCCTGGGCTAAAATGAGTTTCTACTGGACTAGGGATGTAAGTAACTAGTCAAGTCACTACTTGACTCATCGCTTCCCTCCCCCCCGCTGCCTAATAGAGGCAGTGGAGGAGGGGGTGGGAGGGGGAGCAGGAGTTAATGCTCGGGGGAGCAGCTTAAAAGCCAGCTTTCCCCCAGCACTGTCTCCACCGGGGGGGGGGGGGGAGGGCGGGGAAGGGGAGCCAGAGGTGCAGCGGGGGACCCAGCGTGAGCTGGAACTGAGCAGTCCTGGATTGTGCTACCTCCCAGATGCAGCACCTCTGCTTTTTAAATGCAGTAACAGCCTAGAGGCTCTTACTACACTTAAACAGCAGAGCTGCAGCAAATCGCCTGATCGACTATTCTATGTATTTCCATTGACTACTCGATTAGCTTTGTAACATGTCTATACTGGACCTGTATTTTCCTACTAGCTATGACGGAGACATGTTAATATACATTATGTATACACATACTACGCAGATGCTTGCCACCGCATTTTGGGTATAGGTTTTATGCACCCAGAAATCATATCAGAAGCCACAAAGTTCAGAGTTAGAACTAAACTTACAGGGGTCCTAATCATTTTACATTATGAAACTCAGGCCTTGTCTACACTTGCACTCTGAAATTGGAGCTGCAGGGATCATAGATAGATGTCTATCAGGGATGGTCTAGAAGTACTGGGTCCTGCCGTGAGGGTAGGGGACTGGACTCACTTACCTCGAGGCCCCTTCCAGTTCTAGTGTTCGATGATCAACCCCCCAGAAGTTGATTTAGACCCACTAAATTTACTGCTGATCATTTGCCCATCAACTCTGGTACACCACAGATCAAGACATGAAAGGGGAGTCAACGGGAAAGTTTCTCCTGTCGACCCCCCGCAATAGACACACCATGGTAACTTGATTTAAGGAAAGTTAACTCCAGCTACGCTATTCGCATAGCTGGAGTTGCATACCTCAGATGTTACTAAGGGACAGACCTGCCCTCAGTCAAGGAACCCCAAACCACCTTAACTCTGCCCCTTTACCCAAGATCTAACCTACCCATTTTTAGGCAGATAATCTTTTGTTTATGGACTTTAGCGGCTGTATCAATAACGTGAAAAATAAGTCTTATGATAGAAAGTTGCTTCCAAACTAGCTATGGAGTAATCATCAGTATTTCATAAGAGAATGAAAATCTCTTGCCTAATGAGTTAGGTGCCTAAATCCCATTGACAATTAGTTGGATGCTTACCTCCCTTACATTACACTTTAAAATACAGATGGGGATTTTCACAGAAAGAAATGCCAGCCAAAAACACCAAACCAAAAAGTGGGGCGGGAGAGAAGAGCTTTGGGATAAGTTGTGTTCTGATTGGTATGGAAGTTTTTCTGGCAAGTGATAAAAAAAATATTTTTAAACTGAGCAGCAACAAAGACAAGCACAGTCTCCTGTAGTAAAAGTTTGAGCTCGACAGGAGGCAGAGGAGAGGGGTTGCACTGTGCTTCCATGCTAGATAAGCTCAGGACTCAAACCAAACTTCAATGCTGGGAGCCTGAATGACAGAGAGGACGGACAGCAAGGCTGATCCTGCAGAGCCAGATGCACAAACTCAAGTGTGCAGTTGCATCAACACTGTTTAACACTAAGTGGGTATGCACACAAGGGCTTATCTGCATACAAACTTGCGTTGAAATAACTGGGGCCAGATCTACACTAGGGGGCAAAACCAAATTAAGATATGCCACTCCAGCTCCATGAAGAGCGCAAGAGGAGTCATCACAGATTAGCTCAATTTACCACAGTGTTCCCACTGGGTGTTTGTGGAGGGGGAAGGGAGGACTGACAGGAGATTCTCCGGTCAATTTCCCTTACACCTCATGACCCAGTGGAGTATCGAAGTTGATGGGAGCATGATCAGCAAGCCATTTAGCAGATCATGACTAGACCCACTAATTCGGCCCCCAGGAAAAATTCATCTCTGCAGCGCTCATCTCTTGGTAAGCGTAGACAAGGTGTAAAATCAGTTTTGATTCACTCCTTTTGTTATTTCAGTGCACGTGCCCACAAACAGATTTGCCATGAAGCAACCAAAAGGGACTCAAACTGATTTAGCCACTCTGGTGCAAGTTTGTGTGTAGGCCAGTTGGAACTCTTTGCCAGAGTAGAGACCGAGTGCTCATGAGGAAAGGCAGCAACATGATTTGGAAACTTGCTGTTCTTCTCCTCCCTTTTTATACCAGAGATTATGCAACCAGAACTGCAAAGCAGTTTTAATCAGCACATGTCCTGCTCTCTTAGAAGACTAATAAAACCACCACAGTGTGCCAGTAAGTGCCGCACCCAGTCACATTCCCTACCCACAAGTCAGTTCTGTGAGCATCTCCTTGTCTATTTCACACGAGGGTGAGGCAGGATGGATAAAGGCGCCAACAGCTGCCGGTCCGCACATCGCAGGCAGAACACAGTGCTTTTCTATGTTTGCACCCACTCCACCCCTTCCCCTCTCAACATGAGATCCTGCCAAAAGTCCGGATGCTAGAATTATAAACTCAAAGCAGAGATTGCAGCCAAGAGACAGTGCTCCATTCTCCAGCATTAATCTTCGCAAGGGGGAGTTAACTTTAGGCAGATGCATGAACCAGCCCTTTTGATTAAGCTAAAATAACTGGAAAGGCCTAAACCAGAATACATCCCCAGCATCCTACCCGCTCAGAGGTATTGCAAACAACTCTAATGAGCCAACCCATGAAGCTAGCGCTCTATAGCAGCAACAAAAACAAAAAACGAAAACCAGATTTATCACCTGACTCTGTCTTACATACAACTCTTATCAAGAGCCAACCTAAACAAAGGAGTTTGAGAAATTAGTTTTGCTTCTCCTTTCCTGCCCCCCTGTTATTTTAGTCTCTGCACTAAGGATGTGAATGGTTAACCAGTCAGCATCACCTTTACTGGCTGATGCATTACAGTTAACCATCGGGGCTGAAGCAGCCCTCTCCTCACCCTCTCCCCTCCCCGTCCCGTCCCATTTAATCAGTTAATCAATTAAATACGGCATTTAACTGGTTACTTTATTAATGGGATTTTACAACCCTACTCTGAGCAGGTGCAGAATTACTAGAAGACCTTGAGAAAGGGCCCTGTTCTTGCCAGATTTCCAGCAGCGTTCTGCTGATGCTAGAGATTGAGATGCACATGAACGTGGAACATTCCAAAGTTGTGGTAGGTTGTGTTTCCACATCCCCAAGCTGAATAGTTACTGAACTCAGCATGTCAGAGCGAGGAGCAATGCTGCTTTTAGCTGTAGAACCAACCACTATGGTTTTTTGGAAGAAAAAAAAAATACCACATCATCCGGTGACACTTTAAATACTAACAGATCTGGGCAGAAGCTTTCATGGGTGCCCATGATGGGTACTGCCCAGCAGAAGCACCTAAGCAATGTCTTAGACTTGGCATCCTTTGGAAGGCCCCAAGCCAAAACATTGGTGATGGCACTTTGGTTTTTTTAGTTCCTGTGCTCCATCTGGTGGTTAGCAAGTTGTCAACCTTGCTTAACTGACCACAAGCAGCTTCTTTCTATGAGGGAAAGGTTAACGAAGCATCTTTCAGATTCTAAGAACACTGACAAGTCTCATCCCAGCAAGCGTATAGAGGCTATTCGAATCGCTCGCCCCCAAAGACTCGTTTATGTCCATGAAACTTCTTACAGCCACTCTGTGAAGTGGAGTCAACCTACTGTGGTAGTGCAGTCATGCCCGTTAGCCTGTAGTCAGACAAAAAAGTTAAGCTGCACTGTTTTCCCCACATCAAATTTCAGTGCTCCTTACAAGCTGTGCGGTCACTCAGGAGAGATCGGAGTGCCCAACAGCTGATCAGCAGAGCCCCACAACCACGTTTTGAGTTTCTCCTGGTGGTGCACGTTTGCCCATGCCTCAATGCCCATAAAATGTATTCCACACACGGAACATTTATAACCACCTCTTCCCACCTGGAGTTGCCCTCTGTCTGGGGACAAGAGAAAAGAGATAATTCAGCCCAGCCCTCTGTTGTGCTATCCAGGTCTGCTCCTCAGGCAACTCCATCAGGCAAAGGAGGGGCCATTCTTAAGAGGCCCATCTCAGTCACAGCCTCGTACTTGATGCACAGTTCTCTTTCAGTTTAAATCCTAACACCCCACAGGGCAGCAGCGGATGCTGGAAAAATAAGACAGCGTGACGCTGCCGCTACCTTCACCCAGAGGCCAGACAAGATGGCACGTGACCCTCTGCCCAAGCTCCCTCCGCCCTGGCGCTAAGAGTGAGCAGAAGGAATGGAGCTCCCTGCCACCTCACGCCCCCATGGCACCTTCCCCTGCTGCCATTTGCCAGAGACCCCCCACGGCCACATGCATTTCTGCTGGGCCCAAGCTCGACTTACAGGATTATACAACACGATGAGCTAATTAAAACGAGGGTTTATTTCGGACCCGGGAAGGGTGACAAGGCAAAATATAGCCTATGACAAGCCTGTGGCGCCTTTGAAGAGCTGCCAAGGTTATTTTTTACCTCAATACATCATGATGAATCGGAGAGCGGATAAAAATAAATAAATAACACGGCTATATTTAGAATAATCAGGGGCAGGGCTGGTTACACTTCTTAGGGAGGAGACTAATATTTAGGGAAGGGGGCAAAGAGAATAGCAGCTGTGGCTACTGCCCTGTATGGCATGGACACTGCTTGGATCGGTTGCGGGTCTCCTGTTATTCCTCCCCCGCCTCTTTCACACCCTCTGACGCTAGCAGCCTCTTGTCGCTTCCCAGTGTTTTCTCTGGCTGGGTCCTCTTCTCCCTGCTCCAGCTGCCTCTGCCCAGTAGGAGGCACTTTACTGATCTTGGCCAGCAGTATCCATTGGAGCTTCCTAAAGCTGCAGCAACACAGGGCCCTCAAAATGAGTCTGAAACTACAGCACTTTCAACGTATTCAGGAGCCACCCAGAGTTAGCCCAGCTTCCCTGAAGAAGAAAAAAAACCCAAACATCACTAACAACTCCACGCCCAAGACATTGTGCCACACCCTCCATGCCCACGCCTGAGGGCAGGTGCACGTCACAGCCCAAGATGGGGAGAGCCGGCTTTTGGGCTCAACTGAAGCAGCTCCTTTTCGCCCCTGGGCCATCCCCACACAATTGGCCACCAGCTCATGTGCACTCAGCTTAGGGTCGCCAGGTGTCCAGAATTTGCGTGTTTTTTTTTTTTAAAAGAGGACAGAAGACACCAGGATTGTGGGATTTAAAGGCGCCGTGACACTTGTGTGCGGTTTTGTTTTTTGCTCAAGAACTTTGTTCCCTGGTGTGTGTTCCTCCCCCCCCCCCCCCAACAACTTAGTTTGCAAGCATGGCAGGGAACAATCATGCAACCCTATTAGCAATCCCGAAACGGGATTTTTTTTTTAAAAGACAAAAGTTAATCTGAAGGTTGGGGTTTGTTTGTTTTTTTGTTTTTAAAAGTCTCTTGGTTTGAGCCCCATCTCCCAGGGATTCTTCTAGCCAAGTGCCTCAAGAGGGGACAGAGATGTAGAATCATGGGATGCAAATCAGGACGCCAACCGTTACATGCTCAGACTTATGGGACACAGTATGTCAGTGGGAGAAGACCCAAGGCCATTCATTTGGAGCTGCTGTCCTGACTACAGCTCCTAGCCCGGAGGAGGGAGACGGACTCTCCCTCCCACAATGAGGGAATACAACAGGGACTTCCTGGGGAAGGATTAATGTGAACAGACCAGGCGGGGGTGGGGGGGGGGGTAGGAGAGGAAATTTTCCCCTTGCCTGAACTTCTCATTGGTGGGAGGCAGCTGGAAACCAAGCACACAGATCAAAGCCAGACTCTCGCCCTTGTCTCTGGCTTCTAAGCAGCAGCAGCGGCCCCCCCCCCCCCTTCACTCTAGCATGAGGCAGGTTTCTTGTTTAGTGTGTGTTTATCAGGGCTGCTAGGAGGAAGAGGGACATCTTTTAGCTCTGGCTGCCCCGGTGCTGGCTAGAGCAAGCCTGAATTTATTTCTGTGCAGACTCTTATGTAAAGCACCGAGGAGATTAGTAGGCAGCTAGTTATAGAGTCATGACACAAACCCCATTTAATAGCCGGAGACTTGTGACAGGTCAGAGATGGGGATGATTTCCATACCTCGTTATCACTATCACGCAGTCACAGCCGGCTCCAATTCGCTGGGGGAAGGAAGAGGATGGATTTACGAGGGACTTCAAGCAACTGCTAGAATAGATCTCCCCCCAGCTATTGTAAAGCCACAAACATGTGGGGGGGGGGGGGGGGTAAGGAACTGCTGTGGGCCCATCTGGGCTGCTTTTTACTAGGATTCTTGAAGGAGAAAGTGCCCAGACACAGGAGGCAAAACTTTCCACTGTTTCATAGCAAGGATCCCAAACCTGACTAGTCCTCAAGAGCAAAAGGGATTTGAGGCCACAAAGTTGTGCACGAGCCCAAAGTGCAGCCCCTAACGAAGTGGGGTGCTGATCTCCAACTAGGACGCCAAGGCACTACAGTTATACCATGGTCGCCAACGTGTCCGCTTTGCTTCAGTTGGCCTGATGCCAGATTCAACAGGCACGGGACAGAACCCCATGCTCCCTAGAGGGGTGGACTCAGGATTTCAAAGCAGGATCCTGTAAGCCAGCCACTGGAGGGGAATGGAGCGACACTGTAGGTTACAGGCAGAAAGCCAAGGTCATTTCCCGAGAAAGGCATCACCTACATCAGGGGTGGGCAAGAATTTTTGCTCAGGGGCCACTTGAAGTAGCCCCAGGCCACCCCAAAAGGGCGGGGCCTAAACAGGAAGGGGCGGGGCTACCCACCCCCAAACCATGATTGGTCTGGAAGTGAGGGAGCCCTTTTGCTCTCCCTTCCCACTAGGCACCCATGCCTTGCAAGAGGCTTGGCACGCTCCCTCATCCCAAGGCCAACCAGGACAGGGACAGAGCGGAGAAGGCTTTGCGCACTCCCCTGCCCCTAACTGGCCTGGAGTGGGGGAGAAGTAGGGCCTCAGTGGGACAGATCCACCCGCTTGGCAGGCTGGATCCGGCCCGCTGAGGCCCTTTTGCCCACCCCTGACCTCCATACTGCCCCCAGCCATCATCGCAGAGAACGAAAAAGAGATCTGGTGCCCCAGCTGGCAAGTTTCCCCTACGACCTTCTTAAACGAGCAGCCTCACAAGCAGCACTGGCCATTGCAGGGCACTGCCCTCCACTGGGGGAGCCAGCACTGCAAGGCACGCGCGAGCGAGACGCAGTACGCCTGGAACAGGCGGAAGAGAATTCCACGGGACGTTCCGACCGGGCGCAGGGGGCACCACGAGGCAGCAATTAAAGGGCTACCCTGCCATTTCCAGAGGTGCTGGGTGCTCACCACGGCACCGCTCCCACCCAGTGTGGGGCTACATGCATCCTTCCCTAAAGCCCTGAGCAGATGGGCCTGCCCTTCCTCCCACGGGCAGCCGTACGTGACTTCTCTCCAGAGGCAGGGGGAGAGGAGGCATGAAAAGCAGGCTGGGAACCGCACCCTGACCATCTCTTCCCGCACAGGAAGCCTGAGAGCAGATGCTTGCTCAGAGATAGGCCCTTACCTGATAAGATACCAGGTCTGTTACAGCCACCGGCAGCCTGCCCAGAGAGCCCTGCTCCTCCCGCCCTCACCCCCTCCGGCCTGAAGAACCTGCAACAGGACAGATTAACGGAATCGCTCCTTGCTCTAGCAGGCTCGCCAGCCAGCCATCCATGGGGGCTGCCTCTGTGATTCATGCTGGAGCATGTATCTGCCAGGTGCTTTAAAAAAAACCCACCCCACACACAGATCGTCTCAGCCAAGGGCAGGGGGTGCAGCCACCAGGAGATCTCAGTCCATTTACTAAGGCATCTGCTGTTCCTGTGTTGAAGCATGTGAGCCATAGCGGGTCAGACCAAAGGTCCAGCTAGCCAAGTAGCCGGTCTTCTGACACCAGCCGATACCAGGTGCCCCAGGGGGAATGAAGGGAAGAGGGAATTATCAAGCAATCCAGCCCCTGTCGCCCATTCTAGCTTCTGGCAAACAGGGGTTAGGGCGGGGCAGGGCACTTAAGGTGCAGGGTCCAGATGCAGCCTCCTGACTTGCCTGGATCCAACTCCCAAGGCTCTGGGCTCCCCCCACCCCACCACTCAAGAGCCCACGGGGCTGGAGAACACAAAATCTTCTAGGCTTGGCCCTATCTAGTGTGGGAGTGGAATGTGGGAGTGTCCCTCCTGCTAAGCTGGGGGCCACGTCAGTAAGATTTGATTGTTTTCTTTTGCTTCTCACTTGTTTGTGCCCCCGCACAACTGACTTTTCTGTGGGTCAGTAGCCTCTGATCCAAAAAAAGGTTCCCCACCCCTGGATTAGGAACCACATTCCTACCCATCCTGGCTAATAGCCATTGATGGCCCTACCCTGCATGAATTTATCTAGTTCTTTTTTGAACTCCATTGTCTTGGCCCTCACAACATCCTCTGGCAAGGAGTTCCACAGGTTGCCTGTGTGTTGTATGAAGAAACATTTCCTTTTGTTTGTTTTAAACCTGCTACTTATTAATTTCATTTGGTGACCTATAGTGAAGCAGTAACATCGATGGCTCCTTATTTCTGTTAATTCGTATCCTGAGGACACAGGTAAATTCATACAAGACAATTTGAAAGGAATGGAGAAAGTTCTGCTGACCTTTGCTTCGTTACTCAGCAACAGCCGAAGGGTGGAGGGCTGCACTGGAACAGATGGACTTATAGGGATGAATTTAGAGCCTCATCTCTAGAGGGATCAGCACAGGAAACGTTAAGTAACTGTCTGACTTCCCACCTGCCCCACACTGTAAATGGTTTAAGAGACCAGGCAGCAGCCAAATGGAAAATATTTGGAAATCATTCTAATGGTGCACATCAAGAATCGGGGGGGGGGGAGGGGGGGAGGGCGTGGCGGCGGGGGAGTTTAAAAAAAAGGCAGAAGGAGAGGAAGCTTCATGTTTCTTCTGTCTGTATGTTTATGGACAGTAATCCGGCAGAGCAGTCGCTTGCGGTCACTCCCTAAACTCTGAAAGGGCAAATGGCACATTAGCTGTAGAGGGGTTTGTGAACAATCAATCCTACCAACCTCCTTTTTAAACGTGATCAAATCTTTTAGATGCCCTGGATAGGGATACAAGCAACTAGTCAACTACCCGATAAGCCTAGGCTTAATGGGAGGTCAAGTCACTACTCGACTAGTCACATCCCCCCCACCCTCCATATCAGGAGCAGCAAGGGGGGAGCAGAAGCTGATGCTGGGGAGAGCCAGCTTAAATGCTGGTTCCCACCCTTTGTGGGGTGGGGCAGAGGTGCAGTGGGGAACCCAGGGCGAGCGAGGACTGAAGCAGTCCCTACTCATGCTGGGTCCTGATTGCTGTACCTGCCTTTTAAACATAGTGAGAGCCATGGGCAGCTCTTACTACATTTAAAAGGCAGAGGTGCAGCAGGGATAGCTAGTGCTCTGCCCCCAATGGAAATTTGATTGACTACTTGATTAGCTAATTAATTGAAATTTAACTTCCTTCCTCCCTCCCCCCACCCAGGGCTAGGGCTGAGACCTGATCTGCAGAGGGGGAGAGGGAGGAGGAGAGAGAGAGAGAGAGAGAGAGAGAGAGAGAGGTGTACAGACTTTGGAGAGATTTCACATTGGAATGTCTGTGGCAAGACTGGAACAGGTAGGACACATGCACAATTTCCAGCTTACTTCCTGATTTTTAAATGGCAGAAGGAACTGGCAGTTCTTGCCCCCAAAAGAAGGGAATTTCCAAGGAGTGTCACAAGCGAGAGTTCTCCTACACGAGGCTGTTCTTCGCTTCCACCCAAGCCAGCATGCGTTTGGTTTGCGACACGCAGGGGTATAGCCGCAGACTTCCCCCAAAGTCCTCTTCATTTTAACAGGAGGCGGGCTGAAGCTTTCTACAGTTTCTCCCTTGCATGGCTGGGGGTCCTTGGGTGGAGTTCATGTATGGCAAGCTCCCAAGAGCCAGCATTCTATGAAACAGACTTGCAATTCCAGCAGATTTCTCTGCTTTTCCACCCTACAGGAAGTGGGGCGAGGGAAAGCAGGAGGAGACGTTAAATCTCTCTCCTCCACATGTCCCTCCGTCACTGCGGGCAGACAAAGTGCAGGCCTTTGAAGAGCGCCCTCGATAGAAGCCGCAGTTTGAGCTGTTTGCAAAAAAAAAAAAAAAAAGCGCGCAGCATCTATACAGGAAGAGCCCAGTTCCTGATTTCCAGTTTGGTTTAATAAGAAGAATTTCCTTCTTCCCTTCAGACTCACGCAGGAAGCCTGCAAACAGACCAGCTTCGTAAGCTGATTAGCTTCCATCCTACACACGTTTCCTGAAACACAGAAGTGATTTGCAGGAGTTACTCTCCATTCTGCCCTCAAAGGTAGCAAGTGAGATTCTGGCCAGGGGAGCAGGTTCGGGTTCAAGAAAGCCAACGAGCAACCAAAAGGATTCTTGCCTGGGAAGACTGCATTCTACTGGCACTTCCCTCCACCCTAGTAAAACAGGTCCCTATTTTTGGCAGTCCTGAGACTGCCAGTCCCTCGGGCAGCAGTTGCATGAGTTGGAGCAAGTGCAGCACCCAAATGTTGTGTGGTGAGCCATTTGGAAAGACAAACCCTGGGCGTGAGCTTTAGACACAAGCTGTATTTCAAGGGTAGCAGGGCAGCCAAGTAAGGAAAGAGCCATCCAGAATATTACAGGTACTTCTAGGACGTTCATCACACCAGCCCACATGACTCACGACACCCACGTGAAGGGACGTGTTCTCCATCTCACAGATGAAGCAATTGAGACTGAGTGTGGAAGTGACTTGCCCAGGTCACACAGTGCATCAGTGGCAGATCCGGGACCAGAAACCAGGTCTCCCAAGCAGTGTGCCCTCTAACCTTTTCCATGCATGTGAGAATTTTTTCCATCCATGTGCGGAACAAATTTTCTTGCGCTCTAAGGCATGTGCAAATGTGCACCACAGTAGAAACAACCTAGCTGTGGCCGGTTGCTAATCTCTCCCAGTGGCCACACAAGTGCACAGCTTACAGGGAACACTGCTCACAGATTGTGCCAGGCCACCCTGAACAAGAAAGGAGCTGGCTGGCACAGGCCAGGCCATGGCTCGGCGCAGGGGAAGCAGAGATCCCATGAGACAGAGGAAGAGTCGAGGCCCTTGCCAGGGACAGAAGAGCGTCAGACAGGTACAGAATCCGGGCTCACTGCCTGCACTGCCTTCGAGCGCATTAAAGGCACGGAGCTGAGACCAATACACAGTGGTCGCCATTAGACACTAAGGCTGTGAGGGGAGAACTCAGCCTCCCACCCTCATGCCAGAGACGAATCAACTGCGGGTGGGGGGGCGGGGGGGGGAGGGAGAAGATGCCCAGTGTGTAGGAACAGCTCCTGCTGCCGGGGGGGGGGGGGGGGGGGGGCAGCCATTGCCCCAGGGCCCAGTGATTCTAAAGGGCCCAGGGCTCTCAGATGCTGCTACTATGGCAGCACCGAGCTCTGGATCCTCTACATTGCTACTGGAGCACTGCATGGCAGGCTAAGGGCTGGCTGCCCCGGCCCTTGCAGAGTGAAGCGCCACCCCAGCATGACTGTCGGCTCGGGGCCCAGCATGACTGTCGGCTCCCCCGATCACACTGCAGGAGAAGGCTTAGCTTGTTCCCCCCACCGTGAGTCCACAGAGAGGTTACGACCACAGGCTGCCAAGGGAATCACCTCTCCAGCTTAAGCCACAGACACTCATGCTTGGAGCCCCAAACATCCAGGTTCAAATCCTGCCAGTGATTGGGGAAGGGGGGGGGGGGGGGGAGGAGTGAGGGGACATGGGCCATAACAATACTATGGCAAAGGATGGTTATCTTCCAGGGGCAGTCAGGGAGGTTGCAGCCCTACAGCCCTTGGAGGCAGCCAGCTAGAGTCATTTACTAGCCACAACCGAGCTGCTCCTTGACCATCAGCAGCCAGATGGGGAAGGCAGGTCAGCTGCTCCACCTATGCACACCAAGCCCTGACCCATCGGGATCTAGCGACTGGCTTTCGGAACCAAGGGGAAGAAGAGGGGCGTTTGAAGGGTCTTGTCCTCTGTTAGCAATAGAATGGAAAGGGAGGGGCTGCTACGTTTCTCTTTGGTGCACCTGCAGCTTCCAGTCCATCTGTGGCTACAGAGGGTGAGGAATTCTCTTCAGAACACACTGGACAGAAACGGCCGAATCACGGAAACACGTTTTTGTTGCTTTTCCTCTGAGCCTGTGACTGAAAATACCTGACCTGCATCCGTCATGCTGGCTCTGTCACTGGCTGGGCTAGCAACCAGCTGCAGAAGAGACTCGGGTCAGCAGCCAAGCAGCTACACCAGAGATGAGACACCAGGCACCTCACAGAGACATTATGACCCAATGGCAGCAAGGGGCTCGTTGGTATTGGGACTGATCCCAGATTTAAACCTAGACAAGCCACTGGTCAGGGGCGTGGCCCCATGGGGAAAGCAAGGGTCCTTCTGAGGACATCCTAGTTGGGCCCTCTCCCTATTGCACTAAAGCGATTGTCCTTGACTAGCGACAAGGAGTCCTGTAGCACCTTCTAGACCAAGAGATGTATTGGAACATAAGCTTTCGTGGGCAAAGACCCACTTTGTCAGATGCAGGTAGTGGAAATTTCCAGAGGTAGGTATAAATATGCAGGCAAGAATCAGGCTAGAGATAACGAGGTAAATTCAATCAGGGAGAATGAGGCCCACTTCTATTAGCTGATCTGGAGGTGTGAACACCAAGAGAGGAGAAACTGCATCTGAGGAAGTGGGTCTTTGCCCACGAAAGCTTATGCTCCGATACATCTGTTAGTCTAGAAGGTGCTACAGGACTCGTCGCTTTTGCAGATCCAGACTAACACGGCTACCCCTTGATACTTGTCCTTGACTAGAATCCGAGACACACCGCTTCCCTGGGACACACACAGCAAGCGGGAGATGCCGCATCATTTTGATTTCACAGAATGCTTCACATGTTCTGTCTGCAGTAGTGTTAGTGAGTCTGAAAAAAAAAAATCCACGTTTTAAACTTCCCTTTCAGCCAACCCAGACCTTCCCCACCCCCCAGCTGCCAAAGCATGCAGCTACTGAAAACACTTATGGTTAATATTTAGTCAGATTCAGTTCAGAAAATACGCGTGTTCTCTGGTGAGAGAGCGGGACGCTTGGACCACAGGTTTCAGGCCGTCTGAGGGAGGGCAGCAGGGTTTTGGCATTATGTTTCCTGTTGCAATAGGTCAGGGTTTAAAACCCAAACAGGAAAATGTAAAGGGGCAGTTCAAGGCATTTGCAGGTTCATTTTATAACTTCAACACCTCAGAGCCCTGGTAATGCCAGATCTTCAGCACATTAATGTGATACAACATATCACCTCGTGGAAGGCAAATTAGCGTGGAAAACCCTCAGAAACAGGTCCTATGCTGATTTCTTGCTGCTTCACACTCAAGCACTGGCTTTCCCTACTAGCTATCGGTGAACCGGAACCTTAAAAAAGGGACCCCTGGTTGCACGCTGCAAAATGAAAAGTGGACAAAGGGCTTTGGAAGTCAGGGCTGCTTCCTAGTTAATCCACTCAGCTCAAACGGAATCTTTTCTCTAAGCAGACACATGTTGTGGAGTCCACAACAGATCTGAATTTCGAACCCCCAGAGCTCAGGATTGTTTGGATCAAGGGGTTTTCGGTTCAGCGCATTATAAAATTGGAAGCATTTGGCAAACTTCTGATACTTTTGCCTATTATTTGAGTCCCCCCCTTCCCTCACCAAGTCCTGATAACCTCCTCCCTTAGTTGTTCCATTGTCAGATGTGCTGACAAGAGCAACTAGTACCTGTGGGGAGAGGAGATGCAGGGAGGGCCACCCAGAGGGGTATGCGAGGAAACCCCATTTAGCAATTTAAATTTCGGCAAGGGTACAGAGGAGTGGTGCACTTCTGAGTGCTACCACTCACCTGCATGTACCATGCTGGAAGCTTTTCTGCCAAGATTTCCAGCCTGTTTCTTTTTAGCACTAAGGGATGTGGCAAAGCTTGAAGTATGACAAACATTTAAACTTTGCCTTTGGCCCTTCACTCAGCAGGAAGCATGAAACAAGGCCACCTGCAGATATCCAGTCACACAGGGTTAACCCGGGATACCTACATGCATACTCCAGGGTTACCGGTAAGTCTTCTACACTGCATAAGACCTGTTCAAACAAGCCACCCTTGATTGCTCCATGGTCTGCTGAGGAGGACTCTCTTTTATATTACAGTGAAATGCTGAATGAGAGAGACTTTCAGAGTGTTAATTCGGGGGCCCAATTGCCACAATCCCAGCAAAAGTCCAAATACCCACCCACCTCGAAGGTCCCTTCAACAGTTCGGAACACAGAGGTGGATACAAATATTGGTTTCTTCCAGGGGTCAGAATGGGGAAGATAGGGAATTGAT
Source organism: Pelodiscus sinensis (assembly GCF_049634645.1). Classification (NCBI taxonomy): domain Eukaryota; kingdom Metazoa; phylum Chordata; order Testudines; family Trionychidae; genus Pelodiscus; species Pelodiscus sinensis. Next base: position 15,379,155 of record NC_134733.1, on the reverse strand, counting down.
GACCCAACTGTTTGCAGTTTGGCAGGTACAGAGGCTATTAGAGACCGTGGCATAATGCTTATGCTACACTTAGATGCATTAAGGGCACTTTCGCCGTGAAATGGCAACGTTCCCACCGACTTCCATAGGGAAAGGATTTTGCCCTTACATTTGCAGTGAACTCACTTGTAAATGCTTACACCAAGCTGCAAGTTTAACTCGTTCCCTCCTTCGAGGGGGAACTCTGCAGTCTATGGACTGAAACAAATACAAAGGCTGCTGTTTGGCACTGGGCCTCGTGGAAAAAGCCAGAAGAGAAGTACCATCTTCACGGGCCTCTTCCGATACATTTACACTGCACACTAAGCCTGAGCTCTGAAACAGGTTTCAGCCCAGTATTTCCTCCTGACCACGCAGAGCTCAGTCTGACTCGGGTCAGCAGCAAGCACTCAAGACCCACGTGGGCCAAAGCTCAAATCCTGCTGCAACTTGGGTTCACACTGTCATTCTGGCTCAAACCACAGATCTGAGTCACATGGTCTGTATAATGCAGTACGGACAGACTAGCACAACGGAGATCACTGGGTGGAACAACTATAAATTCAGGCTTCCAATGTAACGTGCGCACCCAAGTGGGAGTGTGCAAACACAAGTCCGCAAGGCTAGATCCTGCTGACCCAGGTTTCCAATGCACTACAGACGTACTTCAGAGGATGCTCATATTAGCAAGGAGCCTGGGATGTGCTGATTGCGAACAGTCACTGTAGAATGCACAGACACCACCAGTAGGGTTGCCATATGATTGAGCCATGCCAGATGGTTGAAAAAAATATCGAACACCCCCCCTCCCAAAATAAAATAAAAAAAATAAAAAATAATAATAAAACAGCATGGCCCCTTTCAGAGCGAGTGCAGAGTTAGAAGAGGGATAGGAACAGGGGAGCGGTTGAGCACTAAGACCAAGGGAAGGCATTGCTTCCCCTTGGTCTTTGGGCTTCTTGCCAGGGGCCATTTTGTGTTCTTGTTCAAGCCAGAACTTAGCTTCCCTGCGGAACCAGGTAAGCAAGGGGGTTGGAGGTGTAGTGCCTGGGGAGGGGGGGGAAGAGAAGGGCAGAGAGGCCTGGGGTTGGGCCTGAGCACTAGGATTGCCAGGTGTCCAGTATTTTTGCCTCCTGGCCGTGGGGGGAAAAAAAAAAAAATCAGAAAATACCGGACATTTTAGGTGTCCGGTATTTACTGAATTTTTTTTAAACCGGACAGGAGGCAAAAATACCGGACTGTCCGGGTCAATACTGGACACCTGGCAACCCTAACCTCTAGAGGCTTTGAGTTAGCAGCAAGTTTCAGATGTAACATGCCCTTAAGAAGAAAGGCTTCCATGTACAGACAGAATGGAAAGGAGGAAGCCCCACTGCACCCTTCTGGGGGGCTACTTTCCCTAAGGCATAAGAGCTACATAGAACTGTGCACCATTTGGGGCTGCAGCCAATTGCCATTAGCCACAGCAACCCAGTTCTAGTCACCCCCTCTCAAAAAGCATCAAGTGGAACTGGAAAAGGTTCCAAGAGGGCAACAAAGATGCTCAACGGTATGGTACGGCTTGCATCCGAGGAGAAACTAAAGAGATTAGGACTGTTCATCTTAAAAAAAGACAACTAAAGGTGTAGGAAAGTGAAAGAGTTAATTATCTCTTCACACACACACCCCAACCTCAGGGGGACTGAAACAAAAAGTAATTATATTTAATTTAATAATTTTGTATTATTATTTAAAAGTAATAGGTTTAAACAAATCTAAGGAAGTACTTCACACAGCACAGCCCGCCATCCTGGGGAACTCATTGCCACTACATGTTGTCAAGGCCAAAAGTGTAACTGGGTACAAAAAAAGAATTAAATTAAGCCCATGGAGGATAAATCAATGGCTATTAGCCAAGATGGTCAGCCACTCTAAGTTAGGAATGAAGACTGAGAGCATCACTCCAACTGCCCTGTTAATCCCCCTGAAGCTCTGGCACTGAGCTAGATGGACCATTGGTCTGACCCAACATGGCCGTCCTCATGTACGAGGGCCCAGATTCTGAGCTCAGGTTAGTGCCACTCAACTGATGACAAAGAGGGATGATGTCAGCCTAAGTAAATTCTGGATCTGGCCCAATGAGCTAGCATTTGCTACAGAACTGGTTTCTAGAGCAAGCAAGGCATTTTTCCCATAAACTGTTTCAACTGAAAAAATGCCGCTTCATCAAAACGGGTTGGTTTTGATGCATCTCCCAACACAAGACAAACATTTTGGAAAAAAAAAGTTTTGATAATTCCAGACATTAACGTTTTCAACCAGAGAAGATTTTTAATACTCCAAACATTTCATTTTGACATTTTTGGTTTTAACCTACATTTACTGAAGTTTCAGAACAAGTTGTTTTGAAATTTACTAAAAGTGTCAATTAAAAGTGTCAAAATCCAAAATGAAGTGTTTTGACACAAAGTAGAAAAATGTGTTTTGTGTTCTGGAAAACTTGAGGTTGATTTTGTTCAGATTGGCACAAAACTCTTTTCATTCACTCAATTTTCCTGGGATGCGAAGACCAGTTCCCACCCAGCTCTGCTTTTTCCTTCTTCCTAAGCCCTGGAGTCGCAGGGAACTGATGGAACTAAAAGGACATAACTAGATCTTGCAGGAGCCAGCCAAAAATGGTAAGCAACAGTACAAGTGCTGTGGGTACCCTTTCTAGGAACAATTCATAAGCATGCAGGACCTAGGAGCAGCTGGGAAGATTTATCCACTCAGATCTCTACATCACAGCAAGAGACCTCTAATCTCACCGGAGTGGATTTAAGCATGAGGCTGGAGGAACTATTCTTAGATGCCCGTGCTGCTTAGCAAGCCAGCTGGGGTGTTTCACCAGAACCCTGCCTGCTGCTCTTCTTAAGCTTACAGATTTGGTGTTTTTCTGACTGTCAAAGGCTTGAAGCCTTAACTGGAGCAGATGCCATTAAAGGATGAAGGAATGGAAGGAAGAAGCAACTTTTATTATTATTAATAATATAATCAGGCTGCTTTTGGGAACCAATACACCAAAACATTAGAGGAAGTTAGGGAGCCACTGCTGGTGTCCTGTTGCAGTTTTAAAACGAACAAACCCATTTCCCTCTACTGCACACCTGTGAACACTTGTCAGTTTACACACTCTAGCCTTCCAGACTGCAGTGCTCTTAGTATCCAAGTGCCTTCAAGAAGGGTAATGAGGCAGTGCAATTAACATCTGTCACCTGTAGTTCTCTCGGCAGGGGGAGGGAATATTTATATTTAATCAAATCACATTAATTTTAATGTGCAATAAGAGAAGGAGCTTATTTGCTACCTCAGCCTCCCTAATGCCTTCTGTTAGAGCAAGAGCAGTTTTAGCATGTAGTTTTAGCTTCCCCAGACACACAAGCAGGTGTGTGCTAAGGTGTGTCTGCCGGCTACCCACATGACTGGTGCCAATGCTGGATTCAGCTCTGTCCCTCTCTAGGCCACCCGTCTTTCGGCTGCCACGCCCTTTAGGGCAGATCGTTTGTTCCGGTTGCGTGTCTGGGGGCAGGGCATTGCACAAATAAAGGGACTGATTGTCCAGCTCATGCTGCTCCCAAACCCATTGCTATCAAAGGGATACTGTGCATAGGGGAAAGCAGCATTCAGCCCCATTTTTAAAAAGAGGGTCTCAATTCTTTGCAACAAAGCTGTCCAAAGAGAGGCTTTCCTTTCCCTTCATCTCCTCTTGGCCCCCTCTCCCCCATCATTTCTCTTTGTTATTTGCAGGCTTTGCAGAAAAATCAGTGCTTTAAAAATAAGCCTTTTGATCAATTTAATTCACTTATGCAGAGTTGTGGTACGTTATGGGGATTCTATTCCCTTTAAGTCACAGGTGTTTTCTATGGCCCTGTAGTCACACTGTGTGCATGCGTGCCTCAGTTTCCCTGAGCACTGCATCAGTACCTAGATGGGAATGGGAATTTTGGTGCAATAGCCTCCCCCATGTACACACTTTGCTTTTCAACCTGAAGCCAGGAGGGGGTGGGACCAGGAGACATCTTTTGCCTGGAAAGCAGGACAAAGACTGGAGGAGGGGTCTGGCTGGAGGGCAGGGCCCAGGAGTTGGTAGCGGGTCGGTCTCAGCTGGCTTGGGGAGAACCAGGGTCCTGACTCTGGGCGCCTCTCTCCCAGAAATGGATTGTACTGGCTGCTTCTGGATACTGTGCTGACAGGTATGTTCTATTGCGTCCGTCACTCAATAAACCTTCTGTTCTACCTGCCGTCCGAGTCTCCCCTCAGACACTGGTTGCGGATGACCTAGGGTTTAAGCACTTTCATTTTTAATCAATTTAAATGTTCAGAGTTGTGCAAAATTATGGGTACCATGGTCAGACCATTATTTAAACACCAGCAGAGGCAGAGATTCAAAAAGAGCTAAAGCTTTAAACCAAAAAAAAGTCAGTCACACCTTAGCATAGCCCATGCAAGACAGCCGTCAAAGTCTAACAAGTTCTGAAGCAGCATTTCTTACTTTGCCTAGGTGTCAATTAGTGGAAATAGTCTTACCTCGAGAGGCTGAAATAGACGTGGACTGAAAAAAAGTCTCATCCCTCCACACCTAGTTACATTTTCTAAAGCTGTAAGCTCATCTGGGCAGAGAAGGTGCCCTTTGGCCATTATACAGGGATGTTAGTCTCATGTGATTCTCAACAGCTCATTTTAGAGCTATCCACAAGCTGAAGCCTTCTAAGCATCTGACCTTTGAAGGAAACTTCTGTGTTGGTTCCCAGCTTGCCCCCTCTCTCCATCACCTAAATCCTTCAATCCCAGCACCAACACAGGAAACTTGCGACCCAGGGTTTTAAATGGAAAGGGCCAAAAATCAGCTGCCATAAAGGGAGCCCACAACCTTTGTATTGCAGCAACTCTACAAGCTAATGGGCCGTTTGGGCTGACACTTTGCACTGGCAAGTGAGCCCAAAAGCAAATGCTTCTGAATGGGCCCCCGTTCTGGTAATGGGGAAGCCACATTACATTGCCCCGAGGCTGAAAGCCATAATGACGCAGCATGGAGCCGGTTTGGGGCATGAGGCAGGGCCTACTTTGAAGCATTCGATACACTGAGTGAAGCGAGTCTTAGGAGATTTGGTCTTGCCTTCCACTAGGTCCGCAAGGGGGGCTGGTTTTTAAACTGGCTTCCCTCAGACAGCACCCCGCGCTGCTCCCCCCGATACAGAGGCAATAGCGCGGAGCGGCAAGGGACTCTTCCGGAGTGAGGTCAGAGCTCACGGGCTATTCCAGAATAGTTGAGTAACTGGTAAGAATTCACAAGACTTCTGGGCTATTCAGTTAACCCATATTTAACACCCCTAACATGCACCACCAATAGAAACGCTGTTGTGAGTGCTTCACTAATCAGCTGGGCAGCATTTGAATCTATCCTGGGCTTCCAGCTTTGAGGCAACACTGCCCCACAACCTAGCAGCAGCCTCTTCCAGTAGTTTAGGGCAGGGTTTCCCAAGTTAGTGTGATCTCAGAACCCTTTTCATCTTAAAGGAATTTCAAGGAACCCCTAGGAATGCCAGGGTAAAATTTGTCAAGCAATAAAAAAAAATAGCCCCACTGAAATTGGTGGAGCCAAAAAAAAGTGCAAAATAGACTCTGTGTCTTTAAGAGATGTTGGGGGAGTGCTGCGTCCTCCGGAACCCTTACTTTCGCTTTGTGGAGCCCTAGGGTTCCATGGAGCACCAGTTGGGAAACACTGGTTTAGGGAGACACAGCAGGAGCCCTGCACTTCCTGTCAGCTGCTCCCCAGTGCCATCCATTGCTAATGGAGCCAGGACGCCTATTAATTACATAGTCCCTCGTAGCACCACAAGCTGCCCTGCAAATTGGAAATATTAGTGACCCAGAAAGCAGAAGCACGGTGTGAGACTGCTTTGCACCCCTATTGCTCTTTACACCTATGACTTTTTTTGTGAACTAGGGATGTTAAAATACCCATTTATAAAAGTAAACGTGTAACCACTGAATTTTCCAGCAGTTGCATGTTTACATGCAAAGGGGCAGGCGGGACCAGTGCTGACCAAATGCATATACCCAACTCCTGCCTGCCCCGCCCCCACACTGCTGCCTTTATATCAGAAGTGAGAGAGGGCTCACGCTGCTTGGCAGGAGCCAGTATGTACGGGCGCCAGCTCCTGCCTCCCTCCTCCCACACTGCTGGGGGGAGGGGGGAGAGGCAGCTCTGTGGGAGCCAACTCTCACCTTCCCCCCCCCCACATTGCCTCTGATACAGGAGGGAGGGGCTGCGTATAACCCTGAGGGTTAACCAGTGAGCCCATGGTTCATTGATTAACCCTATATATGAGGACTGGTCACATCCCTAGTTTTTAGGGACATTCATTATACTGACCAACACCTTTGCCAAGCAGGTGTGACAGCTGGTGTGGCAGACACTCTAGGGATTGAACTAGCAGCATCCACAGCTGAATGCGCAAATCTCTACAGCCTGGAATCTAGTCTCTGCAGCTGCAGTCTGAAACAGAACTGCATCACCTCTGGTTCGGGCAGAGAGAAGGATGTGCAACACTTACCAAGCCAGTAGGTTACCCTGGTACTAGGACAAAGCCATGTCTGGTGTAAACCTGCACATCTCATGTGCTCCAAGTCATGTCACCTGCTCAAGTCATTAGAGCTGGGAGAATATACCCCAGATGAAGATCTAGCCCCTTATTTTTGTTTTACGGACAGATGGGGAGGCAGAGTGTGCTACAGGCAACTGGCCACGATCACAGAGCACCAGGGCCAGAACGGAGAATAGAACCTAAGTGTCTAGACTCCTGCTTCTCTGCTCTAATACCCTTGCCTGTCAGAGGTGTGCTTCATAAGCAAACAAGACACACACCAGTTTAGTGTCATGCCTCTGCTTTTTTATTCCCTCCCCCCCTTATACTTGGGGACAAACATTCACGTGACACACTCTGCAGGGAAGAGTAATGCAAGTGTCAAAACTTTCCCCCTTTAAAAAAAAAAAAAAAAAAGTGTTCATATCCCAGATCATGAGCCAACACTTACTGCCCAGAAATGTTTTCCCTTCGCTCCAAATAGACTCCTTCAGTTACCACCTGAGACCAGACGCATTAGTTGTATTGCTGCAGTGTCTAGGAACACAATTTATTGATCAGGACCCCACTGTGCTAGGCTCTGTACAAAGAGAACATAAAGATGGCCTCTGTCCTACAGCTAACCACATCACCATTTACAGTGTCAGTCATTTGTGGTGTTGCTTTCCACTGCCCGCTCCCTCCATTTTCAATATGAACAACAGCTTTGAAAGTTACTTTTCTGGACAGATGCTAAGGACAAAGCCACTTGGGGGAGAGAGGGAATGTTAAGACCTATCTGTACAGTCCTATGCAGGTATTTGGGTTTCATAGGCCCACAAGACAAACAGTCCGTTTGTCAAAGAGAAATCCCTTGCACCATCTGGTTACCCATTTTAGACCCACTCTCGGGAAGCCAGTTACTAGACAGCTTCAAAGGCAACATCTTAACAACCCTCCCTGCATAAAGGCAGCACAACCTCTTGGTTCCCTCTCCACCCCATGAGCTGGAAACTGTTCCATGCCAACAGAACCCCGTGCCCATGAAGACTCCCAGTGAAGTAAATGGGGCTTTCAGACCTACTGCAAATCAGGAACAATTTTGTAACCAACTAGGATAGCACCAGATTTAGGCCTCTGGTATTTAGGGAGGACAATGGGAGTCAGCCCCACACACACACACGCCCCTTTCTGGGGAGAAAGGGAGCTTGGCAGACAGGGCCATCCTTAGCCATAGGCAGAATAGGCAATTGCCTAGGGCACCAGTATTTCTGGGGCACCAATACTGTAAGCTTATGTTTGTGTTGCTAAGAGCAAGTCAAGCATAGGGGCACCGGATTAATAATCCCGCCTAGGGCACCATAAATCCTAAGGACGGCCCTGTTTTCAGAGTTTGAATTAAGATGTTTTACCAGGAAAAAAAATCCTGCTCGCTTGTTAGAGGGAGCAGGGTGAGTCCCGCCTTCCCTACTTTAAACTACGGAGCACTTTTAAGGAGCGACCGAAACAGCCGCACACATTCGGGTTCACACACACCTCGGACCTGGCAGCCAGGACTCCGTTTTGCTCACACTGGGTGCTGCTACCTGCGGCCAGTGAAATGGAATTAAATCAAGCCCTATCGGCAAAGGATTCAAACGCTGGAGAAAGCGAGGGAGATGAGGCCTAAGAGGCAGAAAGTCCCTTTCTTTCTGTGTGCGAGCTAATGGCCAATATGAGCTGCCATCGACTTTGCACCTTCCGCTTCCTCTAAAACAATCCGGCCCAAGAGGCTGGGGGAGATTATTAAACAATGCAACATGCGCGCCCGAGCCAGCCTTTAAAACCAAAACAAAACGCCTACAAAGCGCAAACTTTCCAGCCTCCGAGAGCCAGGCTGAGGCTTCCCCCCGTGAGCGACTCGAAACCTTCCCGCGGCGAGGTGCCAGCCTCTGCCTGCCAAAGCAGCGAGAGCGGCGCAGGAAAGGGGACAGACCCCGCCACACGCCGGTGCGTCCTTCCAAGCCACAGCGACCTGCCCCCTCCCCACGGGTTGGCAAGGCGGGCGAACGAGGCACAAGCGCCGGCAGGACCGGGGAAGGTCGCCAGCCCGTACGACCCCCGGGAGCGTCCTCAGCCGTGGGGCGCCTGGACCGGCCGCTGCGGGAACCCGGAGCCCGCTCGGCCGGGCAGAGGGGCGCCCACCCGGGGCCAGGCGGGTGAGAAGGGCTGAGAACCGGGCGAGCCGCGAGGCAGCCCAGAGCCGGAGGGGGCCGGGCGCGGGCAGCCCTTACCTGCGGGAAGTCATCGCAGCGCACGGGACGGGCACAGCCGCGCTCCGCAAAGTGCACGATGCCGGCGAGCCGCAGCTGCACAGGGCACAGAAGGGGGCGGAGCTCCGTCCCCCTCCAGCCACACCCCCCTCCCGGGCCAAATATGGATTGGACGCGTCCCCGGGCCTCGTCCCGCCCCAGGTCGCTCATTGGTCAAGGCTGAGAGGCTAACCCCGCCTCTTCCAGCTGGGAGGTTAACCCACGTATTAGCAGGGGGAAAGCCCTCCCTGTGACGAAGGGAACCCCCGCCCTCTATCCCGCCCAGCATGGCAACGGGCACCGCCCAGCAACCGAGGGCGGCTCTTAAAGGGGCAGCACGCTCCCAGGGGAGGGGTTGGCTGAGGCAGCTGGGCCTAGGTTGGAAAGGCTGAGCCTGGCCTGGCTGCTGCAGGGGGAACGCAGCCTGGGGTGCCCCTGGGGCTGGGAATGGGTCAGGTGGTCCCAGGCCAGTGGGGTTGACGGGTAGCCAGGCACTGGGAGCTTTACAGTCGAACCCCAGGGCAGGTAGTGACCCTGCTCCGCTGCTGCCTAAATACATCCCCCGGGGCAGGGCGTGTGGCCTTTGTTCAAGCAACATCCTGGATCTGGCGCCTGACCCTCTGGCTCAGTTGTCTTGTGTGGCTTGGCGCTCACCGGGCAGAAGATCAGAGAACACACGTGGCCACGCCAGCCTGTGATCTCAGGATAGGCCTTTGTTTCAAATAAGCTTTGCCCTGTCATTTTTATACAATTGTTCTTTGTTTTCTGGAGGCAGGCGCTAGGAGCACAAATGTACCTGCCGGAGTAGAGAGAGAGAGAGAGAGACCCTCTCTGTTCTGCTGCCCACCACAGATACCATGGTGTTTCTTGCAACCCCAGTACCCAGGAACGCATTTTCCCACCTCCCTCCTATGCAACAGAGTCTGCTTTCCCAGGGGTGTCTGCATGCTTTTCTCTGCACACATACTTGCAAGCAGCCCCCTGAAGCAGGATTATACAAGGTGGATAGGATGTGGTCCAGATTTAGAAAAGGCTTCTAGATCATTTTGTATTAACTAATACGTTTAAGAGATTAATAAAAAAAATAAAACACTGACTCTACTGAAAAAATCTTCTTCCTCCAACACAGCCTACATGATCATGCCCCTGGTTTTTAAACTTTTATCATACATATGTAATTGGCATTTATGGCTTCTTATCACAACCTCTTGAAGTGCTTCCTACACATTAATTATGGCTCAGTAATTTCCCAGCGAGGGAACACATTCTCCCCTGCTTTCTGTGGCTTCCATTATCAATGGCTTAATGAATTCTGATGTGCTGTTTACCTTTCTCCACAGTTCAAGACCTTTGTGTATTTTCTTCAGCTCCATCACTGGAGGAACCTAACCTCAACTGCTCCCCTAAACAGTACCACTTAATTAAGAGGTCAGGGACCGCCCCCTCGCCTTTCCTTGTTGTGTTGTGATCTGAGTTGCTTTAATTGCCCAGCATGAAAGTTTACATAAGGTTGCCACCTTTCAAAATAAATAAATTAAAATGCAGCACATCATTACTTCATGGAACAGCATTATAGAATTACCGTAGCTACAACTGGAGGATAGTATCTTTGGCTTTTGTGGTCAAATGCCACAGTAATTCAACCCTCTGCATTAAGCACAGACATAATTCTTTCAGTTAATGACCATAGCATAAAGCTGCCCACTATGCGAGCACAATACTAGGTAGGAAGGAAAAATCTACTATGCTAGTACAAAAATCACATAGGTTGCTTAAATCTGCCAGCCATGCCTCTATGATATCAGACATTGCTAGGAGAAGCTGTGAAGCCCAAAACAATAATGGAGTTCAAAAAAGAACTAGACAAATCCATGGAAGATAAGGCCCTTGATGGCAATTAGTTAAGATGGTAAGGGATGCCGCCCCCTGATCTGGGTATTCCTAGTTTCTTGTTGCCAGAAGCTGGGAATGAGCAACAGGGGATGGATCAGCTGTTCTGTTCCTGCCCTCTGAAGCACCTGATATCAGCCACTGGTAGAAGACAAGATACTGAGCTAGATGGACCATTGCTCTAACCCAGTATGGCCATCATGGGCAGTGAGTACAAGAGGCAGGGGAGGGGGATGCCTTCCCAAACTGCCAGTCCAGGTTCACTCACACTGCACCCCTAGCCTCCACCTTCCCCTTCAGCACATGTCCCCTGTCTCCTGGGGCTGCCTGGCTTCAGCCCCACCAAGACTGGGGCTGTGCCTCCAGCTCTCCCGTGGGTGGGGAGGCTGGAGTCAGGCACCTGCACTCCGAGGCCAGGGGGCTGCCCACCATGCACCTTCCAGGTCCAAGGGGCCTCATGCGTTCCTGGGGCTGCCTGTCCTTACAGTGCAAGTGGCGCTTGACTCCCACAAGGCCCGGGGTGGCAGGGATGGGGCTTAAGGTAGAAGGGGTGGGGCTGGGGCTTGCCTCCCCCAGCCCTGGGTTCACCCAATGGCCATGATGAGGTAAGCATATGAGAACTGCCCCACCTGATCTTTAAAGGGGTGTGTGTGTGTGTGTGTGTGTGTGTGTGTGAAAATAGGAAGCGGCACATTCTGATCATCCCTGTGCCTATGCACCGATATTAGAGAGAGGATCAGGATCAGGTCTCAGAGGAACAACTTTGCCTCAGTACATCCCACTCTCCCTACCTCTAATATCATCAATTCACAGACACTTACCTTCCTTCCTTCCCCCCCCCCCCCCGCATCCCCCTTCTGTTCTGCAATGTGATTTGTCCTTTTCATATCTGTTCATTTTTTTAATTGTATCCTTTGGTATATATGGTTGTGACTACTTACTTCCACTATTTGATCTGAGGAAGTGGGTCTGGCCCACGAAAGCTCATCATCTAATAAACCATCTTGTTAGTCTTTAAAGTGCTACATTGTCCTGCATTTTGCTTCAACTACCCCAGACTAACACGGCTACATCTCTATCACTATCAGTACATCCCCACGCCCTAGCCTTCCCCTGTGGGTCTGTGATGAAAGTAGCAAGCCGATCATCAGCCTGGTTAGAGAAAGAAAAGGGGACGGGAAGCCATTTACCGGCCAACTGCTTCACAAACCAGACACTAGAGGGCAGGACAGGTACAAACCAGTAGTGCCTGAGTAGGTCTGGGAGAAGCTAATCGGCAGCAGAGCTGCGACAACTCACAGGTGCAGCAACTACAGGTGTGGGGGGTGCAGCAGCATCTCCAGGCTCCCAACTTAGCACCCAGGGTCCTGGCCATCTCCCAACAAGCTCCGCTTCTGACCCGTGCCAAGGGACCCAGTGGCTGGCTCCACACCCGGAGGCCTGGCTGCTGTCCCATGCACCCAGGGCTCTGCTGTTGGCCCTACACGCCAGGGGCTCTGTTGCTGGCTCCAGACATGGGATCGTGGCCACCGGCTCTATACCAGGAGGGAGGGGGACTCTGCTTCGGTCCTGTGCGCTGGTGGTTGTGATGCCATTCCCATGCCCTGGGTCATGGCTGCTGACCCCACATGCCAGGGCTTTGCTCCTGGTCTCTGCTCAGGGGGGCAGGACAGAGGAAAGGGGGTGTCACCACCCACCACTCTTAAAAAGGCTCCTACACTACTGCTACTACTTTTGTTCAGTGAGGGAAGCCTGGTGCTATAGACCTGAAGGATGCAGGCTGGAGCATGTTTACCTTGCATCTTTCAACAGACCGATCACACAGGTGGTAGGACGGCCAGCCCCTGCTTCAGAGCTGGGCAGGGACAGACACAGGCAAGCAGGGGGATAACGTGCAAGAGCAGAGAAGGGGAAAAGAAAAGGCGGAAACGATGAAATATGCAGGCCTGAGTCCCTGAAGTTTGGTCAGAGAGAAGAATAGAAGGTCTAACCCCATGACATGGGGTGGAAGGGGCAGAGCTTTTTAAGTATGAAAGTCAATAGAAAGATTTGTGTGGTTATTCTTTGAATTGTGCCCTAAAATAAGGGCGAGGCAGTGCTGTTTAGGGGACACAGGACAGGACAGGGAGTCAGGAGTTTTGGCCTGCATTCCCTACACTGCCAGCGAGCTGCTGTGAGACTTGGACAAGTGATTTCCCTGCTCTGTAATGCGGTTTCCACTCTCACCTTTTGCTTAGGTGGTGAGCTCTTTTGGGGAGGGGCTACCTCCCACTATGTGTTCGTACAGACCCCAGCACAATGGGACCCTGATCTCTGTTGGAGCCTCTAGGTACCAAATACAAATAGTAGACGTTACTGGCAGATCACACTTTCTATTTCACTTGCAAACCAACAACTGCCCCAAGAAGCAAAAAAATCTTCACAGCGCTGTATCAAAACACAGTTACAAAACAAAAGCACCTGCAATAATGAGAGAGCAGCACAGTCCCTAATATACCTCAATCCTCCATTTACATGGAAGTCTTAATCCCAATGTGCTTTAAAAAGCAACGCAGAGCAGCCATTTCAGCCACCGCCAAAGGGCCTCCACTTCTGGGGCGGCACACAGGGGCTGTGTCCAGACTCAGGGGTTTTTTCGAAAAAAGTAGCCTTTTTTCGAAAAAACCTCACCTGCGTCCAGACTCAAGCCGCGTTCTTTCGAAATTAAATCGAAAGAACGCGGCTTTTCTTTCGATGGCGGTAAACCTCATTTCACGAGGAAGAACGCCTTCTTTCGAAAGTTCCTCTTTCGAAAGAAGGCGTTCTTCAATGTAAATAGGGCTTCTTCGAAAGAGAGCATCCAGACTCACTGGATGCTTTCTTTTGAAAAAGCAAGCCGCTTTTTCGAAAGTTCAACGTGCAGTCTAGACGCTCTCTTTCGAAAGAGCCTCTTTCGAAAGTATCTTTCGAAAGAGCCTCTTTTGAAAGAGGCTTGCAGTCTAGACATAGCCAGGGAGTGCAACACTACACAGGTTAAGACAGGAAGGCTACGTCTAGACTGGCATGATTTTCCGCAAATGCTTTTAACGGAAAAGTGTAGACACAGCCGAAGTGAAGAAAACTGCATCCGAGTGAATGTGGGAGAATTTCGGAAGAGAGGGATGCAATGGCTCCAAAGTGGAAGGTGCCACCTTAGTATGTGTACGAAGCTACCACAAGATCGTGCATCATAAAAGTAAGAAAAAAAAGGAAATGTAGGCTCTCCAGTTTGAGAAAGCTGCTAATGGGCTGTTCCGGTTTGTTTATCTAAAAGCTCTGTAGCCACGGAGCCTCCCCGCTCCCTTTGGCTCTGGTTCACTGTTTCCAGCCAAGGGGTTGCTGTGGGAAGCTTTCGATAAACAAACCTGAGCCGCCCTGTGCCAGGGTGCGGTCACAGAAGACCCCGTGGGGCCATTTCCCGGTGTCCTCATAAAACGGGGGGGGGGGAGCCTTTTCTGGGTAGGAGGCCCCTGACCTACAGAAAAATCAGTCGGGAGCTGTGCACAAGTGTGAAGGAAAAAGACAGTCCCCACCCACGTCCCCTCGCACACCAGAGCCTGCGGGGGCCCAGGCTAATAGATTTTGTGTGGTCCAGCAGCAGGGGAGTTGGAGTGCCAGCACGGGCTCCCCGTTGCAGGGGGTGGGGCTGATTCCCCCGGGGCCTTAGGTGCCCCACCCTTGTCATAAAACCTGCCTTCTTGCTCTCTCTCCGGGGCCCCTCCCACCCTGTCCTGCTCGGCCAGATCTTCTGGCCTCTCCTAGACAAAGCAGAGCTGAGATTCCCCTCCTCCCCCGCAAAGAATAATGCAGACACTGAATCACTTCAGCTCTGGGAAAGTGCAGTTCAAGGGTAGGCGCAGCACCCAGGAAACCTACCTCCAAATGGGATCAAAGCCCCAGATACGTCTTTCATGGGGTGAGGGTTTCACAGGTTGAAAGCACATTCAGGTAAGCCCCCTTTCACAATGAAAGGAGGATGTGCACACTGATTCTCCCCCCCCCCCCCGCCCACCACCACCTTACAATTATTTACAATCATTTTTATTAGGTACAAACGTTAGGATTTAAGTGGTTGCAAGTGAAAAAAGGCAGATCAAAGTAAGGTACAGAATTAAAGTAAAACACATAGACATAGCTAGCACCAACACACTAAAGCTCACTGCAAACTTACCCTAAAACTGTTCTTATTTCTAACAAACCTTCAAGTCAGAGACTTGGGTCCCCAGCGATCCTTTTGGGTGTGTCACGCCAGCTGCAGACAAACAGCCTGCTCTCTTCTCAGCTTAAATAGACTTTTTCCTTAGGTTGGAATCCTTTGTACTACAACCCCTCACCCCTTTTCCATGGAAGATTACCTGGTTAAACTGGTATAAGTTGGTCCGGTCACAAGCCTTTCCAGGACCAACCACAGCTCAAACTTACGAGACAAAACAAGGCTGTTGACAAGCCATAAGGTTGCCAGAGGAGATGGCTCTCATTTGCGCATTTAAAACCCTACAAAATTCCATCCAGCGTATTTCTAACTTTACATACAAGAATGATACATGCACCAAAACAAGACATACAGATCCAGCAGACTGTGACATTAAAATGGATAGGTTACATGAGCTATTTTCTCTAAAACATCGAGCAAGGGCGGCAGGTATCACAGGTGGGGGAAGGCTGGGGCCCGGGAGCCTGGGACCACACACTCTCCAGCCTCCCTGTGCTCCAGGGCCAGGGAGGCGGAAGCCAGGCATTGCCCCACCTCTCCATGATGCTGGGGGGGGGGGGGGCTGGCTAAGCTTCTATGCTGGCAGAGCCTGGGGGCAGGGGTGGGGCCTTGCCTCCCCCAGCCCTATCTTCATCCATTGCCCATGACTTTGAGCTATGCATGTCTGTATGCAAAAGACAATTTCACACAGCATGGGGCGGGGGGACCGTCACAGGCCCATTAACAGCTTGAGACCAGAAAGAAATTGCCATTTTGGATGCCCAGCAACTTAAATCCAGAACGCTGTCGGTTGTCAGCCTTCAGCTCACCGGATGCGATCTACAGCCAGGCTTCTTCTACCCGACAGCTTGAAGGTCTAATTCCGGGTGACGTCTATACTGCAACACTATTTTGAAATAACTTAGGGTATGTCTACACTAGAAAGTTAGTTCGAACTAACGTCCGTTAGTTCGAACTAACTTTCCTAGGCGCTACACTAGCGCTCCGCTAGTTCGAACTTAATTCGAACTAGCGGAGCGCTTAGTTCGAACTAGGTAAACCTCATTTTACGAGGACTAACGCCTAGTTCGAACTAGCTAGTTCGAACTAAGGGCTGTGTAGCCCTTTAGTTCGAACTAGTGGGAGGCTAGCCCTCCCCAGGTTTCCCTGGTGGCCACTCTGGCCAACACCAGGGAAACTCTATGCCCCCCTCCCGGCCCCGGACCCCTTAAAGGGGCACGGGCTGGCTACGGTGCCCGTGCCAGGTGCAAGCCTGCCAGCACCCAGCTAGCAGACCCTGCACCTGGCACGGCACAGAGCCACCCACCCGATGCCCCCCAGCCCACCCCCTCTTGCCGGGACCAGGCTGGCGGCTCCCGGGAGCTTGCCCTGGACCGCAAGAGGCGGGCACCTTCCTGGGCTAGTGCGGACATCGTGGACCTCGTCCACGATCTCCGCACTAGGCACAGGAAAGTGGCCGGCTAGGGCAGGAGAGCTGCCAGCCTGGCCACCCAGGACCAGGTGTGCATGAAAATCAAGGGGGTCCACTGAGACCCCCGACACTGAGCCCTGAGCTTACAATGGCCGTCCTGGGTCAGACCAAAGGTCCATCTAGCCCAGTAGCCTGTCTGCCGACAGCGGCCAACCCTAGGGACCCTGGAGGGGATGGACCGAAGACAATGACCAAGCCATTTGTCTCATGCCATCCCTCTCCAGCCTTCCACAAACTTTGGGCAGGGACACCACTCCTACCCTCTGGCTAATAGGACTCCATGGACCCAACCTCCATGACTTGATCTCACTTCCCTTTCAACTCTGTTCTAAGTTGTAGCCTTCACAGCCTCCTGCAGCAAGGAGTTCCGCAGGTTAACTATTTGCTTTGGGAAGAACAACAACTTTCTCTTACTAGTTTCAAGCCTGATACCCATTCCTTTCCTTTGGTGTCCTCTAGTCCTTCTTTAGGGGAACTCAGGAAGAACTTTTCTGAATGCACCCTCTCCACCCAACCCCTGCTTTTAGAGACCTCTATCCTGTCCCCCCTCCGTCTCCTCTTTTCTAAGCTGAACAGTCCCAGTCTCTGTAGCCTTTCTTCATCTGGGACCTGTTCCCAACCCCTGATCATGTTAGTTGCCCTCCCCTCTCCCAGCCTTTCTCTTCCCCTCTCCCACCTCCTTTTCCCAGTCTCCCCCAGTTTTGTTCAATAAAGACAGAGTCAATGTTGGAAGAAACGTTATCTTTATTTTGTACATCAATAAGAAGGGGGGCTAGGGAAGGGTAAGTGGAAGGAGGTGAGGGAGGAATGGGGTACGAGCCCCCGATGGGGAGGACTGGGCTGGCTCTGCGGGCTTCTGGGGGTGGAAGCTGTCCTGCAGCCCCCCAATTACTCCCTCTCCCCAGATGGCAGCCTGCGGCAAGTGCAGCCGGGCTGATGGCCGAGTGGTGTGATGTGCCCAGTGTGGGCACTCAGGGCACTCCAAGCCAGAACTTCTTTGCAAGCGGGGCACCCCTTAGAACTGTGTGTCCGGGGTGGGGGTCGGGACCCTTTAAGCGCAGCCCTCGGCTAGCCTGAGACAGTATCTCCATGCTCTAAGTCCTCCTTTTATGCCCTGCCGGCACTGCTTCCGGCCATCATTAAGCCCTGTTCAGAGTCCACTCAATGTGGACTTACTAGTTCGAACTAGCAAAACGCTAGTTCGAACTAGTTTTTAGTTCTAGATGCGTTAGTTCGAACTAGCTTAGTTCGAATTAACTAATTCGAACTAAGTTAGTTCGAACTAGCGCTGTAGTGTAGACGTACCCTATGTCCACGTCTGCGCAGCAGGCAGGTATTTCGAAATAGTAACAAAATACTGTCAAGCTAGAGGACTTCATATTCCGACTCCTGTAACCCTCACTGTGTGAGGAATAAGGGACGTTGGAGGAAGAGTGCTCTATTTTGAAAGAAGTGCTGAGTAGATGCTCCCTATTTCAAAATAAGCTACGCAATTGATGTAGCTCAATTTGCGTAGCTTATTTGGAGCTAAGCCCTGCACTGTAGACACATACCTTGTGTCCTGCTGAAATCAATGGAATTCAACGGGCATAAATGAGAGAAGAATCAGAGAGACTTCCTCTTTCACACAGGGCTAGGCACTAATGTCAGCTTCAGGTAAAACCAATGGGCTATGTCTAGACTGGCCAGTTTAATCAGCCACTTTTCTGGAAAAACTTGCCAGCTGTCTACACTGGCCACTTGAATTTCTGCAAAAGCACTGACTTCCTACTGTAAGAAGTCAGTGCTTCTTGCGGAAATACTATTCTGCTCCCATTTGGGCAAAAGTCCCTTTTGCGAAAAACTTTTGCGCGAAAGGGCCAGTGTAGACAGCTCAGATTAGTTTTGCGCAAAAAAGCCCCAATCGCGAAAATGGCGATCGGGGCTTTTTTGTGCAAAAGCGCGTCTAGATTGGCCAGGGACGCTTTTCCGCAAAAAGTGCTTTTGCAGAAAAGCATCTGTGCCAATCTAGACGCTCTTTTCCGAAAATGCTTTTAACGGAAAACTTTTCCGTTAAAAGCATTTCCGGAAAATCATGCCAGTCTAGACGTAGCCATGGTGTCCTGGAAAAAGCTAAGCCAAGCCCTTGTAGCCTCTCATTACATGTGAAGGCTGATTGGGGAGCTGTCTGCAATGAATTGGATGGAGGTCTAGGTTTCTAGTTGTCCCCATCAGAAGCGCTATCCAGCTAATTGGTGCTCCTGCTAGTCTCAGCCAAGTGGGCAGGGATGGAATGGGCCATGAAGGGGACATTCAGCCTCAGCTCCAAGATACAAAGTGGAAAGTGACTGTCTATGAAGGATTATTGCAGAAAGGGACCTAGCAGCCATAATGGAGCACAAGCTAAATATGAGTCAACAGTGTGACACTGGTGCAAGAAAGCAAACAGGATTCTAGGATGCATTAGCAGGAGCGTTGTGAGCAAGATACGAGAAGTCATTCTTCTGCTCTAATCTGCGCTGATTAGGCCTCAATTGGAGTATTGTGTCCAGTTCTGGGCACCACATTTCCAAAAAGATGTGGCAAAACTGGTGAGGGTCCATAGAAGAGAAACAAAAAACAATGAAAGGTTTAAAAATATGACCTGTGAGGGAAGACTGAAAGAATTGGGTTTGTTTAGTTTGGAAAAGAGAAGACAGAGCGGGGACATGATAGCAGCTTTCAAATACCTAAAAGGTTATTACAAGGAGCAGGGACAAAACTATTCTCCTCAACCTCTGAGGATAGGACAAGAAGCAATGGGCTGAAATTGCAGCAAGGAACGTTGAGGCTGAACTTTAGGAAAACCTTCCTGTCAGGGCAGTTCAGCACTGGAATAAATTGCATAGGGAGGTCGTGGGATCTCCATCATTGGAGATATTTAAGAGCAGGTTAGATAAACATCTCTCAGGGGTGACCTAGATGGTGCTTGGTCCTGCCGTGAGGCAGGGGACTGGACTTGATGATCTCCAGGTCCCTTTTAGTTCTAGGATTCTAGGATTCAATGCGGTTCACCTCAAATGAATTGGCTCTTGGGCCAGACCTTGCTGGTGTTGATCAGCAGCAGTGGAGCTAGACTCCGGCTGGCCCATTGTGAGAACGCTCGTACAAACGGCGCCCCGTTTGGCCATCCGCAGTGTAAATCCAGAAGACTTTAACAATTTACACCGCTTTATCTGAGGGCAGGTTTTACCCCAAAGAAAGTACTTGCCTCTGGCCACTTTCCCGAGCACTGGGAGAAAACAAAGCCAGCTGTCTAAGGCAGAAAAAGCCAGAACATGACTGACCAAGTCCCCTTCTCCCCCAGCCGTGTACCCACTTGCAGTAGCACAAATAGCAATTTTAGAACTATAATAAGACCCACTGAATTCCACATCTATTCGGGGAATACCCAGAGCACTGGCAGCAGAAGCAAGCTCGTTTTTCAGCAGGGAGGCTGGCAGGGCTGCATAGTTTCCCTCCCAGTTTTGAACCAGTGGATGTTAAAACGGGTGATGAGGCACAAGAGATAAAATAGCCACAAAAAAGAGCCCTGCTGTTGCGACCGCTCGCTCTTGGGAACTCCTTGTAAGGCTCCCTTCTGTGCGATGGGTTCCACTCGCGGCAGACATGACCGGTCAAAGTCCCGTTGGGCTGAATGGAGATCAGGAACCGTTCTGAACCATTTCCAGCAGTTTGAGAGAGGAGTCTATCCTGAAAGTTTCATGGGATGAGAAGCAAAACCAACCTTCGCTACATGAGACTGCTGAGCTGTAATTCATATGCCAATTTGACGTCATCAGAACGGGTCTGAATAGGGAGCGAGAATGGCTTTCTCATTATAAGAAGTAATTTTCCATTTCAGGTAGTATCACCTTCTTCTCCACATCCGCCCTGATTCAATTAGTGCTGGAGTAACATTCCCATCTCTGTACCCCTGCCATCTGTTTCTTTTTCTTTCACTTCATGCCTCTGATAAAGTGAGTCGCAACTCATGGAATCTAATACCTTAATAAAATTTTTAGTCTTTAAAGTGCCAGCAGACTCCTTGGTGTTTTTGCAAAAATCTTCTTGAAAGGATCTCATCCTGTGTTAGCCTGGAACCTATTAGAGTAACGGCATTAGAAAGCCAGGACCCAACTTGTTGCTGTAAATCAGCCCCTTCCCCCAAAAACTAATAAAACTGCTACCACTGCCATCAGCTGGGAATCTGACCTCCAAGTTTCGATCCAACCTCAGTAACGGCATTCTCCACTGAGTTATGCAGGTGTGATTCAAAAGTGGAGAATCAGGCCTTTGGATGGTAAGATTTTCAGTGCGGGGACTGCCCTTGGTAGGGATTTGCACAGGATCTTGCCCAATAGGGTCCTCAACTGGTGTTCCCGGTAAGCCAAGTGCTCGTGCGGCCATTCAGGAGAGAGTCAAATGCCCCCCAGCTGATTAGTAGAGCACCCACAGCTAGGTTTGTGTTTCTCTGGGTGGTGAATTTGCACACAAAATTTTATTGCACACGTAGATGAAAAATTCCACACGTGGATGGAAAAGATTAGAGGGAACACTGTCCTCAACCCATATATGAACACTATGTGATCATTAACCACCATGCTCAGGAGTGGCCTGAGGATGGCTGCGGCAGCTGGCGCCCTAGGCGGAAGGTGCGATCGGCATCCCCGCCTGCTTGGCCGACAATGGCCATGATGTAATCACGGGGCGCCAAGGCACCCTGTGACGTCATCATCGGGCGCCCGGGCCGGCGGCGCCCTAGGCAACTATCTAGTCTGCCTAAGCTCACGGGCCGCCCCTGACCATGCTACATGTCTAGCTAAAGCCCATTGCTTTGATCCCTAGTCAACTCCAGTGGGTGCTAGGCTGGAAGTCTATGTTGCTGGTGGTTGTGGTGCTGCTGCTCTCTCTGCCCCAGCGCCCCCCCCCCCCCCCACCAGTTTGGATCCTGCCAAGGATAGCTTCTTTGCTACCTCCCTTTTCATTTGGTGTCCAAAGGCAACTGTTCTGGCGCATGCCAGGGAGGGATCTCAGACATCCGCGGAGGGACGAGGGGGTGTCGGCAGCGATGCATGCCCCACATAACTGTATGGGAAGGGGGTGGGAGTGGGAATCGGCTCCTGTTTAAGGAATCCATCATTCCTGCCCAAGCCTACAGGCATTTCCTGAAGCAGGCTCGGGACGTGGTATATTTAGCTTTAATAGATACGTTCTGCTAGGCATTCGCACCAGGGAAGCAGTCTGGTAAAGGCCGAGAGGCTAAAGGGCAGGGACGCGCATGCAGGAGGCATTGGGTCTATTAACACTCTAGCCCCCACCAGAGAACATAACTAGAGCAGGGGATTTGCCTTCCACCTGGCGAGGGCATTGCCCTTCTGGAGAGTCCTAAGGCAAGTAAACCAGAGGCTCCTAATATTGCTCCCATTGGCTTCAGCAGGAGCATACTTTATGCTTCACAAAGAGCACCCCTGAAATGCAGCCCCCTCTGGGGCGGAGCAGCGATCAGCCCCTAGAACAAGTTCAGCAGAGAGGAGAGGGAGAGTTCAGGCTAAGGGCAGGTGTATGAAATCCAGTCCTTGAAAAAAGTACCAGGGAACTCGAGGAGCCTCATTATCCACACAGCTAACACTGGCGTGTCGAGCCTGCGTTCTAGGCAGCTGCAAATCTCAGCAGCCATGTGGCTGAAGTTCTCTGCCCGGGAGGGTTTAAATAGATGCCAGAAGGACTCATTTGGCCCTATGGTACTAAGGGTTTAAATAGACCCCAGATATTTAAATCATATTGAAATAAGGTCCGACATCCAATAGGATCCTGAAGCATTTCCATGAGCCAATCACTGATTTAACATCTCTCCCTCATCCATTTAGTCTCTCATTTCTCCTCCTGGAGAAATGCAGCCAGTTCTGGGATGGCACGCAGCCGCTGTTTAACAGCACACAGCAGTACTATGCAAGTAAAGACCACCGACGTAACTAAAAGTACAGGGGCTGAGATGCTAGTGTGGCAGAATGGAACCAGCCAAACTGGACTTTGGTTTGACCATATTTAGTACCACTCCCCCCAGTTTCAAAAGGGACATGAGCTAAGTAGCGCTAGGAAGAGGCCAGGCTCAGATACTTACAGCTCAAATGAAAGACAGCATGCAGAGCCGCACAGCGCCCCGAACCACAGGAGGGTACCCATTTCGAAATAAGGGAAGACAACACAATGCTGCTGAGGTCCCATCCCGTCCAGAAGCCCCCGGGCTTTCTTTGAGCATTTCACAGCCCCGTATTGGGCAGCTTAATGCAGGAGGTGAGACACACTCCTCACCCAGGAAGGCCAGCAGCTCGGACAGCTGAGTCGCTGGGGCAAGCGCCTCTCCGCCCTTAGGAGTGACCGAGCCGACGATAATGAGAGTCCTCCCGTGGACTTGGATGGGCTCCCGATCCGGCCCTCGCTGCATGCGTGCAAACGCCAGCCTTCCTTCTCTCATTGTAACAACCGGCCACAACCTTTTCCCCTTCAGCAACATTCCCAGCCTTGCGGCAGGGCAGCCAGCTTTCACTTGGGTGAGATACATCCCGAAAGGAGGGATGTCTAATAACCCTTAATGACAGCAGCCGTGCCGCAGGCTGCGTACTGAGAGAATGAGGGATGGTTATAGGAGTCAATGTTATTTGCCAGGGCCAGGACCTTGTTTCACTCACCCAGGCCCTCCCTAGCAATAAGATCCAGTCCTCAGAGCACTTTTTCCAGCCTTCGCCCTCTGGGCATTTTACTGAGATGGAGACATCTCATTATCTGTGGTTTTGCAGCTGGGGAAAGTGAAGTGCAGCAGGCGACCAGCCTAGCCTGGGGCCACGGAGCCCGGCACTGACAGAGAAGAGAATCAAATTCAGCTCCCCCGGTTCCCAGTGCCATGCGCGCCTCACTCCATACAAATGTGTCAAGCAGCACTGGGGGGGAGGGGCACGCTGCTTATTGAGTCAGGCGCTTTGTCTGCAGGAACAGAGAGACGGTCCATAAGTCACAGATCTCCCCACTCCCCGCTGGCAGCCTCCCCCACTCAGTCTGGGGACAGCAGAGTGATCCCAACCCAGACGGAGTTCCTGGGGCAGAAAGTCGTGCGAGGAAGCATTACAAGTGCACCCTCACCTTCCGTGCTGGACACCCTGCGCCTGGGAGCTGCCCTGCCAGATCACTCCCTTCCCGTCCAAGCCTGGGACTTTGGAGCTTCAGTGGGGCTGGGTGGAAGCAGGGAGACGTGTCCTCTCGCTGAGGGCTGGCCCTACCATGAGGCAAGGTGAGGCGGCCGCCTCAGGTGCCAGACAGTGGGGGGGCTCGGCTAAGACCCAAAGTGGAGAAAATTGTGTCTGCTGCTGGTGCGTATGTAGGTAGCAGAGCAGTCCCAGGAGAGGAGTAGAACAGGAAGAAGGCAGAATCGAGAGCTTTCAACGTTTTGGCCCAAGCGAGGGGCTATGGGGGCATCATTTGAGCTCCCCGCCTCAGGTGCCAAAATGTTGTGGGCCGGCCCTGTGGCCCCTTGACATGCACTGGACCAGTGTTTCTCAGCCAGTGGTACGATTCCCCTTGGGGTACTCAAGAGACATCTGGGGGGGTACATCAACATCTGAAATTTGGAGAAAACTGAATTTTTGTTTTAAGTATTACAGCACTTGATTATTTTTTACTTTTTACACCCAAAAATATCATTGCCCGCCCAGCTACGATTAAGTTGTTTAAACAAATGTGTTTGCAATGGTAGAAAAAAAAATTGTGTCTGAAAACTGTAGGTATGGGGGGGTAACATTTTTTTTTAAAAAGGGTACTTTATTAAAAAAAAGTTGAGAAACACTGACCTGGAGCCTTTGGAGGGCGGGAGCCGAAAGCCAGTTCTTTAACTGGCAGTAGAACGGGGCCATAGGAGCCATGGCAGGCTCTTGGAAGAGGCTGGGAGCAAGGATGGAAAAGGCTATTGAAAACCCCCTCATCTCTCACCCCGTAGCACAGGGAGTTTTGAATGACTGGTCATAACCTACTACTGGGGGGTGGAATGTCGGGCGCTGGGTCTCGTTGCTGCGGGGGATCAGGTGACCCGTGGGGGTGCCAAGACAGTGACCTGCCTGTCCTGGTACCGCAGACTGCACAGAGCCCAGAAGCAGCCAGCAGCAGGCCCAGCTCCTAGAATGGGGGTGGGGGAGCACACAGGGCTTCATGCATTGCCCCTGCCCTGAGCACTAGCTCCGCACTCCCACTGGCTGGGAACTGGCTGCTTCTGGGGCGCAGCAAGGTCTGTGGTGCCAGGAGAGGCAGGAATCTGCCTTAGCACCCCCACTGCACCACTGACCGGGAGCCACTCAAGGAAAGCCCCTCCTGTCCCAGCCCTGCCCCCACAAAGTCCAAGCCCCCTCCTGCCCTCCAAGTTCTGTTGGGTGGGGGCAGCAACAATTTTCTTCAACTGGGTCATGAGGAAAAAAGTTTGACACCCGCTGTCCTAGGGTGCCCCTGGCTGAGCTATGTGGACAGGAGAGTGCGTGGGGTTAGCGAACGGGCTGGCAAGTCAGAGGCCCTCCATTTGCCATCGCTGGTGCAGGGCAGCCAAAGTTCGATTTGCAAAGGTGCCGTGTAGCCAGGCCTCTCCCTTAGGCTAAAGATCTGCAGTGGTGTTGAACACCTGCTGCTGCCATGTGCTCCTGGCCTGGCTAAGCAGCCTCCTTCCAGAGCACACGTGACCGTGACCACCCGGCGCACAGGAAGGCCGTCCCCATGCGTCATGACAGCTGCCATGTGCCCACGAGGGTGCTTTTCCTTTGTCTTCCAGCGGCTTTTCCAGCCTAGAGTGAAACACAGGCGGGCAGGGCCTGGCTTTCCCTTCTGCGCCAGTTGACAGCAGCTTTTCTCCTGCCGCTCTGCATCAGTAGCTGGAAGAGGCACCGACTTAGCAAGGCGCTGCCTGCTGCTGCTGCAGAATGGGGTCATTGTCAGCAAAAATTCTGCCCCAGAGGGTTGATCTTCAGCGAAACACAGGCCCAGTGGTGGGTTGTGCAACCCCGTTTGCTCTTAAAACACTGGCCCCATTGTCCTCCCTCCTTAGAATTCGCCGGTGTCTGGTTGAACATGGACGAGTTTGCTTCTCCCTGAGCCAATGCAGACGTGAGAGTCCCCAGTCAAAAGCACTTCGGGGCGGGATATCAATAGCTCTGGGCTTGGGATCTAGTCACCTGCTAACAGAACATGCGCTCCCCTCCGCCCCCCTCCTCCAGGCAGCTCAGCTGAGCACAGGCTCCTGTATATGGGAGCCTCAACAAACACCTCCGCTTGCCGCTGCCTTTGTGGGCCACAGCTGAGAACAGCTAGGTGCCTGGGGGGTGAAAAGGCACCACCATTCACACCCCTGAAAACTAACCACAAATCTACAGCGGTATTGGGAGTTAGGGACCTGAAAACCTTTGTGGCCAGCCACCTAGACAGTCACCCGCACAGATATGACTCGCAGTGCAGAATCAACCACCAGTCGTGTGTTTTTACTGATTACCCCTAGCAGGACGGCTCCCGCGCTGTTATCCTGAAACCCAGAATCAAAGGGCAGCTGTTTTTCTCAGATTAAGGCAGCTGTGTCCCAAGGTCACCCCCTCCAGCGCACGCCCTC
Source organism: Pelodiscus sinensis (assembly GCF_049634645.1). Taxonomy (NCBI): domain Eukaryota; kingdom Metazoa; phylum Chordata; order Testudines; family Trionychidae; genus Pelodiscus; species Pelodiscus sinensis. The sequence continues at coordinate 15,353,039 of NC_134733.1, read as the reverse complement.
ATGGCACGGGGTAGCCCTGCAGCATCTCTTGGGGGGATCCCCTCTGCCTTCTGCTCATGGGATGGTGTTGATCAGGGGGTCCAGCCACATCCCCAAGTCACTCAAAAAATTTAACCCTTTCCAGGATAACAAAAATCCACACAAATGGAAGGTTTTTCTGCCCCTCTTGGGCAACTCTTCTGGCCACCTCTGGGCAATCTGTAAGCCTTCCCTGCTTTGTTACGGAGTGCTAACCCCCACCTGCTCTTCCTGGAGGGCCTTTTGCTCTCTGCCACTCATTGGCGCTCCCTGCCCTTTAAACACCATTTAATGTCCCTCCTAGGGAATAATCAGCTAATCGACTAGTCACTGGAATTCCCATCGACTAGTTGAGAAGAGGGGGAAACTGCAGAGCCGCAGCGGGTTTAGCTGCAGGCCCCAGGAGCTAACTCCACTGCAGCTCTGGCGGCACTTAATACATTTCAAAAAGCACAAGCGCAGAGGGCAGGGCCTGGGCGCGAGCCGGGAATCAGCCGAATCCTGGCTTGTGCCTGGTCCCCCGCTGCGCCTCTGCCTCTCCAACCTCCCCCGCCCCCAGAGATGGTGCTGATGGGAACCGGCTTTTAAACCGGCTCCCCCCAGCACCGGCTCCTGCTCCCCTCTGCTTGCTGCCTCTCTCTGATAGAGGCAGCAAGGGGGGGGTGAGGAAGTGACTAGTCGAGTCACTAGTCAACTATTCGATAAGCTCGATAATGATGCTTCTCGGATAGTCGACTAGTCGCTTACATCCCTACTCCTGGCCATAGCACAGTTGCTCCTTGTGCTCCCTTAGTGGAACATGACCACCCAGGACTTTCTCCATGGACATGGGATTTCAGAATGGTTCCCTTCCCGAGGACGTCCTGATAGCCCCGAACTCAGGGCCCTTCACAGGACCCTAAGCTGCTTCCTGTCGTTTTTCCTCCTAACTTCGCTCAGCCCTTCTGTAATGGGTTTGTGATTCACCGTTGCAGCGCCTCCTGCTGGTCATTCCGGGAATTAGCTCTGTGCTCAGAAGGGTGCCCCCTTGCTGGCCGGTGCCTCGCCCAATGCTGCTCCATGCTCTCACCATGCTTTGTTCTGGACCCGCATCGCTCCCCAGATCATGGCATCCTCTTTAGGACACTGCCCTCCGGCAGTGCCCCCCACACGGGCTTCTCACCCCCTTTCCATGGGTGAGAAACCACACTCCACAGTGCAGCTAGCAGCAGTAGAAGGGACTCAGGTCCTCTCACTACTCTGGGTCCTGGCCCAGAGACCCTCTGGCAGCAGCCTTGTCCTGCCCTCCTCTCTCCCCTTTAACTGCCTCATGCTCCCTGGCCACTTCCCCTATGACCCCTGCACTGCCCTGGCACTTGTGTCAAGACCACAGCCCAACAGGTGTCAGCTGGAGCCTCCCCTGAGCCTGTCCAGCACTGCTGTCGCTAAGGTGCTTCCCTGGGGACTGGCCCTGCATCTTCTCTGGTCAGGCCCCAACTACCCACTGCTCTGCTTAGCAGCTCTTTATAAACAGGGCTTCCCTAGCAAGCCGCTTTCTTATTGGCTCCCTCTAAGCCCTTCCCTGAGTGGCCAGGGCTCTGCGCAGGCTCCCTCCAGCCTGCTTTATCCCCTTCTGGCCAGAGTGGGACAGCCGCCCCACTACACCTTCCTACACTCCTGCAGTCCCAGAATCCCCTTCATCTGCCCCATGTAAGGACACAGACTAGTGGGTCACGGTTGGGGCTGGGGCTAAGACTGGCCCCTGCCCAGGTTTTCCCTGGGCATGTCCCTGTTTTGAAGGAGCTGTCCTGCGATGTCTGTCAGGGTGCTCAGTTCACACTGCCAGCTGGCCAGTTTGATGGACTCGGGAACATCTCCTATGTCCCAGCTTTGGTACCATAAAGGTGGCCCCTTCAGACAGGTTCCTCTCTCCTTAAAGGGCCAGCCACCCTGTGGCAAGCAGCATTTTGGACCACCACCGACGGAGGCAACCTTGACAGCATGGAAACACGGGGCGAACCAACTGCCTGGCACGCAAAATAAATGTTATTCGTGCATCTGAGGAGAGACCAAGACTGGATTAGTGAAGAGAAACCAAGGAGACTGGGAACAGCCAACGTAAAGGGCTGTGGCGAGGGGAGAAAAGGTTATTGGTGGCACTAAATGAGAGAAAAAAATTCGGAGGCAGAGCTGCAGGTTAAGAAGGTGAAGGGGTTTTGAAGTGTTTGGCCTCTACATGCAGAATGGGTCGGATAGCAGGTGATTCTCAGAGGACAGGAGCATTTGGAAGATGTAACCGGACTCCTGGAGGGAATTTGGATGAGTCAGGCTGAAGGCTTTGGCTCAGAGTGGAATGATGGCCAAGAGAGGGGTTTGCCGGTACGTCTACACAGCAGGGCTTAACTCAAAATAAGCTACTCAAATTGAGCTATGTCAATTATGTAGTGTATTTCGAAATTGGGAGCATCTACGCAGCATTTTTTTCTAAATAGTGCACTCTTCCTCCGACTTCCCATACTCCTCATACAATGAGGGTTACAGGAGTCGGAGTAAGAAGTCCTCCAGCTTTACAGTATTTCAACATTATTAACAAATAACTGCCTGCTGTGTAGACACAGACTAAATTATTTCAAAATAATGCTGGTTATGTCAAAATAATGTTGCTGTGTAGACTACCCTATCTGTATATGGCTTAAGCTGCAGTCTGCTGTTGTCTCCTAGCCTTAGCAGGACAGAGCAGGATCAAGGCAAATAACAGAGTAAAAGCTCTGTTATCCGGCACTCACTTAACCAGAAAGCTCAATGAACTAGCATTTCTGCTATTTTCCAATACAAACCTTCAGTCTAGTAAGTGGGACTAGTACACAACCCAGCATCAGGGGTGGTGCGTGGAGTGGGGGGCAGAGAGTGCAGGGAGGGAGCAACCTGGCCACACCCCGCTCCGCTTGTGGCTCCCAGTTGTGACAGGGAGGGCTTGCGAGAAGGGGTGGAACCACCCCCGCACTCACCAGAGTCAGGGAGTGGAGTGAGGCGGCTGGAAGCCGGTGGAGCAGAGTGGGCTGGGGAAAGGTTGCTGCCCCCTGCTGCAGGTGCCAGGCTCCCTGCTAGTCCCAGGGGCCATGTTGCTGGTGGGAGAGGGCTTGGGGAAAGGGTGGAGTGGGGGGTAAGATGGGGCAGGAAGAGGCAGGGCCTGGGGTGAGGGGGCGGGTAGAGCAGCGCTGGTGGAAGAGGCAGTTCCCGGGCCCCGCACCATCCTAAGAATGTCTTTCCCGTGAGCTGGGGTGGAGTCATGTGAGGGGCTGGTCACGTGGCTGATGCCCACCTTGTGTCCCTCCCCAGTAGATGCCTATGTCCAGCAGGTTATGCAGTGGCACAGTCTGCACCCTACGGCTGTGTCTACACTGCACCCCTTTTCCGGAAAAGGGATGCTGTGTAGACACAGCCTACTCGTATGCAAAAGAGAAAGAAAACAAGCAGGGAAGCTGAAACCAGGGATTTATTTAAAAAAGCAGCTTCCAGGGGGTGTCATGGGGTCCTTATCACCAGGGGCGGCTATAGGGCAAGGCGAGCGGGGCGGCCACCCCAGGCCCCGTTCTTCAAGAAACCCCACGCATGCGCCGTGGCAAAGGGGGGCCCTGCAAAATGATCATCTGCCCCTGCTTACCACTCTTACAAATTCAGCCCAATCTCATACCCCTTCTACAATGATCCTTGATAATGATGATCCCGAGGCCCCAAGTGCCTTCTGAATCATCAAAGAAAGACTAAATCATGTTCAGCACAGTTTTAGGACTAAGTATAGTTTTTGTGATCTGGGTGTAGGCCGGGAACTGCCCATAGTGTTATGTAGCGTCCTAAGATAACTTAGGTATTCACAGTAAAGGTGTCATTACACTAAGCGTTTCAAGAAACCAGTCACTCTGTAGTGCAGTGAGTGTATGTGTCCTGTTTTATACTTTGTTGGATTCTACTTCTTTGAAAACCGGTATTCCATGGGTAAAGTGAAACTCTCAGTTAACCAGAACATTCATTTAACCAGCACCCCCCATACTCTCAACATGCCAGATAACAGAGCTGTTACTGTATTACTGTAGCCCCATTGTTGGAAGCTTTTAACAACATGTTGGACAAACAGTTTCCTGCTTCGGGGCGAGGGGGGCTAATGCATGTGATCTCTTGAGGTGCCTTCCAGCCCTCCACTGCAATGCTGCATCCTCAATCACTGTGATCAATTAACTGGTAGTTATGTAAACATATGATACAGGCAGAGAAAGGGAGCCGGCAGGTGAGTGGTATTTTAGCTCAATACCACCCACAAACCTCAACTAACATGACATTTCTACTCATGTGATCAGCAGTGAAATAGGTTAACAAGGCTGGCATTTAATTGAAAGGGTACCATCCAACCTCAGCGTTAGCACAGCCATGATATGAATGGGCCACGTCACACTTCTCCTAGCTGTTGTTTCAGCTTATGTTTGCAGACTCCAAGATAAGCTTAGTCCCACGCTTGCAGTTAAAGACTCACAATTTCTTGCTTTGAAAATTCTCCATTCCATGCATTGCCTTGATTAGCAGGCAGGTCTGGTTCTAGGCAGAGGTGCTGAGAAGGTTGGAATTTAATACTGAATTCTAAAAGTGTCTGTACATTTTTTCTTAAAAGGCTTTTTCTATCCTCCACAATCCAGCCTCGGAATCCAGCCCCAGCTTGCACTTTTTAAATTGCCAGATTTACTGTTCCACGGCTTTGCCTTTGGGTAGAAAGATGATCGCGAGGATGCTCGTAACCATGGGGCCATGTCAAGTGAATACATACCCATCACACGGGAGGATAGACAGATATAAAAAGCAAACTAACAGGATAATAAAGGGGTAAAGGCAGAAATTTTAGTTGTTAAAATTCCCGGGTTTGTAATCCGTTTGCACCACAACCTTATGGTTTTAATTAATTTCTCTCCATTTTTTTTTTTAAAGAAACACACCGAGATTAAAACTCACCATTCATAAAATGCATCTGCCCAGCAGAGCTGAGACTGGGCTGAGCCTTCCAGGGGCTACCGCAATGTTAACTATTACAACACAGGTTTCTGGGGGTGGACGTGTTAGCCAGTTTCAGACAAAACGAGGAGGCCTGTGGCACCATAAAGACTACATCAGCTTTCAAGGGGGGGAGCCCACTTCAGCAGATGTTTTTTTGTTAACACGCAAGCGGTGGGCCTGATGCAAAGCCTGTGAAAGTCAAAGAAGTGACTCTCATTAGTACTTGTAAGCAGGGCCGCTGATGGGGGCGGAGGGTGGGAAGAGGCAGCTGCCCCTAAGTTGGAGCCCTGGGCCCTTGGGCTGCCAGACCCCACAGCAGTGGTGCTGAAGAGCTGGGGGGGAGGGCACTAGCCCCAGCCCTGCCTCCTTCTGCTCAAGACTCTGCCCCTTCTAGGGGGCAGGAAGCCAGCTCCTCCCATGACCCAGCAAAGTCTGACTGTAAGTGCAGTAGCACATACAGTCCGTCCTAGACCAGGGCTCCATTATGCCAGGGGCTGTACAAACATAGAACAGGGAGTCCCTGCCTCAGAAAGCTTGCAAGAGAACACTGCCCATGGCCTCCGTACAGCTCAGGCTAATCCCGCTTGATAGTTACAGGTCTCTAAACTGTGCATTTCACTGAGCACTCACCTGTTCAGTAGACTCTAATGCAAAGATTGGCAAGCTGTGCCTGAAGGCTGCATGCAGCCCACCGGGACTCTGTGTGTAGAACACAAGACATTTTGTGCACTGTTGGCCACATGCAAGATTTTGCTGGTTTTTGTTCCTATACTTGTTTTTCCCTACGGCTGTGTCTAGACTGACCAGTTTTTCCGGAAAATCAGCAGCTTTTCCGGAAAAACTTGCCAGCTTCTACACTGGCCGCTTGACTTTCCACAAAAGCACTGACTTCCTCCTGTAATAAATCAGTGCTTTTTGCGAAAATACTATGCTGCTCCCATTCGGGCAAAAGTCTTTTTCCAAAAGACTTTTGCACAAAAGGGCCAGTGTAGACAGCAGAGATTTCTTTTCCACAAAAAAGCCCCAATCGCGAAAATGGCGATCGGGGCTTTTTTTGTGGAAAAGCGTGTCTAGACTGGCCACGGACGCTTTTACGCAAAAAGTGCTTTTGCGGAAAAGCGTCCTGCCAATCTAGACGCTCTTTTCCGAAAAATCATGCCAGTCTAGACGTAGCCTACTGGTTTACTGAAGTGACACACAACGAAAAACATGTGAAGTGAGGCACGTGTGCTTATTGCCCACAACATTGATTGGGAGAGCCATGTGCTCCCTCTGTATCCAGTGAAAGCGTTGCTAAATTTCAGTCGGCACGCCCGGCAAATTCTAGGTACGCAAGCACAGTGAGCAAAACTACCCTGTCCCAGGAGACTGTCTTGGTTACGACAATCTTGCAGCCCACTGAGATGGAGGGCCACTCACATGGTCCACTCACTGGCCTAGGTTACCCCTCACTGCTCCAATGGCTAACAAAGTCTACTGAATAGGTAAACACTGGGTATGTCTATGCCACAGTGGTAGTGCTTCAGTGTAGACACAACAGGGGGTTTCCCGTTGTTGTAGTTAATCCATCTCCTGGAGAGGTGGCAGCATGGCCCACAAAAGAATTCTTCATCAACCAGACCTACTTCTCTCGAGGTGTGGGTTTTCACTGCTGAGACATAGCTATGCCAGTGTATGTTCTCAGTGTCAAACAGCTCATAGTTTTGGGCTAGAGAAGAGGCACCAGAGACAGCATGCTTTTTGAGAATGATGCTTTTTGGGAATGGTGGGCAAAATTAACTGGAGATGCTGCTCTGCTGTGTGTTGTGAATGGTACATAAAACATAGCTCAACAGCTTGCAAAATGACTGTCCCAGACATTGTCCCAGACAATGACTTGAGATTTATACTCGTTAGATCCTCAGGTGGTGAAGATCCTCAGGTGGTGAAGTCAATGTAGATGGAAGGCAAACGCACGTGCCACAAAGAGACAAAGCCAGAGCCCCTTGTAAACATATTTAATAGTTTTCAAACTTTATTTCATGGTGATTGACAAAAGACACAAGTTAGTAATGGTTATATCATGCTGCTCCTCTACTGTGCATTGCCCTTCAGAATTCATACAGCAGTTCACAATGGTCATTAATTTATCCTAAAAATGAAGCCACATGGACAGACACATTGTAAAAAATAGCCAATCAAAAAAAAAATCAAAACCGAATGTCGTTTTGTACATCGGCATTATAAATGCTATTCAAAATAAAGCCGAAGTTAAGTGCATGGCCCCTAGGGAGCGCTGCTGAATCAGATGGCGAGTCAAGAGGCTTGACAACAAGGACACAATGTTTTGTTTTAAGGCATTTCCAAGCCCCAGCAAAAGCAGACAGCATTTGGTTTTGCAGTGACCTTGGCTTTGTTTTAGTGGCATTCCGGGAAGTTAGCAGCTAACCCTGTGCACATCCCTCTCCCTCGGGTTGGAATCTTCAGCCCTTAACTGTAACTCAGGCGCCTGCACAGTCCAGCTAGAAGCTAGGTGTTCAAAATACAGGAGAGTTTTGCATTTCCGCCTTACCTCCCCTCCCCCGCCCTCGTTAGCCTCTAGCAACCGACACAATGTGGTTGAAGTCCAGTAGTCAGTTTGCTTTACAACACAATCACATTACTCTCCGACAGAAACCACGATAGATTTACAGTCGCCACTTAAAATGTGGTATTGCCACACACAAGAAAATACTGGAATCTCCATTGTAGCTCACAGAAGGTCATGATCTCCACTGAGTCATTAACCACTATGGGTTTTTATAGGGAAAGCAGCAACGTAGGCGTAGATTTCCACCAGGAAAAATACATCCGTGTCTTGCCTGCTGGCACATGAAACCATGGCTGATCAGGTGGGATGCGGTTTTTTGTTTAAGTGGGATCAGGTCAATAAAGCTAGGCAGGGAAAAGAAGGAACATCAGGCAAGGAAAATCAAACCAGCCCTCAATTGTTTCCTGCTCCAAAAGGAAGAGAATCCCAAATCCATGTCTGGGCATCTTTTATGACATGGGACATTTTCTAGTCCAGGTGTACATGGTGTGCTGAGGTCTGACTTTAGAAAGAAACTGCACCCATCCTTGCTGTGAAAGGAGGGAGGGGTTAAAAGGTATGTCCGTCTCCTTCACCTCCCGTCTTCAGATCTCACTCCAAGAAAAACAGCTGGTTTTCCTGGCTCAGACTTCAGCCCAGAGAAATGTTATTTTCTGCGGGGAGGGAGAACCAGCAGGTAGGCCAGAAAACTGCCAAATGGTGGCACCTCATCTCACTTTATAAGAGGCAGGATCATGCAAATTAATGCCCCCTAAAGTGGGCTTATCCCACTGTAAAGCAAAATCCACCTTGCCCGGGGGGGGGGGGGGGGGGGAGGGGAAGATGTGTTGCCCTAGTTCCCACCAGTGAGTCCTTCCCACAATGAAACTGAACATAGCAAGTCTAAGGTAATCAGAAAGCAAGTGTGAATAATAGGGACGCTTTTGGAGGAGGTTGGGGTGGGGGATAGTTGTGTATATAAGACAAAGCCCCTGCTATCTGGATGGCCCAGATAATATCAGGACAGCCGGTCACCCTAAGCAGGTCAGTCCTCTTCAGCATCTTGGTCCTTTTTTCTTAAGCCCGGGGGCTTTTTTCCCTTACGACAGAATCGGCATTTGCATACAAACGTATACATGTAAGTAGACACACACACGCACACTGGGTTTGGAGCTGGCATTACAGTATTTGCATCGGACAAATTTTTACAAGGAATGATTTGCATTGTGGAAAACAAAAATAACTTTAAAAGAAAAAACCTGCTGCACCGTCTGTGGCCGATATAGTCTGGGCCTTATCTTGTTCCCCACTGAAGTTACGGTTTGTGTCATGGTTGTGTCTAGGGGCATTGGCCAGGTTCCCCGGTTATGCTGGCTGTTGTACAAATATGAAGTCAGTGGCCAAACACCCATTAGCTTTCAAGGCGTGTAAGCAGAAATCCTTAGGACAGCTGGTCCGAAAGCATCATGCCTGTAAATAGAGGACATGGATGCTTCAAATGGATGACAGAGGAAAAGGGCCTCCTACTGTGCCTTTAAATCTTGTCAACTGACTGGGAGCGGGCGAGCTTCGTGGGCTTGAGCGCCCGGCATCCAGCATACTTTGCAACGTTCCCACTGGCACAAGAAAGGGCAGGTTTTGGTAAACAGCAAAGACTCTTGGAAAGCACAGCAAGGCCAAGGGGGCGGTTGGGACATGTCTGGATAAAAATAAAGCCTGGAAATACGTTTCCCAGCTGCTTCTGCGCGCATCCAGGCGGGCGTGTGATTAACGCACAAAGACGCTGCCACCCCTCTGCAGCCAAATTGATTTAAAAAAAAAAACAAAAAACCAACTTCAGTCCAGTGAGGAGTCAAGGAGGCCCAGAGCGATGCCTCCCAACCTGCTACGAGCCAACCTTGGTCTTATCTTCCAGCAAGTGGCGTTCACAAAGAAAACACTGGAGATCCTCGCACGCTGATGTCACTCGCAGAGAGGGAAGAACGGGGCGGATACGAAGTCTGGACAAGACTTGGTAGATCTTGGCCCAAACACAGCGGGATGTCCCCCTCCCCTGAATGGCGGCTCCTCTGCTCAGCCGGGACTGAAGGAAGCGGCGGGTGGACAAGGCCTGAGATTGCCAAACGCCAATTCCCCACAGGCCACAGATCTTGCCAGCGCCATGATCCTTGGTGTTTTCCTCCCCCTCGTGAGTGTGAACAAGACCCAACCAAAAAACTAAAAATAAAACTGGGGTAGAGGGGGGAGCGGCTTCAAGTATGAATGACATTTACAATGAAGGAGGCTAGGCGGGGTTTGTTTCTCAGTCACTTCCTGGAGATGTGGTTCAGGGCGCGTTCCGTGTTCCTGCAGCTCAGAGTTCGACTGACGTGGAGACACTGCAACCAACCAACCAACCAAAAACCAACAAAAAAAGGTGTCTCCTCCCCCTTTCTCCCTCATCCCCCCCCCAAAATATAAAAAGCAATAAGTTTACAAAAATAGAAAATAATTACAGCAATAGGCAGGAGGGGGAGGGGGAAGGAAGCTCCCCCAGGGGTTTATTTGGCTGAGCAGTGTAATATCGTCGGGTTGTTTAAAGCGTCCTCCACCAGATGCAGTTCTTGGCGGTCGACTATCACGTCCCTTATGCAGCCAATGAAGCCGGTGCTGTAGGCCTTGGGCAGCTTGTGAGCTACGCTGAGCTTCTCTATTCCCCCTGCAAGAGACGGCACGGAAAGATCAGGTGGGGGCACTGGCTGCAGAGGAAAACGACTTTTCCCACCCTGGCGCTTGTGTAGTGCTGCCTGTGGTGCCCCATGGCCGAGGATTCCTTCCTGACCCCTCAGCTAGGAGCAGTCGGTGCCAGGAAGCTTCAGAGTGAAGCCGTGAAACGGAAAAGGTAATTACCCGAACTGGGTGAAATGTTTCACCTGAAAGTTTTCCTGGCTATTTGTTTGCACGTAAACGTCAAATCCTGGTGAAAAAAATGTCCCAGAGGGGATTTTTTTAAACAGAAATTGACATTTCAAATCAGCATTTAGACCTTTTATTGGTTTCTTTGTACTGACGTGAAAATGCAGTGAAATTACTTTTAGTGGAAACAAAACTGATCTTGTGTTTCATGTTGCACTGCTGACTCAAACCAAAACCTTTCAAACATTCAGCGGGAAAACACGTTTTTTCCCCTTTAAACCAGATTTTCTCGAGGGAAAAGATTTTGATTTTTTTGAACCAGCTCTGCTAATGATCTTTCTCTTAACTGCCATGGTGACAGACTACAGAGGCAATACAACCATGGCATCATGAAAGGCTGCACTGTCCATTAGGAAACTTGCCTAGAACTTTGGCATGGGAAACTGGTTAGATCCAAAAAGGGAGCCACTTCTCCCCAATAGCGGATATGTCTGCCAAGGCCAGAGAGACGGTGTCACACTGGTTCTTCGTTACAGATCATCAAAACACACTTCTTGTCCATTCTGATCTATGTGCAGACCTCCCTCAGTAGCTGAGTATCTCACGGCCCTTAAGGTATTGATCCCCAACCTCTGTGGGCCAGGACAGGGCTGTTATCGTTTGACAGATGGGGAACCCAGGCACAGAGGGGCTAAGTGACTTGCCCAAACACTTGGGGTGGGGGGTAGAAAACTGCATACAGGTCTCCCCAGTCTGATGCTAGCACGTTAACATCCTTCATGTGTTCGTTTGCACTGCAAAACAGCTCACTGCTGCCTCTTGAGAGCCCTTGTGCTGACTGTAAGTAGGGCCCTCCCAAATTCACAGCCAGGCAAAATGTGTTACGGATCATGAAATGTGGTGTCCTCCCGTGAAATCTGGCCTTTTACCTTGTACTATACAGCAGTATTTCCCAAAGTGGAAACCACTTTGAGAAACCTAGAGAAAATGCGCTAGGAGGGAAGACTGAAAGAACTGGGCTTGTTTAGTTTGGAAAAGAGAAGACTGAGAGGGGACATCAAAGTGGTTTTCAAGTGTCTAAAAGGGTGTCACAAGGAGGAGGGAGAAAAACTGTTCTTGGCCTCTGAGGATAGAACGAGAAGCAATGGGCTTAAACTGCAGCAAGGGAGGTTTAAGGTTGGACATTAGAAAAAACTTCCTAACTGTGTCAGGGTGGTTAAACGCTGGAATAAATTGCCTAGGGAAGTTGTGGAATTTCCATCACTGGAGATATTTAAGAGCAGGTTGGATAGACATCTGTCAGGGATTGCCTAGAGACAGTGCTGGGTCCTGCGGAGAGGGCAGGGGCAGGAATTGCCCAAGGCGGGCTGTGGCAGCTGGCGCCCCAAGCGGAATGCACGATTGGCGCCCCCGCCTGTATGGCCATCAATGGAGTGACGTCATCATCGGGTGCCTCGTGACATCATCATCAGGCTCCGTTGAAGGCGGCGCCCTAGGCGACGGCCGAGTCGGCCTACAATCATGGGCCACCCCTGGGCAGGGGACTGGACTTGATGACCTCTCGAGGTCCCTTCCTGTTCTAGTGTTCTAGGATTCTATTAACTGGCCATGCCGGTTTGTTTATTTACCGGTGCTGCGGCCACGGAGCCTGGTGGCCTCTATTTGCTCCATTTAGCCATTTTCAGCCAAGGGGAGCCACGGGAAGCCATGTAGGCCAGGCTGCCACTTCCCATGGCTCCCCTTGGCTGTGAACTGCGAAACAGAGCCAATCGGAGCCATGAGGCTCGGTGGACACAGCACTGGTAAATAAACCAGTTCAGCCAGTTAATAGGTTTCTCAAAGTGGTTTTGCAGCCCACTCTGAGAAGCACGGCCATGCAGATTCCAGTGTTTCTCAAATCAGAGGTCCTGACCCAAAAGGGAGCTGCTGTTGGCCCCTGGCAGAGTTTAACCATTAACAGGAACAGGGACACATCAGCTTATTGGTTAACCGATTAAACTCTTCCATCCCTACCCAGATCATCACTATTTTTATACCACACTTTGGCTATGTCTACACTGTTGCAATCTTGCGCCAGAAGCATGCAAATGAGGCTAAGTGTGGAATATCGCTGAGCCTCATTTGCATATCTAATGAGCTGCTATTTTTGCGGAAGAGGCTCTTGCGCCAGAAGGAGCTGTCTACACTGCCCCTTCTTGCGCAAGGAAAAACCCTCTAGCGCAATGCTTTTACGCTGTTTATTTTCAGGAAGAACGGCTTTGCGCAAGAGGGTTTTTCTTGCTCAAGAAGGAGCCGTGTAGACAGCTCCTTCTGGCGCAAGAACCTCTTCCGCAAAAATGGCAGCTCAGATATGCAAATGAGGCTCGGCGATATTCCACACAGCCTCATTTGCATACTTCTGGCACAAGATCGCTCCAGTGTAGACAGCCTCCATGTTCACAGTGCTGTATGGACCGCGGTGAAGGAATCCTTGTGACAGGGCCGGAGGTAGGCGACCAGGCACAATTCCCATTTTACAGACAGAGAACTGAGTTGGAAGGGTGAAAGAACACTGCTTCCCGCAGCTCCCATTGGGATCCACGGCCAATGGGAATTGCATGCCCTTGTCCCTGCAGGGAAATACAACGGGGGCAGCTCAGCAGGGGCTAACACTGGCCAACCGGATCCAGCCTGCGGGTCGGGTACTGACCACCGCTGCTCTCGGCTAACCCCCAGTGCCACCTGGACAATTTCTGGGCCCGTTCAGACCAGCTGCCAAAGGAGGCTAATGCTGACCCATTTGTGTCCAGTTCTTTGAGATTTGCAGCCATGCCGGAGGCACAAAGTGCCACCTGCTCCAGCGCTGTGGCCCATCCCCTGCATTTCCACCTGGGCTGATCTTTTCAAAGCCAACGAGGGGACTTAGGACTCCGTTCTAATTGGGATTCATGGGAATAGTGTATCTGAGCCTCCTTGGGGCTTGAAACTTTCTGCTCTGGGGTACAGAAGGGAATCGTGTTCTCCCTTCTCCTGTTCAACTTACCCAGCCAAAGGGCTCCATCGGTGTCTAGCTGGGTTGCTCCAAGAGGGGAAGAACCAGTTATGGGAGCTTCGTTGCCAACCTGCAAGGAGCCTTCTCTGTGTACTCTACGCCCAGGAAAGAGAGGAACACTCAGTAAAGGGGCCAGGACCAGTGCTCCACCTTACCCTCAGCTGCAACTGGCTCTACTGCCATGCCTCAGCCCCTCTCTCTCTGCGCTCTCCGCACCACTGCATGCCTGGAGTGCTTCTGCCAGGACTGGCGGCACAATCTGCACCAGCATCCCTGCACTATCCCCTGGGAGAGGTCGGTACGACACGTAAGGCGAGCTCTCCACCAGCATTTCCTCGCTTTTCATCCGTGTGTGGAATACATGTTGTTAACATGCACCAAGGCACGTGCGGACGTGCACCACCAGCAGACACACAGGCTGCCAGCGGTGGGCGCTCTGCTAATCAGCTGGGGGACATTTGAATCTCTCCTGGGTGGCTGCCCAAGTGCTCAGCTCACGGGGGACGCTGCTCTCCTCCAACCTGCCTTTTGGGGGGGGGAGGGGGAGTCCTGCTGCAAGCTCTGTCCCACGCAAAGCTATTCCTGCCTGCCAATGCTCCCTCCAGACTCATCAGCACAAACCACTGGCATTCCAGCCATGCAAGCAGCTCCCCACCAATATAAATAAAAACCCCAGGAGGCCCAACACGGACTGAATTCCAAGCCCCCAGCTGGCTAAAATAAAAGGCCCAGCGCGGGAGCACTTCCTCCTGCCTGCCCCTTTGACATTTCCTAGAATCTAGGGCAGGCAAGTCAAGGCACGCCTCCCTCCAACGCTGCATTGGCCGCATACTGCTCCTCTATTCTTATCTGTCGGGCTCAGTGACCCCGGGAGACCACGGAGCCCAGCTCCAGGGCCATGACTCAAGTGCCCTAGATGTGACCCAGGCCCACTCCAGCCCAGCTGCTTGCACTGTCTGCAACCCCGCTAGCCCTCATGCCCCTTCGCTGCCCCCCGCCCCGCCGACCTCCTCACCTGTACGCTTTGATCTGGATCCACTGGTTCGTGTTGACGGGCACCGTGGATCGCAGGACCACTGGCTTGGAGCCAAGGTCGTAGGTCATCTGCATGTGACCGTCCACGATGGCCAGGGCGATGTAATCCGACCGCTCCAGCCCCTTCCCGCTCCACAGGACCAGCCCCTGGGTGGCTTCCGTCTTGAGGCTCAGTTCAAAGTGGTTCTCCTGCAAGGCCTTCTCACTGCACCGCGGGGCCGGGTGGGGGAGGGAACACAGGCCAGAGTCAGGAAGGGGGCTATGGAAGCAAGGGGCAGGCCACCCGCCTCGGGCAGAGAGACAGGTGGCCAGCCCACCCGGAGCAGCCTGCTCCTCTGCATCCCGGCAGGTCATTGTCCAGGCTGTGAACCCCGGGATAGTCCCTGGAACAGGGCCCGGGGAGCGTGTGTGTGCATAGGAGGGGGGCGGGAAGGGGGCTGGGCAGGCCCTGATTCTGCTCTGGAACACGTCCAGTGGGATCAGCTGGATACCAGCGCCGTGAGGAGCCCGCTGGGCTGATGCCCTTTTGCTCTCCAACAAGTGCCCTGGGACTGAGCAGCGGGGCCAGGGAAGCGTCACTGTGCGGCCTGCTGGGGCCCCTCACACCTCTGTCCCCCTCGCCTCAAAGGCCCCAGGCTCATCCTCGGTCCAGCCCGCCTGACTCCCAGGACGCCAGCAGGGAGCAGCCCCCGGCCGGCTCTGCAAGGCATGATGGAGTGGCCATTAGCTCTGCTGTCACGGAGCTTTCTCGAGCAGCCACAATAGGATCCAGCTCCTCAGTAGCCCCCAGTGCGACTTGGACTCACCCCCGCCCCTGTGCCCTCCTCCCACCCGTGTCTCCAGGGAAAAGAGGCATGATGGGAGCCGAGGGGGAGGGGTCAGAGAGGTATCCTCCTCCAAAACAGGTGCATTACTGGAGCCAGGCTATCCCCCACCTGAATCTACATCTCCACGCGGTCCCTTCCCCCGCCACGCTCTACAGCACCGAGCGACTAGCCACGCGGCCACTCCGGAGTCGCTCAATGCTGGGATTCGCCGGAGGCCGCCACTGCCGCGGGTGCACACAGAACAGAGCCGCAGGGAGAGCGTTTTATTCCCAAGGGACACTGCAGCCAAAGAGCCATCCGGCAGCTCGGGGCGAAGCTGGAATCCCCAGCCGGGGAACTAGCCTCCCCCCTAAGCTGTGGGATTTGCTGTCGAGCACCGGCTCAGTGGGCGGGCTACTGCTGAAAGGTGGATCCAGAGAGGGTAAGCCACTTGCTCCGGGCCCCAGAGCTGTACCCCCTCCCCGGAGTCCTGGCACTGTGTGGTAGGAGCTCCCCCTCCTCGCCCAGCCTCCTTTTGTTTTAGGATCTCGCAGGCTGCGAACCATCGTCCCTCATCAATAAAAAGCCAAACGTTCAGACCCGCGCGCCAGAGAGGCCAACAAAGCAGCAACACCAGAGGGCACGAGACACAAGAGCAGAAGCCTGGCAGAGACTCACCTGTGATCCAGGGGATAGTCCAGCGCTTCGGGACTTAGAAGCAGGAAGAAAGGGGAGGCATGCCATAAGCGCCGGAGGAGGAAAACAGAAC
Source organism: Pelodiscus sinensis (assembly GCF_049634645.1). NCBI lineage: Eukaryota > Metazoa > Chordata > Testudines > Trionychidae > Pelodiscus > Pelodiscus sinensis. The sequence goes on along the minus strand of NC_134733.1, from coordinate 15,336,918 downwards.
CCCTCTGCCTGGCTCAGGGGAGGCCCTGGCTGTGGGGCACGGCCCTGCCTGGCTCAGGGCAGCTTCTCACCCTGAGCACCAAGTCCGGCCAGGAGAACGGTGACTACAGGGAATCAAAGGTCCTTTGGGTTTCTGGACACCCCAAAGGGGGGCAGGGGGGTTCACAGGACTCCGGGAAGCAGGGAAATGGCACAGGCTCTGCCCCCCTCAGGAATGTGGGGCCCACAAGATCACTGCAGCTCTGCTGTGGGTGTCCTACACACAGTCTGTGAGGGGGGCGGGGAGTGAGGTGCTGCTTCAAGGGAGGGCCACAGAGGGTTTCTGCTAATGGCTCAGCTGTTCTGGCTACTGGTGGGCACTTACCCCAAGCAACCCCTCAGCGGTTCAAATGGCCAATCCCAGACGGGCGGACGCAGGGCAAGAGAGGGTCTGGCTGGCTGGGAGATGGAGCCTTTGACCCCTAGTTCAGCTCTTTGGATCCAGCCCCACAAGGCAGCAGATCCCAGCCACCAGGTCTTGACTGGCAGCGCTGGGGAGTTTGTCCTGGGGGGGGCCTGTACCAGCAAACTCAGCCCCCTTGCTGACTGGCCGATGAGCGGCCCAGGCCTGCTTGGCTGGGGGGCAAACCGAACCGGGGCTGGGAGGCTGTGACAGGGCTGGGGGATACTGAGCTATAGCTGGGGGGGCGGGGAGGGGGCAGTCTCATAGTCTGTGGGTCCAGCACTAAAATCAGCCCCGGCAAGTAGAACAATCAAGTCAAGGGCGTTTCATGCCCAGCAGGACGCAGCAAGGCAAGCGCGTCACTAGCAGCAGCTCCGCCCGGCCCGCACGCCTCCCTCCTTTGCACGCGCCGGCAGACACGCCTGGTTTCTAGCATCGGCCCTTAGGGGCAGCTCTGCAGATCAAGCCCCCAGTGGTGCCAGCTAGTGCCTACCCCCAGATCCCCACTGGAGTTGTGCTAAGCTCTGCCACTGGCGGGCTGCCCGGCTGGGTAGGCGCTGACTGGCACCCCTGGAGAGCAGCTCCCCAAGCAAGCCGGGAAGCAGCACCCCTCTCTCCCTTTTTGACAGGGCACGGAGAAGGGGCAGGGGGGAGGCAGCAGCACCCACCCCAGCCTAAGAGAGTGCGTGGCTCCTGCTGGCCCAGCCGGGTAGCCGGGCTTCCAGGGCGCGGAGACTCAGAGGGCTGCGAGCTGGAAGGCTGCCGCGATAGGTGCACAATCTAGCCAGGCACCGGAGCGGACACCCCGGGGCCGCTCTCAGCAAGCAGCGCCAATCAGGCAGCGTTGCGTCCTGCCTCCCTCAGTGGCCACATGCAGGCATGCAGGTTCCCAGCCTTCGAGCCCGCCTTCCACTCCTTGGCCTGGAGAGAATGAGGTGGGGCAGGGATGCCCCCGCCCGGCAGCTCGCGTCCCCACCCCTCAACGCCCAGCGAACAGAGCTGCATGAACCACGGCGTGCAAGGTGCCCCCACTCCTGCTCCCCCACCTGCAAATAAGCAGCGGTCAAGAGGGTTTTGGAGAGGAACCCTCCCCCACCCAGCCAAGGAGCGCCTCCCTGCATGTTGCCCAGAGGGCGTCTGAGCCACATTGCCTGGCATGGCAGGATGTGAGGGCCTGATCCCTCCACATTTACACTGCAGGGATTCACGCTGGAGTCACAAGTGAGTGCAGAATCAGCCTCCCAGAGTCCACCAGCTCCCTTCTTAACCCGTTCATTGCTCCTATTCTCTTGCCCTCTAGCCCCTCGCCCTGAACAAACCTGCCCTGAGGGCGCTCCCCCCCCTCCAGCTGGCATAAAACCTGGCCCCACCAATGTCAGAGGCCAAGTTCCCATGGGGCCAGCCCCTCCGCCCTGGATTCTCAGACCAGAGCCTTTGCAGCCCCCGTGCAAACAGCAAAGCTCCTCTTCTCAGAGCCTGGCTCGAACTGGCAAAACACCAGGGCGCCCACTGCAAAGCTCCGCTCTTCCCAGACGCTGCACGAGACAGCCCCACCCCCTCAAGCCCCGCTCACTATCTGGCTGCGGGGAAATGGGCTCTGGGGCGGCGGGTGGCAACCCACAGGCAGTGGGGCAAGGCCGAGGGCGGAGGGCCAGGAGAAGGTGTGTGAGCTACTTACGCTGGGATCTCATTGGTCAGTTGGCTTGCAAACAAAGAAACAAGGACATTCAGAAGAGACAGACAAAGAGCAACAAGCAACGGAGAGGTTAGCCGGGGAGGAGGGGGGGAGACCGAGAGTCATTAGTGATCTTGCTGCAGAGCTGCAGAATTTGTCCCTGCACCTGGGAACTAGCCGGACAGCTCTGGGAACCACGGGAAGCAGCGCCCTGGATAAAACCAGCGCCTGGGCTACGCTGCCATGGATTAGGCCTTTCCATCGCTGCTGGGGGCTTGGTGGGGTCACACAGGGTCAGCGCTGCCTGGCTGAAGGCTCGTGGTTATTAGCTGCCCACTGAGTGCGAGAGAAAAGCCCTCCAAGGACAGTGACACAAACAGACGAGCCAGTCAGGAGACTCTAGGAGCAAACTCACTTCTGAAGCCAACAGGTGTGTGCCAGGGGTGGCTTTGGCTAAGGCGCTGTTGGAGGATGCCCAATAGATACCCACGCACACCCGGCCCCTAGCAGCGAGACACAACAGAGTCCCAGGGGAGTTGGTTTAAACCACCAGTTTGAAAACAAAAGGCCAATCCTGCCCCCAAGTAAGGGCCTTGCAACCCCCTCCGATGACCCTTTTCAATGGAGCTGCAGAAGCAGAACAGAGGGTAGAATTGAGCCCAAAAGTTTGGGATGGAGCCGTTAGGGGACATGCTGCCTTCAGCAACACCCTGGCTGCTCCACCGGCCTCAGCAGCGCTGGGGTGGAAGTGAGATCTGAATTTGCCCTCCTCCCCCCACGTATGAAATGGGACCAAATTCTCCAAACCCCAATTAAAATTCCTGTCTGGGAGGTGACACCCTGGACCGATGCCCCAGCATCTTTAAGCATGAGCTTAACAAACGTGAGGTTCGTGGGAGACTTGATTACAGCCTATAGGTCCCTACGTGGGGAACAAATACTTAATAATGGGCTCTTTAGTCTAGCAAGCCAATGTCTAACATGATCCAGGGCTTGGGCTTTGAAGCTCGACAAACACAGATGGGAAATAAGGCGTCAGTTTTTAATGGTGAGACTCATTAGCCACTGAAGCAATTTACCCAGGGTGATGGCCTGTATTGTTCCCTCTCATTTTTCCCATCCATGTGTAGAATAAATGTTGTGATGTGCACTGAGGCAAGTGCAGATGTGCACCACCAGGAGAAACACATGCAGCTGGCTGTGAGTGTTGGGAGCACTCTGCTGATCAGCTGGGGCCAGCCAATTACAGGCAGTCCCTGACTTACGCGGATCCGACTTATGTCGGATCCGCACTTACGAACGGGGCTTTCTCGCCCCGGAGCTCACAGGCAGCGGTCAGCCACCTCGACCTCCGGGGCGAGAAAAGCTGCTCCCGGTGCCCCTGGTCTGCTGGGGACCGTCTCCAGCAGACCAGGGGCACCGGGAGCAAAGCGGGTCCCGCGCCAGAGCAAAGCCTCAGAGGCGAGGCACCCCGCCGCTGCGGCTTTGCTCCCCGTGTCCCTGGTCTGCTGGGGGGGGGGGGGGGGGCGCAGCTAGCAGACCAAGCTTTTGTTGTGGACCCTGGGTCAGAGCAGCTGGGGCGCTGCCGGTTGGTCCCGCAGCGCCGCTCTGGGCACTCCTGGACCAACCCGGCAGCACCCCAGCTGCTCTGCCCCAGGCGTCCCCAAGTCAGCCATTGCTGAAACTGACCAGCGCTGACTACAGGAAGCCCAAGGCACAGTTGCTCTGCCCCGGGCTTCCTGGAATCAGCCGCTGATCAGTTTCAGCAGCAGCTGACTTGGGGTTCTTAAGTTGAATCTGTATGTAAGTCAGAACTGGCGGTCAGTTTCAGCAGCGGCTGAATCTGGACGCCAGTTCCGACTTACATACAGATTCAACTTAAGTACAAACCTACAGTCCCTATCTTGTACGTAACCCGGGGACTGCCTGAATTGTGACTGGAAACAGACAATAAGGAGCCTATTGCTTGCCCTGCATCAGCCTCTGGGCTGCAGGCCTAGTCTTGGCAGGGCACTGGCCTAAGACAGTTTCCAACAGCCGCAAGAAATGGAGCCTGGGGCAAGCAGCTAAAGCCTGGGGTGGGGTGGGGTGGGGTGGGGTGGGGTGGGGCGGGGCGGGGCAGGAAGAGTTCTCCGCAGCATGGCCGGGTCCTGGGATCTCCTCCTGGCTGCCCCAATCCAGAGGGACTGGGTCAGAGCAGAGATGGGCTGAGCCTAAAACCTGGCTCTGAAACCCACTGAACCGCGACTTGGCAGGGGGGGTTCATGCTGCCTGGTGTTACAGCCAAGTCTGGGGAAGGGGAGCCTGTCCCAGAGACAGCCACAGAAGGAGACTGACAGTGACGGAGACCAGGACACACAGACAGGAGAGCACAGACAGACGGGGAGCAGGCCGCCGGGAGCTAGTCCTGCATCCTTAGCCCAGCCCGGCCCGGCCCGGGGAGTCTCTCGTCCTCGAAGCTGCAGGACCCTCTCGCCCGCTGGGTTTGCAGGCGACGGTCCCCGGTACGTTCTGGATGTCGTGACATGTCGTTGCACTGGCCGCTGACCTAGGCCCCATGGCTTTGACCTGGCCAGTATCTCCGGGGTGCGGCTTCTGCCCAGCTTAGGAACTGCGCATGCACCGGCCCTCCAGGCAGCAGCTACCGACCTAGCTCAGGAGCCAAAATGGGGATACTGTGGCCCGGGACTGAAGGGGAGGGCGATGGGTGAAATTCCGGCTCTGCCTACCCCTGGGGTTTGAGCGTTTGAGTCACCGTCCTCCGGGCATGGCTCCCAATAGCCCCTCCCCTTCCACTTCACCGCCCCAAGCCTCAGGCCGGCTCACCTCTTGGTCACGGCATTGTGGTACTCCATGTAGGTCCTGCCATCAAAAGCAACGGCCTCCGAGTTGCCAGCCGCCTTCTCAATGATCACTGGGGGTGGGGAGAGGGGAAGAACAAGCAGGGATCACCACGCGATTGGTGCATGACACGACTGGTGCCTCACAACACGACTAGTGCATCTTCCCAGAGCACTAACAGACCAGCCCTGCACAGAATGCGCACGAGGGGTCCAGCCCACCTGGCAAACTCGCCTGCTCCTGGGGCTCGGACAGACTGACGAGGGGGTCACGCACCTTCGAGTGACGGGGGCCAGTGCGCGGAGCGAGGTCAGGCCAATGGAGAGCTTTGCTAGCAGCCAAGTTATCTGCAAGCCACAGCCTCGCTTGGGGTCAGGCAGAAGGCAGGGACTCGGCGGGGGCTTTGGCTGAGCCTGGCTTTGGGAGGCTGGATTTATATACAAGCAAAGGGGGAGCCAGGATGAACTAGGCCAGGGCTGGGCAATCATTTCGGATGTGGGGCCAACTCCAGGAATTCGGTAAGTGGCCAAGGGCCACACTCTTCCATAGTAATAGAGGAGGCGCAGGGTCTGGGATGGAGGTCAGGTGCAGAAGGGAGTTCAAGGTCCAGGATGGGGTTTGGGTGCAGGAGAGGATTCTGACCTGGAGGGGGCACAGAAGGGGGCGTAGGGTCGCGATCTGGGGCAGAGGTACAGGAGGGGGTGCAGGAGTTTGGGTTGCAGGGTCTGGGTGGGGGTAGGGGTGCAGGAGGGGGAGAGATGGGTTGGGGTGCCAGAGGCAGGCTCTGGCCAGGATGCACTTACCTAGGCAGCCCCTGGCCAGCAAGCCAATGGGACCGTCATCAAGGGTCCCTGTCTGCCACGCCCCCCCACACCGCCCAGAGCAGCTGGCTGCAGGGGCCATGTGCTCTCTGCGCACTGCGTGCCCTGGCGGAGGTGGGCTGGGGTGTTACTTCACATGCTGCCTGCACCACAAGCAGGGCCCAGGCAGCTCCCCAGGGGTGCGTGGCACACACAGAGCACATGGCCCCCACAGCTGGCCGCTTTGAGCCGTGTGGGGAAGGCAGGGAGCCTGCCGAAGGCTCCCTCTGCCTGTGGGAGGTGGCGAGCCAGATCCAGCGGGTTGGCGGCTGGTTCCGGCCCACAGGTCATATTTTGCCTGTCCCTGAACTAGAAGCTGATTCTCTATTTCCTGTGCAGGGAGCCCTAGAGCTGTACAGGTGGCCAGGCCCCACTCCCCCCAGCGCAGCAACGCCCAACTCAGAATAAGGATACGTTTCCGGAGAGCCAATGGGATTTAGGCTTCTAAGTCAGGTGAACCGTGAAAGATCCGGCCCCTGCCCCAGGGAGCTTACAAAGGGGACAGATGACACAGCCCCGACTCACCACGCCGGAGGAGAGCCAGCAGGGGGGCTTCCCTTCATTCACTTAGTGGGCAACATTCTCACAGATGCACGTTGGATCAAACCAACTGGGCGAGAGGGCCCAGGCACAGGGCACGCTGCTCACCCCGGCCATACCCTGCTATTCCAGGCGCGGCCAGGCCACGTGACCCCCCGGCCCTTCCCCAGGAAGGCGCTCCCAGCCACAATAAAACCTCGGCCGCGGGCAAGAGAGTTTCCATCTGGCTGCCATCAGCTCTCTCCAGCTGGGGAGCCCGGCCGCACCCACGCCTGCTTCCCTCCAGCTCACCTTTCTCGCAGTGCGCCCCGGAGAAGCCCCTCTGGCAGGCACACTCGTAGCCCTCCAGCCGGGGGTGGCACCGGCCTCCGTTCTGGCAGGGGTTGGGTTTCTGGGAGCAGGGGTGGGAGCGGAAGGTAGAGATCTCGATGGCTCTGCGGATGTTTTCTTCCTTCAGCACCGGGACCCCCTTAATGGAGATCTGAAAGGTGGGGACACGGGGGAGGGAAACCAGAGGGTTACACAGCACTCCCAGCTGGGGTTCGGAGGGATGGTGGGTACAGAGAAAGGGTGGAGGTAGAGTCCATCCCAGGAGGGACATGGAAATTCAGTTCATCCCCCCTAGAATGAAGCTCCCTGAGCCTGGTATGTCCCTTGGCAAGGCCCTCCTAGAACGTGCCCTGCCCGCCTCTGCTACCTCCTGGGGGGGCATGCCTCAGCACGCAGCAAAACGTGCCCCAGCACGTGGAGAGCAGGTCTTGGGACTGCTACCATGGTGGGGTACCGCGGACAGATAGGCTGCCACTCACTGGATCCCCACTGCCGGATGCCCACGCCAGGCTGCCAGGCAGGGCTCCCCTCCAGGCCCCAGCCAGCAGCCTTACCCTCTGCATGGCTCCGTCGAAGCTGGTGGAGATGGCCGCGGCACGAGCCAGCTTGCTGAAGTCGGGCGTTCCCCCCACGTACAGGGGCTCCTTCAGGTTCAGGAAGGTGTGAGGAACCTGGGGGTGGGGGCAGAGAGAGAGAGGTGAACAGGGGAGTGAACGGCCCAGGCCTGCATCCTATCGGGGGGAAGGCAAGTTCCCCTGCTCTGCTAGCACCGCCGCTCAGCACCGCCAGCATCTGCTGCCCTCTCTGGACAGGCAGGAGCCAGGGAAGGCAGCTCGACATGGAGACAGGGTCCTAGCATAGCTCAAGGGCCGGCCCAGTAGGAGGGAAGAGACGTCAACTCCCTCCCTACTCTGACTGACGCCAACGGTCCTTTGCCCAAGGGAAGAGAGCTCCTCACTGGGGCAGGCACCCCCCAGGCCCTGGGCAACGTGGGAGGGGGACTCTGGCTCCGCACTTCTGGAAGGGGCGTGGCCAAGGGCTGGAAGGGGCGTGGCCAAGGGTTAGAAGGGGCGGGGCTGAGGGCTGCTGGCCCTCAGTGCTGCCCAGAGCGTGGCCACTCCCCTCCACCCCCCTCCCCTCCAGCCCTCGGCACTGCCTGGTGCTCCAGTCACCACAACTACAACTGCAGCAGCGGCCGGAGCCCCTTTAATCACCCGCCCCTGGGATAATTGCCCCACCCCCGGGATAATTGCCCCACCCCCGGGATAATTGCCCCACCCCCCGTTGATGAGCCTGATAACAGGTAGCAAACACCTCCTCACAGACCTCCATGCTCACCCTCCTCTCCCGTGCGCTGCTACCGCCCTCTGCAGGCCAGCCTTGGCGCTCCAGCTGAGAGCAGCTCTTTGGGCCAACCTTCCCCACCCCCCTGCTCTCCATCCCCGTGTTGAGAGGCTTTCCTGTGGCCCTACTGCCAGGGAGGCTGGGCACAATAATAAAGGGAGCCCCCCAAGAGTGCAGCCGAGCCTAGAACCCGCACCACTGCCTCCCCAGCCCCCAGAGCTACCCCGGCCCCACAGACCTGGCGCTGCGGAGGCAGTGGGGGGCTTGCTGGGCCGCTGGTTAATCCACACAGCCAAGCAGGCTTCCGGCAAGGCGCCAGCCACGGCACCACACGTCTTTCCAGAGCCACGTTTGCTCTGTGGGCCCCCAGCACTGCTCAGGCCTAGAGATGCTGCGTGGAGAAGGGGCGCCCTGTGGAGCTGAGCCCAGCACTTTCTCCACAGCCCTGGAGAGGTGCTCTGTGCACCCAGTCGGCCTCTGGAATGGACAGGGCTGGGAAAGCGGCAGGACCGGGGAGGGTCTGAGCTGCTCTGCTCCTCCTCCCTCCCCCTCCCCCCGCGGCCCTGTTGTTACAGGTTGGGGGCAAGGAAGGGATTTTCATACAAATTCTGCCCCATGATGGAGCCAGTCAGATTCTGCTGGAGAGTGGAGCTTCTAGGTCTGGTCACGCCCAGGGACTTCAAATACAGTAGAACCTCAGAGTTACGGACACCAGAGTTAAAACTGACCCATCCCCTCATGCCTCATTTGGACCCGGAAGTTCACAGTCCTGCAGAAGCAGGGACACCACCACCACCACCAGAAAGTGCAGTGCAGGACTGTGTTAAACTTAACCAGAAACTAAAGGGACGGCTTTAACCAGACTTGCAAGGTAACTGTTTCTGTGTGCGCTTCATTGAAATTAAGAGGGTTACAAGCAGCACTGTGCTTCTGCACAGCACGAAGGTTCAAAGCCGTATTAGTCAATGTTCAATTGTCAATTTTTTAAACCACCACCCTAATGTTTTGTTCAGTTACAAACATTTCCGAGATAGGAACAACCTTCATTCCTGAGATGTTTGTAACTCTGAGGTTCTACTGACAATAAACATTGACATGTTAGGGGCATGTGTGTACCACTGCCCCCCACTGGATAGTATTAGAACTAATTGTGTGTCATAGGCCTCACACAGCAAACAACTTTAGGGAGAGTCTCTTTTAGCTTGCATAGCAGGGGTTTGTGGTCTCAGAGCAGGAAGATCTGGATTCTATCCTTGCTGTCACCATAAAACCCATGGGGTGTGTCTAGATTACAGGGTTTTTTTGAAAAAAGTGGCCTTTTTTCAAAAAAACTGTACCTGTGTCTAGACTACCGCCGCGTTCTGTTGACAGTCAATCGAAAGAATGCGGTGGTTTTGTTGATGGCGGTAAACCTCATTCTACGAGGATAATGCCTTTTTTCGAAAGTCATCTTTCAAAAAAAGTTGCTATTGCATGAAAACAGGGCTTTTTCCAAAGAGAACATCTAGACTCTCTTTTAAAAAAGCAAGCCGCTTTTTTGAAAAATCTTCTTGTTGTCTAGAGGCTCTTTTTTGAAAGAGGCTTTTTCGAAAGTATCTTTCAAAAAAGCCTCTTTCGAAAGAGGCTGGCAGTCTAGACGTAGCCATGGTGGGCAGTTTAACACTACCAGGAAAGTCCCAAGTAGTGCTCACAACATTTATCAGTCACACTGCAGCAGTGGAAGCTGGCCGATCAAGACACGGTTATATTAATCACTAGCTAAAACTTTGCAAGTTAAAACAAGAAGGAATGACCAGATTATTGAAATGTGTCAAAATCAAATAGAACTCGCTGGAATTAACTAAGAAACAAAAATGTGTCTAGTCTACAGAAATCAGAGTGTGGGGGTTGGCCCGACAGAGAGGGTGGGCGGATGGAGACGACCATGGATCACTTGGGTTTGAATGGAGGAACAAAAAACAACATGTTGATGGCGTATGAGATGGAAGTGTGGTGGCTTATACTTATCTTTACCTTACGGGATTTCTGAAATCCAGACAGCAGGGGAGGGAAAAATACGAATGAAAATCAAAAGGGAGAGAGAGAGAGAAAGAGAAACAGGAGATCAGTGGGGTTCCGTCATAGCACGCAGGGTTGCAAGCGCATTGACTAACGTCCGTTCCCTCGTTAGCCGGCAATTAAGACAGGAAAGATGCAGGATGGAGTGGCAGACGGTGCTGCTGTCCTGCCAGGCGAAACGCTGCTTTAAAAAGGGCAACTTTAATACCAAAGGAAGCTTGAAAAGAGGAGAAAAGGTGCGTTTATGGAAATCAGACCACCCGTGGCACCCTGCGTCCCCTTTGCTAGCGCAGAGAGAGCGGCATTGGAGGAACCAAAGAGCTCTCGCCCTGCGGCAGGTGCGCAAATGCCCACGTTTTAACCGACATCGCAGTCTTGACGTGGGGGAGCTCACAAAGGATTTAAGTTGTAGACGGGCACTGCCTCTCGCTCCAGAGGGGCACAGACTCCCAGCCTACGCTACAGGTGAGCACGGCCACCCCTACTCAACCCCCTCCAGGCCTTTGAAAGGTCAGCTCTGAACCCCGGGTCTCGGTCCCATCTTTCCTTTAAACCCAGAGGACTTTGGTAATAAGCGAACATCAGGGCAGACTCCAAAGCAAAGCAGGCTATGATTTCCCCCAGTACCAGTGCCTAGGGACATGCTTGCCAGCCCTATATCTCTCAGTAAGGTTCCGGATCATCGCTCCCTGCTGCAGGGAGAGGGATGCTGGAGAAGCAACCCCCCGCTGGGGGAAAGGTGAGGAATGGAAGGGGCAGACTGCCTCCGTGACCTGGGTTAGAATGTCAGAGAACCTGCTGTGAGCGTGGCCGTGCGCCAGGGGATGGGAGAAGTGCAGAGGGAAGCGGGGGAGAGAAACCAGAAAAATGAAGCTGCCAGGTGGAAAGCGGAGCAGGGAGAGTGGGGACAGATTTGCTGGCACCTGGGTGATCACGGCAGCCACGTTTAGTGACTCATTTAGCACAGAGCCTTTGCGTCTCCCCCAAGAACATGCTGTCTGGCTCTTCACCCGCAGAGCGCCAGGAAAGGCTCCTGATGCAGGGATGGAAGGGGCGGATGGACACCAACACTAGGCCCCAGGGGAGGCCGGGTGGCAGCCGCACACACAGCCAGGGGCCCGCAGCCAGGCAGGCCTGACTGGACACGACCCACCGTGCCGGTGTCAGGGCTGTGTTGGAACAGGTGACCACATCTCTTGCCAAGGCGCTGCCAGGCGGGGCGGGTGTTATCTCAGAGAGGACCCGCTCTGTCAGGGAGGAAGCATTCCCCTAGCGACCCAGGGCAGCTAAGTGAGGGTCTGAGAGCTCTGGGAAAAGCGGATGCCACAGGGCTCTGGGAAGCTACCTCCGGGAGGTGGTGCCCCATCCCACTCCACTGCTCCCTGGCTTTCCCACACCCTCCTTCCGCCCCTGAGCACAGGGTGCCCAGCATGTCCAGTTGTGTGACATGGGACAATGCCCACTACATAACAACGGGGGCTGAGACCCACTCAACTCGCTTTGCTTCTGAGAGGCGCACATTTGAAGCCAATCTAAGCTGAAGAGGCCTCGGTTGGCTCCTCAAAGCGAGGCCTGCCTCTCCCGCCCTTCCCCTGGCATTGCATTCCCATGGGGCTCACGGCATCCGTGGGGTTGGTACGGGGAGAGGCTGTGTCAGAGCAAGGGGTGGGCAGTGTGCCAGGTCTCTTGGGGTGGAGGTTCCTCCTGCCGGGATCTCATTGGCGTGCCAACTTACCGGTGACTCTCCCATCACCCTCTCGCCGTTGTTAATCCGCATCACCCCCTTGCGCCCGTTCCGCTCCAGCGACACACTAGTCCAGGTGTTCAGCGGGACTGGCTCCTTGCTCCTGGTGAGGGAGAAGAACACAGCTGGGGTGAAAGTCACCCAATAGATGCAGCAGGAAGGGGGGGGCGGGGCGCAGAAGAAATCTCTGCTCTCTGGGCATCGCTGGGACAAACAAGTCTCCGCCGGTTCCGGGGCACAGGCAAGACCAGGGCTGTGGCCTGTGTGCTGACACCATCCATAGGAGGAGGGCCAGAACCAGTGCGGGGTCTGGTTCCCCGGATCGGAGAGGGAACCCCTTTGATTCGACTACTCGAGCCCACTGCCCGGCTGGGGCTTTGCTCAGGGGCGGTGCAATGCTTAAAGCGAGGCCTATTGCAGACGTGCCCCACATGCCACGGGGCTGGGCCCAGCGCCCGCTAAGAGGAGGCGCTGCCTGGCCGTTTTCAGTCCCACTCCTCCTGCTCCTTGGAGGAGCAACACAAGCCAGTGAGCCAGGGGGCAGAGACAGAGGGGTCCTAAGAGAACTCCCCCCCCCCCCCCCCCCACCCCTTCCGTCCACTCCTTGGTCCCCTTCCAAACCGCGTCCCCAGCAGCTAACAGGACCTGTTCTGGCGAGGTGATGGGGACACTTGGCCACCCACTCGGAGAGCCCAATGCGTAGCCTCAAAGCCAGCGCTACGGCATTTAGATCTAGAGAGCAGGGCCTGCCGCCAACGGGCCAGCAAGCAGCCACCCTTCCCCCTCCCCGGGAGGCCCAGCTCCCTTGGGGTGCGTACTTGAGCACAGCTGCCCCTTTGCCCAGGTCGTATCTGTACTCCAGGTAGCCATCGTGCAAGGCCAGAGAGATGAAGTCCCCTTTGCCGTCTGTCTTCTGCCCGTTGTAGAAGATCATGCCGCTGGGATTCCTGGCCAGGAACACGACCTCCATGGACATCTTGTCCCTGGGGGAGAGAGGGCATGAGTGCCGCCCCTGCGAACCAGCCACCCTCGGCCTACTGCCTCGCGAGCCCCCGGCACGGCCTTGCCCACTGTCCCCTCTCCAGGGGCGGCACTGCAAAGTCTGCAGCTACAGGAACAACTAGGAGCCAGCCTGGCAGCCCTGGGCAGCCGCGGCCTCTGCTGAGCCACACAATGGGGCAAGTGGCTGGGTCACCTTCCTCCTCCCCTCGCCCTGAGGGCCTCAGGCATGAGTGGCACAGAGCCCTGGAGGCCGAGTGTCTCTCTGCACGAGTGCCCTGTCCACCCTGGGACCCCCTCCCACTTCGCAGTGTGGGAAGAATGGGACGCGGGGGGGGCTGTGCCCAGGGCAAGGAGGGGAGCAACCCCCCAACCCCTAAAGGAAGAGCCCTTGGCCCCTCCCCGCATCCCAGCCGTCCCGAGAGCCCAGTCTCTCCCTTCCCCCCTTCCCCTTCCCTTCACCACTGGCTTCCCAAGCTGCTCCGTGGCCAGGAAAGGCGCTTACTGCAGCTCAGGCACGAAGGTCTGCAGCCCCCTCAGCTCCAGGTAGGAGAAGCCGTTGAACTCCGGGAGGAACGGCCGGGTCTGGTCCTGCTCCGTCACTGAGTCAGAAGACAAAGGGGGGTGAGACGGGACGTGGAGGAGCCTCTGGAGTCTGCCCCCAAGCCCTCAGTTGAGGGGGGGTGCCCGCCCCAAAGAGCCCCCGCCTCGCTCCCCTGCCTGCAGGGCCCATCGCAGCCCACCTGCCTCGCAGAACTCCCCTTCCCGCCCCATGGGGCACTCGCACTTGGCGCCTCCCTCAGGCAGCACCAGGCACGTGGCGGAGACATGGCACGGGTTGGGGTCGCACGGGTTCTTCTCGTCGGCGCAGGTCGGACCTAGGGCAGAAGAGCAGCACGTCAGGGAGGGGGCCCGGGGCAGCAGTGAGGCTGGAAACTCGGGGCTCACGCACAATCAGATGTGCGTACGTCCCGGAGGAGTTTCCGGTCCCTGTCGCAAGGAGCGCCACTTACTGCCTTCCTCTGACGGATGCATCCGAGGGCACCCGCTGGGTCAGCAATGGGCCGGGGTCCTGGCCTGGTGTCAGAGGCAGGGCCAGGCCATGCTGAGAGAGGGACTGCCTTTCGGGTCACATAAAACCCAAGAGGCCTGGACTTTGGGGCATTTTTTTGGGTAAGATCAGCTAGGTATTAACTCTGGGGTCCTGGAGTCAGGCTTCCATTGGGCACCAATGCTGCACAGCCCCCACGGCCCTCCCCAGAGGCAGCTGCATTTCAGGGGCGATGTGACCCCCAAGGCCGGTTTGTCTTAGGGCGGGATCCTTAGTGAGGCAACCCCGACCTGCCCCCGCTCCTCACCCGTGTAGCCGTTGAGACACTCGCAGTGGAACATCTCGGCCTCCTTGCTGTGGCACAGGGCGCCGTGGTGGCAGGGGTTGGGGTGGCAGGGGTTGTTGCCGCACTCGCCCACCCCGCTGCCGTACAGCACGTCGCTGCCCTTCTCCCGCAGGTCGTACATCTGGTTGTTCACGTCCAGCAGGCGGATGCAGCCCTTGAGCCCGGCCGTGGCCGATGTGCGATCCGCCACCCTGCAGGGAGGAGAGGCAGGCGCTCAGGGGACAACTGGGCCACGGGCCGCAGGGTGTGTGCACCTGGCGGCCTGGCTTCGGCTGCGCTCAGCTGCACAGACTCCGGGTCAGGATCCGCCCTGCCAAGCCCGCTACCCTCCTGTCTGGAGAAGAGGGTCCCCCTGCACCCGGAGAGCCGTCGGCCTCTGAAATCGCCCCAGCTTGCGCTCCAAAGACGCAGGCCTCCGCCCCGTCCCTGGAGGGATGCACGGCCAGGAGCCACCCGCGGGAGGCGCGAGGAGTCTGGCCCGCCCGCTACTCACATGGCCGTCTGGTCTTCCGGCACCCCTCCGACGAACAGATCCGTGTCCAGGTTCAGCCCGTCGGTGCCGCTCGGGCTCTCCCCGTTCACGTGGGGCTCCCCGTCCACCGACAGCATGCCGTTCCGCCGGTTCCGGTTCACCACCAGCTGGTGCCACTTGCCCGGCTCCACCCGCACCTTGCTGGTGAGGATGCCTGTGCCCGATCCCGTGTTGAACCTGAAACGGAGGAGGGGGGCCGTGGGCGTGGGGCGGCACCGTGACACCACAGGAAAGGGGGCTTGGGACTGCTGCTCGGATAGGAGCCGCGATGGCCCCTTTCCGTCCCACGGGTCAGTGGTGGGTGATGTGACCACTGTGCAGGCCGGTCGAGGAGGGGGGCAAAGGGGGCGGTTAGTTGCCCTGGGTCCTGCTGATTCAAAGGGGACTGGGGCTCCCGGCTCTGAGGGCTGTGGGGGAGGGGAAACGTGCCGTGGTCTGGGCGGCGCTGAGGGCTGGCTGCCCCCGGCCCCACTCCTTAAGGGAGTGTGGTGCTTGCTCCCCCTCCCCCCACAGATACCCCTGGGCCTGCAGAGGCTGTTGGCCCCCCACCGCTGTACACACAATACGGGCTTTGGGATTGTCGAGTAGGGAAGCTGGACTCATTGCATAGGCCTTCCTGTCCCCTGCTATCCCCTCCGACAGACAGACAGACAGACAGACAGACAGACAGACAGCTCCTGTTCCCTGGGAGCTTTCTTTCTGGCCTTTGAAATCCTCGAAACACGCAGGGTTTGATTTTTTTGGATTCCCCCTTTGCTTGCCCTCCCTCAGCCCTTTACCAGTAAAAAAAAAGGGGGGGGGGATTAGAGAAGTGAAGAGAAGCATAAACCCCAAAAATCAACACTCCCGGAAGTGTTCAGGTGTTGAAAACCAAAGGTTTCCATTGGGTTTTCCTGAAAAACTGACAAATAGATCTTATTTTCACAGTGTTTGTTTCCTTCAAGATCCCTTTTATTTTTTGCTCCTTCTGACCCCAACTGGATCCTATCCCGGGTCCCTGGAGCTGGCTGGGTTCAGACCCCTGCTGCTGTATCTCTCCAGTGCTTTGCACCCCATCAGCCACCAAAGGAGTGTCCCTGTAGGGGGCAAAATCTCCTGGGGTAGAGCAGAAGCCAGCCCTGCCCGTGAAGAGGCGGCTGTGCCGCTGCATTTGGGGCCTGGTGAGGCGACGCCGACAGCCTGGCAGGGAGGCAGCCGGCATAGAGGGGAAAGAGGAACAGAAATCTGTGCTTTCAATGCCTGAGCGACTCATGGACCGTCCAGGGGAGCTGAGTCCCTGCTCACACGGCCAAGCTTCTCCCCTGCCTCCCCCTCTGAGCAGCCCTCGCTGGGGGGACGGGACACCCACCTGAGCTCCACGAAGCCGCTGACCAGCGCCAGGGAGATGAAGTCTTTGCCCCGGTTCTGCCCGTTGTAGAGCAGCAGCCCGCTGAGCTCGGAGGCCCGGAACTCCATGGCGATGCGCACCGTGTGGTAGGCCTTCATCATCTTGAAGGCCAGGTACGACTTCCCGCCGAAGCTGGGGATGAAGTACCTGATGGCTGTGAGCACAGCGGGGGAGAGAGACAAACCCTGAGGAGAGTCCGAGAGCGCCGCCCTCCCGGCACGTCGGCCAGACGGGGTGAGGGACGGAAAGGGCCTGCTCGCCCCCACCCCAAACCACCAGGGGGTCAGTCCCCTACGCCACCCTCCTTAGTCATTTATCCAGCCTCCTGCTCAGCCCCACGTGATCGGGCTTCCATAGGGCGATTACTCCTCAGCCTCGTAGATCTCACCACCCCCCACCCAGATATTTACCTCGCTTCCTCTTGTTTGGCGTCACCCCTTTGCTCCCAGCTAGACCCATGTGGAGGCCTCTCAGTTACCCACCTCTCTCTGGGTCAGAGACACCCCGTCCGGATGAGCTGTGCGCCTCAGAACCCAGCCCATTCCAGCCTTTGGATCCTTTCGATTTCTTCTTCCTCACTCCCCCAAAGAGAGCTACAATCGTCGCCCCACTGATGAACTAGTCTGAGCTGCCGTCGGGGGGAAGGAAGGGGAGAGGGGGCCATTGCCCCAGGGCCCAGAAATTCAAAGGGGCCCAGGGCTCCCAGCCCTGCTACTGTGGCAGCAACAAGAACCCCAACCCCTTTAAATTGCTGTTGGAGCACCGTGCCCTGCGCTCTGCATGGCTGAGGGAGCGGGGATTGGCGCTGCGCTCCAGGAGGCAGTCAGGGCTGGCTGCCCCCGGCCTCACCCCTTTTGCCTGAGTCCCTGCCCCTTCCGGGGCCCCAGAGAAGCTGTCGGACCCCCTGCTGTTGCAGCCTGCAGCCAGTTTGGGGTCGTCCCGGCGGGGGGACTAGGCCCTGAACCCCGCCAGTGTACCCCCGGTGGTTTGAGAGAACACTTCGAGCTGTCGCTGTGCTAGGCTAGACCCAGTGTTCATTGGCCTCTGGAGCTCAGAACAGCACGTTCCACTAACTGGACCCGCCCGGAGCTCACAATCCTCATGCATCACAGCACTAGTGCATCCCCCTGGGGTCAGGAAGAAATTACTGCCGCCTGCTTCCCCTCACTAAAGCTGCTGGATTTCTCCTGAGGTGCCTTACACAGGAAGTGTTACGTCTGTTTTGTACAGAAGGAAGGCGCGGGGCATTTCCAGCTCCCTCCAGCCTGCAGTGCCGCCGTGGGGGCAGACGGTTGCAGCGGGGATGAAAAGGGAGGGAAAAACATGGGCTTGGTTCACAAAGACAATGAGCAGGCAATTCATAGAATCGCAGAAGAGCAGGACTGGAAGGGAACTCAGGGGACGTCTAGTGCCGTTACCCGCAGGACTATGTAATAACTAGACCAGCAGTGGGGAACCTCAGGCCCAGATGTGGCCCCCAGCTTGCCTGGGTCCGGGCCCCAAGGCTCAGGGTTCCCCCCAGCATTGGAAAGCCCATGCTGGTGCTCCAGCCCCATACTACTAGCCTGGCCCCCCCTGGCTCTGGTGTGTGAGGGGAACATGGGGAGGGTCTGTCTCCTTCTCAGTTGCGGGCCACGTCAGGGAGGGTTGGTTGGTTTTTTGTCTTCACTCGCATGCAGCCCCCGACTGATTTTTCTGAGCGTCAGCGGCCCCCGACCCAAAGAAGGTTCCCCTCCCCTGAACTAGGCCATTCCTGACAGGTGTCTACCTGCAGGATGCAAATGGCTAACTGCCGACTGTGGTACCCACACTGCCTGGTCTGGGCACCCCGTTGTGCGACCCCAACACAAATGCGGTTCACTGTTATCCACCGGGAATCCTGGGGCCATGCCCAGCCCCCCTCCATCTCCAGCTGGAGTCAGGGTGGGGCGTAGCACCTCCCCGTCAGGCCCCTGGCATTCAATCACCGCGCCCACAGACGGGGAGCCACCTACATTTCTCACAGACCGCGCCCCCTTTCCCCGCAGGGCAGCTGCAGGCGAACTCCTTCCCGTCGTCCTCACAGGTGCCACCGTGCAGGCAGGGGTGGGAGTCACAGGGCCGGGCTGGCTTCTTGGTGGCGGAGACTAGGCGCGTGGGCTTCCTCCGGGTGGTGGCCGGCACGGTGGTGGCGGGCCTCCTGGTGGTGGCGGGCCCTCCCATCTTGGTACTGGGCCTCTCCATGGCCTCCGGGGGCAGGACGTGGGCAGCCGTGGGGGCAGCCAGCCGCCAGGTGGTGGTAGGAGCCATGGTGGTGGCAGTGGTGGTGGTGGCGGTGGTGGTGAAGAGTCTGGGGATCCAGTCTGAAACACAGCGAGAGGTGGATTGGTCCACAGGAGGCCTCTGACCCCCAGCAAGCAGCCTTGGGGCAGGGAGGGGGCTGGGAGTCGCATCCCTGGGTTCCATTCCCAGCTTTCAGCGGGAGGGAGAGGAACTGGACGGGGGAGGTGCCTTAGAGGTGGGACTCCAGCGTTTTGGGCCCAGCACCCGGCACGTGCGTCATGATGGGAGATGGGAACTGGGAGCCAGGACTCCTGGGTTCTATTCCTTGCTCAAACAATGACCCCGAGCTGCCACATGAGATTAGTGCTTTTTCAGGGATGGAGCCTGGATCCTTCCCACCCCCTTACAAGGGTTGCTTCATTCGGGAAGTAGCATCCTCTGCCCTCCACTGGGCCTGGATGAGCCCTTGCAAGGGATGATGGCCAAAGAACCAGCTGTTCCACCGGCTTGAAAGGCTGGAGTAAAGCCGGTCTCATGGCTCAAGCCCCTCTCTCCCCATAGCTTTGCCCTCTAATTAGCAACTCTTCCTTGGGCAACAGGAGATTGCAGGCAGGTGCATGGCTCCAGCCGCTGTCCAGACCCCCGGGGGTGTTGGCAGAGCGGCCATCACTGCTAATCACACTAAATATGCTCCTGAATAAAAGGGAACTGCATGCGGCGGCAACACTTGCTGGGGTGTTGATTCCTCCTGGCAAGTTTATCAGCCAGAGGCTGGTCAGCCGTCTGGGCAAGGAAATCGACTGGGCAAGTTTATCAGCCAGAGGCTGGCCAGCTGTCTCTGCTCGCCCCGATCTCTGTGCCTTTGCGCTGCAGCCCCACAGGGCATCCAACCTCCTGGGCAAGCTGGGGGCAGGGCGATCATGGGGCTGCAGGCCCCCCTTGGTGGTGGCGGGGCAGCAGATTTATACTGTGGGGGTTTCTGTTCCGAGCGCAGGCAACCGGAGAAGAGATGGAGACAAAGGCCAGCCCCTCTGCTGGGTAAGTCAGCACTCCAGGGAGCTGCTGATCGGGCCAGAGAGTGAATTGGGGTCCGGGTGTGAATTCTGAGGCAGTGTCGGAGGTTCCAAAGCCCAGCTGCACAGAATGCAGCCCCCAGTCTGTCCCAGAGCCCCGCACTGCCCTTCCTCAGAGCAGGGCCTGGCCAGCCCTCGCGGTGCCGTCCTTGTGTGGAAATGTCCTCGGGACGACAAGGTGCATTTGATGGGTGCCAGCCAGAGACGAAAAGGACCCGACACGGAGAGAAGCAGGGAAGCCAGGAGAGCGAGTGACACAGGCAGACAGAGGCTACAAAGGACTCACCAAAGTCCATGAATTTGATGTGGTCCTGCGGAGGCTTCTTCACAAGGATGGGCCTCTTCTTGGAGGCCTTGATCTGCTTGAGCAGGGCCTTCTGCACGTCGGCCGCTGTGTAGGAGGTGGCTGCGCGCCAGCCGGAGGAGGGAAAGGCAGAGTGAGAACAGACAGCTCCCACCCTCTTCCCCTTTCGTGCAATCCCCTTGAAGCCTTTCCTTCCCTGCCCTGCCAGGGGCCTGCTGCCCTCCTCCCGGCACGCCTGCTGCAGTTGCTGAGCAAACGATGCAGCATCCGGAGGTTTTAACGAGGCCCTTTCCCGCCCTCTGGCTGGTGCGACTTCCTTGGGTTTGAGGCAGCTCCAGCCCCGCGGTTGCCCCCCACCCTGGCCGATGGCGACGCCGGGGAGAACTGGCAGAGGCGGCTCTCACCGGGGTCAAAATGGGACTCCACGATGACGCGGACGGCGCTGCTCTGGCCCAGGTCTCGCACACGGATGCTCTTGAAATCCTTCTTCACGTCGGAGTTCCGGAACAGCTCGTCCAGCTGGCCGGCCGGGGAGAAACATCAAGCTGGGGAGTCAGAACTGGCCCGGTGCCCCTGCTTCCTTTCAGCCTCAGGAGCCTGGCCGACACGGCCCCGCAGCCCGACGCGGCTGCAGCCCCTCTCCCCGCCAGCTGGGTCCCCTAGCTGAGCCGTTGCTTACTAGGACTAGGAGCAGCAGCGTTGTGAGTAGAAGCCCCTCGTCGTGCCAGGCTCTGCATGGATTCTCCCTCCCCCAGCAAACTCGGCTCGCTCCTCCATTGTGCTAGGTGCTGCGCATGCCCCCCCCCCATTTCCACCTCCCAACGTTACCCCTAAGTGATATGGGGGAGGCTGGCTATGCCAGGCTCCGAGCAGACCACCCCCCCAGCCAAGATCAGGGACCACTGCTGTGCCAGGCACTAAGCGGAGACCTGACAAAGATCTCCCCCATCATGCCAGGGGCTGCCCAGACCCACTGCCCTGAGATCAGGCCTCTCATTCTGCAGGGCGCTGTGTGGACCCCCAGTCAAGACCCTCCCCTTCCCCTCCCCCCATTGTGTGGGACACTGCACAGAGCCTGGACTGAAATCAGCCTCTCTCATCCCCCTGTGCTATGCCAGACACCACGGTGATGCCCTGCCCCCTGCCATCTGAGATCAGGCCCCTGTCCCAGATCCCCATGTCACCTCCCCTCCCATGCCAGCTGCTGTGCAGACATTTGGGGGGGGAGAGAGAGAGAGAGAGAGTCCCTGCCCCGACGAATGCACGGAGGATGGTGGAGACAGGACAGGCAAGGCTGGGGAAAAGGGACTGTCTGTTTGCCCATTTCACCGGGGAGGGGGATGGAGGCGGGGCCACCAGATTTACTAAGGTGTTTAGACACTGACGGATACATTTTCAAAAGCACCTAAGACAGTTCAGTGCTCAGCTCCCATGGACCCCCCCCCCCGCCATCCGACTGACCCTACATCTTTGGGCAGCTAAATACCAATGAAAGTCTGGCCATGAGTGCTGGAGCGACAGTATGTGGCAGAGCTGGGAATTACACACGGATCTCCTGGGTCCCAGCCCAGTGCCTCAACACACCCTTCCATCTGTCTGTCACTCTGACTGGATCCAAGCCCCCACTGCCCTTCCTCTGTGCCAGACGGCGCGGACACAAGAGTGTCCCAAAGGAGAGGTCCCACGGGGTTCTCTACCCCCATGTGTTCCAGGGGCATACCATTAGCTATGCACACACGCCTGTTGCTAAGGGAAGGAAGGATCAAGGGTTCTAGTCTCAGCTCAATCTTACTACATGCGCCCGAGCCCAGGGCGCCAAAAGGGTTCAGGCTGGCCCTGCCTATGCCAAGGGCTCATCTACTTATGTAACACCCGACTGCTGTCCAGAACAGGCGCTGTTGGTGAGCTAGCTTGGTTCTGTTCATACGGATGCTGCACCCGGTGCAGAGCGCTGCTTCTCCGTCTCTCCCGCTGCCAGCCCGCCCCCCAGGGCACGACGCTCGCCTGAGAGCTGGCAAAGGCAGAGGGAGCAATGCTCGTGCTCCACGTGATCAGCGCCAGTCTTGGAAAAGCAGAGAACTGTACTTAGAGGGACTCCCCCAAGTGTCTGGCAGAGCTAAGCACGGAGCAGAGACACGGGGGGAAGGAGGGGAGGGTGTCATTTTTCTAGGGGTGCGTGTGTATCTCATTAATACAAATACACTTATAGCTATTAAGAGGCCCAAACCTGCACCCTGAACCAACTAGCCCCATGGTGCTGATCCATGCACGCTCTTGAGCGTGGGTAAGTTCGCTTGCAGCTGTGGCGTTTGAGCCCCGCTCTGGTTATAACAACACAGAGCAAACTTGAATGTGAGGATCTCAGGGCACTCGACCTAGGCACCCAAGTGCTACTGTTCCTGTTTCACAGCTAGGAACACTGAGGCACAGAGGGGTGGGCGCGGTGGGGAGTGGGTCTTACCCAGAGGCACATGGGGCTTCACTGGCACAGCCAGGAATATCAGCCAGGGCTCAGACCAGTTCAAGCAGGCCCGCGGAAGGGGGGAAAGGGGGCAGTCACCCCGCGGCCCGGCAATCCAAAGGGGCCCATGGCTCTGTGTTGCCACCACTGCTACAGTGTCAGGGGTGGTGGCCAGAGCCCCAGGCCTATTCATTTGCCTCCGGAGCATCGGTTAGCGCAGCTCCGAGAGCTGCGGGGGAGGGGGGACGGTGTGGTGCACTCTGGGTGGTGTAAAGGGCTGGCTGCTTTGGCCTGAGACCCCGCCCCTTCCAGGAGCATGGCACTGCTCTCCCCCGGGGACCAAGGGAGGCTGTCAGCACGAGAAATCTCCACCACCCCTCGTGTGATCTCTGGGAAGGTGCATCCTGGCAAATGTGTTCTGGATCCATTGCAGGCCTGGCCTCTCCATTGGGGAGTGGGGGGAGTGGGCAGAAAAGCGTTCCCACCAGACGGCCGGCATTGCCACAGCCAGGCACCGTGGAGACGCAGGGCAGGACAGAAAGGGCGTGTCTGCTGCACGTTAACTCCGCGCGTGAGAGAGACGGGGGACCCTGTGACTTGCAGCAGTTAAGGAAGATTCCCCGTCTGCTCCCATGCCAGAGGCGTGATCCTTAGAGCCAAAGGTTACACGTTCTATTCCCCACACGCTGCCCACGGAGAGGGTCCATTCAACCTGGTAGAGCAGCTCAAGGAAGGACACCGAGACACCCAAGCCCCGTGCTGTGAGCCGAAGGCCGGGCCACGGCTCGTGGGGCAGCCGACTCACCGCGCTCTCGATGCTCCTGGCTGTTTCTCCAAAGAGCTCCGATTTGGGGTCGGCCATCTCGGGCGTGTAGAACAGCTCCTGGCCCTCCACCTCCTCCAAGATGAGGACCCCCTGGAAGACCTTGGTGGCTATGGGGAGCAGGGGCAACGAAAAAGAAACCAGAGAGACTCGGTTAGCTGGCCAGCGGGGAGGGAGTTGGCAGCCAACAGCTGAGTTCAGTCCCTGGCGGGGGAGGATGGTCGTGTGTGGGTAGTGCCAGGGCTTGGGTTAGTTTGGATGGCTCTGGAGAGTGCTATGGAGGATTAGTATTGGAGGTTGCTGGAGCAGGTGGGTCAGATGGCAAAAACCAGGCTAGAGACGGCAGCTTTTACCATACGGGTTCCTCTGAACTCTGGCCCGGATTGCAGCCCCCGGACCGGCTGGGTAACAAGAGAGAGACGTTAGCCAGAGCAGGACACAGTCAATAAGGCAGGATCAGACATGTGCATGCAACACACAGAGGCAGCTGTGGAAGCCCATAGGAGACCGGGTCCCTTGGCAAGGAGCATTCCCTTGCTGGGGAGGGAACCGGACAGCCTGAATGCAGGTTTTGGGGTCTGTGGCCTGGCACCTCCTGTGGAGGTCCCACGCAGAAATCCAAGGAAGGGGAAGGAGCCCTGCAAAGGGCGACCCCCGCAGCGAGCCCCAAGGGGGTGCACAGGGAGCTGCAGAAAGCAATTCTCCCAGCACTGGGGTTAGTACATGGAGGGGCGGCACCCCCTTATGGGGGTGGGGGTATTGTACGCAGAGAGAGGGGGCATCCCCTGGAAACCCCATTGCATGAAGTGTCGGGGGGCGACAAGGAGAACCTTGGGGGAAACCCCCCTGGAGCGCGCCCAGGGGCGGGGAGCTAGTTTGGTAACCTTGGAAGCAGGATGCTAAGGGCCTGCATCCGGAGCACGTGCACAGGGCTCCGGAGACACGGATGCCGCACCGAGCGCCCCAGCTGCCACGCGCAGCACGAGTCCCGAAGGGAAGGCACAGAGCCTCTCGCTCAGAGCGAGACCGGAGCCGCGCCAGTGGGTGGCAGCAGGGCCTGCGCCTGGGCTGCAGAACGAGACGGAAAGAGAAGCCCCCAGACGCAGCGGCCCCAAACAGGCCCCTCAGAGACACAGAGCCAGCAGCTGCGGCTGCTCGCCGCCAACCAGAACCTCGTTAGCCAGAGACGAAACTGAAACCCAGGCCACGCCCCCCCCATGCTCACTGCCGCCAGGACCAGCCCTGAGCACTCCCATTGCGCCTCCAAGCCCGGCCAAAGAGACCTGCCTAGGAGGTGAGTGTACCCGGTACTGCACGAGGCTCCAGTGCAAGGGAGGTGAGTGCACCCGGCTACTGCACCAGGCTCCAGTGCAAGGGAGGTGAGTGCACCCGGCTACTGCACCAGGCTCCAGTGCAAGGGAGGTGAGTGTACCCGGTACTGCACCAGGCTCCAGTGCAAGGGAGGTGAGTGCACCCGGCTACTGCACCGGGCTCCAGTGCAAGGGAGGTGAGTGCACCCGGCTACTGCACCAGGCTCCAGTGCAAGGGAGGTGAGTGCACCCGGCTACTGCACCAGGCTCCAGTGCAAGGGAGGTGAGTGTACCCGGTACTGCACCAGGCTCCAGTGCAAGGGAGGTGAGTGCACCCGGCTACTGCACCAGGCTCCAGTGCAAGGGAGGTGAGTGCACCCGGCTACTGCACCAGGCTCCAGTGCAAGGGAGGTGAGTGTACCCGGTACTGCACGAGGCTCCAGTGCAAGGGAGGTGAGTGCACCCGGCTACTGCACCAGGCTCCAGTGCAAGGGAGGTGAGTGCACCCGGCTACTGCACCGGGCTCCAGTGCAAGGGAGGTGAGTGCACCCGGCTACTGCACCGGGCTCCAGTGCAAGGGAGGTGAGTGCACCCGGCTACTGCACCAGGCTCCAGTGCAAGGGAGGTGAGTGCACCCGGCTACTGCACCAGGCTCCAGTGCAAGGGAGGTGAGTGCACCCGGCTACTGCACCGGGCTCCAGTGCAAGGGAGGTGAGTGCACCCGGCTACTGCACCAGGCTCCAGTGCAAGGGAGGTGAGTGCACCCGGCTACTGCAGAGCCGGGATGGGGCGGGGAGGATCCTTTCGAAAGCCGAGGGCCCTCCTGACAAGGCCCAGGCTCTCTGCCGCATGCAGGGGCCCAGCCAGAGCTGTGCTGCGGGCTGCCACAGGCGAGGGGGTGGGCAGCAATATCCCCACGCACGGCTGCCCCAGGCCATGTGGGCTGAGGCAGGTCCAAACAAGCGCCCCCAGCTCACAGGCTGCCAGTGCAGACCCGGAAGCGAGACACCCAGCCCAGCCGCTGCCCCACGTCGGGAGGCTGCTCTAGTCCAGAGGGGACAGCGGCTTGCAGCCCCGTAGCCCCGAGGCGCAGCGGGAATCGTTCTGTGCCCCCCTCCCCTTCACACACACTCACCAGGGCAGTTGCTTCCCTCTGCATCGACAGCCGCTGTCTTGCCGTCAGAGCAGCATCCCAGAGGGGCGTTGTAACACGTGGCTCTTTCTATGGCTGGGGTGGATGTCACTTGGCTCTCCTCCGGCTCCTCGTCTCCTGCATGGCAGCCGGGACAATACGGGCACATCACAGCCCCGGTGAGACACGCCCCCCCCGCCCAAACCCTAACACAGCTCCGGTGAGAGACGGCACCCCCCCCAAACCCTAACACAGCCCCGGTGAGAGACGGCACCCCCCCCCCAAACCCTAACACAGCCCCGGTGAGAGACGGCACCCCCCCAAACCCTAACACAGCCCCGGTGAGAGACGGCACCCCCCCCAAACCCTAACACAGCCCCGGTGAGAGACGGCACCCCCCCCAAACCCTAACACAGCCCCGGTGAGAGACGGCACCCCCCCAAACCCTAACACAGCCCCGGTGAGACACGGCACCCCCCAACCCTAACACAGCCCCGGTGAGACACGGCACCCCCCCACCGAACCCTATCACAGCCCCGGTGAGACACGGCACCCCCCCACCGAACCCTATCACAGCCCCGGTGAGACACGGCACCCCCCCACCGAACCCTATCACAGCCCCGGTGAGAGGCGGCACCCCCCCCCCCGAACCCTATCACAGCCCCGGTGAGAGGCGGCACCCCCCCCACCGAACCCTATCACAGCCCCGGTGAGAGGCAGCACCCCCCCCAACCCTATCACAGCCCCGGTGAGAAGCGGCACCCCCCCCGAACCCTATCACAGCCCCGGTGAGAGGCGGCACCCCCCCCACCAAACCCTATCACAGCCCCGGTGAGAGGCGGCACCCCCCCCAACCCTATCACAGCCCCGGTGAGAGGCGGCACCCCCCCCACCGAACCCTATCACAGCCCCGGTGAGAGGCGGCACCCCCCCCCCAACCCTATCACAGCCCCGGTGAGAGGCAGCACCCCCCCCAACCCTATCACAGCCCCGGTGAGAAGCGGCACCCCCCCCCCAACCCTATCACAGCCCCGGTGAGAGGCGGCACCCCCCCCCCAACCCTATCACAGCCCCGGTGAGAGGTGGGACCCCCCTCCCAACCCTATCACAGCCCCGGTGAGAGGCGGGACCCCCCCCCCAACCCTATCACAGCCCCGGTGAGAGGTGGGACCCCCCTCCCAACCCTATCACAGCCCCGGTGAGAGGCGGCACCCCCCCCCCAACCCTATCACAGCCCCGGTGAGAAGCGGCACCCCCCCAACCCTATCACAGCCCCGGTGAGAAGCGGCACCCCCCCAACCCTATCACAGCCCCGGTGAGAAGCGGCACCCCCCCCAACCCTATCACAGCCCCGGTGAGAAGCGGCACCCCCCCCAACCCTATCACAGCCCCGGTGAGAAGCGGCACCCCCCCCAACCCTATCACAGCCCCGGTGAGAGGTGGGACCCCCCCCAACCCTATCACAGCCCCGGTGAGACACGCCCCCCCCAACCCTATCACAGCCCCGGTGAGAGGTGGGACCCCCCCCAACCCTATCACAGCCCCGGTGAGAGGCGGCACCCCCCCCCCAACCCTATCACAGCCCCGGTGAGAAGCGGCACCCCCCCCCAACCCTATCACAGCCCCGGTGAGAGGTGGGACCCCCCCAACCCTATCACAGCCCTGGTGAGAGGTGGGACCCCCCCCAACCCTATCACAGCCCCGGTGAGAAGCGGCACCCCCCCAACCCTAACACAGCCCCGGTGAGAGGCGGCACCCCCCCAACCCTAACACAGCCCCGGTGAGAGGCGGCACCCCCCCCCCCAACCCTAACACAGCCCCGGTGAGAGGCGGCACCCCCCCCCCAACCCTATCACAGCCCCGGTGAGAAGCGGCACCCCCCCCCAACCCTATCACAGCCCCGGTGAGAGGTGGGACCCCCCCCAACCCTATCACAGCCCTGGTGAGAGGCGGCACCCCCCCCCCCAACCCTATCACAGCCCTGGTGAGAGGTGGGACCCCCCCCAACCCTATCACAGCCCCGGTGAGACACGCCCCCCCCCCCAACCCTATCACAGCCCTGGTGAGAAGCGGCACCCCCCCCCCAACCCTATCACAGCCCCGGTGAGAGGTGGGACCCCCCCCCAACCCTATCACAGCCCCGGTGAGACACGCCCCCCCCCCCAACCCTATCACAGCCCTGGTGAGAAGCGGCACCCCCCCCCCAACCCTATCACAGCCCCGGTGAGAGGCGGCACCCCCCCCCAACCCTATCACAGCCCCGGTGAGACACGCCCCCCCCCCCCAACCCTATCACAGCCCCGGTGAGACACGCCCCCCCCCCCAACCCTATCACAGCCCTGGTGAGAGGCGGCACCCCCCCCCCAACCCTATCACAGCCCCGGTGAGAAGCGGCACCCCCCCCCCCCAACCCTATCACAGCCCTGGTGAGAGGCGGCACCCCCCCCCCAACCCTATCACAGCCCCGGTGAGAAGCGGCACCCCCCCCCCCCAACCCTATCACAGCCCTGGTGAGAGGCGGCACCCCCCCCCCAACCCTAACACAGCCCCGGTGAGAAGCGGCACCCCCCCCCAACCCTAACACAGCCCCGGTGAGAAGCGGCACCCCCCCCCAACCCTAACACAGCCCCGGTGAGACACGGCACCCCCCCCCCCAACCCTATCACAGCCCCGGTGAGAGGTGGGACCCCCGCAACTGTCAGACACAGCCCCGGCGAGGGGCACCCTCCTGGACTGTGTTACCGCGATGGCTACAGATGGTTCCAGCACCAGCCAAAGACGTCTCCAAACCCAAACCCTTCCCCGGAGGCAGGCCAGGCCCTTGCCGAGTGGGGCCCACACTGAGCCCCCTGCGGGCCAGCACACGGGCTGGCTCAGAACTGCTCTGCCGACAGCGAGCCTGTGGTCCCCAGCCGGCAGGGCTGACCTCCCCCCCGCAGAGTCAGGCAGCGGCAGCCGTGCCCAGCCTGTGGGAGACGGACGGGGCCGAGCAGGCAGCTCTGTGCATACTACAGCAGCCCAGCTTTGCTGAGAAGCAAACGGCCATGGGAAATAGATTAACCTCTCCCTCCCCGCCCCGCGCAGGTGGCCCCTGCTGCAGGTGAGCGCGGAGGCAGGTAGGTGGCCTGGCCCTGGGGGCTTGAGGCCTTCTACCTGTGCTGGAGGAGACCCTCCCTCCCCACCCTGAGGCTGCCACGGCAACATCTTTCACCAGCACCCACCTCCCGTCTCACCCTGGCCTCACAGTTCCAATCTTCCCCAAGCAGGTGCTGCCACCAGCCTTCCAGGAGGCCTGGGGTGGGAGCTGAGAGGTGGCGCCGGCAGGGGGCAGGGAGGAGGGGTTAGCAGCAAGGGGGAGGTGCAGGGACTTGGAACCGGAGCAGAGGGCACTTACCGGCAGAGCCAGCCCCACTGGCTTCCTGGTCCCCGCTGATGCCCAGTTCTGGGTCCCCGCTGCCTTCTGCACTGCCAGACTCCGAGTATGCGGGCGGGGGGGTGGCCAGGACCACAGGAGCAGTGGAGATGGGGCGGACGGTGGTCTTGCGGATCCCCTGGGTGGTCCAGGGGGTGGTGGTCGGCCGGGCCGTGGTCACTCGCCGCGTGACAGGCTGGCTCCTGGGAATGGGCCTTGCTTCGAACAGCGGGGAACCTGTGGTCGTCTCCGCCGGGCCGGGGGCCGGGGTGGTGAGCCTTAAAGGTGGCGGGGGGAGGAACCTGTCCAGGGGCAGCGTGGGCAGTGGTGCAGGGGGCACCGTGTGACTCACGTGGGTGATGGATTCTGAGAGAGCAGCAAGAGAAGGTGGTTAGGGGGGCAGATTGGACCGGAGCTTGGACCCCATCCTTTGGGAGTCAGGGCCGGGCAATAAAACGGCAGCGGTTTGCCAGGCTTAGCCCCGGCCGGCTGCCATCGCTATATTTACCTGCACCTCCGTAGGTGCAGACGATTTCAGCTCCTATTGGCTGCAGATCACTGTTTCTGGCCAATGGGAGCTGTGGGAAGTGGTGCAGACCGGTTGGCTCCCATTGGCTGGGAATGGTGATCTGCGGCCAATAGGAGCTGCAATCGTCCTTACTTGTGGAGGTGCAGGTAAATATAGTGGTGGCAGCACACCAGGGGCTAATCCTGGGGAACCAGATCTGACCTGTGGCTTGATACGTGCCCTCCCTTGGCCTATGGCCACGTGTGCCATGCTGGGAACTGCAAACAGGTGCCCCACATCCTCCATGGGAACTGTGCCCAATCCTTCCACCGAGAGGTCCATGGGAACTGGGGCAGTCACAGGACCCATGGGTGCCCAGGCCAGCCCTCTGGGGGAGGGACAGGCGAGAACATGCCCAGTGGCATAATAAAATCACAGACATGTAGGACAGGAATGGGCCTCAAAAGATCAGAGTCCATTCCCTCACTGAGGCAGGACTAAACGTTACCTAGCCCATCCCTGATAGGTGTTTCTCGAACCTGAACTTGCTCTTACAAGGCTCCAGTGACTGAGATTTTACAACTCTCCTCAGCAATTTGTTCCAGTGCTTAAAAACCCTGACAGTTACGAAGTCTTCCTAATGTCCAACCTAAACCTCCCTTGCTGCAATTTAAGCCCATTGCTTCTTGTCCTGTCCACCGCGGATAAGGAGAAAAATTTATCACCCTCCTCTTTACAGCCACCTTTTACAAACTTGTTATCAGATCCCCCTGTCTGCTTTTCTCCAGACTAAACAATCTCAGTTTTTTCAATCTGTACTCACAGGCCATGCTTTCTAGACCTTTAATCATTTTTGTTGCTCTCCTCTGGACTTTCTCCCATTTGTCCACATCTTCCCTGAAGTGCGGTGCCCAGAACTTTCCAGCTGAGGCCTTATCAGTGCTGAACAGAGTGGAAAAATTACACCTCATGTTTTGCTTACAACACTCCTGCTGCTACATCCCAGAACAACGTTCACTTTTTTTGGTTTTTGCAACTGCATCCCGTTGTTGGCTCATATTTAGCTTGTGAACTATGATCACCCGCAGATCCTTTACCACGGAATCATTGCCCGTTTTCTATTTGTGCAATTGATTATCCCTTCCAAAAGGTAGCATCTTGCATCTGTCTAGATTGAATTTCATACAATTTATTTCAGGCAGTTTTCCAGTTTGTCAAGATCATTTTGAGTTCTCATCCTATCCTCCAAAATGCTTGCAACCTCTTCCAACTTGGAAACTTAAATGTGAGCTCTCTAAGCCATTATCCAAACCATTTACAAAGGTATTGAATAGAACCAGACCCATGGCAAATCCCTATGGGATGCTATTCAATATACCATTCCAGCTTGACTGAACGGCTGATAAAAAAGAATACCTGGAGAGTAGTTCCTACCAGTTGTTCACCCCCTTACAGTAGGCACCTCTAGGCTATATTTCCCTAATTTACTTATGAGAAGGTCATGTGAGACAGTATCAAAAGCCTTACTGAAGTTGAGATATACCACACCTACCGCTTCCCCCTTATCCACAAGTCTCACTGTCAAAGGAAGTGACTAGGCTGCTGTGATACGATTTGTTCTTGGCAAATACATGATGAACATTACTTATCAGCTGCTTAGTCATGCTGAGAGGGATGACTAGCACGGCCCAAACACAAACTATTCCATTGCGTAGGAAAGATAAAAGTATAGCAGGAGACAGCCTTCGTATAACCAGATCTTACATAATCTACAAATCAAAAGATGAATATAAGCAAATAACACAAGTATGCAGGGGTAAGATTAGAAAGGCAGAGGCACAAAATGAGCTCAGTCTAGCTAGAGACATAAAGGGTAACAAGAAAACATTCTACAAACATATTAGAAGCAAGAGGAAGACCAAGGACAGGGTAAGCCCATTGCTCAGTAAAGAGGGAGAAACAATAACAGGAAACTTGGAAATGGCAGAGGTGCTTAATGACTTCCTTTCGGTTTTCACCAAGAAGACTGATGGTGACTGAATGCTTAACATAGTAAATGCTAGTAGAAAGAGGGTTGATTTAGAAGTTAAAATTTTAAAAAAAGAACAAGCTAAAAATTACATAGAGAAGTTAAATGTCTTCTTCAAGTCACCAGGGCCTGATGAAATGCATGCTAGAATACTCAAGAGACTGATAGAGGAGGTATCTGAGCCATTAGCTATCATCTTTGAAAAATCATGGAAGTTGGGAGAGTTTCCAGAAGATTGGAAAAGGGCAAATATAGTGCTCATCTATGAAAATAAGAACAACCCAGGAAACTACAGACCAGTCAGTTTAACTTCTGTGCCAGGAAAGAAAATGGAGCAAATACTGAAAGAATCCATCTGCAAACAGCTAGAAGATAATAAGGTGATAGGTAACAGCCAGCATGGATTTGTAAAGAACAAATCATGTCAAACCAATCTGATAGCTTTCTTTGATAGGATAACAAGTCTTGTGGATAAGGGAGAAGTGGTGGACGTGGTATATCTAGACTTTATTAAGGCATTTGACACGGCCTCGCAAGACCTTCTTATCAATAAGCTAGGGAAATACAACCTAGATGGGGCTACTATAAGGTGGGTGCATAACTGGTTGGATAACTGTTCTCACGAGAGTAGTTATTAATGGTTCACAATCATGCTGGAAGGGCATAACTAGTGGGGTTCTTCAGGGGTCAGTTTTGGGACTGGTTCTGTTCAATATCTTAATCTATGATTTAGATATTTGCATGGAGAGTACACTTATTCAGTTTGCAGATGATACCGAGCTGGGACGGGTTGTGAGTGCTTTGGAGGATGGGGTCATAATTCAAAATGATGTGGACAAACTCGAGAAATGGTCTGAAACAGGATGAAGTAAACAGGATGACGTTTAATAAGGACAAAAGCAAAGTGCTCCACTTAGGAAGGAACAATCAGTTTCACACATATAGAATGGGAAGCGACTGTCTAGGACAGAGGACTGCAGAAAGGGATCTAGAGGTTATAGTGGACCACAAGCTAAATATGAGTCAACAGTGTGATTCTGCTGTAAAAAAAGCAAGCATGATTCTGGGATGCATTAGCAGGAGTATTGTGAGTGAGTAAAACACAAGTAGTAATTCTTCCACTCTACTCTGCAGTGATTAAGCCTCAATTGCAGTATTGTGGCCAGTTCTGGGCATGACATTTCAAGAAAGATGTGGAGAAATTGGAGAAGGTCCAGAGAAGAGCAACAAAAATGATTAAAGGTTCAGAAAACATACGCTATGAGGGAAGACTGAAAGAATTGGGCTTGTTTAGTTTAGAAAAGAGAAGATGATAGCAGTTTTATCTTACAAAGAAGATAAAGAAGAAGAGGGAGATAAAGTCAAGGAGAACAATTTGAGGACAGGACAATAAGCAATGGGATTAAACTGCAGGAAGGGAGGTTTAGGTTGGACATTAGGAAAAACTTCCTAACTGTCAGGGTGGTTAAGCACTGGAATAAATTGCCTCGGGAGGTTGTGGAATCTCCATCTCTGGAGATATTTAAGAGCGGGTTAGACAGACCTATCAGGGATGGTCTATACCACTCAACATGCGGCCTGGGGGCCACACACAGCCCATGGCCCATTTGTTTGTGACCCACAGTGCGGTTTGGGTTTACACGGGGCTCAACACGCAGCCTGCAGGTGGGAGCCTTGAATACAGCCTCCACTGGGAGCATACTCCACAACAGTGAGGCGTTTACCAGGCGCGGTGAGCACTGAAAGACACAAGCAGGCGGCCTGGCCGGAACAGACAGGTACAGGTGTCAGTGTTTCTAGCTTCTAGCCTCCAGAGAGGAGGTGCAGAGTGCACCAGGGCATTGTGGGAAGTGCTTTGTATTCATGCCCGTCAGTGTGAAAGAAGCTATTTACATATATTTGCATGTATACTCAACCACACTTAAGTTGCAGCCCTTGGCATGTGCTCTGAGTATCATTGTGGCCCCCAGGGCTTCCAAAATTGAGTAGCCCTGGTCTAGACGGTGCTTGGTCCTGCCGTGAGGCCAGGGGACTGGACTCGATCTCTCGAGGTCCCTTCCAGTCCTAGTGTTCTGATCCTAGGCTTGTCTGGGGTGGTAGCTGGGGAGAGACTTACCTTGGCACGGCCCAATGTGCTTCACCTGGATGACCTGCCCCTGCCGGCATGCAATGGTCTTCAGCTGGCACTGGTCGCCATAGGTTACTCCATCAGAGCCACAGACCTGGGAAGGGGACGGGAGAGTGGGGGCAGCTGGACAGATTGGCACCTCCTCTCATCATCCCTCTGCGAAGCAGAGCCCACCTGGGTCATGGGTTTCTCCTCCCTCCCTTGCCATGACGCAGGCCCCCATGGCAGAATTAACCTCTCTCTTTCAATGGTCAGCAAAGGGTTAAAGGCCAGGGAGAACCTTGCTCGTGTCTCCCTGCTGGGAGGGAACCATTGCTCCCAACTGGGAGACAAATCCCAAAAGGGGCTATCGGAGAAATTCCTGCTCTTCCAAGAGGCTCCTTCGGCAGCCGGCAACGGCAGCCTTCCCTGTATGCCGAACAGAGCTGCCGAGCCTGCAGCCGGCAGAAACACCAGACTTCAGTCCCACAAGCGCCCCAGCTGCGAGGCCGAGCAGGCTAAATGCATGAGTGCCAGCTGTCAGGACCCAAGCCGCACCCGGTGGCCTCCCTCTTTTACCTTGGTCATGTTGGCCTCCACGCACAGCAGGGACGGGCACTCGCAGTGGGCAAAGCCATTGACCTCCACGCATGACGCCCCAAACTCGCAGCTCATCTCTTGGCAGGACTTTGGCGCGGAGGGATCTGGGAATGAGAGGAAGGAAATGACACACACATGCAGGGGAAGCGCATCGGTGGTGACCCTCTGCTCCGGTCATGCATAGAAAATGAGCCCAGCTCAGTCAGAAACTTTCCCAAGAGGCTTAAACTGGTCTCACCAAAGAACACAAAACAGCCCTCTAAAGGGGTTAAAGACCAGTGGTCTGAGACAGTCTGCTGTGCATGCATCTGTGGGTGAACAGACATCAAGGGTGTGGGGTGGGAACAGAATTCAGAGCATCAGAATGGCCATTCTGGGCCAAAGCAAAGGTCCATCTAGCGCAGTATCCTGTCTGCCAACAGTGGCCAATGCCAGGTGTCCCAGAGGGGTTGAACAGAACAGGGAATCATCAAGCGATCCCTCTCCTGTCACCCATTCCCAGCCTCTGACAGAAGCTAGGGACCCCATTCCTACCCATCCTGGCTTATAGCCATCAATGGACCTAACCTCCATGGATTTATCTAGTTCTTTCTTGAACCCTGTAAAAGTCCCGGTCTTCACGACATCCTCTGGCAAGGGGTTCCACAGGTTGACTGCGTGATACATGACGAAAAACTTCCTTGTCTTTGTTTTAAACCTGCTACCAATGACTTTCATTTGGTGACCCCCAGTTCTTATGTTATGGGAACAAGGAAATAACTTTTCCTTATTCACTCCCAGCAAAATAACCTCCTGGCAGCTGGGCAAAAAGAGACTCTCAATGGTAGCATGAGCACGAAGGCCTGGATCCCCTCTCTGGGTCAGCCACTAAAGGGCAAGTGGATGCCACATGCGTGAGCAGCCCTAACGTTCCGTCCAACGCAATGCAGGGGTAAGCCACGTGCCCGCTAGCCAGGAAATCACACAGTGACTCCAGGTTTCTTGCGCAAGGGAAAACAGCCACTGTGGCTAAGTGGCTTCCTCGCCTCACCTTTCTCGCAGCCGCTCATCCCCAGCTTGCTTCCATTGGGACACTGGTTGCATTTCATGCCGGTGATGCCAGTCTTACAAGAGCACAGTCCTGTCATCTGCTCACAGTCGTCGCGCACCGAGCCCACCGGGTCGCAGTTGCAAGCTTTGCAAGGGAGGAGCGGGGAGGGATGAACATTGCCACATTTTAGAACACGAGCTTTCCCCTGGGAGAGCTGAGCACCCATGCACGCCAGTGAATCCAGCTTCCTTCCCCCCTTCCGCCCCTCCGCATTGCATTAATGTCAGTGGAATAAACAGGCCCCGAAAGTCAACAATGGAAGCCTTTGAAATGAACAGTATTAACTGTTGCATTTCAACATCGTCCCGCTTCCTCTTCCTTTTCTGCAGGAGAGAGTTTTTAGAGGGAACCCTGGAGCCCCCTTTTGATGGTCTTTTCGATGGAATTAAAGACAGGAATTACTGTCCTCGCTGAGCAAAAAGGAAGATGTTAGTTTGAAACGGGCTGGAACGCCTGCTGGTGTTCAAGTCTGATCCTATTTCTTGAAGACAAAACAAGAAACAAACACTCAAACGGGGAGAAAAAAAGAACAGCAAAGATGGGAGAGGCAGCGTCTGTCTCTGGCCTGGGCTCACTCGTAGCCTCACTGCTGGACAAACACAGGCATCGCCCACTGATTTAGGAGCCACTCTGAGCCCTGGCAAACTTGTCACAGCATCAGGCTGTTGAGGGCATTGCCTTTAGCTGCCTCTCTGAAAATACGGGCATGGCTGCCTACGCCAGACTCTGATTAGCCAGAAGGAAAAGGGAGGGGGAGAGGAAAGAAGAGAAATGGTGGGAAACAGACTCATGGCAGTGCTGGTGTGACAAAGACCCACATTGCAGATGGTGTTTGGGTTTTAACCAGAGCCAGTGGAGGTGCCATCTGGATCCCTCTCTTGAGGGTGAAGCTTGCTCCTTCCTGTTCTCCCATCACGCACTCAGCCAGCACCCTCTAATTTCCCTCCACAACCGCTGTTGGGGACCCCTGAACGGGAGGGATGGTGGATCAGCCCTTCCTCTCATTATTTTGTCCCCCGCTTTGGCTTAATTTCCAACACGCCAATCTGGGTCCATTGATTTCCAGTCTCACCCTTTTACCAGGCACGGTCTCATCATAGCCCTGGAGGTCTGCCAACGACATCGTGTTGAGACTCATTTGGTTTCCCCTTTTGCATCTTTCCCATCAGGATAATTGTTACAGGTTACTGTGACGTTCTGTAAGCGATTCTCCACTTTCCCCACAGACAGGCTTACAACTGGGGCAGTCCAAGTAGGCCCCAGTGATCGCTATGCTCCTGAGAGGCAGGTGCCAGTCACCCCATTTTGCAGATGCAGACACTGAGGCACAGAGAGGTGATCGTGATTTACTCAGGAGCAGAATCAGGAATAGAGCCCAGGAGTCCTGTTCCTGTACTAGTCTTTAATCCTTACACTACATCTCCCAAGGCAGGACTAGAACCCAGGAGTGCTGATTCCCAAGGAGCCCATTTCTATCATTAGAGTCACGACCTCATTACCACTAAGGTCACTTTGGTAATCACATTTACCTCCAATGCAAGGCTCCACAGCCAGCCCCGTGTACCCTCTAGGGGCCTTATGATAAATGAGTGGCTGGCCAAGATTTAAAGGCTAAAGGGGCCATCACGAGCATCAGATCTGACCTCTTCCATACTACGGGCCAGAGATTATGTCCAGTAGTTCCTGCATTGAGCTCATGCCATATGGTCGAGCTAGAGGGGCTCTTTAAGGGAAAACACCCTATTTCGATTTAAAGACCCCAAGCGGTGGAGAATTAACTACAGCCATTACATAGCTATTCCAATGTTAAACTGGCATCCTATTTCCAGCCTGAACTTTTCTGACATCGCCCCCAGCTCCCATGATTATGCAGAGCCGGCCCAAGCTACGGGCTGACTGGGCTACCGCCCAGGGCGCCCCATTGTAGGGGAAGCAGCGCAGGGCTGCTGTGCATGCGCCGGGTGCTACATGGGGCTGCCGCACATGTGCCAGGCCCCCGGGGCGGGGCTGTGCATGCGCCGGGCACCTGGGGGTGCCGCCACGCTCCCGGGGCACACGAATGGCTCAGGCCGCCCCTGTGCTTATGTTTAGACAAAACATTTACTCCCAGATCCAGGAGCCGAACCCCGGAGCAATGTTCCCTCTAATTTTCTCCACGTGCAGAAAACATTTTTTCTTCTGTGCACCCAGGCATGTGCAGATGTGCACCACCAGTAGGAACACGTGCCGGCAGCTGTGCCCAGCTGTGGGCGCACTGCTGATCATCTGAATCTCTCCTGGGCGGCCGCTCAAGCGCTCAGCTTACAGGGAACACTGCCCAGGAGTTCTGACCTCCCAGGCCCATGGTTGAATCAGCCATGCATACTGCCTCCGTGATCCTTGAGCCGCAATCCTAGAGCTTGGAAGTCAGATTCAGTCCCTTTACCTAGGACGTGGTGGAAGCCTGATGCACATCTATCACCTAAAGAGAGCGCACGATCATTTCTGAGTGCGAGGAAGACAGAATCCCATCTCCAATGTTTGCAATCCTGTACAAAGAACTCTCCTTTCCCTGACCCGTCTGTCCTTTTCCCATTTGGCACATATCGATTTTCTGGCTCAAGTCTCCAATGGAGCTTGAAATTAACATGGGTTTTTTTTTTGGTTTACTTCCTTGTTTGTACAGAGGCATTGTCGGTGATGTCAGCGCAGATTTGGGATTTAGCCGTGCAGGGATTCAGGGGAGTGTCTGACGTTCCCTCGCCATGGATGGAGCAGCCAGCACCCCGAATCCTGCACTGGCCGGATTCCTTATCCCCCCAGATGCTGGAAGCAACCCTTGTTTGGAGACATTCCCGAAGCGCTAGCCTCTGAGAGAACTGTAGGAATTCGGAGTGCCTGGGCCCTGTACCATGCTGTCTAATGAGATCTTGTCCTACAGAAGATCCTGCCAGCAGCCCAGCGAAAGGAACAAACTCTGTCTAGCTGCCGCTGACTGAGAGGAGTAACAATGGGGGTGGGGTTCGCTTTATTAAAAAAAATACCAAAGTCGGGCCCGCACTTAGTCACTAACCCCAAGGCCAGGGTGAGTCAGGTCGGGTGATAAGGCCGGGGGCTGGCACCTTCCCCAGTGGCGAGGTCCTGGCACGTTACTTAAACATTAGCTTGACCCAGCCTAAGGAACAGGCTGGTCTGTGTCATTCTTCCTAACACCATCTTGTTAGGCCTTACGTCCCTCTGTGCTTGGCTGCCTCCCACCAGCTGGATCTGGCCAACTTCTGGTGCAGGAGAGGGAACACCAGGGAGGAAGCTGTTTCTGGTAGGGCAGCAGGGCAACGGTAAACACAGACTTTCCCTGGTCTCCTCTGCCCACACGCCCTCCCGCCGGCGCCCCTGCTACTCACGGGTGCAGCCGCTCTTGCTGTCCGTGACGATCCCGCGGAAGTTCCAGAAGCCGGGCTCACAGCGGTCGCACTTCAGGCCCCCCACCCCCGGCTTGCAGGAGCACTGCCCGGTGGTGGGATCGCAGGCCCCCCCATACGAGCCGTAGGGGTAACACTGACAGGTGCCTGAGAGAGCCAGAGAGAGCAAACCCTCAGGCCCGTCAGCAGCAAGCAGGGTCTCAGACCGCAGGGGACTTGGCTGCATGCGCCAACCTGATCCGCTTGGCTGAGGTGGCACCACATTCCTGGGGCTGGTATCAGGACAATCCCTTGGCCCCTAACAAAGCCCTTCCCCTTAACACCCCCCCCCATTCGCCACGGAGTGGCCCTAAAACCTTCCAGCTCCTCCTCCTCACTTGGCTTGCATCTATCGTCCTTCTCTCTCGGAAAGGAGAGAAGAGGGGGAGGGGACTCATATTCCTGGGAAGCAGGGGTAAGAGGGATGGGTAACCCCAGGGTATCTGGGGCGAGAGGGCAGAAAGGGGCTAGAAAAGGGAGGGGAGTCCAGCAGTGGTCATGTCCCACCTCCCCCATGTCCCAGGATGGCGCTAGAGCCACTGGGTAAATCATTATCTCCAGAACAAATACTAGCCGAGGTGCTGGAGTCACTCGCATAGGAGGATTCCTCTTAGACGTACGCTCCTGTTGCCAATGTGTGGGCAAGGGCGGAGCAGGAGCGGGAGAGACATGGGATACAGAGCAAGCCAATCAAGCCAAGCGGCTTCCTCCGGGGAGTGATACCAAGTGGGAGCCCAGAAGGGGGTGCAAGGCCCCAACCATGGCTGGGTGGGGGAGTGGGGGGGTCACAGGGCCAGCGGAAGACAATTATAATCTGCACTGCAGTAGCCCTTAGGAGCCGTAGTCCCAGATCAGGACCCGACTGTGCTGGGCGCTGTACAAACACCATCCCCGGCCCAAGGAGACACGAGACAAATGGGGCAGACAGACTGAGCGGGGAGTACAAGGAAACAATGAGAGCATGCTGGTTGGGGGTGGGGCACGGGGGGCGGGGGAGGAGGGAGTCTCCCCACACCAGCTCCCTAAACAGCTGTCCAGTGTTCTCCAGGCCTGGAGGCAAAGCAGAGTTTTTGGAAGGCCCCGAGGTGGCTTTGTGGGTGATAATGGGAGCGCGGGGCCGGGGGCAGCGCAGGAGAAGGCATGCCCCACGGGGCTCCTGTGAGAATTCAGTGCGCGGGTGAGGAAGGCTGGGATCATTGGCTGACCAGAGGCAGAAGTCAACTTGGTAGCCCACGCAGTGCCCTGCGCTGGCCCCTCGGGGTTGGACCCACCCGCGGTGACTCCACGCCCTGGTGCTGTCAGAACGCGGCTGCTTATTAAATTACACGGCACGTTAACCGACACTAAATCCCCATCAAGCGTGCACGAGCCAGACCCATCCACAGCTTTAACCATATTTCCACAGTTTAATGGGCTTCCCGAGCAGCCGGTCACAGCCTCAGCTGTTAATATACGGCTAATGCCTTTTCCAAACACGCCTCCTGCGAAAGAGCCGAGTCTGGTAATTATTTAATAAATATTAATGACGCGTTCATCAACGCCGCCGCCTGAGCAGTGGGGTCGCCTCTCCGGCAGCACCAGGGCGGGCTGCAAAGGATCTATGGACGAATGTGGGGGGGGAGGGGGTCTGTCTCATACTCTGGGTCCAGCCCCAAACTCGCTCTATGTTTGGGCTTACCCCTGTGAGCAGCAGCACTGAGCACCCGCAGCTCCTAGCAAGGCGTGGGGCTCTGCACCAGGCAGGATCAGGCTCTAAGAAACGCCTGTTACCGTCCAGTAACGGGGCAGGCAGCAGAGCGGCTCAGCTAACCATCTCCGAACTGCCCCCCGGCCAGCAATCCCGAGCAAGCAAACCAGGCCACCGCCTGCCCAGGCTTTCCTGAGCACGGCTCCATCGGGAGCCCTCTGCCATCTGCGCAGGCCGCGAGAGCTCACACTGGGCTTGGGCCTTGCCCAGAGAGAGAGGGAGGGAGGGCGAGGGCGCCCAGATCAAAGCAAGCCCCTTGCATTGCTCCCTGCCTAGATTTAAGGCAGCTTCTGACCCGGACATGATTTGGCACTTTATAGAAACCAAAGAGGTCCTGGGAATTGGGGTGGGGGTCCCTCTCTGCTCACGGGGGTGCTCCAGACTGCAGGCTCTGGAGACATCTGGAAGCTCTAACTCGCCGAGTGGAGAACTGCCATGGGGCAGATGCTATGACATCCCCTCCCTGTCCCATGGCCACGTTGGACGGAGACCCTCAAACTGTTCTGTTACACCCTGTTCCCACGGTGTGGGCAAATCAAAGACCCGCTTCTCTACGGGGCCAGGCAGACGAGCAGCCCTCTGGAGATCTCCCCCTCCTCTGCGATCGGATCGCCACCCTGCCCCCGACAAGGGGGTCACAAGCCAGGTCCCCTCCTCCCTCACGAGATTCCCCCAAACCTGACGTTTCACTCACTCGGGCAGCCGGCGGAGCCCACGCCGAGGGCCACGGTTGTATTGTCTGGACAGCATCCGTATATGGTCTGGCTGCAGTGCAGAGCCAGGAGTGGCGGGGAAGGTGTTGCAACAGCTACAAGGAGAGGGAGGGAGGCCGGTCACATCTTGGGCAGGTGGAGAACTGCAGCTGTAACCAGGCTCTGCCAGGGCACTATAACAAACGCATGGGGCCCCGGCCGGTGTGGAGGTCCAAGGCCTCCAGGCACCATCACCCATGGTCTCTTCTCTGCATTGCAGCAGGGACGCTGACTCCAGGCCCACCTCATGCATGGAGAACAGGACCTCTCTGGTCCGGCAATATCCGTGGTCTGGCAGGACCCTGGGCGTTGCTGGAGTAGAAAGCAGGGGCCAACTGGGAGTCTGGCAGCAAAGTGGCCGGGAGCGGAGCCAGGGCTGGGAGCAGGGCAGGGAGCACTGCTGGGGCCAGTGGCCAGGGCTGAGAGTACAGGTGAGGCTGGCAGAGCAGGGCCGGGAGTTTTGCTGGGCCTGGCGGCCGGGGCCACGAGCACAGCTGGGAGGGGAGCCTGGTGGTCAGGAGGCTGGCAGCCCCTTGGGAGAGCAGGGGGTCATAACTGACCTCCCCAGGTCCGGCAAACTCCCTCGTTTGGGACCGGTCAGGTCCCCTGGGTGCTGGACCAGGCAGGTCCAACCTGGAGCTTGCAAACAGATGCAGAAAACAGCTCAGCTGGTGCATGGTACCAACCATCTAATACTGGCCCCACCTGCAACACAGGCTGCGCCAGCAGTGGTCCCAGCCGCAGGGCAGATGAGGCCCCTGTGCTGCAGGGAAGGAAGTGGCTGAAGGCTGACCCAGCCTCGGCTAGCCCAGAGCCCGAGCCCCAGCATCCATCTGTCTGACAGAGCGCTAGGAGCAGGCTCCCTTGTTAGCTGAGCACTTGGGCAGCACCCAGGAGAGAGTCAAATGCTGCCCAGCTGATTAGCAGAGCGCCCACAGCTGGCAGAATGTGTTTCTACTGGTGGTGCACATCTGCACATGCCTTGGTGCACATAAAATTTATTCCGTTCGTGGATGGAAAAAATTAGAGGGAACACTGGCTAGGAGCCCAGAGCTGACCCAGCACTCTGGTCACTGTGGTACTGGAATAGCTTTAACTGGAGGGGAGGGGAGGGGAGGGGAGGGGAGGCTGTCCCATGGCTTGAGTGGCAGGAGGCTGTTGAGCTGATGACAGCGATCCTGTTAGCTGGGAACAGCTGAAGGGCAGGAAGAAGGTGCAAGGGGGAGGCTGGCAGGGGCCAGAGGATGCAGGATCCCAGGAAGGGGAGAGCTTGCCTTCTCCTTCCCTGGAGAGCAGGCGAAGGGGAACATTTTCTACCGACTGTGCGTGGCTGCAGGAGATTGGCAGAGAGCACCTAACAAATGACACACGGTTGATCAACTCGAAAGACGCCAGCCCGGTTGTGTGGCTCACAGGGCGGAGGAGAAGGGACCCTATTGCCGCCCCAGACAAAGGCAGAGGAGCACGAGATGCTGTGGGGCAGGTGCTGGGTAAAGGCCAATACTCGGCTAGCCGGGGCCCAAACCTCAGGGCAGACTCACCATGGCAGGCTCCTTGGCCGGCAACGTAGAGGTCCTGGCGTTTCTCGCAGCGGGTCTTCTTGAGCTCACACTCGTTGGCGTAGGTCGCGCCGTCAGAGCCGCACACCTGGTGGGGGTGGCGAGGGGAAGAGAGATCACCGGCTGCAACGCCCAGTTTGCAGAGAGCTGCCTACCCCGCTCAGGACCACGGGGTGCCCCCACCCGCCCGCCAGTGCTGGGGAGAGAAGCTGGGATTCTACCGCCACCACTAACTGAGCCTGCCTAGGTGGAATAGGGCTCCTAAGGGAGATGGGCCATGGGCCAGCCCACAGCATCTGCGATTGCAGCATGGATGTAGCAGGGGGGCTGGGTTCTGCTTGTGGTGCACATCCGCACATACCTTGGTGCTCATAACATTTATTCCACCCATGGATGGAAAAAATTAGAGGGACCATTGGCTAGGAGCCCAGAGCTGAGCCAGTACTCTGGTCACTGTGGTACTAGTCATCTCCCCCGCTGAACAGGGTGGGTCCCTCAGCCCCGACAACCCCTCTGCAGTGGAAAGGCATCATTCGCACTGCTGACCAGAGCTGGAGCAGGCCAGCAGGGATACCACAAGAACCTGGTGGGACTTTGTCCCAAACTCGAATGGGCCACGGGAGTCCGGGACAGGTTGGGCTGCTAGGTTTTCCACAGCCCCACCCAACTGCGGCTGGGTTGCGAGCGCTGCAGTCCCCTGAGCCAGGCTGGGCTTGCAAGACGAGGCTGTAGGAGGCTCACTCAGCTGAGCCGGGGGCGGGGGGAATTACCGGATTGCGGGGCACGGCCAGGCAGGTGAAGTCGCACACGCAGCCATCATCCTCCACGTCCTCGTCCCATGAGCCCCCGTACTGCCGGCAGCGGGCCTGTTCGCACTCGTTGTCCTCCCCCGAGCCCGAGCCCCCCGAGCCACACTCTGCACAGGAAAGGAGGGGACCCTGAGCCGGGGGACCCCCAGAGCCACAGACCCTGGGGGCTGACGGCTCCTGGCCCACACCTGACCCTCTGAGAGCAGCAGGACCCCCCTCCTCCCAGGACCGAGCAGCCAGCCCCCAGGAGAACAGTACACAGCCACGGGGACTTCTCTTTGCAAGGTTGGCTCAGGGATCCACCTGCCCTGCCTTCACAAGCAAAAGCTCAGAGCTCACATCTAACC
Organism: Pelodiscus sinensis; assembly: GCF_049634645.1. Taxonomy (NCBI): domain Eukaryota; kingdom Metazoa; phylum Chordata; order Testudines; family Trionychidae; genus Pelodiscus; species Pelodiscus sinensis. The sequence continues at coordinate 15,293,005 of NC_134733.1, read as the reverse complement.
CCGATGGCGGGAACCAGACCCAGAAGAGCCCCACGCTGTACGAACAGCAGCTGGCTGGCTTCACAACGGTGTAACGCAGCGAGGGTTTGACTCCCTCCTCTTAACCCGGCCCCTCCGCCCTGCGCTGCAGCAGGCACACGGATTCCTTCTGCTCGGGTAAGCCCAGCGAGCGGAGCAGAAAGGCTGGCCAGCTTTGGTTTTGAGTGTCAAAGCCCAGCCTGGCAGACATGACTGGCTGGGCAGAGAGACGCTTAACAGGCTGGATGTCAACGAAGTGCCTCGACCAAGCCCCAGAAGCTCGAGAGCTGGCAGCAAGAAAGAGATGTTGATTTCAAAGGCTTTACAAAAATCACAACCTGCCCCCTTTTCTGGAGTGATCAAAGGGAGGGAGCTGGCGTTACACAGAGAATTATTTAAGCTCTTCTCTCAGAAGGACGGCAACCTGCAATTCCCTGGGGAGAACTGTGATCAAACACCGTGTTATGTCTTCCACTCTCCCCAGCCCTGCCGGCACACTCGGCCCGCTCTGGCTAAACGACATGGGCAATGAGCTAGGCGGTCTCAGCTGACAGAGCTAACACAGGGCAGGGGCAAGGCAGATGCTGTTCCCCTAGTGGCCTTGAGGCAGCACGGCTCCGTCCTGGAAGCCTTGGCTCGTCTATTACAGGTCGGGATGTTAAAATGTGGCGAACTGACTAGTCGAGCAGTTGATGGAATTTCCATCGACTAGTCGATAGGCACTTCCACATTCCGCCTCCCGCTGGGGATCTTGGACATTTCAAAGGAGGAATGTGGAGCTCCGCGTACAGCCTGGGGCCAGCGGGAAGTCCCACGGACTCCGGGCTGCATGTGGGCTCCTGAAAGCCGTGGAGCCCGGGGTCATTGGGGGACTCCCCAGCTGATCCCAGGTTTTGCTGAAATGCCGCACAGAGCCCGGGATCAGTTGGGGAGTCCCCAGCTCACCCAGGGCTCCACGGCACTGCCCCTTTGAAACACCAAGGCGGCATTTCAAAGAGGCAGCTGCCGCACAGCTGATCCCTGGCTCAGCTGTGTGGTGCTGCCGCTCTGAAGTACCCCTTGAAGTACCACTTTCAAGTCTCTCAGAGGCAGCAAAGGGGAGGGGTGATCGACTAGTCGACAGACTATCCAATATGCGAATGCTTATCAGATAGTCAACTAGTCCTTCACATCCTTAATTTCAGGCCACCAGCGAAATGAGTTGGGAGGCCTCAGTCTCACCCTGATGGGGGCCGAGCCTCGGCTGCTTCAGGTGAGAACAGAGGTGCTGTGGTGAAGCAGCCCCGTCTGCTGTGGGCCCAGGCTCGCTGTGGACAGAGGCTGCTCTGCGGGATGCGGGTGAGCTTGGCCCTGCTGCGGACAGAGGCTGCTTGGCGGCAGCCTCCCCTGCTCCCTGCTGCCTCTGACAGAGGCAGCAGCGTGGGGGAGGAAGGGGCAGAGGGCACCACAGAGCCAGTGCTGGGGGGAGCCAGCTTTTAAGAGCTCACCTCTCCCCACAACACCGACTCCTGCTGCCCTCCCCCTTGATACAGAGGCAGCGGTGGGGGGGGGCGGGAGTGCTCGAGCAGTGACTCGACTACCCGATAAGCCTGGGCTTACCGGGTATTCGACTACTCCAGCAGTCGCTTTCGTCCCTCGGGGGAACGTGTGGAAGGCTTATCGGTTAACTGGATAGTCGACTACACGCTGACATCCCTACTCCACATCCTGCCCCAGTGCTGCTCAGAGGGGCTGCAGCCGGGATCCCCCCCAAACCCGGGGCTCAGCAAAGACACACATTTCCCCAGGTGCCCAGTGCTCAGTCCACGGCAGTCGAGGCCCCGAGCCCAGCAGAGTCCCGGGGCAAGCGGCAAGGCAGCTGGGCGCCCTGCCTCAGGAACCGCTCCGTCTCCTCATGCCTCCCTCCAGCCTGGCCCTCTGAAGTGTGAAATTAAAGCAGTGATAAATCGCCTTGCCCAAGCCCATTAGGTGGCGTCATCTTTCATTACCGCTGGCTAAAAAGATGACGGGGGGGCGGGTGCCAGGTGCCGTGCGCGACAGAGCGACAGGCCAGCAGCCGCCACGAGCGTGAGGAACCTGCTCTCCCCTCCCAGGGAACATCCCGGCTCCCATCGCATTCCCCTGCCATGATACGAGCAGCCAACCTCTGCATCTGGGGGGATGGCTAATAGGCAGCAAAGCCTTTAAAATACACCTGCCACACAGCAGCCCCAGTGCCGTGAGGGGAGGAGGGGGAAAGCCCGCCAAAGGGACTGCTCTGCCGGCACCCAGGGCCGGACGGAGGCATGGGCGAGCCGGGCAGCTGCCCAACTGATGGGGGGGCACCTGATGGCAGCTGTACGGGGTGCACGGCGTCCCTTACAGCTGCCATCAGGAGCCGTGCGCCCGGTTCCCGCAGCGTTGGCCCTGCGGCGCCGATCAGCAGTGCCCTTCCCCCCACGGCCACGGGGCCCTTCACGGCCCGGCGCGCGCACCAGCTGCACTGGCCGAGCCGGGCTGGGCAGTGCATGCACCGTGCACCCCGGGGGCCGGCCCTGGGCTGCGCGCCAGCGGCCGTGACCGGCCCGCGCATGCACTGAGCACCCTGGGGGCAGGCCCGCGCCCCATGGGTGAGCCTGCGCATGCGCCCTGCCCCCGGGGGCGGCACCGCACGCCCGGGCTCAGGGCACCAAAAGGGCTCAGGCCGACCCTGCCGGCACCCTCTGGGGGGTTACCTGCATCAGGCGGCGTGGCCTGCTGTGGTACCTAGGCCCAGCGGGACAGGGCTGGGCTCTGAGCAAGAGTGAGACACCCAAGGAGGCCCCCATATTCCAGTCACGCCTCGGGCTCAGGACGTTTGCCTTTGGGCCACGCGATACAAACTCCGTGTGCGAGCAAGTCCAAGCTCCCGCTGCCCGTCCTCCCTCCCTCCCTCCCTCGCCCCACCCTCATAGCCCTAGAACCAGAGGGACTGGAGCCTCCTACCATCCTCGCAAGGCCCCGTCCTGGACACCTCGATGGCCTTCTTCTGCTGGCAGGCAGCCACCCGCAGCTCGCACGGACTGTCGTAGGTGACGCCTTCACTGCCGCACACCTGGGAGAAGGGCTGCCTCTCGCAGCGCGGGCACACGCACTGCCCGCCCACGCACTGGCTCCCGAAGGAGCAGACAGCGCTGCCGCACGACTCTGAGGGAGGGGGAGAGCGAGCGGAGAACAGGGAGGGAGAGAGAAGCGGCGTGAGACCCAGCAGAAATCGCCAGAAGGCCGTGCCCGACAGCTTCGTTACTCCTCCGAAAGGGCCCTCGCATTCCCGCAGTGCAGCAGGCCCAGCCTCACAGCGCCTCATGCTGAGGGAGCATCCAGATTTCCACTCTGAACGTATCCGTTAGTTCCTTGGCCCCAGGCAGCCGGGAAACGTCAGCCTCAGCTCTTCAGAGAGGCATTATTTGGCCCAGTGCATGCCGGGGACGCAACAGCCTCAGCGGGCCCCGGACAAGGTGTGTGTGAGAGTGCGGGGTGTGGTCGCCGTGGGCCTTAAGCAGAAGGAGTGGGCCCTCAAGCAGGAGTGGGGCTGGGATAGTCAGCACCCTCCCCCCCCCCAAGCCCTCAGAGATGCCTGGAGCACCAGGCCCAGGGCTCCGGTGGCGATTTAAAGGGCTCTGGTAGTGGCCAGACTGGCATGACTCCAAAGCCTTTGGCTGAGCTATGCCAGCCAAGGACCTGGACCAGGTAAAAAACGGCTGTGGCTGGCTTGGTTCTAGTTCCAGCCTGGGATGGAAACAATTCCATCCGCCAGCCCATGGCCTGACATCGATCTGCTCCCCCACCGCCGGCAGACACGAAGGCTAGGATTGCTCCTGGAGGCCTCCTTTCCTGGGTGCTTAAGTTGATGCACCTTAAAGGAGCCTGGTTTTTAGGAAGCGTCTAGCATTTGACCTCGGGAAGATGCCTCAAATTGGCTGCCCCCCTTCCCAAAATGAAAGCACCCAAAGTCACCTGTGAAAATTAGGCTAGTTTCTTGTTGGGATCCAAACGTCTCTGGATTTTATTCCTCTCCCCAGGGAGGGTGGCAGGGAAGTAACGGGAAGGGTTAAGAAAGGAATGCGAGGGCATGGGAGTAGGACAGGCGCCCCTGCAGACTCACTGCAGTCTCCTTGCGCAGCCACCTGGATGTCGGCCTGCTGCGTGCATGCCCGGACATGGAGTTCGCACTCGCTGCCGTAGGTGTTCCCGTCCGTGCCGCAGACCGGCTGGGCGGAGAAGACGCATTCGGTTGGGCACACGCACCTGCCCGTCTCCGCCTCGCAGATGGCCCCGAACTGACACTTGCTGCAACGGTCTGCAGGAATCAACAGAAAGGGAGAAGAAACCCGGAGAGAAAGTCAAGTCACAAAGCACAGAGACCAGGCACGGAGGCCAGGGCCTGGCAGGCCAATCCAGGGGGCTCATTAGCCAGAAGGCATGGCGCATCCGCGCAGCGGGCCGGAAGGGGTTAAGCGCGCTGTACTTCTCTGCTGCCATGTGAAATGGCGAGAAGATGGACACAACAGGAAGACTAGCCTGGAGAGTGGATCGTAACTGAAGGACACACTGGCCTCGTCTGTGCAGAGCTCTTCCTGACAACTGCCCTGCATTGCTCTAGCGGGGCGTCAGCATGGAGCTTGCTCACTGTTACCCGCACAGCATCCGGAACAGCCCCAACGGCAGCTAGAACAGCTCCACCCGCACCTAGAACGTCCCCGACAGTCTGATCCCAAACCCACCCAGGCTAATGGGAACAGTCCCGTTGACCCCAATGGGCAGGGCCATACCAAATTCCTTATGATGAAAAACAGGTCATGGACCATAAAATTGGGTCTGCCCTCATGACATATGCTCTCTTACCCTATACTATAGAGATTTTATGGGGCGTTTCTCAAACTGGGGGGCCTGACCCAAAAGGGAATTTCGGAGGTGGGGTCACAAGGTTATTAGAGGGGGAGGTAACGGTTGCCATCCTTACTGCTTCGCTGCCTTCACAGCTGGGCAGCCAAAGGATGGAGGCTGCTGACCAGACACCCAGCAGCAGCAGCAGCGCACAAGTAAGAGTGGCAATGCCATCCCACGGCATCTTTACCACTGCTGGTGGCAGCTCTGCCTTCAGAGATGTGCGCCTGGCCAGCAGCTGCGGCTCTCCAGCTGCCCAGCTCTTTAGGCAGCGCTGCCCACAGCCCATCAGTAGCAGCACAGATGTAAGGGTAGCCGTACAGAAAGCCGTGTTCCTGCTACGCTGTGCGCTTGTGCAGCCGCTCAGGAGAGAGTCAAATGCTGCCCAGCTGATTAGCAAAGCACCCACAGCTAAGTGTTTTATTTCTACTGATGGTGCACATTTGTACGTGCCTCCATGTGCATAAAATTTATTCCACACATAGGTAGAAAAAAATCCACACATGAATGGATAAGATTAGAAGCAACACTGACTGCAACCCCCTCTCCAATAATTTTTCAACCCCCACAACTCCTTTCTGGGTTGTCAGGACCCCTACAGTTACAACACCGTAACATTTCAAATGGAAATAGCTGAAATCACGACATATAGAGATTTTAAAGTCTATGACCGTGAAACTGATCACAGTGGACCATGAATTTGGTAGGGCCCTACCAATGGGCATTGGATCAGGTCCAGAGATTGGAACTGAAACCAGACCCACGCAAAAAGCCACCTTGCTTCAGGTCACATCCCTCAAGCTTTTCTACCCACGGAAACGAGCAGTGTCGGAAACAGAGGGTAGAGACTTTGTGCTGGAGATGGAGAGAAAAAAAAAAAGCCCCCAGTCCTCACCTGGGATAAATGAGCACAGCTCCCCCACTGTCCCACTGATAGGACTGCATAAGAAGTATATTATATCCCTATAGCCATTTGCAACTCAAAATCTTTTACAAGCAAGCAGGACCCCTCCACGCCCTACCCCGAGGAAAGGCAGCCACCTCTGGGGTGGAACACAGCACTTTCTAAAAGCGCAGAGCTACGCTCTAGGGCAGATTTGAGCAGCAAGTCCAACGGGAATTCAGGCAGAGGAGTAAAATTAACCCCAAGTTAGGATGTGACCATGGCAACAGGGTTAGACACTTGTGGCGGGAGGAGGGGGAGATCTTCAATGCCCGTGAGGGAAAAGGCAAAGAAAAATAATGGAAAAGATTTAAAATAGCCAGACTGAACACGAGGGGCATGCTGGAGGGGTGGGGGCTGAACCTCTGGAGAGCTGTGTGAGCCACAGAGATAGCCGCATGAGTAACCCCTTCAGTGGCATCCATCAACACCTGCCTGACCCCGAGCTCCGCCGTCGCTCTAGGTGCCGGTGGGACCAATCGGAGGAGGCAGCTCTCTCTTCTTAACGCAATGTCAAGGCAGCAGTCAAATGCCATCCAACCCGCCGCCGTGCCCTCCCAACGCTCACCAGGGGCCCCAGTGGCTGCAACGGGGGGAGGAAGGAGCTGGGTGAGCAGAGAAGGAAGGAGATGCACTCAGAGCCATAAAACCCATCAGGGCCAGGGGTAATTGTGATGAAATGTCACCCGAGTTACACGCATTACAGCTGAAAACGGGGCTGGAGCAAGCCAGGGCCGAGTGCAATTACAAAAGGTGATAAATTATCCTGGTAGCAGCAGCCAAAGAGAGACCAGGGCTACAACTCAGGCAGCTTGCAAATCTCCTGGGGGTGGAAGGATTTGCTCCAACTGCCTGGGAGAGCTAGGGGGTGGCAGAGCAGGATTTAGGTGACAGGGCTGTAGAAATGAGGGGGAGAGGAGTGCTGGATCCTAGGTGCTTCTGGAGCCTGTTGGTCTGAGTGGAAGGTGAGGCTGGTGCATGGGCGTCAGGTATGTAAGGCAGGGGAAGGGCTCTGCCTTCCCAAACCGCCAGGCATAGCCCCGCCCACACTCCGCCCCCAGAGCACCTACTGTAGGCATTCCAAGGGAAGAGTGTTGCTGCCCCAGCGCCCGCTCTCCCTGCGCTCCAGCACCGGGGAGGCCAGGCCTGGCCGGGGGGTGCGCCCTCCTCCCCCATCCAGTGCTCTGGGGCTAGAGAGGCCGGGCCTGGCTGCACAGTGCAGCACACCCTGCCTCCTCCCTCTTGGGTGCTCCATGTGGCCCGGTCCGGCCTCTCCAGTCCTGCAGCACCAGGGGAGGAAGCAGGCATGGTTTGTTGCGCCACACGGCCCGGCCTGGCCCAGCCTCCTCCATACCCCCACCCGATGCTCGAGAGGATGGGCTGGGCTCAGCCAGCGCAGTGTGTGCCCCTCCTCTCCCGTCCCCTCCCCTCCCCGAGGTTGGAAGGGGGGAGCACGCACGTAGCGCGCCACCCCGCCTCCTGAGGGGTGGGGTTTGCCTCCCCCAGCCCTGCCTTCACCACCCGCCCATGGGCCGGTGCTGCTCATTGGGCATTTCCATTGCCGCAGCCCGCTCCAGTCCTGCACCCCGCTGCTTGCAGAGAGAACAAGGGGCATGTCATTTACCCAAAGCCACTCGCTGGCCCTGCCCCCACCCCACATGCCTCACCTTGAGAAAAGCAGGGCTGCTCTGCTTCATCGGGTCAGACTGACCCAGACTAGGCGAGTGCTCTGCCCCTGGGGGGTGAACCCCTTTTCTGGAATGTACGGACCAGAACCCCCTGGAGTGGTGTGAAGCAGAGATCCCCCCACGACAGCCACCGTGGCCCGCAGGCTGGCAAAGAACGGCCTGCAGCCCAGCTCGGCAGCCTTTCCCCGCCAGAGAGTCACGGTAGGCATGTCCCCACAGGTGCCTGGCCGCAGCCTGGCATGTTGCAGGCCCCAAGGGTTATTTTGGGTCCCACCGATTTCCTGCAGGACAGGCTCAGAAGGACCCTGCAAACGTGGGGTGACCATGGAGACGTGGCAGCAGGAGACAACGGGGGCTGCATCCGTGGCTGCTGGAGGAGGCTGAAACGCAGGCTGGACTCATGGGATGAAAAGCCTCTTGCTGAGCAAACTCCGGCTTCCGGCGGAGGCCAGCCACCCTCCTGGGCTGCACAAATCCCACCAGACACCCAGTGCTGAGGGCTGAGTCTCGGGGGCTGGGGGCTGTCAAACCCAAACTTAAGCCCTGGAGCAACTAAGCCCTAGAATACGGCTGCGGATCCCAGCGTCCCGCAGCAATGGCAAGGGAAGGGCAATTGCCTCCCTGCACTAGGTGGGGAGAAGAGCAAAGTCTCCAGACCAGGCCTGGGAAGACCCTGGGAACAGGGAGTTGCCAAGGGAGGGTGACCCGTGCTTCACAGACCCGCGGCCGGGGCACTGGGCACCTCTCAAGCCGCGGGCAGCACCGTGTCATGCCGTGACCCTGCCGGTTTACCTGCATGGGATGAGATTGTAATTCACAGCCACACGGCATCTCTCCCTGTATTGACTGTCTGCGCAATGCAGGCACCAGGCCGGGACATTCAGCCCTGGCACTGCCAGCAGGCCCGCCCATAGGAGGGAGATGGGGGGCACAGAGGGCAGTTGCTCTGGGCCCCAGCTATTCAAAAGGGCTTGGCATTCGGCTGACGGGGGGGGCATGACAAAGTGCAGCACGTTCTGGCTGCCCCCGCCTCACCCCTTCTGCTTGAGGCCACACCCCCTTCAGAGTGCACAGAGCCAGGCCCCTGCCACCCTGCCCAGGGCCTGGGTGAAGCTGTCTGCAGGACAGTCCCCTGCCAGCCCACCCCTCGGCTCTCATGACCCTGGCCTGTTCAGTGATGCACCAGTTAACTTCCTCTCTCAAGTGAGCATCCCCTCCCCCCTTCCATTCAGTTCACCAGGAGCTTGGCTCGAGGAAGATTTTTCTCATTTTACTTTCACGCAGCAGCTGTTGCTTTGGATGCAAGTGGGAAAAGACAAAAAAAAAGAAAAGCCACCCACAAAACCCATGACTGGTGAGCATGGTCTGTTGGTGGGGCTCTTTCTATCTATAGCCTGCCATTTTCAGCCCACTAGTGGGTTTCAGAAGTGGGCAGAGAGGCAGTTGAAGGCAGGATCTATGGAATAGAATCATAGAATCATAGAATAATAGGACTGGAAGGGACCTCGAGAGGTCATCGAGTCCAGCCCCCCGCCCTCAAGGCAGGATCAAGCTCCGTCTACACCATCCCTGACAGATGTCTATCTAACCTGTTCTTAAATATCTCCAGAGAGGGAGATTCCACTACCTCCCTTGGCAATTTATTCCAATATTTGACCACCCTGACAGTTAGGAATTTTTTCCTAATGTCCAATCTAAACCTCCCCTGCTGCACTTTAAGCCCATTACTCCTTGTCCTGTCCTCAGAAACCAAGAGGAACAAATTTTCGCCTTCCTCCTTGTGACACCCTTTTAGATATTTGAAAACCGCTATCATGTCCCCCCTTAATCTTCTTTTTTCCAAACTAAACAAGCCCAGTTCATGAAGCCTGGCTTCATAGGTCATGTTCTCTAAACCTTTAATCATTCTTGTCGCTCTTCTCTGTACCCTTTCCAATTTCTCCACATCTTTCTTGAAATGTGGCGCCCAGAACTGGACACAGTACTCCAGCTGAGGCCTAACTAGTGCAGAGTAGAGTGGCAGAATGACTTCACGAGTTTTGCTTACAACACACCTGTTGATACAACCTAGAATCATATTTGCTTTTTTTGCAACAGCATCACACTGTTGGCTCATATTCAACTTGTGGTCCACTATGACCCCTAGATCCCTTTCCGCCATGCTCCTTCCTAGACAGTCGCTTCCCATCTTGTATGTATGGAACTGATTGTTCCTTCCTAAGTGGAGCACTTTGCATTTCTCTTTATTAAACCTCATCCTGTTTACCTCTGACCATTTCTCTAACTTGCTAAGGTCATTTTGAATTATGTCCCTATCCTCCAAAGAAGTTGCAACCCCACCCAGTTTGGTATCATCTGCAAACTTAATAAGCGTACTCTCTATCCCAATATCTACATCATTGATGAAGATATTGAACAGTACGGGTCCCAAAACAGACCCTTGAGGAACTCCACTTGTTATCCCTTTCCAGCAGGATTTAGAACCATTAACAACAACTCTCTGACTACGGTTATCCAGCCAATTATGCACCCACCTTATCGTGGCCCTATCTAAGTTATATTTGCCTAGTTTATCAATAAGAATATCATGCGAGACCGTATCAAATGCCTTACTAAAGTCTAGGTATATGACATCCACCGCTTCTCCCTTATCCACAAGGCTCGTTATCCTATCAAAGAAAGCTATCAGATTAGTTTGGCATGACTTGTTCTTCACAAACCCATGCTGGCTATTCCCTATCATTTTATTACCTTCCAAGTGTTTGCATATGATTTCCTTAATTACCTGCTCCATTATCTTCCCTGGGACAGACGTTAAACTGACCGGTCTGTAGTTTCCTGGGTTGTTCTTATTCCCCTTTTTATAGATGGGCACAATATTTGCCCTTTTCCAGTCTTCTGGAATCTCCCCTGTCTGCCATGATTTTTCAAAGATCATAGCTAAAGGCTCAGATACCTCCTCTATCAGCTCCTTGAGTATCCTGGGATGCATTTCATCAGGACCAAGAAGATAGGCCCATGGGCAGGTGGCACCCCATCCTAAAGCAAGGGTGTTTACATCCCTTCCACATGACAGTCTTCTCTCAGGTAACTGCTGATATTCTTAATGCACAAATCAGTGCTTCTCACCCCTCCTCACTGCTTTGCTATCCTGCAGCAGGGAGTTCCATGGGTGAACCATGCATTGTGCAAAAACGGCCTTCTTTTCGAGGCGTTACATTTGCAGCCCTTTCATCACAGTAAGCATCCTGCCTGTGTAACTCTGTGCTCAGGGACTGCAATGTGATCCTGCCCTCAGAAACTAAACAGCGAGCCCAAACTTTGGCTGTGGCACTCTGCACACCCCACACAACTGTCCCCTACCAGGTCATGGCATATACAGCAGGGCAGCAGCTCACGCTAACCCCTGGGCTATGTCTACATTGGCACCCCTTTCCGGAAAAGGGATGCTAATGAGACCAGTCGGAATTGCAAATTCTGCAGGGGATTTAAATATCCCCTGCGGCATTTGCATTTACACGGCTGCCGCTTTTTTCCAGCTCGGGGTTTTGCCAGAGAAAAGCGCCAGTCTAGACACGATTTTCCGGAAAATAAGCCCTTGAAAGTAGGAATAAGGGATCTTCCGGAAAAGGGCTTATTTTCCGGAAAAACGCATCTAGACTGGCGCTTTTCTTCAGCAAAACCCCAAGCCGGAAAAAAGCAGCAACCATGTAAATACAAATGCCGCGGGGGATATTTAAATCCCCCGCAGAATTTGTAATTCCGACTGGTCTCATTAGCATCCCTTTTCCAGAAAGGGGTGCCAATGCAGACACAGCCCTGGAGTGTAGCATACAAGCATTAAGACTGCTAGCAGAATAACCTGTTTTGTCATAAACACAGTCGTCTCAATACCACCCAAGCAACTCCCATGACTTCAGTCGGCTGGCGAGGGTGAAACGGAAACAGAGCACGGCTGAGGGATGTAAAGCAGTGGGATTAAGAGAGAGCAAGTACAGTGGGATGGCACTCACCTCATGTGAGCACCCCTCGTCTGGTCACGTGTGTTTGCCTGCACCCCTGGTTACAAGCCTTTTTGGCTACTCAGCCCTCTGGCGAAGTCACACTCTTTCATGTAACCACAAACCCCTTCTGGGGTATATCTCTAACAGGGGCTCAACCCTCTGTACAGTGTCTCTCCAGGTCCAGTCCCTCAGTCTGTTTCTCCACTCAGTAGGAGACCGCGTTCTCAGCAGCTCCCCATGTCAAGCTGTGCCTGGTTCTGCAAGCCCAGCCCAGCCCCCTTGACCTTCTCCCTTCAGGTCTGGGCTGCAACTGAGCTGCCTCTAATTCTGCAGCACCTTTTGTAGTCCTCTCTGGCCCCTGATTGGCCGGTTCCTCCAGAGCCTCTCTGTCCTCCTGGAGGACTTCTCTATGGCCCTTTTGGCCTTAGGGCCTAGCCCCATTACAACAAGGGTCACCATGCATGGGTATTTGGTTCTTTGGTGCATTCCAAAACGCACAGGAAAGGCTTTTATGAGCCCTTTGGCCACACGGTTTTGTGGGATGCTGCAGCTGGAGGGAGCGACGGTGCTCAATCCTCCCTAGGCAGAGAAATGTGCATCAACTGGCTAAGGGGTGAACGCATTCCTGTAGGGGGGCGGGGGAGGAGAGGGACAGTTTCTCTCTAGCAGGGGGCAGGCACGTCGTAATACACCCTCCTGCTGCTGCCAATAGTGAGACGAAGGAGGAGAAAGCTGCTCAGAATCCTGCCCCAGCATCTTCACCCAGCCACTCCCGGGCAGCTCCCCCCATTTCCAACTTCTGCAGCAGCCGATTGTCCTGCGTCAGACGGGTAGAGGAGCCAGAGCAGGCTCTGCACAGGGAGGCGATTTCCGTGTCTCTGTCCCCTCCGTGCCCTGCCCCCATGTAGCAAGAAAGGGAAAATCACCAGCCCAATTGGTTCCTTTCCCCAAATCAACCCCTTCCGTTGGGGCTTTGTTCCCTGGAAGGTGAAGGAGTAACCCTCCCGTGTGGCAGGTAGCAGCTGATTGTGTTCTTCTCGCTGCTCGCCGGGGGCCTGCACTGCCGTCTGAGTGGGTGCGGGCCCGGCAAGGAGAACAGGGAGAGGCAAGCCATGGCCAGATACACACAGACACATGCTTCACCCCAGAGACGTTCCTGGCCTGAGAAACAGGTCATTTCCACACACAGCTCAGTGGGGCTGGCAGCACGGGGGGCATATGCGGCGCAGACATTTCATTTCAGCCCCGATCCCGCTTGCCTGTCAAGTTTTGATGAACAGTGACAGCCACAAACTTCTGCAGCTGCAGCTGCTTCTGCATCCTCACAAAGCAGCTCAGTGCCCTTTGCCACACCTTTCAATTCAGTTAGCCTGGCAATCCACCCAACATGGGGAAACTGAGGCCCATGGAAGACGAAACAGCAAAATCAGGAACAGGACCCAGGAGTCCTGACTCCTAATGCTTATTCCACCTGTAGGCAATGCTCCTATGGATAGAGTCCTGCACGGATACAGAATCTGTATCTGAAAAATGCACCGCGGATAGCTGCACTGACATCCGCAGACACGGATACCCACGGATACAAAGCAGGGCTCTACCGATTGACTCAGTCCTTTTTCAAGAGCAGCCCCCCGTGTTCAGCCTGTCACCCCGCTCAGTCCACCATTGGCAGCCCCTCTGCTCTTTCTACTGTCAGTAGTGCTATACCTGGATCACAAGGAAAGCCTCAGGGCTTTAGGAACTTGCTGAGACTGCCTTGACCTTTCCGCTTCAGGGTAGGGATGTTCAATTTAGTTTAATCAACTAATTGACGAGTCGATGGAATTTCCTGACAGCTCCTAATACATTTAAAAAGCAGAAGTACAGCGGGGGGGCACCCGGTGCAAGCCAGGAATCAGCTATCCCAGCTCGCATGGGGTCCCCTTCACGGCACACCAGCCATTTAAATGTATGAAGAGCCTGTTGGCTCTTAATACATTTACAAATCAGAGGTGCAGCGTCTGAGACTGGGTATGAGCTGGGAATCAGCTGATTCCCAGCTTGTGCTCGGTCCCCACTACTCCTCTGCCTCTCCGCAGGTTTTAAGCCGGCTCTCCCCGGCACCAGAGGCAGCAAGGGAGAGGGGAGAAGCGACTCGTTGAGCGACTAGTCGATTATCTGATAAGCTTATGCTTATCAGTTATCCAACTAGTCAACTAGTTGCTTACATCCCCACTCCAAGGTGGTCAGAGGCTAGAACGCTGGGCTGGACATCTGGACTCCTGGGCTCCATCCCCAGCTCTGCCGCTGACTCCTGGCACAAATCTGGGAAAGTCGCATCCCTGGGTTCTGCCTCAGTTTCCTCACCTGTCAAACGAGGAGGCAGCACCGGGTCCCTGGCGGGGGGCTGGGAGGCTAAGGGAAGTCGTGTGCGTGAAACGTGTTGGAAACTGCAGGTGCTGGGGCTAGAGAAAGGCCTGGGAGTCTCTCTTCACGGGGCCCCTTCGTTCCTACTGTGACACCAGCCTGTGGAGTCAGCAGTCAGGTGACCCACCCCCTCACCCCAGCTCCTCTAGAGCTACAGACGCCAACAGCAACCAGTGTGTGGGGGGCTGCAGCCTGCCTGCCGCAGCCTTCACCACCACAGCTGGCAAAAGGGCAGACTGGTGGGAGACCAGGGGCCCGGGGCCCGTGGAGCGGAAAGTCCCATTGCCTGCCGGAGAGGGGGGAGGAGATGGAGCTGCCCCGCTGAAAGTCAAAGACTTGGGAGTGGAGGGGGCATAAGAGTCCCCTGGGGCTGGTGGAAGAGTCTGACTGGAGTGGGGAGCATGCAGGGGGAGGGGTCACTTGTTTGGTGTCCCCATAACCCCCCCCCCCCGCCAGCTAGCCATGAGCCCTCCTGCTCCTCCTGCCCCTGGCCCAGAGCCCCGCCCCACTCACCGCAGGGCCCTTTGTGCTTCACTTTGATCTCCCTCCGGAGGACGCAGGCCATGGCGTCCAGCTCGCAGGGGTTGCCGTAGGTGCGGTTGTCGCTGCCGCAGACGGGGTCGTAGCGGCTGACGCACACCTGCTGGCACTCGCACACGGCCTCCTGGTTCTTCACCACGCAGGTGGCCCCGTAGGTGCACTCCACGCTCAGGCACGGGCTGGGCAGGCCCAGGTCTGCATGGGGGCAGGAGAGAGAGAAAAAAAAAGAATCAATGCATCAGCCACTGCCCCGCCGCCGGGACTCCCCATTGGGCGTGGAGGAGGCGAAAGCTGGGCGGGCGAAGCCCACGAGCTGGCCCCACCCTTGGACTCACACCAGCCCCAGCCGGGCCCGCACTGTCCCTGGGCGGGAGACGTCAGGATGGTGTCACAAAGACACCGCGCTCCTGCCTCGCCCAGCATCGCATGCCCCCCTGGCAGCCCAGGCATGCTGCTTGTCCCCCAGACAGGGGCAACCCCTGGGGAACGGGGGGAGGGATAAAGGGAAACAGGCTTCCCTACACAAACGCGGCTTCTCTTTCACCAGGACTCCGCAGTCTCCCCTCTGCTCCCTCCCACTTTTATTTTCTCAGGTGGCTGCAGTCAAAGTCCTGGGGATGTTGGACAGGTGCCCCGGCTTGTAGCTAGGTCCTTCCCCAGGCCCATCCCCGGGGTGTCTGGTCTCCTCCATGTGCCAGTTCCTGTCCAGGCTGCAGCCCGTGAGCAGGGCCAGAGGGGATGCCCAGTTGGGACAGGTGAAGGTGCCGCCCACAGGGGGTTTCCCCTGTGAACCCTGCATGAGGGTGGGGGCGGGGATTCCCGGGAGCTGCAATTCCCTCCCCCTGCCGGAGGCAGCAGATTGCGCGCAGGGGAGAGGTGTGTGTGTGGAGGGGGGGTTGAAGTGTGTCGCTCGTCTGGTGGCGATAAGGGGCTGCCCCACCCCCATCTCTACCGCCGCAGTGGGCAAGTCCCACCTGTAGGGCTGGAGCCAAATCACGAGCTCCGGGGTGCAGGGGAGGGCAGGGAGCAGCAGAACGTCCTGCTCCCCCTGCTCTTGCCACTGCATGTACCACAGAGGGATGGGAAACCAGGGGCCAGAGGGACTTTCATGGTCTGAAAAAGTCAGGGCAGGGTAACATCTCTCCTGCTAATGCCCTAAACCCAGCCCTCACACCAGGCCTCGCACGGACGCACCCAGCCCTTGCACCAGCATGCACACTGCAGCCCTCGCACCGGCACCCACACGGCAGCACCCAGGCCAGCCCTCGCGCCAGCACACGCACAGCAGCCCTCGCACCAGGCCTTGCACAGACGCACCCAGCCCTTGCACCAGCATGCACACTGCAGCCCTCGCACCGGCACCCACACGGCAGCACCCAGGCCAGCCCTCGCACCAGCACACTCACAGCAGCCCTCGCACCAGGCTTTGCACAGACGCACCCAGCACAGCCCTTATACCAACACCCACACAGCATCCCTTGCACCAGGCCTCACCCATACGCACACAGCCCAACCCCCACACCAGCACACACACAGATGCACACAGCCCAATCCTTGCACCAGCACACACAGCAGACCCCACTGCAGCAGCAGCACACACACATGCACACAAGCCCAATCCTTGCACTGACCCACACAGATATACGCATAGTCCGTCCCTTGCACCGACACACACGTCCATCCCTCGCACCAGCACACATATACTCAGCCCCTCACCTCCCCCACTCCAACCCGCCCAGCTCATCCTTCACACCAACCCACACAGCTACACGCCCATCCCTCGCTCCAGAACTCACCGGCAGAGACTCATCTCCATTCCTCCGACCAGCACCCACCCACATTCACACACAGCCCATCCCTCGCACCAGTATCCCCCCCAGGACTGTTCTAGCTTGTGGTGGCACCAATGCCTGCGTTCGTCTCCGACACACTGTGCTCCGTCCCTCCCTGCCACCCTCTCCCCATCTACGGCCTGTTCTTGCCCCTTCCTTTCATGGGGGGTGGGGAGAGTCTCTCGGGGCGTGTGCAGAGGGGACGAGTCTCACTCTCCGACAGGTCACTGCAGAACTGCCTGAGCTCAGGTTAAAAAGCCAGACTCGCATGCAGCAAGGGGCCGGGGCGGGCCACACTGACTTGCCTGGTGGGGGCCGAGGCTTCACTGGAGCATTGTTAGCCAGTGTGAAGCATGAAGGGTGCCCCCCAGGACTCTGCCCGGTGAGCTGGGCATGTGGACGGGCCCTGACGTCTCTCCCCTGCCTACGGCGCTACAGGCCCTACCTGCGCGTCGTGCTGCGAGGGGGAAGGGGTCCCGAGCCCGGCCAGGTGGAGAGAGCACAGATCCTGACTATTCTTTCACCTACGCAGCCCTTGCACCAGGGAACTCATGGGTTCCACTGGAGTTTGCACCAGTGCGAGAGGCAAATTGGGCCCGGCTTCCCTGCACCCCTGCGCAGTCGCCTGCCCCCGGGATTTCTGCACTGAGGTTAAGGTAAGAGCTGCGGTCGGGACCCCTGGGGCAGGCGGCAAGCACAGGGCAGGCTGCGTTTCCTTCACCGCCCAGAAGCTGGCGCTGTGGTTCAGGCTGCTTACAGGCCGCTAAAGGCAGGAGGGTGTGAACTGCTGGGGGGGAGCCGGCAGTCCCGCCAGGGGGGCGCTCCGGGAGACTCAAACCACCGCCCTGGGGAGCGAGGGGAGGGGAGAGAGAAGAAAAACGCGGCGTGAAACCCTGAAGAGGCGACGTGGCGGCGAGCCAGCGGGGACACGCAAGGCAGCAAAAGCGAGACGGGGGCCCCGGGGCCCGTGCTGGGACAGACCCGACCCGACCCAACCCGCAGCGAGAGCAGCGCAGCCACAAACCAGCGCCGGGCATGAAAGGCCAGCGCCTCCCACGGCCACACACAGAGCAGGGGCGGGTTCCACCTGGAGGCAGCCTGCCGCCTCTTGGGGCCCTTCCCCCTCGAGCTCTGGGCCGCTCTGCACAAAGCCCGGTGGAGCTCAATGCTTTGGAGTGACGGGACCACGGCGAGGGCCTTTCAGCACCCCGGCCCTGCCAGGGCCTGCTTCCCGCCAGCACCGCGGAGGGATCCTGCGGAGCAAGCCGCTCACGGGCCCAGCAACGGAGGAGGAGCAGGAGGGTCCCTGACATGGGCCGAGACGCTCAGTTCTCAGTTCCAGGAGAATGCAGTCCTGCCCATTTGCAGCATCCAAGGGTTCCGACGCATCCCCCTGCCAGCAGGCTGGGCTGCTACCTCCCGAGGTGCCATGATCGTGTGCTCCCAGGGAGGAACCCTTCTCTGCCCGACGGAAGGCTGGTTTGAATGTCGGCACAGTGCCATGTGCGTTAGGGGGACAGGGGGGTCACAGTCGGTCCCACACCATGCTGCATGCTCAGTCCTTTTCACTGGCCCAGACATGTGTGGCGCATCCACGCACGCAAACACACGCTAAGGAAGGGAGCAGGACGGGGGGAGGGGCACAGTGATCTCGAGCAGCCAGGAGTCCGCGACCATGCCGGAGCAGGACAAACATCAAATCCACCAGGAGCAGCCCGAATTGACGACTCAGCCTGGAAGAGGCCCTTGTGACAGGTAACAGGGTTCTCAGCTCACAGGAGCGTGCAGGCAAAACAGCAGCTGCCCACAACAGAGCCTGCGGTTGTGTGGCCCTCCCCAGACCCCAGCCACCTCTGAGGAAAAGATGCAAACTGGAGCAGGCATTAAAACTACCCCCTTGCACTGCAAAGCACTTTCATTCCAGGCAGGAAGTGGGTGGAGGGGGAACAAACCGGGGGCATTTTTTTTCATCCCAAGGGCTTATAACTCAGGCTAGGGAGGAGGAGAGGGTGGGGAAGAGGAAGAGAGAGACCAACATCGTAGGGAAAGCTGTTGGCTAAGGAGAAGGATAGAAAGCAGACCTCTGAGCAGAGACATCCCGGTTGGGAGCGGTAGGGTGCTGTGTGGGTGCACGTCCTTTCTCCAAACAGGCAATGCTGTAAAACACAAGACAAGAAAGAAAGAAAGAAAGAAAGAAAGAAAGAAAGAAAGAAAGAAAGAAAGAAAGAAAGAAAGAAAGAAAGAAAGAAAGAAAGAAAGAAAGAAAAGGGAAACAGACAGACACAACTACAGAGACTTTCCCTCTGCTGTCAAGCCCTGCTTCTTCCAAAGTCCTAACCCCCGTCTCCCATCTCCCCGCGCCTAAAGGCAGCTTTCAGCTCTGTCCACCCTTGTTTGGAAGCAGAAAGGAACTTAAGAAATACCAAGTGATGGGCAGGCTGGGGCTGTTTGCCTGGCTTTGTTCCCTTCCCTGACTGCTGGAACAGAGCGAGCAGCAGGGCTGAGAGTTCATTAGGCAGGTACCCGTGAAAGATTAAAGCATCGTGTTGCCATGTTAATAGGGAGCTTTTCATTCCCTACCCCTCCATAGGCTCTCGTTATTCTAAATCTTCTTCATTCCACGCTGGCGCTCAGCTGCAATCTCCCTCCAGAAGCGGAGAGTTTGTAGGCAGCCTCCAAAAAAGGGGCTTTGATAGGCACAGCAGGGCCTACAGCTGGATCCATGCCCCTAAATCCCCCGCTTTGGGCTGGTGCCACTCCGGGGCTTCCACCTTGCTGTAAAAGGAGATGCCCTCCAATTTCTACAGGGAGGTTCCTATTCCCTGCCCGCACCTGGACCTTCCCCGGGGAAGGGACTCTCTAGGGCAGTGGTCCCCAACACGGTGCCCACGAGTGCCATAGCACTCGCCGGGGCATTTATGTGCGCCCGCTGAAACATCTGGGCTGCCCCACCCCCCCCGGCGCGTGGCACATGCATGGTGCCAGCCCCGGGCACGTGGCGCATGGGCGGCCCCTACCCCGGGCGCGCAGCATATGCACGGTGTCGATCCCGGGTGCAGGGGCAGCCCCTACTCCCAGCGCACGGCACATGTGCAGTGCTGGCCCCGGGCACAGGACGCATGGGCGGCCCCTGTCCCAGGTGCACAGCACATGTGTGGTGCTGGCCCTGGGCTCAGGGTGCGTGGGCGGCCCCCACCCCTGGGCACGCGGTGCATGCGTGACCCCACCCCCGGAAGAGTGGCGCATGAGCAGCCCCGCCCCCGGACGCCCGGCACGTGAGCGGCCCCACCCCTGGGCGTGCGGCAGCCACGAAAGGTTGAGGACCACTGCTCCAGGGGGATCCCTCCCCCCAGGGCCTCTGCCCTGCTCCCTACAGTGGAGAGGGAGGGTTTGTAACAGGCACATGGGCGGGGTGGCACCTGGAGTTAACTCCTTAGAGCCTCTTTCTCTGCAGAGCAGATAGCACGGAGCCGGCTTTCCCAGCCTTGCCCCCGACGTGTCTCTACTCTGATTTGGTGGGACCCCATCTCTCCGTCCCCGCGTGTCCCTCGCAGCGGAGAAAAGGCAGGACTTGGGCAGAATGAATATACAGGGGATCCTTCTGGAGGCCGCTAGGGACAGAGCCTGTAGCTCGGGGGGGGGGGGGGGAATACTTTTTGCGGGGGGGGGCACTTCATGCATGTTGTAATGTGGTCATGGGTTGTCCCCCCAAAGGGGCAGGGCTGGGGACTAACCTCCCCACAGAGCTGTCTGGGACTGGCAAAAGGCTCGTGGCTCCTGGCCCTGTGGCTACCGTGTTGCCTGGCAGCTGCCCAGGGATGCTGTGGCTATTTAAAAGGCTCGCAGCTCCGGCCCCTGCCAGGGAGGCACCAGGACTGGGAGCCATTTCAATAGGATCCTGCTGCCTGAGCCACCGCCTGGAACTTTGGAGGCAGAGGCAGCAGGATATAAATAGAGAGCGGCCAGGTGCAGTCCGGGGGCCGGATCCGGCTCTGGGGCCACATCTTGCCCAGCCCGGCCTTAGCTTTCTCTGACTCCCCAGCTCCCTCCTGGAGCAGAACTGGGCTCTCACACATCTCCACGTCTCGGCTGCTCAAGCCTCTGACCCTGCTTCACCTAAGCCCTGGCCTGCACTACGCAGCTGACTGCACGACAGCCTCCTTGGCCAGAGGGCCCGGAAGACACGTTCATACCAGGGCTGGTGCTTTTGTGCTGGGGACAGGTGCCGAGCAAAGGCTGCACCGAGGTCGCTGCCTCCTCCTATGTAGGCCACTTCTGGCCTTGTGCTGGGTTTGAACTGGTGACCCGGAGGGGGCAGGCAGCAGTGGAGGGAAGGGGTGGGCTGACACAGGAGAAGGCCTGTGACAGAGCTACACTGCATGGTGGTGTGCTAGGAGGCAGAGCTGAGCTGTCACAGGGACTGAAATCTCCAAGTCTTGGCTGATCAAGCGTCAAACTCTGCTTCACCTCTCGCCCTGGATTTTCCTGACTCGCATCCCACGAGCACATGCTCTTGGAAGGACGAGTGTGTGGGCCTGCTCTCCTGGCTGCACAGCCTGCAGGGACAGCAACCCCATGGGGGAGAGTCCAAACAGGAGGAGAGACGCTGCCCTTCATGGGAGAGCGCAGGGCTGAACTACAGAATCGGCCAGAGGTTTGTTTCCAGGACACAGACAGGCCGAGAGGCCATGTGGACGTACAGCCGGATCCTGCCCGATCGGATGTGGGTGTCAGTCTGGGGTGACTCCACCCACGCTAGCAGAGCGGTTCCAGATTCCACCCCCAGAGACAGGGAGCTGGGTTTTCAGAAGGGCTGAGATATTAGGGGTGGATTCCAAGCCCACCGGGTTCAGGGGACGGTTTTCAACTCTCTGCAACAGGCTTTGGAACCTAAGGAACAGACTTCGAGGAGCAGCGCAACCGGAGAAGGAAGGACTGTCGCCCAGGGAAGGAAAACAACGTCCAGGGCTGCTGACTTCCACCCGCTTGCCCCCAGGCTTGCCGTAGTTGCTGTTTTCCCTAAAGTCTCAGCTCCTGGAATCCTGTGAATGTGGGAGGGGCTACATAGTCACTAGCGAGCGGGACTGCAGAGACCAATCAGTGACCCCTAACAGCTCATCAGCCAGACAAGCTCCCCAGTGGTCCTGCTTAAAAAACCATCCGCTGATTCTGTTATGCCCAGCTGATGACTGACCAGTGGCGTTTACGCCGCCAAAGCAGGGCCCAGCCAAACAGTCTTGAAAACCTGGGGTTCATCTCAGCATCTTCTCAGAAGGTTTGATAGGACACAGGAGCAGTGTGAAGAGGCAGCTGAGTCTGGCTGATAATCAAATAAATACAAGCTGAACTCAGCAGCGCTCCCGGTTCATGCCTGCCGGTGGGCTCCGTGCGATTAGCCCGTTCGGTTCCCTGGGCAGCAGCTGATTTGATAAATCGGTGGCTTCCACAGCCACAGCGACCCAAGCCCCCAGCCTATCCCACAACCCAGACCTCAAAGAGCCTCCACCAACAGCGCCCTGCTGCTCCTCCCCAGAAACGAGACAAAGACAGACGAGACCACTGGAGAGCCGCAGCGCCGGGACGAGCTCCTGATGGCGGGCACCTAGAGCTGAGAAAGGCTGGAAAATATGGCGGGGGAAGCGATGGAAGGGACTCGGGAGACTGGCACTACCCTGGGAGGCAGGATGGGCAATGGGAGCTGCTTCCGAGTGGCATGATACAGCATGTGCCTGGCAGGGAGCAGGTGGATGGGGCACATGGACCACACAGGCAAGGTGCTTCTTGTTGTTATTGTGCAAATCGTTTTCCCTGGTCCGTTACAGGGCACAGCGGAGGCGGACGACACCGGAGCAGGCAGGGAGAGAGAAACGGCAGTGACGGAGACAGAGGAGAGAGACAGAAGGCAGGAACTCAGGATCAGGCAAAAGGAAGAAGAAAGGGAGGGGGGGATCTTACTGGCCTGGAGGTCATGAAGGGGAAGAGGGGTCACCCAGTGGCTACAGGGACACGGATACAACTTACCTCTGATGTCTGGGCAGCTCCGCTGCTCCTGTGCCTTGTTATGGGAGAAAGCAGGAGGGGGCGAGGGGCATTTTCCTGCTGGGGCCGGGTGGCAAAGGGGGGAGACAAATGGGACCGCCCCAGGCCAGCTTACCACAAGGGCCCTCGTGCTTCACGGGGATGGCGGCTCTCTGCTGGCACTCGGCCTTCTGGCGCTCGCAGTCGTTGCTGTAGGTGCGGCTGTCCCTGCCGCAGACGGGCCGGTAGGCGCCGTCGCAGGCGATGCGGTCGCAGGAGCAGCGGGGGGAGCCGCGGCGGTTGAGGCACACGGCGTTGAACTTGCACTCCTCCCTGCACTTGTCTGGAACGGAAAGAGCAGGCGCCGCTTCCATCAGGGACTGGGGCGCAGGCGTCGGGCTGGCTGGGCGGGGGCTGGGCTGCCAGCAGGGCTGCCGGCTTGGGGGCCTGGCAATGGAAGGGGCATTTCCAGCCCGGAGCCACGAGGCCCCTGGTGGGGAACAGGCCGAGGCTCACATGCTCATAGACTTTAAGGTCAGAAGGGACCATTATGATCATCTAGTCTGACCCCCTGCACAGTGCAGGCCACAAAATCTCACCCACCCCTCCTAGAATAATCCTCTCACCTATATCTCAGATATTGAAGCCTTCAAATACTTTGAAGACCCCAAGATGCAGAGAATCCTCTAGCTGTGATCTGTACCCCATGCTACAGAGGAAGGCGAAAAACCTCCAGGGCCTCTGCCAATCTACCCTGGAGGAAAATTCCTTCCCGACCCCAAATATGGCGATCAGCTAAACCCTGAGCATGTGGGCAAGACTCACCAGCCAGACACCCAGAAAGTTCTCTATAGTAACTCCTATCATCCCTCCATTGACCTATTCCCACTGATAATGAATGGACAATTAGTTACCAAGATCATGTTATCTCATCAAACCATCCCCTTCATAAACCCATCTAGTTTAATCTTGAAACCAGATAGATCTTTTGCCCCCACTACTTCTCTTGGAAGGCCGTTCCAGAACCTCACTCCTCTAATGGTTAGAAACCTTCGTCTAATCTCAAGTCTAAACTTCCTACTAGCCAGCTTATATCCATTTGTTCTTGTGTCCACATTGGTATTAAGCTTAAATAATTCCTCTCCCTCCCTGGTGTAGCTATCGCATGCTACAAGGGAGAGAGCCGGGAAGATGGGACGCGAAAAGCTCTGGCTGCCCAACCGTCAACTGCGGGGGGAGAGCGACTGAGGCCCGTGGTCATTGTATCTGAGCTGCCCAAGCTCAGGGGTGGTCAGGTCCATGCTCCTGGGGACTGTCCAGCTCCCACTGATAGGCGGCTGGGCAGACTGGGAAGCGATGGTGCCTGCCCTGCCCTCCAGCGGTATCGAGTCTTCTCTGTCGTCCCTGGCAGAAGAGCCACTGGAACCCAGGGACTGCAACCTGGCCTTGGCCAGCACCCAGCCCTGCCTCAGCCATGACCAATGCTGGACTCTGCGTGCCCAGCGGGGACAGATGACAAAAGTAGGGTTGGGCTGCGGGGCCAGCGTCCCTGTCCAAGTCCAGCGGGTTGATCTGGGGCAGGAGAGCTTTTCTGGCAGGGCGAACCGGGCAGCCCTGCACCGCGAGCGCGTGCCCTCTCCCTACCGCCAGCCCCCGTGCCGAAAGGAACTTACCCTGCGGCTGGCAGTGCCCCGAGCGCACCTTCTGGATCTCCAGCCCCCGGATGGCGCCCGAGCGCCCCATGACGCACTCGTTGTCGTAGGTCGCCCCGTCGTCGCCACACACCGGCTCCCGCTTGGGAGGGCAGTTTTCGGGCCGGGAGAGCAGGTCCGCTCGGCGGGTGCGGGGGTTGACCCGGCACACCCGGTGCAGGTCATTGAGAGAGCCCTTGCAAGGGTCTGCGGGCACAGTGGAGGGGAGAGGAGAGGGATGTGCTCAGGGTCTGCTTCACATGCACAGTCCACGCCGGCAGGGTCAGGCCCTTCTAAGCCAGGCCCCATCACAACCCTGTCAAGCTGCTAGCTACACTGGGTCTCCCTTGGTTTCTACCAGGCCCTGGCTCCAGAAGGGGAGAGCCCAGGGATTCGCGGTGACAAGGAACCTTGCTGATCAAATCTGAGCCCAGACCGTCACTCTTCCACTCACTCACAGCAGAAGCAAGGGAGACTTGAGCCAAGATGGTCTGACCCTCCCCCCAGCCTCTGAACCAGGCCTGCAGCGGCTCTTTTCGTTCCAGCCCAGAGCCCCACAAACAGCTGGGGCTGAAAACGCTCCAGGATTGTCCGGGAGACTCCAGGAATTCGGGTGTCATGTGACAGAACCTCCAGGAATGTGACCCACCAAAAGTGGCCACCCTGCCAGTGCCCTTGGATCCCCGCCTGGCGGTAGAACCGGCTGACGTCCTGGCCCTCAGTCCCCCTGCCGGCCGTGCCCACGGGCGCTCTGGCTCTGTGGCCAGATGACCACTAAGACAAAGCTAAGATCAAACTCATTTCAACTGCGAGCGGGGCGAGAGCGTCGCTCAGATCGCCACACACGACCCGACCCCATCAATGACCCCACTCTGGCTTTAGACGCTCAAGGCTCAACCTCCCAACCCCTTCCCGCAATAGGCCACGGGGGGGCTGCCCCTCTAGAGCCAGGCCATGTAGGGCTGTCAACTTCCTAATCACACAAAACCCAACACTCCTGGCCCACCCTGCCCTGCCCCTACTCGCTGCATCCTTCCTCCCTCCATTGCTCGCTCTTCCCCACTCTCACTGTGCTGGGGCAAGGGGTTGGAGTGAGGGAGGCCGTTTGGGCTCTGGGTGGGGCTGGAAATGAGGGGTTCACGGTGCGGGAGAGGATTCCAGGCTATGGCAGGGGGTTGAGGTGTGTGTGGGGAGGTGAGGCCTCCAGCAGAGGGTTTGGGCTCTGGGGTGGGGCCAGAGAGAAGGGGCTTGGGGAGCAGGCGCTGGATCAGGACTGGGGCAGAGGTTGGGATGAGGGAGGGAGTTCAGGATGCAGGGTCCCAGCAGCTTTTACTGCGGCTCCCAGGGAGTGGCTGCCAGGTCCCTACAGCCTCTAGGTGCACAGGCAACCAGGGAAGTTTTATGGGCTGCCCTTGTTCCCGCAGGCCCTGCCTTTGCAGCTCCCATTGGTCACAATTCCTGGCCAATGGGAGCTGCAGAGCTGGCACCTGGGTAGGGACAGAGCACAGAGCCTCGTTGCAGCTAGGGGCTGTGGGAACCTGGCATCCGCTTCCAAGAGCAGTGCCGAGCCAGCTCCAGGCCCCTACTGTGCCGCTGACTGGACTTTGAACAGCTCGGGCAGTGGGGCCGACAGCCACCACAGGCCCTGGGGCAAGGCGTGGGGAATGGCTCTGTGCCCCCGGAAGGGGTGGGGCCTTGGGTAGAAGGGGTGGGGCCAGAGCAGCCAGCCTGGTGGGCCTGCCCCCTGCCCTCAGAGCCCAGCAGAGTGTGTGCACTCCAGTGGCAAATCAAAGGGGCCCGGGGCTCCGGCCATCACTGCAGCTACTGCAGCGGCAGCAGGAGCCCTGGGCCCTTTAGAGTTGCCGGACCGTGGGGCAACTGCCCCCCTTGCCTCCCACGCCGAGGCAGCCTCGACCAGCCCTGCCGGCATCTGTCTGACCTGCTCCTAAGGCTCAGCTCTAAGCTACCTGGCACACTCGCTGCATGAGGCCTTCCCATCTGCTCCCTGCCGTGGGCGGTTGGGCTGGGAAATCCAAGCCTAGGAGGGAAGGTCCCAGAGGAGAGGGGGGCAACATGCCCTCCTCCCCCACTATAACCTGGGTTTATCCGGCTCGCCCGCACCGCCGATCGCTGCTCCCATTAGCATCCTAACCACACAGCCCAAACGGACGCCAGCTACGTGCTAATCCCATCACAAGTCCTGGGCTTTGGATTCTTTTGCCAAGTGCAAGTACCTGGATAGCACCCAGCCAGACGCACAGACACCGGATTGAATTTCTCTCCCCTTTGAATCGGAACACACTGAACTCCCTGCATGCCCTACAGCCCCCACTGCTCCGGGGAAACCAAAACCACATTCCCCAGCCAGCTGGGAGAACCCCCACTGCCCCCCAAGCTGGCCCAATCCAGAGCCATAGCTCAGCTCTGTGCTCACTTCCAACTCTACAATCGCAGGCAGGAGAACAAGACTCTCCTTGGGACTTTGGTCCAAGGTCTGGCCCCCGCGATGAAAAGGTTTGTGAACACCCGGCCTCCCCCCTCCCATCTGAAATTGCCCCCTGCTGCCCTCGGGCCTTGGTTCCACTGCTCTGCATCGCCCCCTGTTAGGAACCGGTTCTGACGCGCCACATGGCCACCCCACCCTGAATTCTCCTGGGTATTTTCACCCCCCCCCCAGGCACTTGCAACAGTTCTGCTCCTTTAGGGCTCAATTCTGCGAGGGGCTGAGTGCCAGGGAATTGGTGAGGGCCAAAGGGAATCACGACCTTGCAGCCCCGGCTCCTAGTTCTTCTCTTTCCTCCTCTGCCAGCCCCTCGCTTTCCTCTTCTTTGAATTCCCGTCTGTCTTGTGCAAGGGTGAGGAACCTAAGGCCTGAATCCGGCCCCTGAGTCTTAGGGCTCCCCCCGACATTAGGGAGCCCACGCTGGCGCTCCAGTCCCCTTGCCGCCCCCCGCATGGGGCCGGAGCCACAAAATAATATTAGCCTGGGCCATCCCAGGCTCTGGGTGCGAGGGGAATGTGGGGAGGGGCTTTCTCCTTCGCGCTCAGGGGCCACATCAGAGGGGTTGTTTTTCAGTCTTGTATTTTTTTGCTTCTCACTTGTCTGTGGCCCCCGACTGGTTTTCCTATGGGTCAGCGGCCCCCGGCCCAAAAAGGGTTCCTCAGCCTTGGTCTAGCGAGCGCCTCCCAATACTCAGCTGCCCAACATGCAGCCTCCAGGTGCCATCTGGAGAGTGCCCCCCGGCCCCACGAGCCGCGCTCCCAGACACACACGCGCGCCCTGCCCGCCCTTGGGGTCATTTCGTGACGACGCGGCAACGTGGTGGATTGCAAAAACGAACAGCCCTTCCGGCGCCCAGCCTCCCCCTGCCCCCACGATTCGAGAGGGGGAGCCCGGCACGGGTCCTGCTCACTCTGCCTAAGGGACACGGTCACTCTGCATTGCCAAGCTGCGCAGCAATACTGAAGCAGGGCTGGAGACACGGCCCAGGGAGCAATGTCTCTCTGGATGCGGATGGGCTCCTTTCATAAGGAAAGTGGCCTGTGTCCTCAGGGCCTATGACCTAGGCCGCTGGAGAAGTGGTTTGGCAGGAGAGGCCTGCAGTCAGTTCAGGGCAGGGAACGGGGAGGGGTGGGGCACACCAGGGGGGGTGGCAGCCAGAGCCGCAGGCCCTTTAAATTGCCGCCGGAGCGCGCTCCATGCGGCTGCGAGGGCTGCTGGCGGGAGCGGGGGGGGGGCGCATGGAACCTTCTGGGCAGCCTGCCCAGCCCCACCCCTTCTGCCGAGGCACCGCCCCTTCCGGAAGTGTGGAGCTAGGCCCCTCCCACGCCACTGTGGGCCCTGCTGAGGGCAGGAGGGGGCGGGTGTGGCAGGGGCGGGGCATCAGGGGCTGCACCTGCCTTTCAGGTCACTAACCACAGGCCTGTGTCCGGCTGGTGCTGAGAGGCTCCTCGGGAAGCCGTGCTCTCCCTGTCCCAGCCCACACTCGGGGGCGGTGTCCTACCGCCCAGACGCCGTTTCCTTAGGCGATGGGAAGCCATCGGTCGGGTAGCCCCCGCTCCCGGCCCGACTGCCAGGCGGCCCCCGTGGCAGGAACCGAGACCTCAGAGGAAACGTGCCGCCGCAGTGACTCTGGGGTGGGGCGGGGGAGTGATCGCGCAGTCCGGACTCTGAGCGCCATCGCTCTGCGCGGGGCTCGTCTTGCTCCCCGATGCTTAGGCTGATCTTAGAAGCCCCCGCAGGAAGGAACCGGCCCACTGTGATTTGGCCTCTAGCGGTGTGAGGGCCTGATTCCTCCCCCAGCCTTTCCCAGGGCACCAGCCTCGACCCCGCAGCGTTTCCTGCTTATTCCCGACGCGGGTAAAGCTGAGCGGGGCTGGGGCACCGCATGGCGCTTTAATTCCATAGTCAGAGCTCAACGCACTTCCTGGAGCTCTGAGGGCAGCCAGCCAGCCGGCCGGCCCAGCACTGCCTGGGAGGGGACCCGCCATGGCCATTCCCTCTGCAGGGCAGACGGGGATTTAAGGGTGTCAGCTACAGCACATTCTCCCCCTGGGGCTGGAAGTGCCTGCCCCGACCCGGAGCGCGCGGGCTGCCCCGGCGCAGGCGGGCGCCTCACCGCAGGGCCCGTCCACCTTCTTGAAGATGTTCTCCTGCTTGTCACAGGCGTGCTTGTGGAGGTGGCACTCGCTGCGGTAGTCCTTGCCATCGCTGCCGCACACCGTGCTCTCGGCCACGCCGCTGCAGGAGGACGGGCAGATGCACTTGGCCGACTGGCCGTCCGTGGAGCGGGCGCAGGTGCTGCCGAAACTGCAGGTCACCTCTGCGCAGGGGTCCTTGGAACCTGGGGAGAGAAGGGACATGGTGCTGCTGCGGGGACCCGGCATGGACCCCTCCCCGTGGTCCGTCCATGTCCCTTCTTCCTCCCTTCGTTAGCCTTCCTCTCCTCCTGCCGCCCCACCACGCCGCGGGAAAGGGGAGCAGGATGGACAGGTCCCTCCCCCGCCCTGCCTAGGCCAGGGCAGCCCCGTCGCGCCCAGCAGCGCCTGCAGCCAGCAGCAGCTCCGGATTAAGTGCAGGGCTTTCACGCAAATCAGTCTCCTCCCGCCCTCGGCAGCCTGCGGTTTGCAGGTGGCCAGTCGGCTTCTGCCAGCCACTGAGCGGAACAGGGCGGCCCCGGCTGGCAGAGAAGGAAGCGTCTAGATCCCAGCTGGAAGGCAGAGCGGCAAGGGCCCAAATCCAGCTCGGCTGCCACAGGGCCTGTGCGAGGGAAGGTCCCAACTCAACCCCACTGGCGGCTCTGGCAACGCGAGGCCCAACCCGCCCCTGTGTGAGCACCCGGGACGCAGCCAGGCGACCGCCACCGGCAGCCACCTCCAGGCAGATCCCCGGGGGTGTAGCCCCTTGCAGATCATGTGTCCCCTGACGAAATCTAGAGGGGCTGGCTGGCTGACCGGCACACGGGTGTCACTGGCGCAGGCCTGCAGACACGGGGAGGCAAAAGAGGCAACTGCTCCCGCGCCCAGTGATTCGAAAAGGCTCCCAACTGCTGCCTCTGCTACTGCAGCAGCGGTGGTGGCCGTAGCCTCAGGCCCTTTGCATTGTCACTGCAGCCCTGCACGGCTTGCTCTGGGCAGCCCTGAAAGGCTGGCAGGGGGAGGCTAGCCCTAGCCCCACCCCTTCTGCCTGAGGCCCCGCCCCTTCTGGGAGCATGGAGTCCCCCTCCCCTCCCCACCATCCCTGGGGCCCAGCAATTCTGTCAGCCCCCCCGCCCGCACGGGCAATTTTATGGCACCACCAAAGCGTCTGGCGACCAAGTGATCACAGACAGGTGAGGCAAAGGGCAGTTATTCAAGACCCAATGCTGGGAACATGCAAGGGTCATCCCCAATGTTCCCGCTAATTGTTTCCATCCATGTGCAGAATAAATGTTGTTCTGTGCACCAAGGCATGTGTGATGTGCACCACCAATGGAAACCCCTGCTGCCGGCTGTGGGTGCTCTGCTAATCAGCTGGGTGGCCTTTGAATCTCTAGCGCTCAGCTTACAGGGAACGCTGATCATGCCTAGTTAATCATGCGGGTGCTACCTGCTCCTCACGGGTTCTCAACCCAGGTGTAACCCTGGGGGTACGCAGAGGCCTTCCAGGGCTGTTTCAACTAGCCTAGAGGTTTGCCTCGTTTTACAGCAGGCTCCATAGGAAGCACTAGCGCACACGACAACTCCACCCAGGCAATGGCTTGTGTCGAGTGCGCTCTACGGCCATGGAAGTGCAGCACTTCGGTTCCAATTGATTTATGTTATGGGAAAACGAGACAGGGAGCCATTGGCAACAAGCGGGCGCTGTGGCGCTTATGGGGTTTTGTAAGCGAGAGGCGAAACGTGGGGCACGCAAGACCCGTCAGACTCCTGCAAACGTGGGGCCCAGCCTCAGTGCAACTTATCAACCCTTTTCCTCACTCTCCTTCCAGGCCAGAGCGACCTGGCCTGCGCTGGGCGCTGGGCTGGCCACCGGGCCCTCCCTCGGGAAAACCAGCTCCAGCAAAGCGCTAGGTATGCCCCTTGCTTTGTGCAGGGGAGCAAGGCCACCCAAGTCAACAGGGCTGCTCTCCCGTGTAAAGCAAAGCATTTTCTCCAGGGCTCTGCTCCATCTAGGCCTGGCTGCCCAGCCTCCTCCAGCATCAGGCCTGCGGGGCCCACTCCAAAGCCCTCCAACGTCTCGCCCTTGGCATCAGCTGGGCTTTGCATCAGGCCCCTGCACGCCGGATCTGGCAAGATGCTGCACATCCGTATCAACAGGAGCGGAGTGGTGGAATCAGCCCCTGACGCCAGGGGAGACAAAGGCAAGGCCTTGCCCCAGCCAGCTGGCGCATCCGACAAGTCTCTATTTCCCAGCCGCCTGCTCCCAATTCCCCTGGCTCCATACCCCGCGAACCGCTGTGCTCCGGGAGAGCCAGCAAACGAGCCAAATGAGGGTCCTCAAGGTGCCGCCAGCACAAAGTAATTGGAGGACGAGCGCAAGGAGCAATTTACTCACTGACAGGGATGGGCCCAAATTTATTTGTCAGCTTTTTTCTTTTTAATTTGTCACTTTTTTTATGATTATTATTTTAAATAAATCACTCGGCGCGCTCTCGCCTCTGACGTGGGGCCCGGCAGGAATGCTGGGCGCAGATTTATTGTGAGCCGGAGCACCGCGCTCGGGAAAGGTCAAGTTAATTTACTCTGAGACGAGGAGACGGGGGGGGCTCATTTACACAGCTCCTTGCTTGCAGCTGGTGCATGCCAGCCCAGGGAAGGGCCTTTATTAGCCTCCCTCACCCGGCCTCCTGGAAAAATCTCCGTCCCCGAGGTGGGAGCTCACTTAGCCGTGGCGGGGGGCTAATCCGTCACACTCTCTCCGGAGCAGGCTCTTGCAACGGGAGACAGTGTTGCCTTAATGGCTGGAACCCAGGCCTGAGATGAGTTCTGTTCCTGGTTCTGCCACTGAGCATGAATGACCCTGGCCATGTTACTTCACCTCCCTCTGCCTCCATTTGCCTGCCTGTTCAATAAAGATAATGGCGTTTGGAAGGGCTCGCAGCCCCATGGCTGAGGCATGCACCAGGCAGGGTTGGAAGCGAGATGGCAAGAAGTAGGGATGTTTTCTTCACCTTCGCTGCTGGCTGGGGACTCTGGCTCTTTATGGGATGGCCAAGGCTGGTGAGGAACATCAGCCCTGAGGGGAGGTGGAGGCAGCATTAGTAAAGCTGGCCTCAGTGGGGTTAGCAAGACGCTATGGGGCTGGGGCAGCCGATTCAGGCTCATCCCTATGGGAACGGCCCCGGTGCCAGCGCGTCGGCACACGCATGCCCGTCTTGCCTCGCTCAACTCACCGCATGCCCCCTTGCTGATGACTTTGATCCGCCTCTGCTGATTGCACTGGGCTTTCTCCAGCTCACACTCGTTGCTGTAGGTGGAATAGTCTGAGCCACAGACAGGGGCAACCACGGATGGGCAGGTCATCTTCTTGCAGACGCAGGCGGCCTGGGAGGCATTGGTAGCGCTCCGCTCACATACGGCCCCGAAGCCGCACAGCATTCCTCGGCACACTGCAAAAGAGAGACCGAGAGGGGCCAGGTCAGCCCAGGGGAGCAGCCTAGATTCGGGGGTCTCGCACTGAGCTCAGAGGGAGTTGAATTAATTGGAGCTCAGAAGGAGAGCCCACGCTCCTGGCTGCTGTTCCTGACTGCCACAACCCCACTGAATCAGCCTGACACACTGCGTGCCTCAGTGTCTCCCCCTTCCCCCGCCCGATTCCCATCTGCTGTACGGAGAGGCTGCCTAGTGTCGTTATTTTCTTTGTGAACCTCTGATCGGTGCTCTCTCTGCTCAGCAAACTGGGCCCGAAACCCAGGGGTAAAGAGACTCCAGGGGCTTGCGGGTGAGAGACATGCTGTGGGGGGACATGCAGCAGCCAGTGAGGCGGCTGGAAGGATGAAGTCGTGGTCAGGGAAGTCAGTCACACAGCACCCAAAGTTAACACCACTATGAGCCAGACCCTGCCCTCGGTACTGCCACCTGCCAGCCGTGGGGCCTTTCCCTGCAGGTACCTCCCGCAGTCTGATGCCAACGGGCCTCCGGGCGCTTTGGGTCAGGCCCACCCTGCCAAACGAGGCCCCAAACGGAGGGGGTTTTACCCTCTCATAGCTTCCCCCCCCCACACACACACAGCGGGAGCAGCCTGACGCGGCCCGTCCCCGGGACATCCAAGTCCAGGGTCGCTCCCGTCTCTCGGTGCCTGACCTCACCCAGCCCCGCTCAAGACGGTGCTTCAGCCCCGCTCTCTGCCCTTTGCTCACCCCCGGCACTTGCACAACCTGCCTCAGCAGGCCCTGGGACCCGTCCCACTCCCGTGTTGGCAGGGGGTGACACGGCAGGGCTAGTCAACGCCCCATGGGGCGCATCTGTCAGACTCTCTGGGATTAGGGGCGGCTTGCCTCCAAAAAGGGGTTCTGTAATGCGGGGGAGAGTGAGACATGGCAAATTTAGAAATAGCCTATTTCGAAATAAAATCAAAGAAAGATAACACAATCTGCGGAGCGCAAATGATATATCCTATTTCGATTTTAGAGTGCAGCGTAGATGCACCCTCAATTATCTGGGAGGCAAGGGACTGAGCATTCAGAGACCTGGATCCTATGCCCATCTCTGCCACTGCCCAGTGGCATGACCTTGGGCAAATCCCTTCCCAGGGCCTCTCTCCCGCTTCCATCTTTTGTCTGTTTAGACCATAAGCTCTCGGAGGGAGAGACTCGCACTTACTCTGTGTACGACAGCATCTAGCACAACGGGGCCTGATCTCGACTTGGGCTTCTAGCCCCTACTAGGATACAAGGACACAGTGGTCATGGGGGCAGGGCGGGTGAAATTAACCAGGCCCTGGAGAGATTCTTGGCCCCACCAATGGAGGTAGATGGATGAAACCCACTGACCTCTCCCTCTCCTCCCCCCCACCACCCTGCAAGTATTCATACAAGGCTCACACCTCTTCTGGGCTCTCCCCAGCCCTCCACACCAAGCCGCATTTACAGACACCCGTTCAAATGAGAGAGAAAGGCAAATAACATAAATACCAGAGAGCAAAAGAAAAGTCTCCTCGCCTTGTAACTAACACACACACACACACACACACACACACACACACACAATCTTTATACATTGCAATTTCTGCAAATCTAGTGGGTTCACATGGCTGAGGGCTGGTGTCTTTCTAATAGGAGATGCACAAATCTCTTTATCACACACAGTAATCAGAGCAGCCAGCACAGACCAGTTTGGCATCTGAATTGCTAATGTAACAGGAAAGGTAATTTTTACATTTGCAGAGTTGGGGGACACACACGCGGGTTTGTGCGCACAGCACCATCACAGCGGTGGGAAGACGTGACAGAGCTCTCTGACCACTCCCGGGAATGTCCCTGACCCGTGGAGAACATGTCCCTGTCCATGCCCAGACACTGTGCACACATGGCCAGAGCGTGCCCTTTCACTACACATGCTACACACACTCACACTGAGCCCACACCACCTATACAATTGCAGGCACACACACTGCACACAAATCCACAGCACAGACTGTTCACCACATGGATCTATCACATACACGCACACACCTGCTGCTTCCACATTACAGACACACAATCCTGCCTATCCTTAGCTGTGGCAACATTCATTAACAAAAAAGATCTCAATGGATTTTAAAGCATTTTTACTATTTTTATTTCATTTTTCACACTTGCGGGAAATTGTGCTGGTGGGGATGTTGGACAGAGCGTGGGGAAGGGGAATAATTATTTAATGACGGCAGGCACAGAGATGCCAAACAGTTAAAGCTTTATCACTCTTAAAACACAAATTGTGAACATCGCCTGTCACAAAAAAGTCAATATCCTTAAATCAAAGACTCGCAAGTTCTCAAGCCGCTTTTCTTACTTCGCCTGCTGATCATTACGGCTGGAAATGATTTTTTGTTGGTTTGCGTGTGCCCAGTGAAACTGACGTGCATAGACATTTACTGATAAAAGCCTACATCTGCCCAGCCTCCGTGTGTTGCACCCACCCACCACCCCACCGTGTATAAGCTGCACGCAATACAGACACATTGCACTCATGACACACATGTCCACCCCATGCACATCCACACAATATACGTTCAACATGGAGGCTGACCTACATACTAGCGAGAGAGAGAAATCATAAAAGGCGAAATAAAAAGCTTGGCGGTGGCTCATTTACACTTCAATTCCTGGCCGCTTGGCTTTGACGGCTTTGAGATTTTGAGCTCATATGCACAGCAACAATGCGCCGCTAAGAGACTAATATCGTCAAATAAAAAAGAACTCTCTTTCTCTCCTGCCCAATATCTGAAAGCAATTTATCATTTTTATGAAGCTCTGTGGATAGTCTCTCTCACTCTTCCCTTGCTGCTGCGCACTCTCGCTCGCTCTTACTATGTTGTTTTTTTTTTTTAATGCAGATGAGTCTGTTTAGCTCCAAGATTAGAGGGTGCAAGAGAGGATCGACAGCGTGTGAATATGAAATGCAGGACAAGTGGGGATTTGCCAGCCCCACCCCCCCTCCCTCTCAAGCAGGTCTTCGGCGCAGAAGTGTAACTGTAGTGCATAATCAAGCTGCCACTCAGAGGGGACTGAGATAGAGCTGTCTCGGGGACCAGACTCCTCAAAGGGAAATGGAAATCGCCGGTGCGCCAGCGAGATGTGGGGACGCGGCGCAAACCTGGAGCAGATTTCAATTAGCTACCTGCATGGAGGAGACAGGGCAGAATGTGAGAGGGGTCGGGGAGCGAGGTGGTAGGAAGGCTGGTAGCTCTGCTGGCAATTACTGCTGGGCACAGAACGTCCAGGCCCCCCAGCTGTCCTTGGGCCAGGGCAGGGCTGGGCTGGGCTGGGCTGTTCGGGAGCAGTGTGGAATGACAGGTAAAGGAACTCTTATCCCTGCTGCTGCCCCACACCCCTCTGTAAGCCTGTGGGCTGGAAGTCACAAAGGCAGGCGGGGTCCCGAGGGCTGGCAGGGAGAGCTGCTAAGAAGCGCTGGTGATGGGGATGGAGTAAGAGCCCGGAGCACTGAAGGCGGCGTAACCCACGTACCCATCATTTGCAATGGGGAAGAAGATGCCCGTCAGGGGCCACTGAGTCTCCCCAGGGCACCCCGCTGCCATGTTTCCCTTCAGTGCTGCCCCTCGGGAGCAGTACGGGTGCCTCTGCATGGCACCGGAACCGTCCTTCCAATCACGCCGGCGGCCAGGCCTGTGCTCTGAGACTCGCATCCCACTCAGACCCAGGAGAGACCCAGCTGGCAGCGCCAGTGCAGCGGTACGGACACATCATGGCCTGGCATGCCAGCCTGGAGGATGGGTGGCCCCAGGGACAGGACACTGACATGAGGAGATCACTGTTCCATTCCTGGCTTTGTCACAGATTCCCTGTGTTACCTTGAGCAGCAGGGATGATATGGGGGGGCATGAGGGGTCATGTGCCCCCCAAGCACTGTGAGCAGGAGGGACAGCCAGCAGCCAGCTGGGGAGCTGGGGGGGGGGGGGGCTGGAGCCTACAGCAGGGGTCAGCCCCTCCCCACACTCAACACAGCCGCAGCTCGCACTGCTCTCTGGCTCTGTCACTCAGAGGAGGGGGGCGGGACCTCCTCTCCCGCCCCCCTCCTCTGCACTCTCAGCAGAACAGTGAGCTGGGGCTGCCTTGTGCCGCTGCTGCTGAGTGTTCATGGGGGGGACCTCTCCTGCTAGTCTCGGCCCCCAGCCCCACCAGTCCTCCAGGTTGCCTCAGTTGTGAGAAGAGGCAGGCCAAGGGCCGAGCAAGTGTGGGGAGGGGGTGGGGAGAGGGTGAAACGAGGAGGGAGAGGCAGGGCCAAGGGGGTTGTCCCCACCCTTCACTGAGCTGGGGGAGGGGTCATGTGGCCTCACCAGTCACCTCTGTTGAGCAAGTCACTTTGCCACTCCATGCCTCAGTTTCCCCCTCTGCAAAAGGGACCCAATAACACTGCCCTCCCTCGTAGGACAGGGCCAGGTGCTCCGACATTACAGCTGCGAGTGCCAGAGAAGTACCAGAGCAGAGTGAGATTCCCCAAGGAAAATGGGGGGGGGTTGGCGGGGGAGAAGGATGAGGCTGTGCAGTGGAGTTCGAGGGGGCAGGAGAACAATGGCTGGAGAGAGGCGAGTAATGAGCAAGAGCAGGAGTTTGTGCGGGGGTGGGGGGGCAGGATGAGACGTGATGTAAATGGATCCACTTGTTTAGACCTGTCTGCTGCTGAGTCCGGGCCTCGCGCTCGGGAGAGTGACTGGACGGGCTCCTCCCTCCTGGGGGAGCGCCCCGTAAACCTCCGCACAGCTCGCCCGTTCTCATCTTTTCTAACAGCCTCAAAGCTCTCCTGGGCCACGATGCTCACAAAGAACTTCACCACAGTTTGGCTGCAGGTGCCAGTGCTGGGGGAGCCGGCGGCTCTTACTACCTTTAAAATGCAACGGTGCAGCGGTCCGGGACCTGGCATGAGCTGGGGCTGCTCAGTCCTAGCCGCGGCGGGTCCCAAACCTCCCCCCACTGTGGCTCTACAGTTTAAATGTACTAAGACCCGGGCTGCCGGCACACCCGGCTCCTACTTCATTTAAACGGCATATGCACGAAAGCAGTGGAACTGAGCCAGGGCACAACTGACCTGGGCTCGTTTCTTCCGCCCCCCCCCCCCCCCCGCCTCGCTAGCCCCTCTCCCCACACCGCAGGGAGAGTCGGATGTAGAGAAACCGCCCTTTTGTGTCAGCCGAGAACACGCCCTGCCCTGCTCATCCTGCACCAGACACACCTTGTGAGCTAGAGGCTCCTGGAGTGACTCTGGAGGCATCAATAGAAATCCCCAATCCCAGTCGCTCCCCTCAAACACCGCGCTGACCCCCAGCCTCCCACCCCCAATCCCAGTCGCTCGCCTCAAACACCGCGCTGACCCCCAGCCTCCTACCCCAATCCCAGTCGCTCCCCTCAAACACCGCGCTGACCCCCAGCCTCCTACCGCAATCCCAGTCGCTCCTCTCAAACACCGCGCTGACCCCCAGCCTCCTACCGCAATCCCAGTCGCTCGCCTCAAACACCGCGCTGACCCCCAGCCTCCTACCCCAATCCCAGTCGCTCCCCTCAAACACCGCGCTGACCCCCAGCCTCCTACCCCCAATCCCAGTCGCTCGCCTCAAACACCGCGCTGACCCCCAGCCTCCTACCCCAATCCCAGTCGCTCCCCTCAAACACCGCGCTGACCCCCAGCCTCCTACCCCAATCCCAGTCGCTCGCCTCAAACACCGCGCTGACCCCCAGCCTCCCACCCCCAATCCCAGTCGCTCCCCTCAATCACTGTGCTGACCCCCAGCCTCCCACCCCCAATCCCAGTCGCTCCCCTCAATCACTGTGCTGACCCCCAGCC
Source organism: Pelodiscus sinensis (assembly GCF_049634645.1). Classification (NCBI taxonomy): domain Eukaryota; kingdom Metazoa; phylum Chordata; order Testudines; family Trionychidae; genus Pelodiscus; species Pelodiscus sinensis. Next base: position 15,254,980 of record NC_134733.1, on the reverse strand, counting down.
TCCTACCCCAATCCCAGTCGCTCCCCTCAAACACCGCGCTGACCCCCAGCCTCCCACCCCAATCCCAGTCGCTCCCCTCAAACACCGCGCTGACCCCCAGCCTCCTACCCCAATCCCAGTCGCTCCCCTCAAACACCGCGCTGACCCCCAGCCTCCGACCCCAATCCCAGTCGCTCCCCTCAAACACCGCGCTGACCCCCAGCCTCCTACCCCAATCCCAGTCGCTCCCCTCAAACACCGCGCTGACCCCCAGCCTCCTACCCCAATCCCAGTCGCTCCCCTCAAACACCGCGCTGACCCCCAGCCTCCCACCCCCAATCCCAGTCGCTCCCCTCAAACACCGCGCTGACCCCCAGCCTCCTACCCCAATCCCAGTCGCTCCCCTCAAACACCGCGCTGACCCCCAGCCTCCTACCCCAATCCCAGTCGCTCCCCTCAAACACCGCGCTGACCCCCAGCCTCCTACCCCAATCCCAGTCGCTCCCCTCAAACACCGCGCTGACCTCCAGCCTCCCACCCCAATCCCAGTCGCTCCCCTCAAACACCGCGCTGACCCCCAGCCTCCCACCCCAATCCCAGTCGCTCCCCTCAAACACCGCGCTGACCCCCAGCCTCCTACCCCAATCCCAGTCGCTCCCCTCAAACACCGCGCTGACCCCCAGCCTCCCACCCCCAATCCCAGTCGCTCCCCTCAAACACCGCGCTGACCCCCAGCCTCCTAACCCAATCCCAGTCGCTCCCCTCAAACACCGCGCTGACCCCCAGCCTCCTACCCCAATCCCAGTCGCTCCCCTCAAACACCGCGCTGACCCCCAGCCTCCTACCGCAATCCCAGTCGCTTCCCTCAAACACCGCGCTGACCCCCAGCCTCCTACCCCAATCCCAGTCGCTCCCCTCAAACACCGCGCTGACCCCCAGCCTCCTACCCCAATCCCAGTCGCTCCCCTCAAACACCGCGCTGACCCCCAGCCTCCTACCCCAATCCCAGTCGCTCCCCTCAAACACCGCGCTGACCCCCAGCCTCCCACCCCCAATCCCAGTCGCTCCCCTCAAACACCGCGCTGACCCCCAGCCTCCTACCCCAATCCCAGTCGCTCCCCTCAAACACCGCGCTGACCTCCAGCCTCCCACCCCAATCCCAGTCGCTCCCCTCAAACACCGCGCTGACCCCCAGCCTCCTACCCCAATCCCAGTCACTCCCCTCAAACACCGCGCTGACCCCCAGCCTCCTACCCCAATCCCAGTCGCTCCCCTCAAACACCGCGCTGACCCCCAGCCTCCCAACCCAATCCCAGTCGCTCCCCTCAAACATCGCGCTGACCCCCAGCCTCCCACCCCCAATCCCAGTCGCTCCCCTCAAACACCGCGCTGACCCCCAGCCTCCTACCCCAATCCCAGTCACTCCCCTCAAACACCGCGCTGACCCCCAGCCTCCCACCCCCAATCCCAGTCGCTCCCCTCAAACACCGCGCTGACCCCCAGCCTCCTACCCCAATCCCAGTCACTCCCCTCAAACACCGCGCTGACCCCCAGCCTCCCACCCCCAATCCCAGTCGCTCCCCTCAAACACCGCGCTGACCCCCAGCCTCCTACCCCAATCCCAGTCACTCCCCTCAAACACCGCGCTGACCCCCAGCCTCCTACCCCAATCCCAGTCACTCCCCTCAAACACCGCGCTGACCCCCAGCCTCCCACCCCCAATCCCAGTCGCTCCCCTCAAACACCGCGCTGACCCCCAGCCTCCCACCCCCAATCCCAGTCGCTGCCCTCAAACACCGCGCTGACCCCCAGCCTCCTACCCCAATCCCAGTCACTCCCCTCAAACACCGCGCTGACCCCCAGCCTCCCACCCCCAATCCCAGTCGCTCCCCTCAAACACCGCGCTGACCCCCAGCCTCCTACCCCAATCCCAGTCACTCCCCTCAAACACCGCGCTGACCCCCAGCCTCCTACCCCAATCCCAGTCGCTCCCCTCAAACACCGCGCTGACCCCCAGCCTCCTACCCCAATCCCAGTCGCTTCCCTCAAACACCGCGCTGACCCCCAGCCTCCCACCCCAATCCCAGTCGCTCCCCTCAAACACCGCGCTGACCCCCAGCCTCCTACCCCAATCCCAGTCGCTCCCCTCAAACACCGCGCTGACCCCCAGCCTCCTACCCCAATCCCAGTCGCTCCCCTCAAACACCGCGCTGACCCCCAGCCTCCTACCCCAATCCCAGTCGCTCCCCTCAAACACCGCGCTGACCCCCAGCCTCCTACCCCAATCCCAGTCGCTCCCCTCAAACACCGCGCTGACCCCCAGCCTCCTACCCCAATCCCAGTCACTCCCCTCAAACACCGCGCTGACCCCCAGCCTCCCACCCCCAATCCCAGTCGCTCCCCTCAAACACCGCGCTGACCCCCAGCCTCCTACCCCAATCCCAGTCACTCCCCTCAAACACCGCGCTGACCCCCAGCCTCCCACCCCCAATCCCAGTTGCTTGCCTCAAACACCGCGCTGACCCCCAGCCTCCCACCCCCAATCCCAGTCGCTCCCCTCAAACACCGCGCTAATCCCCAGCCTCCCACCCCCAATCCCAGTCGCTCCCCTCAAACACCGCGCTGACCCCCAGCCTCCTACCCCAATCCCAGTCGCTTCCCTCAAACACCGCGCTGACCCCCAGCCTCCCACCCCAATCCCAGTCGCTCCCCTCAAACACCGCGCTGACCCCCAGCCTCCTACCCCAATCCCAGTCTCTGCCCTCAAACACCGCGCTGACCTCCAGCCTCCCACCCCAATCCCAGTCGCTGCCCTCAAACACCGCGCTGACCTCCAGCCTCCCACCCCAATCCCAGTCGCTCCCCTCAAACACCGCGCTGACCCCCAGCCTCCTACCCCAATCCCAGTCGCTCCCCTCAAACACCGCGCTGACTCCCAGCCTCCTACCCCAATCCCAGTCGCTCCCCTCAAACACCGCGCTGACCCCCAGCCTCCTACCCCAATCCCAGTCGCTCCCCTCAAACACCGCGCTGACCCCCAGCCTCCCACCCCCAATCCCAGTCGCTCCCCTCAAACACCGCGCTGACTCCCAGCCTCCCACCCCAATCCCAGTCGCTCCCCTCAAACACCGCGCTGACCCCCAGCCTCCTACCCCAATCCCAGTCGCTCCCCTCAAACACCGCGCTGATCCCCAGCCTCCTACCCCAATCCCAGTCGCTCCCCTCAAACACCGCGCTGACCTCCAGCCTCCCACCCCCAATCCCAGTCGCTCCCCTCAAACACCGCGCTGACCTCCAGCCTCCCACCCCAATCCCAGCTGCAAAGGGTCAGAAAGCAGCGAGCTGGGCGGTGACAGTTTTGTCAGGGGCCACAGCCGTTAATTCAGGAAACAAAGGGAAATTGGAGGAGGAGGGGAATTGCTGAGCAGAGGTTGGTCCCTGTCTGTTCAATCCACACCCATCCTATCCCTTAGTTCCAATTTAGGACCAACTGAAATCAATATCTGATGGTCTGTGTCTCCACCATTTCCCATTACAATTGTGGCTCAGTGCAGCTGCGCCATTGACGGATGCATGCTCAGAAGGGGGGGAGGTGGGGGGAAGGCAGGAGATGCACTGGGGAGCGGGGGGAATTCTCTTTCAGCCCTTCCCTGGGGCACAAACACTCAGGCACATCCCTGCTGACCTATGTGCACCTCCAGGAACTCTTGTGCCGAGAGGAAGAGAGCAGTAATGCTATATTACGAGGACAATTATTTTAGCCACCAGCTCAATATTCAAACACAAGTGATGCTTGAAAACAGACCGGTTCTTGACCTGCTGACCAGGAACCCTTTCCATTTAGCCTGCTGATCCCATGCCCCCTGGGAGAGGGATGGGTTCAGATGAGAGCTCTCCAGAGATTGAACAAAGAATATTTAGACTGTACACAACCCTTTTGATCTGTATCTCTCAGCGCCGTTCGCAAGAGTGGTGCTGCTCCAGTGGAAGTCAGTGGAAATTTTACTACTGCCATCAGAATCACGGTCACAGCCCTCACTTACTGGTGACTCTTTTAGAATGCATTTCCTTTCTGTATTGCTCTCAGTCTTCAGCCTGAAGTTGGACTAGTCAGTTTCACTTTGGCCTCTAGCATCAGTGGTGTCAATTTCACTCTCCAGCACCAGTGCAATTCTCGGGTAGCAAACATTACAGGGAAAATGTTTATTTTTGCTTCAGAAAATATGGCACTGGAATTTAAAACACTGGAAACATTTCTGTTCTTCTCAATGTCTCATAAAAGCTTTTTTTTTTCTTTAATATTTTCAATTTGATCTGCTGTGGTCCTCTTTAACAGCAGTAGCTTCCTAGCCTTTGGTGTCATTTTTAAAATGAGAAATGTTTAAAAAAACAAACAACAGACATAATGACAGAAGGCAACAAAGTATAATGAGGATATATGGCTGAGTCTGCATAAGGATACTAAATTGAGGATTCATTTCTTCCACCTGAAGCGAAGCTAAACAATCAAACTTGGGGTAAATACCGACATTTAAACAAAAGACTAGGCAAGTGTGTTTATTTCACCAAAGGGACAGCATCAGCTTAACTTTGGCCAAATGCTTAAATTCTGTTAACAAAAAAAAGGTTTCAAAACACCGGAGGTCCTCTTTCACAGAAAAAAATCAATCAAACAATAATCCAAGGAATGTGGGGGGTTTGGAAATCCCAAACAGTACAGCATTAAGGGTACGTCTAGATTACATGCCTCTGCCGACAGAGGCATGTAAAACAGGCTATCCGACATAGTCAATGAAGCAGGGATTTAAATATCCCCAGCTTCATTAAAATAAAAATGTTCGCTGCGCTGTGCCGGCTCAGCTGATCGTCGGCACAGCGCACTAGTCAAGATGTGGATCGGTCAACAAGGGAAGCCTTTGTGGACCACTCCCTTATGCCTAGATTACATGCCTCTGTCGGTAGAGGCATGTAATCTAGATGTACCCTAAAACTGTAAAAATGATATTTTTTGCAGGGAGGGCGCAGCGTGTCAAAGATAAGGACTGCTGAAGTGGAATTTTCCCTCGCTGTCTAGTGGTGAAACTGACTTCGTTGGATTTCCACTGGATATGTCTACACAGGTATCCCGAAATAGCTACCCTGCGTCTTTTGAACGGGTCGCTATTTTGAAATATTTCACCATCCCTGTAACCCTCATTCTACCAGGAGTAAGGGATGGCTCGAAATAGTGCTTTATTTCGAAATCTGGCGCTGTGTCGACAGCGCCAAAGGATGTAATAAGCTATTTCAAAATAGACTCGAAATAAAAGATGCAATTTGCATAGCGCAAATTGCGTATCTTATTTCTAGATTTGGGTCATGTATAGACGTACCCAGAGAGACAGAAATCCAAACTCTCAAAATGCTAAACAGTAACAAGAAAATCGGATGTTTATGTTTCTTTCATTTTTAATAATGTCAGGTATTATTGGTAAAGAAACTTGATTGTTTACAGGGGATGATTTTAAATTTGATCTGACAAAGCGCCCGTCTGATGCCATGATGTGGCTGGATTATGCAAGAACAAAGCCCTGAGGGAATAAAATAAACACCTTTACGCTCCCATCAGAACTGAGAAATACAAACCAGGTTTATTATAACTGGCAAAGGCCATACAAGCCCTGCATAGCATGACATTCCTGCTGAAAACAGGAGTTTTCCTTTCCAAAAGGGATCTCTCAACATCTGTATTTCATTGTTGGGTATCCTGGAAGAAGTTACTACAGCCAGCAGGGAAAGAATATAAAATGGGAAAGTGAAAAAATTTTAAAAACTGAAAGAGGCGCTAAGTTCCCTATTCAGGAAAGCACTTAAAGATGTTTATAACTTTAATCGTGTGTTTCCTTTCCATTTTCTACAGCACATCTTCAGCAGGAACACAGGCGCTCTGCTGAATCGGAGCATAAAGAAATAACAAATGTGATAAAAAATGTTCTTGGGAGTCCCATCATAATAAAAGGTACAGCAGATTATGTCTGAGTAAATACCAAACAGCAGGAATATTACCCACAATGGCAGGGACCTCTTCGCATTTATGCCCATCCGTGTTTGGAATGACACGAATTTGCAGTTAAACATTAAAGGGGCTGCCGTCTCATCTGTCCATATGTTGTGATTCTGTGCATCCCTTACAGGCCACTACTCAATTGTGTTAGATTCTGAGGAAAGGGGCCACCACTGTGTGATATGTTTGTGCTGTGCCTAAGTATATGACTGTAGGTGAGAGGTGGACACGATACAGAGACGAGAGAGCATAGCGTAGCACGGAGACGATTTTAGCACGCTAATCGAAAGGAGAAGCTCTAGGTCAGGCGTGATCAAATTTGACTGTACTGCGACCCTCTTCGGACAACAAAAATTACTACAAGACCCAGGAAGGGGGACCAAAGTCTGGGGCGCCCAAGCCCTGCTGCCCTGGGCAGGGGGCCAAAGCATGAGCCCCAGTGCCCTGGGAGGGAATATGGGGAGGCAAAGCCCAGGCTTCAGCCCCAGGTTGGGAGCCTAGAACCTGAGCCCCACCACCCAGGGCTGGAATCCTCAAGCTTTGGTGTTGGCCCTGGGCAGTGGGGCTCCAGAATGTCTAGCACCAGCCCTGGCAACCCCATTAAAACGCATCTGCGACCAGTGTTCCCTGTAAGTGAAGCGCTTGGGCGATGCCCACGAGAGATTCAAATGACACCTAGCTGATTAGCAGCGTGCCCACAGCCGGCAGCCTGTGTTTCTATTGGGGGTGCACACTGACACATGCCATGGTGCATATAACAAAATTTGTTCCACACGTGGAAGGGAAAAATTGGAAGGACCATTGGCCGTGACCTACTTTGGGGTCCCAGTCCACAGTTTGAAAACCCCTATTCTAGTTCAGACAGGAATGAGTTCAGGGCAGTCCTTTGGCCTGCGTTATACAGGGCGTCAGACTAATTCACAATGATCCCTTCCGGCCTTGGAACCAGGAATTGCACAAAAGCTGCCTAGCTATCTATGGCTGTGTCCAGACTCAGGGGTTTTTTCGGGAAAAGTAGCCTTTTTCCGAAAAAACTTCCCCTGCGTCCAGACTCAAGCCGCGTTCTTTCGAAATTAAATCGAAAGAACGCGGCTTTTCTTTCGATGGCGGTAAACCTCATTTCACGAGGAAGAACGCCTTCTTTCGAAAGTTCCTCTTTCGAAAGAAGGCGTTCTTCAATGTAAATAGGGCTTCTTCGAAAGAGAGCATCCAGACTCACTGGATGCTTTCTTTCGAAAAAGCAAGCCGCTTTTTCGAAAGTTCAACGTGCAGTCTAGACGCTCTCTTTCGAAAGAGCCTCTTTCGAAAGAGGCTTGCAGTCTAGACATAGCCTATGTGAGAGAGTTATAGAAACACCACACACAAGAGACTGGGCGTAACCCTGACTGCCCTGAACTCCAAGGCTGTATCTGCGTTAGCAAAACTACCCCACCATACTCCCCTAGCACGGGCGGGGGTGAGAAACACCACCCACCTCAAAAATCAGGGGCAGGAGGTTGAAGCTAGCCAAGCTCACACTGGAAATATGAGGCTTAGAAAAAGAAACAACCAAAAACCCAGGGAACCTCAGAGCTAGGGGTGTGGTAACTCCTCCAGAGCTTTCTAAGGGAGATGAGGCTCTAGCTCTACCACTATGGGGCCAGATGTAAGGAAACCTTTGGCCTGCCTTGTAGGAGGCGGATGGTCTCTTCCAGCCTTAACATCGACACATGCACTTTCACCTACACAGCATGGTTTGACGACACAGTGGCCAAACCACCTGAGCCACGTCTACACTAGGGCTACAGCGACGCTACAGCCGAAAGTCAGCTTAGCTACGCAACTCCAGCTATATGTATAACACAGTTGGGCTATGTCTACACTCGCGGCTTCCTGTGCAAGAACTCTTGGGCAAGAAAACGTTCACACTGCCATGTGCGAGCTGTGCTTTTGCGCAAGAGTGTCCATGGCAGTGTAGACGCTCTTGCACAAGAAAGCTCTGATGGCCATTTTAGCCATAGGGCTTTCTTGCGCAAGAAATCCCTGCTGAGCGTCCACACTGCCCTCTTGCGCAAGAGCTCCTGCGCAAGAGGGCTTATACCTGTCAAAAAAGAGCGTAGCTCTTGCGCAAGGAGCCCCCTCTTATCACGCCGTACTGTAAATTTACTTGCACAAGAGCAGGTGGGTAGTGTGGACGCTCTGCAGATTCTTGCACAAGAACAGCCGGACTTGCGCAAGAAGCCGCGAGTGTAGACATAGCCTTGGAGTTGACATATCTTAAGACTTAAGTTGAGTTACCGTGGGCTCTACACTGGGAGCACAGGGGTCGAATGGAGAAATGCCCCCGTTGACTTCCCTTACTCTTCTCATCCAGGGTAGAGTAACAAGGGTTAACAGGAGAGTGATTTGCAATTGATTTGGCAGGTTTTAACTAGACCCGCTAAATCAACCACTGGTGGATTGATCCGTTGAGCCAGGCTGTAGTGTGGATGTAACCTTCACACCATTGCTCCCCTATCTGGAATTGCATTCATGATCAATTATGGATCTCTGTTCCCCTACAAGATCTTGACTAAGTCACAACCTATGAGTGCCTCAGTTTCCCCACTTGTAAAATGAGGATAATGTTCCCCATCACTAAGTGCCCTCCAATGGATGTTCTGAGTTATGAAGTGAATGGTGCAACAGTGGCCTGTGCTGGTGTGGAGAGGGATGCCAGTAGCTCCCATGGGCTCCTGGGCAAGGTGTGTGTGTGTGGGGTGGGACCTAGGGCTGGTCTGAGCCACATGGAGTGCATAGCGCAGTACTCTGGTGGTGCTTTAAAGGGCCATTGCAGCCTCAGTAGCTGGGGTGGTGGCCAGGAGCCCCGGGCCCCTTTAAATTGCTGGGCCCCGGGATAACTGCGTCCTCTCCCCCGCATCAGTGGGCCTGGGGGTGGAGGATCGTGTCTGAGGAATCTCGTGGCTCTAGTAAATCAAAGAACAAGGGGTCAGTGGTGCATTTGATAGCTCTTGGTGACTGGTAGAAAACTGGAGCTGAGAGCTGACCTTTCCCCAGCGCCCCAGGTGGCTGAAGGTGAGGCAGAGATGCAAGCAGAGCAGGACGAGCAATACAAGATTTCAGCAAGCTGGAAGGGAGGGTCGACTCCTCATCCAACTGCTCTTGGCTCTGCTGGAGCAGAGAAAAATATATATATATGTGCACAAGGGGGAGGAAGCAATAGGTGTCAGCGGGATTTATTTGTGCCAACACACTTGCTGCCAGAGTTAGGATTGCCATTGGTGCGGCACGCCTGGCAACTCGGTCTGAGCTCCCCATTGCTTCCTCCGTGGCCCAGTGCTTGCTAAGGAGAGGAAGGTTTAGGTGAAGAGGAAGGGGGTGGGGAATGGAAAGTTAAAGTAGCCTGGACTTGTATCCTCCTCCTAGCAAGGCCATGCCAGGCTCCCCCTGTAGGGCTACCAACTTTCCCATTGCCCAAAACCGGACACCCTTGCCCCGCCCCTTCTCTGAGGCTCCGCCCCAGCTCACTCCATTCCCCCCTCCTGCAATCGCTCCCTTCCCCCAACTTCACTCACTTGCTCATTTTCACTGGGCGGGGCAGAGGGACTGAGGTGCAGGAGGGGATGAGGGCATTGGCTGGGGATGTGGGTTCTGGGGTGGGGGTAGGACTGAGGGTTTAGGATGCTGCAGGAAGTTCTGGGCTTGGGCTAAGGGGTTCAAAGTGTGGGTGGAGGCTCCAGGCTGAGGTAGGGGGCTGGGGTGTGGGAGGGTGTATACGCTCTGGGCTGGCGCATGAGGCTGGAAATTAGGGGTGCAGGAGGGAGCTCCGGGCTGGGGCAAGGGGTTGGGATGTGGGGGTGAGGGCTCCAGTTGAGGGTGCAGGCTCCAGGCTGGGACTGGGGATGAGGGGTTTCAGGTTCAGTAGGGGGCTCCAGGCAGGGGCCAATGGATTTGGAGTGCAGGGGGGTTCTGAGCTGGGGAAGCAGTTTGGGGGGTAGGTTCTGGGAAGGGGTCTGGGTGCAGGCGTGGGCTCAGGGCTGGGGGTTGAGGTACAGGAGGGTGCAAGCTCAGAAAGAGTTTGGATGGGGGAGGGTGCTCAGGGCTAGGGCACAGGAGGGGTTCGGGCTGCAGAGGAGTTTGAGCGTGGAAGGGGGCTCAGGGCTGGGTTTGGGGCACAGGAGAGATTTTGGGGCGCGCCCTCCAGGCAGTGCTCCCTGCCAGCAGCGACATGGCCCTCAGCTCCTAGGTGGAGGCTCGGCCAGGCGGCTCTGCACCCTGCCAATGGGAGCCGGGGAGCCGGTGGCCAGGCAGGGAGGGGCCACGGGGCCACCAGGACCATCCCTCCACCTAGGAGCTAAAGGACACATCGTCATTTCCAGGGGCTGCACAGAGCCAGGTAGGGAGCCTGCCAGCTCCAGGCCAACTGGACTTTTAACAGCCTGGTCAGTGGTTCTGACTGGAGCCAGACACCTGGCAACCCTACCCCTGGGAGCACGCGGTGACCAGCTCCCTCAGGATGGAGAGCGCGAGGGAGCCTCTGCGGTTCCGGGACTGGGACAGCCAGGGTGATTGGGCCTTTCCTCCGAACGTCCAGATCTGGGAAAGGTCTCGGCCCTTCTCTGCCTGCGGGAAGGGACACGGCTTTCATCCTCTGACAGGAGTCTGTTTCTGCGGCAGCTGGAGGGGAGGCTGTCTGCTCCCCCTCCACTCCCCCGCCCTTCCCCACAACAAGCAGCAGCTGGTGGAATGAACTCCGACGTCCTCCCGCTATCCATCTTATGTCTACAGCCCTTCCCAAGCTGGGTGGGCTTGTTGCACATGGCGTTCCCAGAAGGCTTCCCAGATGAGGGACAGGATGGTCTCTCCAGCAGCAAGTAACAGCACAAACAGCGGTTGGTCACAGCCAACGAGCCACCCAAGGGACCTATGGGAGCACTCTCCCTTCCCCCCAGTCTGTAAAGATGCCGGGAACACGAGCAAAGCAACAAGGAGGCCAGTGAGAGCCCTCAAAGAGAACCAGCTGGAAAGGCAGGGCTCTGGGAATGGGATTCCACAATGACATCGAAAAGAGGCTTGGGGGGAGGGAGGCAATAGGGCTGGATGGACAAAGAAACAGGTGATGGAGGAGGGGGAAGGAGAGACTGGATTCATCCTTCCAGAGCAATATGGGTCTCATCCATGGGAGAAAGCGACGGTGGAACCAAAACTTGGTTTCAAACAATATGGCAGGAGTGGGCAAATACCGGCCTGTGGATCGGATTCGGGCCGCATGGGTTAGCTCCTGGCAGGCCCCCACCACTATATTTACCTACATGGCCGCAGGTATGGGTGACTGCAGCACCCGGTGGCTGCAGAACTCCGCTCCCAGCCAATGGGAGCTGCGGGAAGCGGTGTCCCAGTCCGTGCTGCTTCCCGCCGCTCCCACTGGCCAGGAACCGTGATCCGTGGCCAATGGGAGCTGCAATTGCAGGTAAACATAGTGGCAGCGGCCTGCTAGGAACTGCCACTGTGTTCGTACCCTCCCCATGACAGAGCTAGCCCAGTGCAAAATGCTGTGTAGACCCTCTTATTGGGCCCAGGAGCGGCTGAGGACAGTAGTCTGTGAGGGTGCAGGTCACTTGTATCCTCATGAAAACAACCAGCCTCCCTTGACTCGGGTTCTGAGGAGCACAAGCGGCCTGCAGCCACCCGGTGCTAGCTCTTCCTCCTCCCTTCCAACTGCGAATGAACTCCAACTCCAGGCCTCCTCAGTCTGGGCTGCCTGTGCACATGTCCCCGTATTGGGGAGCTCCAACAGCACCCTCCCCTCAGCCACACCAACAACCTCCCACTCAGACTGCAGCTCCTGCTTACCCGCCCCCATTTCAATAGATAACACAGGCCCCCTGGCCCGGCCTGCAGTGACAGACGCCCCATCCCGATTCTCCCTCTGCCTTCTATCCACCGCCAGAGCCGGCAGCCCTGTCACTCCCTTCCCTGCCAACCATTCCCTCACTTCCAGTACTCTCCGGGGTATACCTGGAAGTCTGCCTGGGACCTCGCACGAATAACTGAGCACTGATCCTCCTCCCAAAAACCTGGCGCTGCCTTGAACCCACCCCTTGGCCTCTCTGGAGGCGGCTGGCACTGGAAGGCAGAGTGCCCAGCATTCAAAGCAGGCAGCTGGGAGAGAGACTACGATATAGCGATTATACCGGGGGTGAGGGGAAGAATGGGGGCAAAGGAAGTCAGGAAGCCTGGCTTTGGTTCCCAGCTATGCTACTGATTTGCTGTGTGTGTGGGGAGAGGGAAGGACGCGTGCCTCAGTTTCCCCTTTAATAATAATTGCCACACTTTTGAGACCTGTGGCCGAAAGGCTCCGTATGAGCATTAAGGACTGCTACAAGCATAGCTTTGCGAGCCCAAGGCAATAGGCCAGGGCTACTCAACACGCGTTTGTTTCCGGCCCGTGGTACAGTTTGGGTTTACTGTGCAGTTTGGGTTGATATTAGTAGTTAAATTCCTGGACTGTTGTGAAGCAAAAACAAAAGAGTAGTCAATAGAATGGTCTTTTGTTGATATGCATTTTAGTAGTTAAATTCCTGGACTGTCGTTGCTCATTAAAAGTACTGTTATATGGGTGGAAATCAGAAGAATATTGAATTTTATTAATATCAGCACAACTGACTTAAATGGGGCCTGCGTGTTGTGTAGTTTTGCCTTAGTCATTGTATTCATGCCCGTCAGTGTGAAAGAAGCTATTTGCATATATATTTGCATGTACATGCACCCACACTTAAGTTGTGGCCCTCGGCATGGGCTGTGGGTATCATTGTGGCCTCCGGGCTTCCGAAGTTGAGTAGCTCTGCAATAGGCTCTGTAGAATACCTGGACATGGAAGTGTTTATATTATTGCTTGTGTTTATTGTTGTTAAGGCAGAGAAGGATTTGGGGCGTTTTAATGCTTAAATTGCTCTTTTTCCTTGCACTGAAAGAGAAAATATGCTCTGACTCCTCACTGATTGCTCATGACACACACACATGTGGCAGGCTCCCTCTCACTTTGCTTGCACTACTGCCCTGCAGATCCTGCTGGCTCTACCCACAATGCACTTGCCAGGAGATTAACATGAAGAGCCTGCTGGGAGTGTAGGGGTAGTCGCCACAAGCCTGCTTCACACCAGCTCGTGAGGACCAAAATCATCTCAGCCTCCTGCTCCTGGATGTTAATCTTGCAAGGAAAGTGTGTGTGTGTGGGGGGGGGGGGGGCAGCTGCTATCCAGAGGAAGGAGCAGGGAGGAATATCTAGAGCCAGAGAGAGAAGGATCCTGACAGTTCCATCTTCTCCCCAGCTGAACGCAAGATGTGCATTTGGCAGGCTGGACTGGCTCCAGGTCACAGAGGCGCTTGTCCCCTCTCGGAACAGGCAGAGAAAACAATCAGAAAAGCACAGTAGGAAACATGATTCAAACTCAGGGGTGGGAGACAGGAGGTGGATTCATGGTTTAAAATGTCTCTGATTACAGGAACTGGGCAGGGATGGGGGAGCTAGACATAAAATACCCCCACAGACACGCTGCTTGCTGCACTCAGGATAAACGGCAGGTTAGAATTCCACCAGGAAGGACCATGGGAGAGCATCCCAGTCCAGTGACAAACACACCAGCGGCAGAACAAGGGGGCAGTTCAGGGATTCTTGTCTGCTGAGGTACTTCTGGGAACTCAGCTGAGCCCACTGCCAATGTCACGTGTTACCCAACAGCTGGCAGACACCAAGCACTGTTGCCCAAAATTACTTTGTGCCTGAGAGGAGCAAAGCGCCAGAAATCGTTCACGCTTGCTGCACCCATCTCACCGTAACATGCTGGTGAAAGCACAGGAGCACTGCCTATCATGGCTCTTGGCTACACTGAGAAAATGCCCCCCACACAAGATCTTAAGCACAATTTTGCCCTTAGTGCTGGCGAGGTCTGCCAAACTTAGAAACCTGGTCGGGCTTGTCTACACAGGGACACACTCAGGAAAATTAGCCTGAATTAGCTAAAGGTGTGAATTTTAAAAGGGTTAGTTAAATAATACTGAGCCCTTGTGTAGACAATTAAAGATGCCTTCATTCATTTCCAAAGTGAATGAAGCTAAACCAAATTCAAATGCAGTTTAACCAATCCATTTAAAAACTTGATTCAGATTAATTTTCCTGAGTGTCACTTCAAATGACCCTCCAGCTGTCCATGAGCGGCTATCACATCTTTAAACAGGATTTGTTCCTGGCTATGTGAGGTACCATATAGTGCAAGCCCGCGAATGGGTTTTCTAACACGATGCATTTTCCCTACTACAGCATGGCCTCCCCATTTCCCTACCTGGACTAGAGTTTATACAAGCGTAATCCACTGGTGTGTTACAGGCACCTCTCCAGAGAGGCAACTAATCTATTACCGCACCAGCGGAGCAAACACTGGCTTTTCGGCTCAAACAACAGCAATTCCAGCTGTCAAGCTCTTGGGAGCCCTGGTGCATCAGACAAGATGGAGGCCCTCACAGAAACACCAGCATGTGACTCCTACTGCATCTGCCAGACGTCCCAACAAGCTTTGTAGCCAAAGGGTTTTCGCATCAGTGGCAGGCTGGCTTTAGGGCAACATGTCGAAACCTGTCCCTGCCTCATTGCACTATAGGGTCTTGGAAGGGACGGGGGAATATCCTGAAAGCAAACAGCCAACATTTGGGATTGCCAGGATGAGTATAGGGGTTAAGGCTTCATAGCAGCAAATTTTCTTTACTCTGATTCATTGCAAGTCCTTAGCCTTACATGTACTAGGAGAGGGCGCACACAAAAATGGCATAATAGAAATAGATTTAATCATTTAGCTGGCCAATTTTCCCTTGAATAGAACATTTCTGGACATGGAGATTATGCACCTATGAATGTTGAACACTCACTGCACCACCTCCACCGTTATCCAATAATGCTGTGCAAGAGGGACCCAATCAAACCCCTCGGTAGTTGAAAAGAATCATAGAATCATAGGACTGGAAGAGACCTCAGGAGTCATTGGGTCCAACCCTCTGCCCAAAGCAGGACCAATCCCAACTAAATCATCCCAGCCAGGGTTTTGTCAAGCCGGGACTTAAACACCTCTAGGGATGGAGATTCCACCACCTCCCTAGGGAATCCATTCCAGTACTTCACCACCCTCCCAGGAAATAGGTTTTTTTTTATCAATCTAGACCTCCCTCACTGTAACTTGAGACCATTGCTCCTCATTCTTCCATCTGTCACTACTGAGAACAGCCTCTCCCCATCCTCTTTGAAACTCCCTTCAGGTAGCTAAAGGCTGCTATCAGATCTCCCCTCAGTCTCCTCTTCCGCAGACTAAACAAGTCCAAATCCTTCAGCCTCTCCTCATAGGTCATGTGCTCCAGCCCCCTACTCATTTTCATTGCCCTCACCAGACCCTCTCCAACGCGTCAACATCCTTTCTGTAATGGGGGCCCCAGAATTGGACATAATACTCCAGTTGAGGCCTCACCAGTGCCAAATAAAGGGGAATAATCACTTCTTTAGATCTGTGCACAATACTCCTCCTAATGTTCCCCAATAAGCCATTAGCCTTCTTGGCTACAAGGGCACACTGTTGATTCAGATCCAGCTTCTCATCCCCAGGCCCTTTTCTGACGAACTGCTGCTTAGCCAGTCAGTCCCCAACCTGTAACAGTACTTGGTATTCTTCCGTCCCAAGTGCATGACTCCGCACTTGTCCTTGTTGAACCTCATCAGATTTCTTTTGGCCCAATCCTCCAATTTGTCTAGATCACTCTAGACCCTATTCCCACCCTCCAATGTAACTACCTCTCCCCCTAGCTTCTCCCCTCTAGAATCTTTCCAGTGGCTTCAAAGGGACCGGCCCCCTGTTCATAAAAGCTGTGTTATCAGAATAAATGGTAAACTCATAGCACACAAACACACAGAGCTCAACTCAATGAGCAGTAAGAGGACAGGCACGAAGGTAAGTGTTTGAAGGGGAGTATGTGACAAGGAGAGAAAAGAAACATTTGGAGGGATACTAGGAGATAATTTCATCCTATTCCTTCCTGCTGGTTCTAAGCAGTGGAAAATTCAGGCGGAATATTAAGGGGAGAGAAGTTTGGCTTTAGCTGTTAGGCTGAAAACTAGTCCCTGGAAAGCTTCATTGGTCAAGTCATTTAAAACCAGATAGTACGAGGCCCTGGGGAACAATCTTAGATTGGTCAGGATGCAGGGGAGGAGAGGAGTAGCTGAGATGATCTAATAGGTCTTTTCCATCTCTAATGCGTATTGATGGCAACCTAGCTAAGAAATGCATCTATGTATCTCTTTGCTCAGCATCCCTGCCTTGCAATGGATTGCCCAGGAGTGCTACATGGAGCATGAGTTTAGAGAGTTAAAAAAAGAGAGATTGTTTCCTGTAAAAAAACTTAGATCCATATTTAAAAGAACAGACACTGTAACAGTGGACTCATGCAGGACTTTCCCCCACCTACGACAGGGGCCCGCGCTATAAGGGGACAATTAGGTGGCAATTTAAACATGGTAGAAGTTTCTTTCCAAGCCCTAGACAGTTATCAATGGGTTCAAACACTGAGCTTTTTCAGTCCTCTTCTGGATACCCTCTGGCCCTACCTCCTCTGAGGGCATTTCCAGCCACCTGTGTGGGATAAAACCTCCTCCTTTCCCATGCTCCGTGGCAGCTAGTTCTGGCACAGACCCTGAGCCATCTTCATCGGGAAGGGGCCCGGATCGTCACAACTGAATATGTAAAGAAATAATTGATGCGAAACCTGAGTGGGGAGGAAAATGTCTCCTTTCAAAGAAAAGCAAAAGAGCGAGAACCAAGACCCCAGGGACCGGAAGGGCAGAAAGGGGGAAGGAGCTGTGCCATGCGTGTGTGTGTGTGCGTGCATGTACGTGCGCGCGTGCGTGTGTGTGTGTGTGTCAGGATGGGAAAGGCCAGCATGAATTCTGCATGAGACTGAGGTGTATGTTGCCATGGAGACCAGTTAGGCCGGAGCTCCAGCTGAGACTCATCTGTGCACATTTACTCCTCCACTTGGGCCCACCCTCCCTGCCATCAATATTAATTACATCAGCAGTGTCTTGTTTGGTGAGGGAGAAAGAATCTGCCACTTTCACGCCATCAGGAGAACAGCTGGAAGCCACCCTATCTAAGCATGGCAGAAA
This sequence comes from Pelodiscus sinensis, assembly GCF_049634645.1. Lineage (NCBI taxonomy): Eukaryota > Metazoa > Chordata > Testudines > Trionychidae > Pelodiscus > Pelodiscus sinensis. The sequence continues at coordinate 15,237,779 of NC_134733.1, read as the reverse complement.
CCTCCAAAAGCATAGGCGAGGAAAGCCAGGCACGTACCTAGCACACATGGATTCCTGCTGTCAGCTCCACAGAGCTGGGCTCCGATTTCAACTTGGGTCACCAGTGCAGCCAGCGTGGAGGGGTTTGGTGGACATCACCAATGCTATGCCCCAGGACTGGAGTGAATCCGAAGACCTGAAATCTAAGTCTCTTACACGCATAATAGGCTGAACTTGTGGGAGTGACTTGCGTGAACTAATATGAAGAGCCTGGTGGCTAGAAACCTGGGTTCTATTCCTGGCTCTGCTACTGGCCTTCTGGGTGACCTTGAACATAAGAACAGCCGCACTGAGTCAGACCAAAGGTCCATCTAGCCCAGTATCCTGACCTCCAACAGTGGCTACTGCCAAGTGCCCCAGAGGGAGTGAACAGAACAGGGAATCATCAAGACATCCATCTCCTATCATCCATTCCTAGCTTCTGACAAACAGAGGCTAGGTACACCATTTCTTCCCGTTCTGGCTAATAAGTACTGATGGATCTAACCTCCATGAATTTATCTAGTTCTTTTTTAAACCCTGCTAGGCTATGTCTCCAATACCAGGTTATTTTGAAACAATAACTCCCGGAATAACTATTTCATAATAAGCTTATTCCTCTTCACAAACAGGAGTTAGTATTTCAAAATAACAATCCCATTATTTTGAAATAGCAGGTTTGTTAGTGTGGATGCTCACCTTGTTATTCTGAAATAAGGAGAGTTCTTTCAAAATAACTCCCCAGTGTAGACAGTCCTGGTCTACAACATCCTCAGGCAAGGAGTTCCACAGGTTGACTGTTCATTGCATGAAGAAATACTTCCTTTTGTTTGTTTTAAACCTGCTACCGATTAATTTCATTTGGTGACCCCCCCTAGTTCTTATGTTATGGGAACAAAAACTTTTCCTTATTCGCTTTCTCCACACCAGTAATGATTTTATAGACTTCTATCATATCCCCCCCTTAGTCTCCTCTTTTCTAAGATGAATATTCCCAGTCTTTTTAGCCTCTGTCCATATGGCATGTGTTCCAAACCCCTAATCATTTTTGTTGCCCTTTTCTGAACTTTTTCCAATGCCAAGATTTTTTTTTTTTTAAGATGAGGTGACCACATCTGCACACAGTATTCAAGATGTGGGCATACCATGAATTTATATAGAGGCAATAAAATATCACTTAAGAGTCACTTCCTTACTCATGCCTCAGTTTCCCCATCTGTAAAATAAGCACAGTAATACTGGATAACTTTTGCAAAGCACTTTGCAATCTGCCAGTGAAAAGTGCTATATATGAGGTAGGTACTATGATACACACCAATGGAGGGCAATGGCCAGACACGGTTCACTAGGGTTAGCCCCTGGTGGGTCACTGCCACTAGGCCTTGCAACTCCTGTTGGCCACAGACTGCTGTTCCTGGCCAGTGGGATCTGTGAGAAGCAGTGTCTCAGTCTACACCGCTTCCTGCAGCTCCCATTGGCCAGGAACGGCGCTCTGCAGCCAATAGGAGCCGCCAGCGCCTGTACGTGTGGAAGCACAGGTCAATACAGTGGTGGCTGCCTGCCAGGGGCTAACTGCCCCTGCTATGTATGCTACATCCCACGCTACATGTAATAATCACATGACATTCTATACACAGATCACACATACACCCATTCCACCTGAGTTGCTGGGGGCTTGATCTGCCCTGGCAGAGCGACATATGGGAAGTCTGCACTGTGCCTGCCACCTCCCAGTCCTTCAGTGCAGGAGTCTGCTCACCTCTGCTCAGCTCCGTGCTCCCTAGTCAGAAGAGCTGGGGTTGGCTACAACGATCCTAGGCACGGGGCAGGAAGGGACCGAGTCTGCGTGAGGCGGAAGTGGTGAGATGATGGGAGATGGGTGACAGAGCAATTAACAGTGGGCCATGAATACACGAGCAGTGACGCAAGGAGTGAGGCTGTCACGCTGGCATGTGCCACACCCCTCCGCAGCCCTGGGAGTCACACAGACAACACAAGCTAACACGGTCCATGCCTGCCCCTTGTTGGAGTGGGCTCCTTTTGCCTCCAGCCATCTCAAAAACCCAACATGTCCACCGCCACAGTCCCTTTGCTAGCTTTCACCTACCAACACCACTGAAATGGAGCCAGGGGGTAGCACACAACCCAAAGCACAAGGGGGGAGGGAAATGCTGGCTAGTGATGCCGCTGCAAACCCTGGCTGTTACAAAGAGCCCCCCAGCAGCCGTAGTAAATAGATGGCACTGGCAGCCCTGCTTTCAGGTCATGTCAGAAAGACCCCAGAATAATGGTGCCTGCGTGGGAACAGGGTGAAGAGCGCCACCCCAGCTGCTAGGATATTAATTCCTACTACCAGAAGGCTTCAGACCCTTATATTTAATCCACCAACTAACCTCTCCCAGGGCCTTACACAAGAGCAGCTCAGTTCCTTGTGTGGATCCCTGGGAAACCAGGCACTTCCTCCCTTCAAGCCAGCCTGGTAATTCACCACTCTTTATACAGTGATGCACGAGTGAGTGCACGCGCACACACAGCAGCCAACAGAGCACTACAACTGTGTTCCCACCAATCACAGCCCCGGCTTGCCTTTGGTCTGCTGCCACAGAAGAGACTAAGATGCCCCTTTTGTAACGGACACCGCAAACGGAAGCCCAACCCATTCAACGCTCCAGTGTATTAGCCACATACGAAAGCACTTCAGTCCCTCCCTACTGGAACTGGCACTGCCCTGCCGCCCGTGTTCGCACTAAGCAGGAGGAATGGAAGGAAAGCTGGATTATTACATGTTTCACTAACCAAGGAACAGCGGGGGGCGAGGCGGGGGGGGAGTTTAGCCCAGTGGCAGAAGTAAAGTGAAGCCCTCTACAGGCAGGGAGCAGAATGGTGACAAACCACACAGTGTGCTAGAGCTAGGGGGTGGGGCAAGGCTTGGGGTGGGAGGGGCTTAAGTTTCACATTCTCGTTATTCAAAACATCCAAGTCACTCTTGCAAATCAAACACCGACCTGGAGTCTCTCTCATTAATTTGTCACAAGTCCCATGGTGAGAAGAGCTCTGAGCTGGCTGGCTGACTTCTAATCATCCACAGAATTAATCAGCCCGTATCGCAGATGGATGCAGGTCAGAGGTGCATTCCACCCTGGGTTTGGCACCGAGGCCTGTCTCCATAACAAGCGTCAGCTCGTTGCCCTCACTTGAAATAAACACTGTCACCAGTAGAAGCTGCCCCGAAGAAACTTTCAGCCGTGAAATCAGACGAAACAGCTGGACACGCGAAGGATCCGTTCAAATGAAAAGGAAGGTGGTGTACAGGGAGACCTTGACGGAGGGGGGGGGGGGGTACGACGAAAGAAATGAATCATTTTAAGCTGCTCTCTCCCCTGAAGAAGGTGCTCAGCAGTTCCGGTGGTGAGGGGCTATATAGAAGAAGGCAAGAAGACTGACGCTGACCTCCTTTGTAAAGTGATCAGGGTCAACAGATGGGAGGCGCTGCGTGAGAGCTACATATTCCCAGACTCAAAACTAGCTTTCGGTTTCCTGGTCTGACAACCCCACAAAGCCAAAGCTGACCCCGGTCTCTCACTAGCCTTGCCCAGACCACTTGGCTTAGTCTTTGATCAGCCCTGCAATAGGCTCCCCCAGGATACGGGAGGGGCAGCCTTTGGGGTTTGGCATGATCCTTTTGCGTTGGCATTTGCGGTGGCTCAGCTTTCTTTGTCTGCTGCTCATATTAAATATTAAACATGGCAACGGCACCAGAAGGCCACGCTGGCCTGAGCTGAGTTGCCAGCTCTAATTACCCACCATAGCTCTCCAGCGTGCCTCTGCCTGATCGATGGCAGTGGCTGTGGTAAGCTGGACCCTCCAGGAAAGTTCTGCTTGCAGCTGTGGGCTGGCTTCCCCATGCACGTCCCACACATCAGAGGCTAGCTTGGGTGCAGAGGGGGAGAGATCAATAGGCAGAAGCGATGCACATAGCCTTTCCTGCCTAGGACCAGTCTGGTGCGGCCCGGTCTATGAAACAATGACAGCTCCATCCCCAGAGACATTAGGACAGACACAGAAGAGGTGGTCGTCTGGAGACCTAGAAGGGAGTAGTCCTGGCTTATTGAAGAGCTAAGCACACCGGCTCCGATACAAAACACCTGCCCTCAGGCATTCTTTAGCTGCCATACAGTGGCTGCCAATTTCACTGAGTAAGATGGTCATTTTAAATTAAGGGCACCCAGCCATAGGAGCTAAGCCAGGGGTGGGCAATAATTTTTAAAAGGGAGCCACTTCATAAATTTCTGGGCAGAAGGGGCGGACCTTGGGCAGAAGGGGCGGGGCCAGGAGACTTCTCATGCTCCTCTGCCAGGGGGAGAGAGAGTGTGTGAAGTATTGCCCCCTCCCCCCAGGCACCTAGAGAGAATTGCCAGCTGTTTTAAGACAGCTGGCGGGTCCCTCTAGGTGCCACAGTGGGAGGAGACCTCGCACACTTCCCCCACCTCCAGGCCAAATCCACGGCCTTGGCGGAGGCCCCTTTGCCCACCCCTGAGCTAAGCAGAGCCATTTAGAGTTTGGCCATGGCCCAGTGAGGTCCAAAGCCAGTTCCACAGTGGGGGATGTTTTCACGGCACTCGCTCACCGCAGCAGCCTGCTCCCCAGAGAAGGGAACGCTCCGAAAACCTATATTTTTGCAGAGGTGCAAATATGCCCAGTCCAGCCGTGCACCGCAGAAGCTCCCTTCTCCTGTCACAGAAATGGCATGTGGCTCGCTGTGTCACTGAGATGGGGGCAGGGATGCCAGAGAGGCGGTTGTGGATTGTCCGTGGGGTCACTGCTGTCCTGCTGGTGAACTGCAAGGGGCAAAAAGAACAGCCCGAGGGAACAAGTGGCTCCAGAGGAGGCACAGAGAAAAGCCCGAAAGGACAGAATTGGAATCAGGGACCAAAGTGCCAGGTGCAGACTCTGACATGCTGCACCCCGGGTTCACAATCCCATGGCGAGAGCCAAACTGTGTCTGGGTATGTCTACACTACCACTGTAGTTCGAACTAGGGTGGTAATGTAGGCAACCGGAGTTGCAAATGAAGCCCGGGATTTGAATTTCCCGGGCTTCATTTGCACAAAGCCAGGCGCAGCCATTTTTAAATGTCCGCTAGTGCGGACTCCGTGCCGCGCGGCTACACGCGGCACGGACTAGGTAGTTCGGACTAGGTTTCCTATTCCAAACTACCGTTACTCCTCATGAACGTTTCACTAGTGTTTCACTAGTGGACATTTAAAAATGGCGGCGCCCGGCTTTATGCAAATGAAGCCTGGGAAATTCAAATCCCGAGCTTCATTTGCAACTCCGGTTGACTACATTACCACCCTAGTTTGAACTAGGGTGGTAGTCTAGACATACCCTCTGTTGGGCAACGGCAGCTCCCAGGATGTAGCAAGCAGCAGTGCCCCCTACTGGGAGGTGAAGGGCCAGCTGGAGGCAGGGCAGCCTGCTGGAGAAGGAACTTTGGAGTCAGAAAAACTAGGCTCCATTCCTGCCTCCACTTGGGCAAGTCACTTCCCTTGTCCGTGCCTTTCCTTTCCCTCCCACACTGCATCGGTCCTGTCTGTTGGATCGTGAGCCTTGTCAAGAACTCTCTCCCTCCACGTCCGTACAGCACCTAGTACAATAGGGCCCTGCTCTCAGTACATGTAACTTTTCCCACACGCCTCCCCTCCCCTCCATGCACGGAGAAGCATCATTCCTCTTCTCTCGGCTTCGTCTCCACTCCTCCCACCACTGCTCTGTGGGGACACAGCTCCCCCTGCTTGTACTGGGCCTGTCCGGATTCAGGGGCCAGGAACAGCGTCTGAACTGCATACATCACATGCCAGGTGCACCTGCCACTCTGTAAAAGGGCGCTGAATGCTGTTCACATCTGCACAGCTGTTTCCAGCAGACAGGCCAATATAGTCGTCCTAACACAGACAGAAAAGCCAGCTGCTTGACTTGTTGCTCCCTGAAAGGACTTGAAATCAGTAACCAAGGCCCAGACTTGAATCTTACACCTGTAATTCATCAGAGCAATAGGGGAAGTAGCCAAGGGCCCTACGCTCAATCACACGGCTTTAGGGAGAAGCAGACTGTCCCACAGGGTCATTATACTCAGGCACAATGCTGCACAGAAGCTTATTCAAAACTCTTAAGAATCTTCTCAAACTCCACAAGATAAAGGCCAGTGCCAGACACAAAATTAAGCCAGCAGGAAAACCTCACACAAAAAGAAAAACAAGCAAAGTTCGTTCCAGCACCCAGCTGATGGCTTGCAGTAACACACCAGTTGGCCATATAAGGAACTGAGAGGAGGATTCCCGCAGGATCCCTGCTTGGCAGAGACTAGGCACACGCACGGGGGAGGGAGCCCCCAGTTTCTTTGGTGGTAGCTTTCTGGACACAATTCCCCATGATCCACAGGACAATTGGCCAGATGGTGGAGCTAGGATGGGGGGAGGGTTTGAAGGAGGCTGGGTGGCTGCCTTGATACTGCCCGAGGGGGGGATCCAGATTCAGACAAGGCAAGGCAATACAAGCTTGACAGTTCTTCCATCTTCCCCTTTTCCCAGGATGGCTAAACCTTGCAACATGAAAGTGCAGAAATTGATCCTCAAGAGAAAGCTAAAACTTCACTGCCAATGGGGGGGAGGGAGGGAGAAATACTCTCAAGAGATCACAAGTGGTGTCTAATAACCACTGCCACTTCCCTAACGCTGAGCCATAAGAGGAGCTATGTTTAGCATCTAGTCTCCCTCCAGAGTGTGAACGGGCTGAGCTGAGCTGCGCTCGGCCGCAGCAGAGCTCCTGGGTCGCACCGCAGAGCCAGCATCCCGTAACAAGTGGCAGGCATGTTCCCCTTGCGTGAAGTGGCTGCTGCTGTCAAAATGCCCTGTCTGCCCCTCGCGGGGGCCAGCCACCCTCGAGGCACCTAGGAGAGCCCTCTCTAGTGCAGTGGGTCCAGGCCAGGAAAGCCACTTGCAGAGATAATGGAACGTTATCAGAGTAACAAGCAGCTTGGCCAGTCCGGAACAGGGTCCTTCCACCGTCACCCTGTACTAAGGATGCTACATTGGGGTTACCAAGCTAATTGTACAGTCGATACAATTTGTATTGACTATACAATTAGTCGATAGGGCCACTCCAGGAGCCACCCACACTGCAGCGTTGCATTTTAAATATAGTAAGAGCTGCTGGGCTCTTACTACATTTAAAATGCAGAGGTGCAGCGTCTGTACGAGCCGGGACTCCAGCAGCCTCTGTTCACAGCAGCCAGTGACTAGACAAGTCACTACCTGACTATCCAATAAGTCGTTTGCGTCCCTACCCTGTACCATTCCTATCGCCTGGCAGCGGACTGGTTTCATGTGCTTCTGAAGTCCCACTCGGCTTCTAAGGAAGTTTCCTTCCTTTCTTGGGTGCTTGCGTACACCACACCCACAAGGTCAATGCGCCGTATGCAACCCACCCCAGTGTTCCCCTTAAGCTGAGTGCTTGGGCAGCTGCCCAGGAGAGATTCCAACGCTACCCCAGCTGATTAGCAGTGCATCCACAGCCTGTGTTTCTACAGGTGATGCACATTCGCACATGCCTTGGTGCACAGAACAACATTTATTCTGCAGATGGATGGAAAATATTAGCAGGAACAATGACCTGCACACCTTTTGGGTGTGGTGCACTGTTCCATCTAGCGGCACTGAAACCACTTAGAGAGAGAGAGACTAATGACTTTTCTACAGCTTTAACTACTAGCCCGCTGGCGTTTTGCTCATGTGTTAGAGGCTCTTGCTCTGCACTCCAGAGGTCCCAGGTTCAATGCCACCCGCAGATAACTGGGGTCTGCTGGTGTTACACTTCCAGAGCCTATTTCCACAGTATCGGACCACAACCCTCTGGTGTGGTACGGAAGTGCTAACCTCCCCACCTTCCCTATGGACCTGAAGCACAAAGAGGCTAAGGGACATGCCTGTCATCCTCCAAGGAGAGGCTTTGGCAGAGGCAGGAGTTAAACCTAACCCTCTTGAACCCCAGCCAACCACTAGGACATCCTTTGTCCTCTTCAGGCCACTGACTGACAAGTCCAGGATGGCACATTACAGATAGTACCATCCTAACAGACCTCAGCCATGGGATCACTGGTGTGATCAGTGAAGTCATCTTCACTACTCCGGTGTTGTTGAGGAAGAGAGGCTGTGCCATACTCGGGGAAATCAAACAACCTTTCTCCCGAACAACACCAATACAAAGAGCAACTTGCTAGGGTGTCTGTATTCCCTTTCACATTTCAGGTGCTTGTGCTTAGAACAAGAGCTCTCACTCTGTCCCCAAGCCCCTTTTCTACAAGCAGAGCCCTGATTCTGTCTCTTACGATTTCAGCCTATCGCCCTGGGAATTATGCATGATCAGAAACCAGCTGAAAGCCATACGTTTACCATTGTAACTTCAGGGCAGGATCCAACAGACGGGGAAGCTGCCAGACCCCGCCACGGGAACAGGAATGGCCTGGGGTCACCAAGCAAGTGCAACACCACAAGTGTCTGATTGACTTTAGAGGGGGTTGCGAGTGCCCACTTCCTCTCCAGATCAAGCCCTGAGCGGCGGCACAGAAGTTCAGTGAAAACAGAGCAGTAGGTCAGTACTCCCGTCTGTATTTTAATAACGTCTTAAGGAGCTGCAAGGCTGTACATAATTAAAGGGAGGAGGGAGGAGAAAGGCACGGAAGAACCTGGGATAACAATCTAACCTTGCACAAACAGAACGGGCTGTCTTCTGTGTGGGCTGTGCAACAAAATCCTGCCATGCTCCGATTCCCCCCGACTTCTCCCATCGCCTCGCAGCTCTGGGACAGGCTGCTCTGTGGCTGTCCCAGAAGGAAAGGAAGGGCAGCAAGCTCTGTGGTGAGAGCTGTAAGGACCATGGCAACAGCAAAGCTGTGTGTTAATTACCGAGATGCTGCAGCATGCATGAGACGGAGTCACCTGCAGGGGGTCTGGTGAGGCCATAAACACAGTAAGTATCCAGCAGGAGTATCTGGCATCTAGGGTGGCTACGGGGCTAAGAATGGCCTGGCTGCTCTTGGGCAGAAGACTGGAGCTGACCTTATGCTCGTTAGCTGCAACCTGATCACCTTGCATGTCCTGAAATTGTTACGAGGTTTTCTCCAGCATCTTGAGAATATTACCCCCACCTTTCCCTAAAGCCATCAGAATACGTGCTGTGCAGAGAGACCGTGCAAAGCAAATTCCCATCCCTGTGTGGAGCAACTGACTCTCCCTTTGGGGAGACTCAAAGTGCTAGTTAGGCAAAGAATTTTAGGCAGACACTGAATTTTGTGGGCTTCTCCCTTCCGCCACTGATTACCCCCAAAGCTACTGGCATAAAGGCTCTTCATGCTGTGCTCGAAGACTCCTGCTAAGCAGTCTCACCCTCGTTTAACATGCCAGCTGGCTGCTACGGCAACAATTCCTCCATCAGGGAAGGCTGGGAGTTCAGGTAGGGGGAAAACGAGACTCCCTTTGCTGCCAGCTGAAGAGCTGGAGACTCTGTTTACATGCACAGCGCCTGAGTCTAGGAGGATTTACTTCACCACAATTGTGTTTGTGACAAGAGGCTCGACAACACAATCAGACGAGATGGTCTAAGTCAGGGGTTCTCAAACTTTGTGAAACCGCGACCCCCCCCTCTAAGTTACTGCAACCCCCCCTCTAAGTTGCTCGCGACCCCCAGGGGGCAGGACCCACAATTTGAGAAGCAATGGTCTAAGTAATTTAAGAGGCTCAGGTGGTTCTCAGGGTCATGCTCCCTCCATCCCACCCCCCATGTGATTGATCATGAAGGTTTTCTCACCTTCCCTTCTCCAGCATGGCGAGGTGAGGTCACGGCAGCCTCTCAGGGACTGGAAGGAGCTGGGAGGGGGGGATGTTGGGAGGGCAGGCTCATCAAAGCCTCACAATCTAGGTGCATTTGGTAGGTAAAGGACTGACAGAGGCAGACACAAGAGCCTCAGGCCTTAGTTAGATGGATTATTGCTGGAGTGGATCAATTTCCCCAGCCAAGCTGCCGAGAGACAGCCCAGCTCCAGACTCTCCTAAAATTGTGTGTGCGCACGCACACGTGCCTATGCATGTATGAGACTGTGTGCACACACACAGGGACCGGAGAGTGGGTGGAGCAACAACGGGTGGGCAGAGGAGGAGGGGAGTTGTGAGGGATCTAAACTGCCTAGATCTAGCGCAGCCCGTCCGGGCAGCCCGGGCTAGGACTTCACTCGGCAGTGTGCAAACCTTGCAGCCCAAGCGGAAGAGGACAGCTCGGCAGTCGAAGCCGGCAGAGCATGACACAACCGCTGCACGCAAGGGGGGAGAGCAAAGAGTGGATGAGGTTTGGTTTAAGTGATGTTTTTACACCTTTCCTCCCTCCTCGAGCAGCTGCCGGAGAAAACGCCGAGCTGCTTGTTTGGAACCCCCCAGGCCCTTTGGGAATGCAGCCCAGGGCACTGCTCCCAAAGTTGGCTTGGCCCTGGCTTGGAGAGCGGGGGCATGATGGAACACTCAACAATAAGGCTTTAACTTCACGTACAGCGCCACTGGAGGGCTTCAGTGGAAGATGCTCTTACGTAGCCCCAGGGTATAATCAATCTGCCTCCTGGAGGGGCAGTAGCTATGTCAACGGAAGACATCTCCCATCAACCTAGCACTGCCTACATGAGGGGTTGGGTCGGAGTCACTGCGTCGCTCAGGGGTGTGAAAAATTCCAGAGCAACGTAGTGTAGACCTGGCCTAAGCGTAAAGCTCATGTGTGTGGGGGACAGGGCCTTCTCCGAGATCACCCCGAGGCTGTGCAGTGGACTCCCCCGGGAACGAAGAGCCAAACTAAACCTCCCCACCGTCTGAGCCACGTGTGCAGTGCACTTCTTTGACCTGCCTTCTCTAACACAAGCACAGAGCAACAGGTGTATTAAAAATCACAATAAACTCTGCCCATGCTTCTTTTGGGAGAGGAGGAGAGACCAACCCACACAGGACAGATGCGTGACCCACTGCTCAAAGCTTTGCTCCAGGCCAGGCCTTCACCACAGACCTAGAACTAGCTTGCTCTGGGGTGTGAAAAATCCACGCCCCTGAGCAATGCAGTTACTCCAACCTAACCTCCCCCGTGTGTAGGTAGCACTAGGTTGATGGGAGAATGTCTTCCGTCGACTCAGCTACCGCCTCTCGGGGAGGCAGATTAACTATGCCCATGGGCCACGTAGGAGCATCTTTAACTAAAGCCCTACAATGGCACTGCACATGAAGACAAATCTTATTGTTTTGCATTCCGCCAGGTCCCCACACAGGCCTAGTAAAGACCTGCTAAATCGGCCGCTGAGGGCGCCCCCGTCGACCCTGCTACTCTACTGGGTCACAAGGAACAAAGGAAGCGGATGGGAGAGTTTCTCCCGTCAGCCTCCCGCAGTGGGGCCACTGCGGAAATTCGAACCGAGGTATGTCGACTCCAGTTACGCTATTCACGTCAGTGGAGCTGTGCACCTTCGGTCGAATTTCTCCCCTAGCACGGGCCTGGCCTGAGACTACGGCGGTGATGAGCGCAGTGTAAAAGCCAATGCAGAATAGGAAAGGGAGCAAGTGAACCAGCCACGTCTTTCTAAAGTCACCTGTCAGAGAAGCAAAACGAAACGGGCCTGCTTGGTAGGAGCGCTGCTAACACAGGGATAGTGGTACTGAGCTCCTCTGCCAAGTGTTTGGAGATCTAGGAATAAGAAGTGTCATGCAAGAGACAGCTGTTATTATACACTATTACTGCGGAGTCTTTCCTCCTGGTTATGATTATTTATTTGTATTTGGTAGTGACTTCAGGCTTCAGCTGAGACCAGGGCCCCACTGTGCTAGGTGCAGGGTGCGTGCACATGCGCGCACACACACTCTCTCTCTCTCTCTCTCTCTCTCTCTCCCTACTCCAAAAAATTTACCATCTGAACAGATAATAAACCTTCCTATCTTATCTCCCATTTTACAGATGGGGAACTCAAGACCCACAGAGATGAATGGACTTGCCCAAGGTCACCCGGTAAGTCTGTGACAGAGGTGGAAGATAACTCCAGATCACCCAAGTTTGAGGCTGGAGCCATCCCCACAAACCCATCCTTCCTCTCAGATGACATTTTTGCCCAGACTTTCTTCTGCAAGACATGAGCAGACTCCCTGCCGTCTTCTGCAACAGGAACCATGTGGACTGCAAATAGCCAGCACCGCAAAAGGCAGGAGGAGGAAGATTAAGAACCTTGCCCAATTCCTCAGCCCAAGTCAACCATCCCTCCAATTACATCTCTATCAACAGGGCCCTAGATGAAGGAAGCCACAGAGGCTCATTAATTACAGGCGTGAATTAAGGCAGTTACATTAAGCAATCAAAAAAGCAGCAACTCCTCTGCAGCACAGCTTGGCGTGGGACAGGCAAGACCCAAGCCCCTGACTGCTTAAGCACGAAGCAAGATTTACACTCAGCCGCAGACCAAGCCTGTAAGATGAAGAGAGCCAAGGCATCCGTGCAGATGGCTAAGCCCCCGCCCCTTTCCCCCCTCCTCAACACTTTAGACACTGAACAGATTCCACCAAGCCAGACAGATAACCCCTTCCAGTTCCTGGGCTCCCAAACTGTTTGCACTGTCAAGTTGCTGGGCAAATTTCCAGGCGATAACGGATAGCAGAGAAAGCTGGGGCTGTGTTTGGAAGAAGGGGAGAGACAGAATTACGGCCGTCTGTGCCAAAACCCAAGCAACTGAAGTATAAATGCAATTCCCTCCCTCCTTTTACAGTGAATTTAGCAGTGGTGCAAAGGGCTGGACTCCTGTCCCCACAGACTGGAGAACGGGGATTAAAAACATAAATAAAAGTCACAGAGCTGGTCGTGTGCAGGTGGCAGCAGCGTGGGCTTCCCGCAGCGCCCTGCCAATCCGTTTCCGCCTGGAGTGGGCGGGGCCCTGTCTAGGAAAGCGAAACGAGCTCTTTCGCCATCACGCAGCGCTGGCCCAGCTAGGGCGTGGCAGGGAAAGGAACCAGTAGCTGATTCTTCTGAATGTGGGGGGTATTTTGCGATACAACCCTGGCACTTAACAGAGTCTAAACAATCCATTGTGCCGTCTCCCATCCCGGCTGATCTCTGCCAGCGATGCTGCACACGCAGAACTAGCTGGATTTTCTCCCCAGGGTGCCCGCGCTCAGGTGGAAGGGAACGGTCAATGTCAAGCAACAGGCACAGAGGCCTGGGGGATGCTCTCTTGTGGAAAGGCTTCCAGGGTCTAGTCTAGAAACCAAAGCCCTGGTGGAGAAGCAGGAGCCCACCTGTTTAAACCTGAAGCCCCAGCACCGAGGGCAGGGGAGAGTCAGCGACCAGCCATGGTCAAACTGTCGGGATTTAGGATTTAAGTGGCAAACTGACTCTCCATGCAAAAGAGAAAAGCTGCGGCAAAGCAAACAGACCCCCTCCCCCGCCCAGCCAGCCACTGCTCTGCAAACCCTGTATTTATGGGGCTGCCAGGCCAGAGAAAGTGGTTTTTCCAATATTTAATTCATCCGAGGGCCCTTCCCCTAGTGCCTCACGGCCGGTTTTATGGGTCCATAAACAGGCGCTTAGCACACTGCCTGGGCCCGCTGGGGGAGGAACCCAACTCACTCCAGCCACACTCATCAAGCCAAGGGGAGATTGAATGGCCAAGCCTGCAGCCACCTTCTCTTTCAAAGGCTTCCAAAGCAGCACCAGCGTCCATCCCAGGGCCCTGGCGAGTAACTGGGAGGGGTTCCCAGCAGGCTGGAGACACCCCTGAGGTAGGGCTGCCAACTTTCTAATTGCACAGAACAGCAGCCCTGTCCTGCCCCTTCCCTACGGCCCCACCCCGTCACCGAGGCCCTACCCCTGTGTTGTTTCATTCCCCCCGCCCTCCATCATTCACTTTCACTGGGCTGGGGCAGGGGCTTGAGGGGTCAGAGGGGGGGAGGGCTCTGGAGTGGAGCTGGGAATGAGGAGTTTGGGATGCAGGAGAGGACTCCAGGCTGGGGCACGGGTGCAGGGTCCCGGTGGCGCTTACCACCCAGGAAGTGGCCACCAGGTCCCGGCAGCCCCATGGCACATGGGCGGCCAGGAAGGTTCCACGCGCTGCACTCATGCCCTCAGACTCCACCCCTGCAGTTCCCATTGGCCACAGTTCCCAGCCAATAGGAGCTGTGGAGCGGACACCCAGGGAGGAGGCAATGCGCAGAACCACCTTGTGCCTAGGGCCCATAGGGCCACTTCCAGGAACTGTGCATAGCCAGGGCCTGAGCCCTGAGCCCCCGCGGTGCCACTGACTGGATTTTTAATAGAGTCACCACGGTCCCTTTCTGACCAGGCATTCCAGCCAAAAACAGAGCACCTGGCAACCCAATCCACAGGGCAGCACACAGGTCAGGGGCACATTCAGGCTCCTGCCACAGCTGTGGCCCACACCACTGAGAGTGGTGAGGGATGGCCTCCCTCTCCCAGCAGGAGTGTGGGGGTGATGGTGATGTGGCCTCTGGGCTAGGCCAGGGGCTCCCCAAGAGCAGCAGTTCAGCCCAAGTGATTGATCTGGGGCATCACTGAGCTCGGCTCTCCTCAGCCAGGCAAAAGAGCAGTGACAGACCTGGGGCCTGAGCCTGGCCTCGGGGGGGAGAGGGGAGAGACAGAGCAAATAGTGACTGGGGTCCTGTTGCTGAATCTTGCATCCTGAGTGGCTTTCAAATCCCTCTGAGACACAGGGCAGGGATAACTCTCTTGGAGAGAGACTGGGGAAACTGAGGCACAGCGGTCAAACAAGTCACCCAAGGCCATAATAGGGGTTAGATCAGATCTTGCAGATCAGGGCTAAGAAAAGCCGAGAACTAGGGCTGCTGTTTACCTTTGTCCCATGCCTGGGCAGGGGGCAGGGTAGAGCTAGTTCTTGCCACAGGCAAGGGAAAAGAGGGGACGGAGGGATCTGATGTCACAGGTACAAGGACAGAGTCTTGGCTTCCCATGAGAGCACAAGGTGGAGGGAAGTTGAATGCTGGTTTGGTTCCTCGCTCTGACATTGCCAGTGTGTTGTGGGGGAGGGACGTCCTTGCAAGAGGAGAGAAGGGAAGAATTGCCCCGATGCTGTTCGCCCCGGAGCCAGGTGCTGTGGGTCTGATTAGCACTTGGCTAACGGAGCGATAGTAGGAGAAATGAGACACTCATCAGCCCATCCAGAAGAGTCTGGTCTGGTACCTGCCCAAGGGCATTTAATCAGCAATCACATGCATGTGACGGACTGGGTTGTGTACAGCAGCGAGCACCATGCAGGCACTACAGAAACCTGGTGTTCCTGCTTTCCCCCTTCCCTCCCCGCCCCTCCTCCCACCCCCCTCATCCTCAGCTACTATTTCTCTCAGAAACAGCAGCAGGGGAGGGAGGAGGCTGCTGCGAAGCAGCTTCTGCCCCGGCAGCCCCTGTTTGCGGCAGCCCAGCACAAGCTGGGACCGAGCAGTCTCGGCTTGCGCCGGTCGGGGACTGCTGCAGCTCTGCGTTTTGAATGTAGTAGGAGCTGGGCAGCTCTTACTTCCTTTAAAATGCAGAGCCGCCGCGATCCTGGCTCGTGCCGGTCTGGGACCTATCCCTGCTGCCGCTCTGCAGTTTCAGTGTCGTAGGAGCCAAGCTGCCTGTGCACCCAGTTCTTACGACATTTAAACTGCAGAGCCGCAGCGGGGGGCAGCTCCGGGGCCGGCGGGAGCTGGGGCTGAACGTCTTCCCTGTCGTAGATGATACAAATTGTATCAACGACAGGACTAGTCAGTTACCCGCCTCTTAACATCCTTAGCCATAGCCTGGAACCAGAAGGGCCTGCTAGGAGGCAGGAGGCCGCGGTGACACCGGTGGGAGGAGCCCTAGGAATGGAGTCTCTGGAGGGGTGAGGTGCATTGGCAGAGCAGAGGGGGAGCCCAGACTGCAGTGCACTGGGGTTGCGGGAACACCACCCACCTGCATTTCAGATGGTTCCAGTCAGTCCCCCACCCCACCCCCATGGCTGCCCACTGAAGGATTTGTGCTCTGTGGCGCTCGTGGGGAGCTCTCTTTGAGCTTCCCACCACACAGGCTGGTCTTGCGCCCCCCACACATGCGGGGAACAGCTGTGCATCACTGCTGCTGTTGTCGCTAACACATGCCCGTCAGCTGCCAGGTGGGCCATCGCACCCCACAGAGATCGTACAAGCAATTACCCAAGTGGAGACAGCGTTCCGAAACTCTGCAGAGCAGCCTCAGCGGTGGTGAGGGGAGGGGGGGGAGGAGGAAATCTCAAGGTTGGCCTAACCCTATGGTTTTCAAACTAGGGGTTGTACCCCAGTACTGGGGTGTGGAATGTCAGGTACTCGGTCTTGGGGCTCAGGGGGGATCAGATGATGGGGGTAGGGGGTGCTAAGGCAACTGCCTGCCTGTTTTGGCACTGCAGACTGTGCTGTGCCCCAGATGTGGCCAGCAGCAGACGCGGCTCCTAGGTGGGGGTAGGGGCAGCAGAGCGCACTTTGGCACTACCCCTGCCCCGAGCCCTAGCTCCACTCTCGTTGGCTGGGAACATGCTGCTGCCGGTTTCTGGGGCACAGCATGGTCTGTGGTGCCAGCAGAGGCAGGAAGCTGCATTTGCATCCCCACTGCACCACTACTGGGAGCTGCTC
This sequence comes from Pelodiscus sinensis, assembly GCF_049634645.1. NCBI lineage: Eukaryota > Metazoa > Chordata > Testudines > Trionychidae > Pelodiscus > Pelodiscus sinensis. Next base: position 15,221,043 of record NC_134733.1, on the reverse strand, counting down.
AACTTAAAGCAAGATCAAGTTTGATTGTGCCAGGAAAATGGGAAGTGCCACAAATGGGACTGTTTTCCAGAACATGGAAAGGGAGGGGGGCATAATTCTCACAGTGATCCTTGGGGCAGCGAGCGGGGGGAGATTCTGTACTGTAGAGTGACCACTGGGGTCAGCAGCACCAGTAACACACTGGTCAGCTGTGGACAGGGCTCTGCATGTGGCCCTCCAGTGGAGAAGCTCAGTGGCCCTCCTTGCCCCAAATAGTGCCAGGGGAGGCACCCCTGGATCCAACCCAGGAGACAGACCCTGCCTTCCCTCAAAGGAGAGACCTACCCCCCTCAAGAAGAGGTCAGGGCCAGGAACCATAGCTCGGCCGTGGACAGGCTGCAGACCTGCAAGTTGCAGGGAGGCCACTGGAGGATGGGGGCAGCCTCTGGATGCTCTCCGCTCCTCCCCATGGTCAGCCTGCAGGTTGGGGGGTGAGGGGAAGGCCTGAACCTGCCCCCCCTCCCAGGCTGCAGGGCAGGGGAAGCAGGTTAGGCTGCTCGCCCATACCAGATGCAGGGCTGGGAGAGGGGGGAAACCTCACTTGCCACATCCTGGACCAGCTACAGGGCTGGCCCCCAGAACTTCAGCCCCCCTCCCTCCCAGACAGGCTGCAGAGGCAGGGGGGGGGAGGTGAATGCTGAGGCCAGCCCCCAGAGTCTGGCCCTCTACACCCACAGACTCCTGCACTGTAGCCCTTCCTTAATGACTGTAGCAATACCAGGTACATTTGCTAGTAACTCAAACAACCTCTTCACACTCTCACATCAAACCTGCCTCTTCCAGCGGCTTCCTACAGTGGGGGGTCGGGAGAGGGAGTTTTACAGGAAGGGCAGGCTGGAGACCCTCTTTCTGACCCTCAGTCGCAAAAGGATTCTGGGTGGTGGGGACAGAGGAACCCTCTGATTGTCCTGGAGGTGTTTTGGAATTTTCAGATGAAGATCCCATTTTACTCTCTCATTCTACCCCCCCCCCCCCCCCCCCCGCCTAAAACTGGGCGTGGATGGACAGCAGACTGCCATGGAGGTTAAAAGGCCGCTTCATTCTCCAGCCATTCCTTGCAAAAAAGACCCAACCCCTAACTCTTGGTCCAAAAGTTGGAGCCAGCTTCTTCCAAGAATCCAGGGTTTGAGCTCAGCTCGCCTTGCTTCATGACTTTTAGTCCACAATTGTCACCACAAAATCTTGCAGAAGAAATATGGACTCTCATTAACCTTGGTTATGCAAAGAGAAGACAGGGAAAATTCACACATCCCTTCGGACCAGAAAGACGTGACAGAAATTGTTCCACAGGAGCATCTTATTTAGAAGATTAATGACAAAAACCAAGTTTTCATGAGAGACAGTCATTTCCCGTATCTAAAGAGAAACAGACCTGTGGGGGAGGGGGGGGAGGGAGTGTGATGCAACAGGAGAGCATGAGGGAGGTGGCACTGGGAGGATAGCTTAGCTTTCCAGGACTTTGATTTGCTGCTTGTCTATAAAAGTGTCACGCATGCAGGTTGGTATCGCTGTTTGGAAGTCAAGCTATTAAAAACAAACAGCCCCAAAGAGCGAAGCACAGATCCCCAGCTCACGCAGATAAGGGTCAGCTCCCTGGAGGCAATAGAGTGATGCAGATCTGTAAAAGCCAAGATCTGGCTACTACATCCAGCAGGAATAACCCAGAAGAGAGGCACTCTGTGTGGACGAGAGTCGGAGAAAAAGCAACCGGTGTAGCCTGCCCTGTGCTCCGTGAATACCGCACATAGTCCCAGCACTCTGGCAAAGTACCCTCCCTCCTTCCAGGAGTACCTGCCTGTCTGTCTGCTGATGGATGGCATCACCACCCCTACCCAATCTGCTGTCATCCGAGAACAATGCCCATGACATCACTAATTCAGTGTCCCACCTCAGCACAGAGAAAGGCCAAAACTCCCCAACCAAATATCTTTCAACAGCTAGCAAGTAGGGATGCAACAGTGTAGTCAATTAACTGATTAACCAATAAGCGAAGGCTTATGGGGTAATGCTATAGACTACACGCATTACCCTCCACCCTCCCTTGCCAGTACATTTTTTGGCAGCAGGCTGACCAGCTGCCCGGCTCAGTCCTGGCTCATGCTGGGTCCAGGAAATACCCCCACTGTGGCTCTGCATTTAAAGTGTATTAGGAGCCAGGCAGGCAGGCAGCCTGGCTCAGTTCTGGCTTGCGCTGGGTCCAGGAGCTCAGCTCCCCCAGACAGGGGCTGCTGCCACCCCACGCTGCTGCCTCTTTATCAGAGGCAGCAGCACAGGGTGACTTACAGCCGGTCCATGAGGGGAGCTGGATTTTAAACTGACTCCCCTCACTGACCAGCTCCCACCTGGCACTCTGCGCTGCTGCCCCACCCCCCGGGGACTATAGAATAGCCGACTAACCAATAAGAATTCATGAAGTTACTTGACTAGTCAATTATCCGATATTTAACATCCCTACTAGCAAGTTGTAAGACAACTGAGGATGGGAGGGGGATAAAAGGTTTAAGGCTACTAATGGAAGAGGTGCCCACAATTAAAAAGCTATAGGTAGACAAATACGACCATGTGGCCAAGTTACAGTCCAGGTGTGGGTCTAGCTCCACTCTTTTACAGCTCCCACCTCCACAGTACCTGAGCGCTCTCCCCTCCCCTAACCCAACCAACCGTTTAACTGGAGTTGGAGGCCAGATACAGCCTAGGGGACTCTGCCAATAAGAGCCCTGTCCCTGTCCTGCAAAGATCTGTGCACCTGCTTTCCTTGCACAATCCCTTGGAAGTCAACGGCCCACATCTGCATTTAAAAGTGATGCCCACGCCCACATGTCTTCGCAGGACCAGGACCTATTACAGATGCAGGTGACGGGCGATTGACACTACCAGTTTTGCTGATGCAGTCCTGTACAGACAGGGCGGAGGAGTTGGTCTTGTAAAGAAATCTGCACCCCTCTCTCCGAAGTGCCTCACAAGCAGTGGAGGCACCCCGGATTTTTAATCATATGCACTTGAAACGTTTCAGGCTAGCAGAGAGGACCCCCTTTAGGCACACGCGTAAGCCTTGTGCATTTCCACCTCCTGACGGGGACTCTGTGGAATGTGTCAGCTGGATGGGTTTGGTTATTAATATTTCAGAGCCCTGAGATGGGAGATACACCTACGTTCCTTTTTATTTTTGAATTGTATGTCTTCTTTGGGCCAATTATAGATTAATGACATTTTATCTGGCATCTGTTTCTCCCCCATCTTTCTCCCCACCCGCACCCTGAGAGAGAGAGAGAGAGAAACTAACATGCTATAATCGGCTGCGTTTTCAGATGGGGTTATCTGTGCATTCAACCAGTGAAACATAGATGAGGTGACGGAACAGAATGTAGGCAGAAAATGAGGGGTATTTTTTCTATCAGGGAAATTAACATTGGGCTCTGGGGAAGGGGGATTCCACTGAGGCAGCATGAGACCATGAGGCTGGGAGGGTTAAAATAAAGGGACAGTGAAGCGTCCAGGAACAGAAAATCTTCTGACTCCCTCAGGGATACAAATAACCCCAAGGAAGGGGAGAGAATTCGGGTCCACATTTCTAAGCATCCAGCTGGCTCACTGTCAAGAAAGACATTTACGACCGTGGCAGTAAAAGGCACCCAATGCCCAGCTGCAAAGAAGTTTCTATTCTGCCTCTGATGCCAGGAGGGTACTCAAAGTGCTATGCCAGCTGCAGTCAGAGCCTGACAGATAATGTGCAGGGTCAGTACAGCAGTACCGGCAAAACGCTCAAAGACTAAACTTCCCCAGTTGCCCCAAGACCTGGTCTGTGTAATCTAAGAGGTGGCTTTACCAACCAAGTTAAGGAACCGTGCAAACCTTCACCCTAGTCTTAACTGCTCCTCTGGCTCCTCCTTTCTGGACTGTTCAGCCCACAACCTATGTCCCTTCTCTCTCCAAAAGCACCTCCCACCTCTTATATGAAGAACAGGCAATGAGCCATCTGCCTCAGTGAGTTTGCAGAACCCACTTAACCCTTCCCTAATTTCAGGGAAACACTGCCAGCCTGTTACCCTGCTTACAGGGGGGCCACGGAGCCAAGGTTTGTGGGCACAGTGGCAGGGTAGCCTAGGGGCAGGAGTGAAGCTTGAACAGCTGCTACCCATGCTGTGGTTAAGCACAAGTCTTCAGTCTCTGGGCCTTTTGCCAGCAAAGATTGAGAAAAAAGGATTTTGTAAATACATAGCTCTGATTATTCTGCTTCTCAGGTTGTTCCTCTCCAAAGCCTCCCAAACTTGTGAGCTTAATATGCACTGAGACAAAAGGAACCATGAGGGAGAGAACTGCTCCCCCATTCCACCCACACGCTAACCCGTCACCACCTTGAAAAGGGGCTTTCCCTGGCCAAACTGCCTGGAACTGAGCTCTATATGCCCAGGGCACCCCTGCCAGTGCCTCCCACCTGTCTGCAAACCAGCCATTCAGCTCATTGTTTGAATTTCCCAACCCAGTACCAACGCCCAGTGCAAAAAGCCCTGCCAATACCCAAGGCACCTTGGGGACAATGGCATTATGGCCACAGAATTAGTCACCATTACTTTTCCCCACTTTCAGGGGTGGGCAGACATTGGCCTGAGGGCTGCATCTCGGTTTGGAAATTGTATGGCGAGCAGAAGTAGGCTGGGAGACCCTTGGGTATGGTGTGGGGGAGAACTCTATAAGCAGGGCTCAACAATCTATTGAATCTACTCGCCCATGGCTAGTAGATTTCAGCCCGGCGCCCCGTTTACCGGTGGCATGCTCATGTGCAATGCAGCTCTTGCGCATGAGCAGTGCGGGGCTGGCGAGCAGCTTTCGCCGCGGTTCATCAAGCCCTGTCTATAGGAATGTTACTGAGGTGGAGGCAGGGGACGCTATGGGATGTAGCACTGGGGAGGCGGGAGGAAACTTTACAGGTACATTCCTGGGACCAATGTTCCTTTGAATTTTTCTCATCCAGGCGCAGAATAAATTTTGTTATGAACACCAAGGTGTGTGCAGTTGTGTACCGCTAGTAGAAACACAGGCTGCCGGCTCTCTGCTAATCATCTGGGCAGCATTTGAATCTCTCTTGGGCAGCTGCCCAAGCACTCAGCTTGCACCTGTGGTTCTCAACCGGTGTCCATGGAACACTGGTGGTCCAGGTGACCTTTTCGGTGGTCCACAGGAACACTGTCCAAAGACACACGGCGTGAGCAGGCGCTGCCATTAGACTGTTTTACGCCTTTCTGTCTGCTCTTTTCTATCATGTCTCAAAAAGGAGGTGGTCCACGAAAATATTTTGATTGGCCTGGTGGTCCGTGGACTGAAATGAGTTGAGAACCACTGGCTTACACGGATCACTGCCTGGGACCCCGCCAGCAATGACTCCACGGCAACCATACCAGACACCACCACAGGCAGGAGCACTCTAGCTGGGCTGCGTGTGACCGTTGGGTGATTTTGAGGCTCTTGAAGGTTGGGCTGTAGGAGACCGGGAGGGGATTGGGCACCCTGCTGCTGGGAGGAGGGGGGCGGGACTGCCACGTAAGGGCGGGGCTCCGATCCCGGAAACAGCGCGGTGAATCACACCTGTGCAGCATGGCGCTGCATACTGGAGGATGGTGAAATTGTGAGCTGCAGGCAGACCTGCTCCCCAGCAGAAGTTTCAAAAACCGGATAAAAAAAAAGTCCACCAGGCTGGATGTGGCCCCCAGGGTGCAGTTTGCCCACCCCTGTCCTTGAAGACCAGCAAGGCCCCGCGCCAGTGGCCGCTCCATCCCAGCAGGTGACATGGCCTCGCGGGGGAGTTCTGCAAGCAGAGCTAGCACAGGGGGAAAAGATCTGCCCACTGCAGGTCTAGGTGGGTTGGGCCCTTCTTCCCAGGAAGCGGTGGCTGAGAAAAGGAGCCACAGGGTGCTGTGCCTTTCCCGGGGCGAGAGCAGACAAAGCCACTCTGCTGCTTCCTAAGCAGGCAGAGAAATGGCAGGAGAGGGAGTGGGGGTGCAGCCCAGCCAGCTCTGGCTATAAGAGGGAAGGGGGGGAACATGCACATATGAACCATGAGTCAGGCTGAGAAACAGAGCCCTGGGGCAGGAAGGCACTTCTCCGCCAGGCGACTGGAGGAAGCAGAAGAGGCTCAAGTAATTTGCTATTAAGTGCAGAAAAATCAAGCGCGAGGAAGCCAGCCCGTACTTACCATCCTGCGGCATGGGCAGCGGCGAGGGGAAGTAGTTCCCGGGCTTGTCTGCAAAGAAACAAACACAGGGAAGATCAGCGACTCCTCCAGCCCTGGCACAATCCTCCCCCGCCCCACTGCACAGAGCACGGCCCGGCCTGCGCTTGGAGGAGGGTAGTAAACACTCCTCCAGGGCCTGTCGCCCAAGGTTCTCAAAACTTAACCCTCCCCCCTCCGGGATGGAGGCCCAGAGGGGCGAAGTGACTGCCTCAGCTGACAGAGCAGGCTGGCTGTAATCGGGAGGAGAACCCTTTGCCGTGGCAACGGTGGACCCCAGACCTTTTCATGAGGGCTCATTCGGCTTCGGACCGGCTGATTCGGAGAGTTCCCTGCAGAGCCAACCCTCTGCCTGGCAGTGCCGGGGGCATGGCGGCTGGGGGCATGTCAAACCTGGCTCCAGCAAAGCCTTCCCTGTCCTGGTAGGTGAGTTCTGGTTGCCCGGAGCAATTCTGGGTCACTTTGTCCAGGCCACGCTGAATTACCTCTCTCACCCCAGAGCCTCCCACACCTCCAATTCATCAAGGCATTCCAGTTGATCCGGGACACTATGCTGAGTGCAACAGCCTCTCGTGCAAGGGGAGGCGTGGCAGGGGTGGGGGATAACAATAGGACAAATGGACAGCCTGGGCCACAGGGAAATGCAAGATGCAGGCCCCGGGACTGAAAGGAGCTCGGGCCCGGAGGATGGGACAGAATCCATCACAAACCCGCCTCTGAAAATACCTCAGAGCCTGATGGATGGACGGAGGCGGCTGCTCCCTTTACCCCCTCAGACTCCACAGAAAGCCCCTTCGCCTCCAACTCCCAAATGAGGGTGGAGCGCCCTAGTTACCCCCAACTTGAGGAAGTGACTTGCCCAAGGTCAAAAAGCAAGACTAAGGCAGAGGCAGAAATGGACCCAGGTCTCCTGAGGGCCAGTCCACTGTGGGAGCCACTAGCCCATTCTTCCAGAAACACTGTCTGGCCCCTGCTCCGTACAACGCTGCATTTTAGCTGCTGTTCACAGTGCTCTCCAGGCAGTCAGGTGGGAGGACGCAGCCTTTCCAGATGCCTGTGATTTGATTTCCTAGCCAGCCACCCTCCCCATCTCCTACGCTGGAGGCCCAGAGGGGTTTCCTGGCAAAGGGTATGGCAGAGCAACGTTTCCTCCGAAGGTTTCTGGGGAAAGCTGAGGCCTGATGGATTTCTCCTCCCTCTGCTATGTAACCAAGCCTGAGAGATACCGGCAGGGGGTTAGACACCTGTGCTGGGAGATGCTCTGCATGCACATGGCAGAATGATGGAGCGGCCTGTAGGTACCACTAATCCAGACTCTGGTGCCAGTCGTTACCTCAGCAGCTTGCTCCCCACAGCCAGTAGGAGCAGCTTCCAGGGGAGGCCTATGCCTCCTTGCTCTCCCACCAACTCCTGCTGACCACTCGAGGCACAGGAGGGGAGAGAGGGTGGGCCCTGGGGCCGCTGGCCAGCGGGCAGTGAGATGCACAGCCCACCCCAATGACATGCCAAGAACAGCAGGGGGTGATGGGGAGCCGGGGATTATGGCTACGTCAAGACTACATCCCTCTGTCGGCAGAGGGATGTAAATGAAGCACTTCGAAAGTGCAAATGAAGTGGAGATTTAAATATCCCGTGCTTCATTTGCATAATCACGTAATGGCGCTCTTTCAAAAAAGCGCTATTTCGAAATTGAAACCACTGTCTAGATGCAGTTCTTTCAAAAACGGGGCACTTCAAAAGAACCGTGTCTAGACTGCGGTTTCAATTTCGAAATAGCGCTTTTTCGAAAGAGCGCCATTACGTGATCATGCAAATGAAGCACGGGCAGGAGCGGCCCTAGACGAGCTGCCGGCAACTGGCACCCTAGGTGAAACGTGTGATCAGCGCGCGATCCGTGTCCCCGCCTCCAAAGCCCTCAACGGCCGTTTATCTTGGTGCCCTAGGCGACCGCCTAGTTTGCCTGTATTGAAAGGATATTTAAATCCCAGCTTCATTTGCGCTTTCGAAGTGCTTCATTTACATCCCTCTGCCGACAGAGGGATGTAGTCTAGACACGCCCTAAGTGTCTTGCCCAAGGCCAGCCAGGGGCAGAGGACGTCGTGTGGTGTAGAGCTCACAGAAGCTCTTGGCTCCCAGCCCTGTGCTCAGGCCACACCTCCCTTCACACGCAGAACCGCAATCACTGTAGCGAGAGTTTCTCTGACACTGGTCTGTTGGGACGAGGCGGGAGGAAACGCAGCCCCGCCCCTGCAAGGGGGCAGCACAGGCCACGCCACACTCCGGTTCTCACCTCCAGCAGCTCACATGGGCTCAGGCAGCTGCTCGGGGAACCGAGCGAGCGAGGGGCCGGCACTGAAAAGGCAGGAGGATCCCAGCCCTCAATCACCCCCACCCCCACTCCAGCCCTGGGCAGAGAACGGGCCTGGGGGGTGGGGTAGGGGATCAAAGAGCAACAGGACAGAGCCAGTGACAGACCAGGCAAGGAAGGGATGGAGAGGGAGGGGCAGGCACTGGCTCAGCTTGGGGACACTGACTAGCACGTAGGAAGAGAGGGCAGCTCCCAGGCGAGGAAGGGGAATCCCAGCCCGTGGCACACAGTGGCTCTTGGGATCTGGGTTCAGCCTGGGAGGGAGCCCAAACCAGGCTGTCTGGATTTAAAGCCCCTCCCTCCCCTCTCCCTTCCTCCTCCCGCCATAGGTCATTGGGTGGCCGGGGACACCTACAGTTGTTGAGGAAGAGCAGCACAGCAAACCCCAGGGTCGAGGTGGCCAGGAGGATGAGGCAGATGTTGCAGGGGATCATGAAATAGCGCACCACCAGGGAGACCTTGTGCTGGTATATCCGGTCCCGCTCCAAGGAGCCGGGCGCGATGGGGTACTGGCAGGCCGTCATGCTGCTGCCAGCAAGGGCCCCGTCGGACAGGGGCACATCCAGAGCAGAGGCTGCAGCAGGGGGGCAGGATACCCCTCGTCCTCTTCTGCAGCTGCAGGGAGCTACGTCTTCCCAGGGATTCCCATCCTCCGGCCGGCGCGGGCTCGGCTCACAGGCAGCAGGAAGAGTTTCCAGCCGCGCACTCCATCTCTACGGCCTCCGCGGCGCCACAGGTGTTAGGACCCAGGGCCTGACCAAGAGCCCAAGAGGCCAGTCAGGAAAAATTCAGGATAGACTCTCCTCGTCTCAGCTTCCCAGATCCTCTTGGAGCCAGAGAGTGCAGGGGAGGACCTGAGGCGCCACATGAACAAAGCCAACCGCTCCCCCAGCGAGCGCCCAGCCTCTGAGCCCCAACCCAGCAGGGGCTGGCACGGGGGGGGAGGAGTGAAGGGAAGAAGTTCCAACGGGCAGTGACGCCTCACTGGGCCCCCTGGCCAGCAGCAGGAGCTCCGGTTCCAGAGAGGAGGAGAACTGGTCACAGACACGCCAGCAGCACACCTCCGGAAAGGAGAAAGGGGCCTTTTTCAGGGGAGGCGTGGCTGCTCCCCAGGCACGTGGCTGCCCGACGAGTGCCCAAGTTCAGACGCCAGGTGGGTCTCGCGTCTGGGATGCAGAGCTTCTTTGGTCCAGGTGTCGGACTGTTAATCCCCCCACGCTTCCGTCTCAGCCCCCCGGCTGAGGCCCGACGGCCACGCACAAGTGGTTCAGCTACCAGTTTGCCCACAACCCAGCCCAGGGCTGCTCTCCTGCCACGCTTCCCTCTTCAAAGGGCTGGCAAAGTCCATGCCCGCTCAGCTCCGGCATCCTAGAGAGCCGCTGGCAAGCCGCTCTCCTCTTCCGTCTCTGCGGTGGCCAGCTCCTCTGCACCCCTCCACCGCTCCTCTGATCTGGGACTTCGGCCACAGGCAGGTGCTTCGTGTCTCCTACCCGCACCACCTGCTCTCACAGCCTGCGTGCAGCGACCCAGCACCACCACCGCGCCAGCTGGGATGGGCCAGCTCCCCTCCTCACACCGCTCGGACATGCCAGTCCTGCCCGGAGAGATCCTGATTCCTCGCTGAGCCAGGCATCAAAGGACGCACCCACGGACAAGAAGCAAGCCGCCGGCAGCCACAACCTGGAGGGGTGGGTGGGAAGCTGCGGGGCTTCGAGACCTAATTCCAGAGCCTGGGGCTCGCTCTCGCTCTCAGCTGAAGGTTTGTGCCGCCCCAAACAAAAAGCATCTGTGCTGTTACCTCGTGCTGCACACCCCCAACTTCTCTCCGCTGTCCGCGCCGAGCCGGGGTGGTGGGTGAGGAGGGCCAGTGACCCCAGCAGGGGGAGGCTGGGAGCGGGTTATTGTTCCGTGCCCCTCTCCGTCCGAGGCGTTGCATTGATCGCACACACCCCCATTCCCGTTCCTCAGAGCAAGCTTGCGGGGGGCAGCGGGACTTCCCTGGGAGAGCTCGTCTTTCCACCAAGCAGGAGCAGAGGAAGGAAAGCAGCCCCGGGCACTTGGCTGCAGGACCAGCCAGCTCGCCAGCCCCAGCCGCCAGCCAGCGAGGAGAGAGGCGACTCGAACAAAGGCGAGGAGGCTTGGGGGAATTCTCTGCCCTGGCTCCTCGGGGGAGTTCTTCGCAGGCGAGAGCACAAAGGGAAACAGGGAGGAGGCACTTTGCACCTCGGCTAGGCGGCGGCTGGGAGCCACAGCCACCTGTGCGCAGCTCCACGCTCCTCCGAGACGGGGGCTGAGACGGGATCCACCAACTGACCCGGAGCTGCTGGGATATTCCGCTCACTTCTGTCCCTCCTCCGGAGAGCATGAAAAAACCCTCCCCCGTCAGCTTTCCATTCAAGCACTAAAGAGGTTGAGAGGGGCGGAGACTGCACTGTCAAAACTCATTATGCTTCCCCCCCCCGCAGCCTGCTCCTGCCCTCTTTGCCCCCCTCCCGCTGGAGGGGCAGGGGGAATGGGAAACCTCCCCCGCCGTGTGGGGAGGGGCGAGGCCCCGCTCTTCCCGCTCACCCCTCCCCACCCCCACCCCTTGTGGCCTGAGACCCCGGAGGAGGGAAGCTTTGGAGACTCAAGAGCATTTGCCGACCAGACTGTCGCGCCCCGCGAGGGTTCACACGGTATAAAAAGCACCGGCCCCTTTGGGCCCCAGCGAGGGAGATTTATGCCACAGGACAATGCTACCCGCCCGGGCCTGAGCGCCCAGCCAGACGAGCGCTGAGGAATTCAGAGCCCAGTGAAAGCCAATGAGAGGCTCCTGCGGCTGCCAGCACTCTTGGCAACAGGCCCACAACACGCTGGGGTTTGTAAAGAAAGAGGCTCAAGTCAAGTGGGTGAGCGGCTCCCCCAGCAGGGGGCGCACAGGTTCCATGGGTCGAGAGGGGACCCGAGCGCCAGGGGGGCCCTGGCAGGGAATTTCTACCTGGCATGGTGGATTGGGAGGGGGCACTAGGGGAGAGAGGGACACCGGACCGGCCAGGGGGCATCCCGAGCTAATGAGCCACCGGGGCGCCTCCCTGTAGCCACCGCCCCGTGGCAGGATGCTGACAGGAAGGTGGCCTGGACTGGGTGTCAGCCCCAAGGCAAATCCTGCTGCATTAGGCACAGGGAAATTGCCCGGGGATGAGCCAGGCTTTGGGCCACAGTGGAGTCGGGACCAAGGGCAAGGTGCCCTCGGCGAAGGGCCAGAGCTGGGAGCAGAAGGGGAAAAAAGGGAGTTCCCAGGAGCAAGATGGTCCTAGCATTGGCCAAGTCCCTCTGAAGGTGTCAGAAAAACGATGCAAGTCAGTTGCAGTGGGTGCAAGCCGACATCCACCGAAGCCAACGAACTGACTCCAGTTGACTGGACCCTTCGCTGGCCACGCGGTGCCGGTCACGTCCAGCGCCGGAAAGCCGCAGCGCCACCTCGCGGGTATTAGGCGCCCTGTCCAAGGAGGCTGCCGCTGCCATTGGTACCACATAGCCAGAGCGCTGGGACCTGCCACTGTTACTTCCAGCCCACAAAGCTTCTCGCCAAGCTGAAAGCTCCTGGGGGCTCGGAGGGGTGCGGGGCATTGCCCCCCCAGCAGGGAAGGCTCCCCTGGCTCAGGTGCCAGGCACTGCCCTGGTGCTCCGCCGGTGCGGCGGGAAGCGTTCCACACTTCAGGCTCCACGCAGGGAGCGAGACAGAGCTACCCCCCACCAGGCCGGCAATTGCCGTCTGCCAGTCCCAGATCCCATGCTGATTGCGCTGAGCAGGGGCTCGGGGCGGGGGGTGCTTCTTGCAGATACAAAGCGGGGGGAGGGGGTAGGAGGAAGAGCGGCTGTTGTCAGACATGGAGGCCTCTGGCAAAGCCGGCTTCTGAAATATGTTCCGGCTTCTCCGGCTTGATGCGCTTTACATCAGGCAGCTGTCGCAGCCAAGGAAACCAAAGAGCTTCTCTGCAGCTGCCAGCCCGTGCCATGGCCCCACCAGGCCCGACGAAGGAGCATCGCTGCTGCCCCAGCTGAGACTCCCACGACTCCACACCAGATCTCCAGCCAGAAAGCCGGGCTATTTTCAGTGGCACAGCCTTGGCAGAGCCCAGGAAGGAGAGGGCACCGAAGCCCCACGCTTCCTCTGCGGAGATGCCTGGCTAGTTACTCCACCAGAACACTTTTTGCAGAAAAGCACTTTTTGCAGAAAAGCGTCCGTGCCAATCTAGACGCGCTTTTCTGCATAAAAGCCCCGATCACCATTTTCGCGATCGGGGCTTTTTTGCGGAAAACAAATCTCAGCTGTCTACACTGGCCCTTTTGCGCAAAAGGGACTTTTGCCTGAACGGGAGCAGAATAGTATTTCCACAAGAAGCACCGATTTCTTATAGTAGGAAGTCAGTGCTTTTGTGGAAATTCAAGCGGCCAGTGTAGACAGCTGGCAAGTTTTTCCGGAAAAGCAGCTGATTTTCCGGAAAAACTGGCCAGTCTAGACACAGCCAAAATGAGTCCGAGGCAGGCTTCCCTAACAGAGACATGCTAGCTCTGTTTAAAGACCTCAGAGGAATAACTTAGAATGGCTCTGGTGAGGGGCTATTTTGAAATAGCAGAAGTGGAGCGTCTACACATGCCGTATTTCGAAATTGCTATTTTGGAATAGGCATTATTCTTCATAGAATGAGCTTTACAGAAGTCGGAATAAGCCGGCCGTTATTTTGAAATAACGGAATTGCCGTGTAGACGTGCGCCTCATCATTTCGGAATAATGGCCGTTGTTCCGAAATAACTTTGCTGTGTAGACACAGCCTTAGGGTCTTGCCGCAGATAGAGTCAGGGAAAGCCTGCCAGGCCTTTCCAATCTCCGAACAGCGGTCTGCAGTGGAGGGACACGGTTGGGAGCTTAGCACAACGCATGGAGAACTGGCTCCATCCGGCTGGGTGTGGGCTGAAAACAACCATCCCTTCCTTGCGACACACACATACTCCTAATGTCACACAGGGTGGCCCTTCTAGAGCAGCTGCAGGAAGGATCTGAGACAGCCACCGCCAGGCCTGTTTGCAGGGACCATTGCACGCCCCTGGGAGAAGACGCTGGGGGATTACGGGGACTCGGAACCACTGTCCCGTCACTGTCACCTCCTGACATGCTGCCCCGCCCCCCCACCTGCACAGCCAGCCGAGAGCGAGCGATCCCACCCACGGCTCCTGCTCTGCTGCCAGCCAGGATGGGGGTCCCGGAAGGAGCTGCAGGGCAGCTTGGCAGAGGTAGGCCAGCCAGCACCACTAGGAGCCAGCTGCCTGCAGGGGATTTGCCCACCAGAGGCCCCGGTGCGGCTGGGGGCTATTTAGAAGGGAGGAAGCAAGAGGTCAAGAGGACACACGAGGGGCCTGCTAGGGGACACTCGCCTCTCCCCCACAATACAAAGGCCCTGACAGATGCCAAGGTTCCCAGGTCAGTGGAGGGTCAGCCAGGCACCCACATGGGACCGCTGCAGACTAAGAGGGGCGGGGAGAGGGGTGGGCGGCTCTGCCCCAGCCCTCAGGACATGTGCAACAGGCCCGGCGAGAGGCAGGGAGGGAAGAGCCGAAGGGGTATTTCAGCCACCGAACACCCACAATTTCAGGGGGCAGAACCTAAGGAGAAGAGGCCAGGATGAAAGGTCCTAAAAGGGTAACCCAAGGGGGAGCAACATTCCCTGCCCCCTTGCCATTCTTACACTGCATCATCCCAGGCTAATCTTACAAAGCTGCCGATCACTGTGATATCCAGCCACCTCCCCATCCCCAGTCCCACAGCACCCATCCCCATGGTACCCAGCCACCTGTCTCACATGCCCCCTCTCATCTCCAAGCCCCACAGCGCCCATCGCTGTGGTATCCAGACACCTACATTACATCCTCCTAACCCCCACAGTGCCCATCCCCATGGTATCCAGCATCTGTCACTCATGTCCTGTGCCAAGTGACCTTCCCTGCCTGGGCTTCCCCCCCCTCCCCCCTGCCCCTCCTACCAGCTCACAGAATCCCACTGCCTCTCGCTCCCACCCACTGCTGCATCTGCCCTGGGGGAACTCAACCCCCCCCCCCCGCCCAAAGTGAGGTGACGGCAGGTCCAGTCTAATGCCCTCAGGCACAGCTGCCACCGGTTCATTATGCAGAAAACAGCAGCTTTGGCTCCCCACCCAGCTTTCTAGACCTGAGTGTTTAATGCATTAAGGCCTCTGTGTGGTCACCGGCCATTTTAAAGTGCAGCGCCGCTAATGGCTTTATTTCTAAGCACTCCCAGCCAGGACTGAACAGCTGCTGCCAATGGGTCAGAAGGGGGGGGGGGCTGCTGGAACAGCCACGTGTGTTTTAGGGGGGCTTTATCTCCCTGCTCCTGTAACCCAGGGCTGTGCCAGGACCCCTGAATCTCCCCTAGTTCTGCGATGGCCACCGCTGTATCCTAGGGCCTAGGCGAGATGTCCACAGCCAGCCACCAAGCTCTTCAGCCCACACCAGCCTGTGGGGTGGGGAAGTGTTGACGGCCTGCTTCTGGCTCCCAGCTCTCGGGCCGGCTCTCTGATACCAGCAGCCCCAAGGCAGGGTGATGGCAGGAAGCGACGGACAACTCGACACTGATATTCTCACTGGCCTGGTCAAGGAATCATGGGGGCTGTCTGGAGCCCTGTGTGCGGTCGGGCAGGGAGAGCCCCCATTCCCAGGGGGAGCCCCCAGCCTGCATGGGGAGAGGCAGAACAGTGGTTTTAAGGCAGGGGTGAGGAACCTTTTTGGGGGTGGGGGCCACTGACTCACAAAATAAAATCAGTCGTGGGCCGCACAAAAATGAGAAGCAAACTAACCCCCCCCCCAAAAAACCCCAAACCTTCACTGACATGGCCCCCAACTGAGAAGCCCCCACATTCCCCTCACACACCAGAGCCTAGAGGGGCTCAGGCTAGTAGATTCTGTGAGACCCCCTAGGCCAAAAATGAGGGGTTCCATGTGTCAGAGGGGGCTGCTGGGAACCAGGCTGGGGGTGAGGGGTTTGGGCAATAGGGACTGAAGGAGTGGGCTGGGGGTGCGGGATCTGGGGGATGCTGGTGTGGGGTCCCCAATTCTGGGGGTGGGGAGCCCCGAGCCTCGGGGGCCGAATCCAGGCAAGCCCTCCCCACCCCGGTTTTAAGGCCACCACTGGCCAGAGTGAAGTGGCTTTCACAGCAGCAGATGGACGCACCCGCATGGGCTCCTCTGCCGGGCTGGACTCGGGGAGGAGAGGGAGCCTCACAGGGCGGCAATGGCTGTGGTACAAGACAAGATCAATGGCCTGGGCTGGTGTCAATCTCCCCTCCGGTCCTGCAGAAAGTGGCGGCGCCAGAGCCCAACGCCGCTGGCCCCCGCCCGCTGCCTGGCCGTGCGCTCTCCAATCCGGTTTGGCAGCTGCTTACCGAGTATTTGACAGCGCCCCCGTGGCTGCGGCACCACATGCAGCATCCTCTGGGGAATCTGCTTAAAGAATTAATGGCACCCCCCAATTCGTACACTCCCCCCCTTCTACAGGCTAATTACCAGCATTAGGAAGAAAAGGGGGGAGGGTGTGGAGACTGTGGGGAGGGTTAATTATTTCATTTAACACTTGGCAGGACCCAGCTTGCTTCCCACTGAGCAGCACCTGGAAGCAAAGAGAGTGGAAAACCTAGGACTGGGGTAGGGAGGAGTGAGTGTGGGCTGGGGAGGGGGGGCCGAGCCCTGGAAAGTCAAGCTGGTGTGCATGCTGGGAGCAGCACGGGAGTGCTAATGAAGGCGTCTCCTAATTAACAGCCATGCCAGGGGGGCTCAGCAAGAGGCTGCTCCTGAGACCAGGGGAGTTTCCTGCTTGATGACTTCTCTGCTCATATGGTCACACTGAAGCCATGGGGCGGAGGGGAGGGGGTCTCGTCCCCTCGCAGGTCTTAGGCAGGAACACAAGGAGAGCTCAGCTTGTTTGCTGCCTGCCGGGTCGATCCAGGGCACGAGCAAGAAGGTGGCACCTTTGCTGGGCCAGCGGCACCGCTCAAGCACTGGCGGTTCCTGTGGAGGGGAGATACTAGTATCACAGCCAGAGCAGCTGCTTCCCCTCGCCCATTCTGATGGGAGACCGGGGGAGGCCCGGGGCTCTACGAGCCACAGAACTTGGCCCACGCAAGCTGCAGCGCCACGGGGCTGCATCAGACTCTCCTTCCGCACCTTTTGAGAGCTCCAGGGAGTCTAAATTACAAAGTGGCCCCTTAAACCCCGAGCCCCAGGTATGAGGGTGTGTGTGTGTGTGTGTGTGTGGACCCTCAATCCCAAAGTCCTTCTGCTGGAGACGCCTGCCCACTAGAAACCAGACTGAGACCCACCAAGCTCGGGTCACACAGGCGACCAAACTTTCCCATCACCCCCTCTGGCTCGTGGAGTTATTCAGACTCCATGAGCCCTGTGTGTCCTGGTGACCTTAAAGCCAAAGATGTGGCTGAAAAGCCTGCAACACAAGCGGGGCAACCTACCTGGCTGGCTCCACTCAGCATATTGGACTGCAGTGCCAGCCGCCAGCACCGAGAGGAGAGAGGCATTCTACCACCTGCCACTCCAAACTCAAGATGGGTCAGAACCAGAGCAGGTGTGATGTCCTCAAAACTAGGGATGTTAAAATGCAAGTAAGGGGATAACCATGGAGCCGCTGACAATCTCAGCAGTTACATGCACCTACAGCATGAAGTGGCAGTTGGCTCCCCAGAAGCCGGTGTGCTCTGGAAGCCAGCTTTTAAGCCATCTCCCCCCGTGCACCGGCTCCCATCTGCCGGCCCTGCTTCTGGGGAGCTGGCTGCCACTGCTGCACTGCTACCTCTAATACAGAGGCAGCAGCTGGCTCCCCTCCCCGGGAGCCAGATTTTAAGCTGCCACCCCACGCTGCTGCCTCTGATTGTATGCAACTCTGAACTGGTTGACTTGTTTAAACAGTTATGCCTTTACATCCCTACTCAAAACTATGGACTAATTCTGACCCAGAGGCAGATGCTGCAGAGGAAGCCAGCACCCATCAGCCCTGATTGCATGGCCCCCCTGGTTTTCAAGGAGTATGGGAGGTCAGACCTGCGCACCCCTTGGTGACCACGCTAAGATAGAGTCGTGGCACAGGGTATATAAAACATCAACGAGTTCACAGACATAGGTCCAGGGCTTCCACCCCAGAGGTGGTCCAGCCAGCCCCCGCACAGGAGGGGCCTGGAAAAAAAACTTCCGCAGCCACAAGTTTCAGCCCCCCAGTGCAAGTTCCCCTTCTGCTGCATCACGTCCTTTCCAGGGCCGGGAAGCCGCCAGCCACAGAGCACGTATGTGTTGCCGACGCACAGGGAGAAAGTCCCCTTCTTGCCGACAGATGTTGCCGCACGCAAACAGCGCGGAGCTGACATCTGTTCCGCCGCAGATGCAGCAGAGAATTGGATTTTACGATTTTTTTTCAATGATTTAATTGGCAATTACTTAAATGTGGGGTTTACACAGGGAAACTGACACCCAGAAATAAGCGCGTCAGGCTGCAGCCTGAGAACAGTCCCAGAGAGGAAACGCCAAGCAAGTGGCACATGGCTCTGCCAATGGATTGCAGCCCTGTGCGGTGGCACCTCCCACTGGGTCAGCCCCGGGGAACCTGTCCACGCAGCAAGCCGTTACAGTGGGGAAGTGTCTCCGAGACAGGGGTCAATAGTCTTGCTGGGCCCCTGGCCAAATTGGAGGGGGCACTGTGTGCCCAAAACGGGCAGGATCTCAGGCAGAAGAGGTGGGGCTGGGGGCAGCCAGCCCTCAATGCTACCAGGAGCGCACTGCGATGCTCCCCCCACCCGCCAACCCTCAGAGCCACCCACAGCACGTCGCATGAGGTTCCAACGGTGTTTAAAGGGCCCAGGACTCCAGCCGCTGTCACTCCTGCAGTAGCGGTGGCAGCCAGAAGCCCCTTTTGAATCACCAGGCCCAGGGGCAACTGCCCTCTTTCTCCAGCCGCACCCCCCACCCCATGTCAGTGGGCCTGCCCCTGGAGCTAGCTGGTCTCCTTTCTCTCCTGGCCAAAGCTGGAGTTCAGCTAGACAGACAAAGTAGCTTCGCACAAAGCTCACGCTGAGGCCAACGTTGTGTCTGTATGGGCACAAACACAGGCCTGTGCTTTGGTTCGCTTTTGCAGACTAAGGGATCTTACCTTGTAGGACCCTCGCGGCCAGGATATTGCCCTAGGAGTTCAGTTTTTCAAAAGCCTCTGCACAGCTACCGACTCCTAAGCCTAAGATAGAGATCCAGACTATTGCTTAGGTGGCCTTTCTATAGACGTCTTGGAACCATCCTTTGCCATTTCTCTCTTCTATAGGAAACGGACTTGATACCAGCACTTGGAATAAAGAATTAGCTCAGGAAAGGAGAAACAATAAAAGGACAAGGGGATAGTCAATGAATTTGACAGGTAGCAAAGTCATAGCTGCTACAAGGAAAGCTAAACCTCACATACAGCAGAGTTAGCCTGTGGGACTCACTGCCACAAGGTATAATGGAGACCAACAGCTAGCAGCATTCAGAGAAAGCCTGGGACTTTACATGAGAATAGGCTGAGTTTTAAAATGTTTTATAGCCGCAGCTTTGAAAGGGTTACAAACAAACACTGTTCCCTGTAAGCTCAGTGCTTGGGTGGCCACCCAGGAGAGAGTCCAGTGCCACCCAGTTGATTAGCAGAGTGCCAACAGCCAGCTGCATGTGTTTCTACTGGTGGTGCACATCCACACATGCCTTGGTGCACATCATAAAATTTATTCTGCACATGAATGGAAAAATTAGAGGGAACACTGGTTACAAACCCTCCCTCCCCCCCTTATTTTTTTTAGCAAAAAACTACCTCTAACTATGGTGGTGAGGAAGAAATAGAATCTGGCCCCCAAAAATACCAGATCTGCCTTTCTGGCCAGAGTTTTTTCTTCTGAAGCATCTAGACAGAGGCTGTTGGACTGCAGAGATTCTTGATCTAACCCAATCCAGTGTTTCTATGGGAGAAGTCAAACCTATAAAAAGATCACATTATTTTCTATGTTCAAGGGGGTCAGGGGAGGGGGAGATTCCTACACAACTTCAGTCCTTTGCAAGGGGCTCCCACTGGATTTATCCCTATACAATACTCACCATTGTCAACCCCAAGCATTTAAAAAAAAAAAAGTCCGGCTCCGCCCTGCTTGCAAGCCATGAGACCGTAAAAGCTAATTATGGATGGGATCTCTCTATTTACTGATTCTGGGTCTGGGCCTTGTAAGAGCCACGTAGTCACGCTTTTCTCTGCTATCACATGAGCTAGGAACTCACAGTCCTTTTCCCTGAGAGCTGAGAGTCCCGTGCGACTCCACACGTTGGAGCTTTGAAGACAGTAGGACAACACAGTAGGACCACAAGGGCTATCCAGCTTCCCTGCATGGCCTATCCCCCCTCCAACACACACACCGTAGCCGTTCTAGATTAGGAATTTGTGGCATCCTCTACAGCAGTCCAAGAAAAAAAGAAAAATCCCTTTTTCCTCACCCCAGCGTGCTGCCCAGCATGAAAATGTAACATGCGGAATGCTCCACAGCTCACAAACAGCCATTCAGCTTCAGAGCTTCACCTTCTCCTGTGATGTAACAGCACCATCTGCTGATCTCTCAGGCTATGGCTACACTGCCCTTTTTTTTTGGCAAAAGATTTCGGGGAATCTTTCGATTCTTTTTGCGGAAGAGGTTTTGCCAATTCAAAGACCCACGTAGATGGGGCCATTTGTCAGAAAAAAACGCCTTTCACAAGATCCCTTATTCCTCAAAAATCGAAGTTTACAGGATCTTGCGAAAGGGTTTCCGACAAATGGCCCCGTCTGCACAGGGCTTTTTAGCGGCAAAACCCCTTCTGCAAAAAGAATCGGAAGATATGCAAATGAGAGCGCGATTTGCATATCCTCTTCTGCAAAAAAAGGGGGGGGGGAGGCAGTGTAGCCATAGCCTCAGACACATGCTCCAGGCTTCTGGCTAGAAGGCTACGGGGACTGGTGTTGGGACAGAGATGTGACCACTTCCATGGCCATTGTGGGGGGTAGAGCTCCAACCCACCAGCTCCCAGAGCACCTGCTCTCCTGCCCCTGGAGCTAAAGTGGCCTCTCTCTTAGCTGAGAGTGAATCTTCCAAGGATTTAGCCTGTTTCCGTTCACAGAGCCATCCAGCTTTGCCATCAGGGACTGACTCCAACAAATTTCCTCCTCCAGCTGGTCTGTGAGCAGTTCTGCTAACTAGCCACAGTCCATGCAGGCTGCCTGGATTTCTGGATGTTCCCCAAACAGGTGACTGTAGTGGCAGGTCTTTACCTAAGTACCCTTCCCAGCATGGTGCAGGACAGCAGCTGCTCAGACTCTACTTCCCTCAGTTGTCCGCCCGCCCTGCTGCACTAAGGGAGCATCTACACTTGAATTGCTGCAGCAGCACTGATACAACACTGCAGGTGTGCTTCAGTGTAGATTGGGGGGGGGTCAACAGCATCCACAGGCTCCCCAGCAAGGTGTGGGGAGGGTGGCTCCGTGCACCTGGAAGAGGCGAGGCCTCAGGGGGAAGGGGCAGGGTGGCGGCAGCCAGCCGTCCGCTCCAGTGGCGATATAAAGGGCCTGGGGCTCCAATCGCTGCCACAGTAGCAGCAACGGCCGCTGGGAACCCCAGGCCCCTTTGATGTGACAGGGCCTGGGGTAACTGCCCCCCCCCATGCCTTCCCGTCAGTGGGTCTGGCGTAGACACTCTCCCCTTCACTGCAGTGGAAGGGCGATGGGCAGCAGGATGGAACAGAGCAGGCTGCTAGCTCACTCCAGTTTCTGCAGCCAGGGTGAGGGAGCAACCCCTGCTGCTGCCCTGTCTCCAGGCTCACGGTCACGCCACTCGGGGGAGAGGTGGAGTGGGAGCAGGGCGGCGGAGGGGTGGGTGGGCCTGCGATGTGGAAGGCTGCCCCATTCCCTAGGCAATGGAGGGGGCTTGCCCTAGGCCCCAGGCCCCCCATAGTTCATCAGCCTTGCTGCTGCCTGCCAGAACATCGCAAACGGCTGGAGTGGGATGTAGGGTTGCCAGATGGTTTCAACCAAAATACCGGACGCACTTGCCATGACATCACAATCTCCACGACATCTGATTTAGAAAATACCGGACATTTCTATTTTCTCCATTCGTTTCCCGAACAGAAAGCTCAAATACTGGACTGTCTGGTTCAAAACCGGACCCTGGCAACCCTCGTGGGAGGCCACCCGCTGTGAGGGAGGGATGGGAAATGAAGAAGGGGTCCCTGAGCCTTCAGAGGCAGGCAGGACAAACACATCAGGCCACGTACACTGGATGGAGAGCAAGGGAGGGGGCGGTCGGGAAACGCCCCTTTCCAAAATGATGCTGTAGTGCCCACAGCGCAGCCAACTCTTCCCAACCAGCCCAGAGGCCCAGGGGCTGAGCCCACCTCAAACTAGGTGCAGTGCAGGTGAGGAGAAAGAGGAGAGCAGGAAATTCCCACCAGCCAAGGCAGAGACGCCCAAACCTGGCAGCATCCCAAGAGCAGGAGTCCCTGCCAGCCTTGTCCAGCGCGGCGAGGAGAGGGCA
Organism: Pelodiscus sinensis; assembly: GCF_049634645.1. NCBI lineage: Eukaryota > Metazoa > Chordata > Testudines > Trionychidae > Pelodiscus > Pelodiscus sinensis. Next base: position 15,198,785 of record NC_134733.1, on the reverse strand, counting down.
GGGTGTGCACCCACTCAGGGGCAGGCTTGCAGGTTGTTAGCTGGAGCCTGGCAAGGAGAAGGCCCGGCCTGAGAGGGGAAAATGTCTGCCAGGCTGGCTCTTAGTAACACTCCCCTGCAGCTGAAGACTAGTGTGCGCTGTGCCCCCCAGGGTCGCACGCTTCACGAGGCAGGACTTCCATGAAGCCGTCACTGCTCCCACAGAGCCCTACCCTTCATTCAGACTGTCATGGCAGGCTGGCTGCGTTCAAAGGCCTGTCCTCCTCCCCTCACCCCAGAGCTCTGGTACCCCACCCCCGCCCCTCACTCTCTCCTTCCGCTCTCTCTGGAAATCAGGCAGCAGGGGACAACCCAGCAAACACAAACTTGGAGTCCCTGTCTCTGCTACTGACAGTACGTCATTTGGGTAAGTCCCTTCACCTCCGTTCCTCAGTTTCCCCAGCTGTCCAGCAAGGATTATCTTGCCACCAGAAGGCTTCATCTATCAATTTACACAGCAGCTTCTGCAGTTAGAGGATCACAAAGACTTTCCAGAGGGATCCCTGCAGAAGCAGCTCTTCCTACGCCCCCAAGAGCGTCACACACCCCAGCCAGGAGCTCTGGGGAAGGGAAGGAGAGGAGGGCTGGGCCCATGATGCACTGAAGGGCCCAGACCTGCGGGAGCAGGCAAAGGGGCAGCTTGCAAAGCACCCCACACTAAGGAGCGTACATGGCATCAAGGAGGGGAACAGCGCCCCAGCTAAGCACCTGGCACGCTGCGGGGCTTCTCACACGCTCAGGATTAAGGCTGTACCAGCCGCTAGTTGCCCACACAGGAATTCAGCCCCGGGCTCCCAGCCAAGAGGAGCGCGGTGCAGCCTTTCAAACGGAGCCGCTCCTGGCTGCTGGTTTTCGAGCCTTGTTGTTAACGGCTTCCCATAACCGGGACTCACCACAAGAGCCGGTGTGGGGCCGCCTCGTGGCAGTGCTCCGAGCCAGGAGTTACCCCGCTCACGGCCTTCAGGGAGGGAGAAAAGGGACACACGAGATTCTTTCATCCAGAAATAACCCCTCCTAACCAGCTGCAGCCTCTCTGCTTGGCACAAGGATGCCAGCAACTTTTCAGACATCTGTGGGGGGGGGGCTCTGGCACCCTCATCCAAGCTGCTTTGGGGCTGGTGGGCAGGTACGGCCAAGGGGTGACCCCGGTGCTCTGACACCAGGCAGGAAAGACTCTAATGGCCTCCCCTTCCTGTGGCTAATGCAGTGGCATAGTGAGTTTAGGGGTAGGGGCCAAGAGTGGAAAGCTGGTAGCATTGAGTCCCAAAATAAGAGACATCACCTGCCTAGCAGTGGGAATGCTGGAGAGGACCTGGCCAGCTTCCAGGGGACAGAAGTTGGGGTTTACGTTTGCCTGGGTGCGCACAACTTCAATGGGCACACGCGTGTGCGTGCACACAGAACGGTCAGGCACAGATTCGCTAGCATGTCCATGGCATGGTCCGTTTCCCGTGAGACCTCCCACCCCCTTCCCTGCTGCAGCAACGTTGCCTGGGTCCATGGAAGCGAGGGAGCAGTGGGAGAGCTGCAGAGAGGAAGATGGAAATAAACAGGCTGCCGCGCAGAGGGTGGGGCTGCTCAGCTAGGAACACGCCCCTGGCATATTTGTTATTTGTTTGGTCTCCCTGGCGGCAGGGCTTTCCGTTTCTAGGGACCCCGTTTGCCCTCTCCGCCAGCAGGGCTGCCTGCTCTGGCCTCTCCTGAGCTGCATTACCAGCTGGGCACAGCCCCCCAGGGGGCAGAGAGGAAATTCCCTAATTTTCCTGTCCTCCCCCACTTTCCACTGTCATCAAAAAGTCAAATAACTTTGGAGTCGCTCAGTCCTGGATTTCCGAGCTGGGGGCATGGCTGCTTGAGGGATGATGGCCAGAAGCGAGATGGAAGCAGCTCTCGGGATGACCAGAGTGCAAAAAACTCAGCAGGGATGGAGAAAGTGTGGAGCAGGGCATGGTGGAGGGCTTGAAATCGAGGCTTGAGCCCCTCAAGCAGACACTGGCCAAAGAATTAATCAAGGCCTCCCTGCATGCACACACAGCCGCTGCGCAAATAGTTCTGCTCAAGAGATCAGTTCGTTCCTCCCTTTCCCGGACCCTCCTTCCCTGGAACACAGTCAGAGGCCAGGCCTCAGCCAGGCCACCTCTGAACAGGGCCAGGATCCCGCTAGGAATACGGGAAAAGCACAGACGTGGTGCACCCGGAATTAGCTGCTCCGCTAGCACAAAACGCACTGGGCAAGTGGAGAAAAGTGCTGCCTTTTGTCTGGTGGAGGAAGGCTCTGTCCAGCGTGATCACCTACCCGGATCACGCAAAGAGGCCCATGCATGATTCATGGAGCCCCAGCCAAGAACAGGCGAGCTAGTACCGGAACCCAGCCCCCTTTGCTCATCCCACAGCAGCACAATGAAAGCAGGAGGTAACCCTGCTATTGTGCTGCCAGCTGGGGGGTGCACTCTGTTGCCAGGGGCGTGAGTAAATAAAATATTAACCCCATTGTTTGGGGCACGGATCAGAATATCCCCTCCTCCCTCCGCCCCAGGTGTAATGGGATCGCACGCCACAGCGAGGGGCGGGAGCGAGCTGCCAGAGGGGGCTCGGAGTGAGTGAGTGCTGCCTGGGAGCTGTCAGGAGCACTTAGTGCTGCTGCTCACAGCACCCCCCATGAGATATGGCGGAGATGTTCCAATTTTCAAAATGAAAAATTCATGCTGAACCACGCTGTGCGAGCCTGCAATGAAGAAGGGCCATAACAAGCTGCAGCCAGCAGGGGGCATCCTTGCGCTTGGTTCTGTGCTTATCCTAAGTGCACTGCCCGGGAGCAGCTTCTTTTAGAGAACAGCTTTAAGACACTGCCCATCTCCCAGCACCTGCCCACTAGGCCAGACTGCCCAGGTCCCCATGGTGACACACGCAGACCAGCAAGGTAATTCAGATCAGGCTTTCTCCCCGCTCGTGGGGTACTCCAAGCCAGGCTCTTGGCTCTGTTGTCCCCTTGCTACCTTATTGTGATTTACTGTCCGCTGATTATTTGCAAACTGCCCCTTTGCCCACTTCAATGGGGGCAGGGCTCTTCATGGTGTCATGGGCCCAGCCCCTCTCCTTCTCCTGTCCCAGATTCCCTGGGTCGCGTTCTGCTCTTTGAGGAAGAGCTGCTTCTGTAGGGATCCCTCTGGGGAGTTTTGGGGATTCTCTGGTGGAAACTGCTGGGTAAATTGAAGGATGAAACCTTCATGCACCCCCTCAGGGCAAGTCAAGATTATCCTCATTGTACAAATGGGGAAACTGAGGCACAGAGGTGCAGGGAGGAGGAAATTTAATGTTAATGAATGCAAAGTAATGAACATTGGACAAATAATCCCAACTACACATACCAAATGGTGGGAGCTAAATTAGCTGGGACACATCCAGAAAGATCTTGGCGTCATTGTGGATAGTTCTCTGAGAACATCCCCTCAGTGTGCAGAGGCAGTCAAAAGAGCAAACAATGTTGGAAATCATTAAGAAAGGAATAGATAAAACAGAAAATGTCATATGGCCTCTATATAAATCCATGGTATGCCTGCATCTTGAATACTGCATGCAGATGTGGTTGCCTCATCTCAAAAAAGATATCTTAGCAGTGGAAAAGGTTCAGAAAAGGGCAAAAAAATGATTAGGGATATGGAATGGCTTTCCATTTGAAGAGCGATTAATAAGACTGTCTGTTTTCCAAGCTAAAAAGTCCCAGCTAAGGCAGGAGATGATCAAGGTCTATAAAATCATGACTGGCATGCAGATAGTATATAAGGAAGTGCCATCTACTCCTTCCCATAACACAAGAGCTAGAGGTCACCAAATGAAATTAATAGGCAGCAGGTTTAAAACAAACCAAAGGCAGTTTTTCTTCACATGGTGCACAGCCAACCTGTGGAACTCCTTGCCAGAGGATATTGTGAGGGTCAAGACAAGAGCTAGATAAGCTCATGGAGGATAGGTCCGTCAACGACTATTAGCCAGGATGGGTGGGAATGGTGTCCCTAGCCTCTGTTTGTCAGAAGCTGGGAATGGGTGAGGGGCAGGATCACTTGGTAATTCCCTGTTCTGTTCATTCCCTCTGGGGCACCTGGCATGGGACATTGTCAGAAAACAGGCTGTTGGGCGAAATGGTTTGGACGGACCCAGTATGGCTGTTCTACGTTCATTAGGCGCAAGCAGTGGCTAAGGGCTCAGCTTCGCCAGGCAGCGTTTCGGCCGCCAGCTATTACAAGGGAGCATGACATGACACAAGTCGAGTGTGGACTAGAGCCGCACCCATGAAGGCCAGGCGAGAGTCAGCCCGAGAGCAAGCGCTGATTCCATGGGTGCCGGGTGCCAAGGAGAAGGAAGGTGGCTGAATGGCTGGAGCACGTCAATATGGGGGAAGGAGGAGTGCAATGTACTGCCCCATCCCCCGTGTGGAGCCAATAATCACTGAGGTGCAATTAGAAAAGACACCCACCCTCAGGCCACGGTGACCAGGGGCCTTGGCCATGTGAAGACCCCAGAGGAGGAGTGTAGCCATGGGTGCCCCCCCCCCTTTATAATCCAGGCCCACCCGACACAGCTTTGCTCCAGCCTCAGCGCTCTTGCCAGGGAGTGGGGTGGGGGCGTAGGGGCTTGCAACCCCCCGATCCCTGACTCCTCAGCCGGAACACAGGAGCAGGGCCCCTGCTCCCCGGCCGGAGCACAGGGTAGGTGGAGTAGAGCAAGCCCTCTGCCCTGACCCCCTCTTGCCATAGTTCTAGTCCTTGGCCGAAGTGCTGGGTGGGGGGAGGAGATGCAGGTGGGAGTGCACTTTTCTTCAGGCCCCCTTCCCATTTTTCCAGGGCCCTGGTCAAGGTGGAGAGGGGAGAGGTGGCCCAAAGGCTCCTGCCCCCAACTCCCTTGTCATTATCCACCCACCCTAAATTTCTCCGCCTGCCTACACCACTGCTCCAGAGACACACAAACAGGGCTGACATGCTGCTTTCAGTAGGGGGCGGGGGCAGACACCCCCACACTTTGCATTTGCCTCGTCCTCTGCACCAGCCAGGAGATCCAGAGTGTGTGAATGTGGAGGGGCGGGCACCAGGCTGAGAAATGAACCGCCAGAGCCATGTCCCGAATTCCTTCCTCGCATACTCTCCATAGCTGCAGCCGCCAAACAAAGGCGCCGGCAGCTGTTCCCAGCCCGGCATCCGGGGATTCCCAGCGCCAGGGATCACAGGGGAGAGGCTCCCATCCAGCCGTCGGTCAGTTGCAACGCGCACCCTTCCCTTGCCCTCTGCGATGGGGCCAAGTGCACGCGGGGGGTTGTTTTAATGACAGGGATTCACAGTTTCAAGCCAACATCAGCCCACGTGACCGTTGGTGAGAAGAGCCAAGCTGTTACGGATACAGCCAGGGAGGCCGGGCAATTTGGAAACGAGACAGGCAGGAAAAAGGACGGGGCCTTTGGGGATACTGGAAGGCGTCCAAATGACTCAGGTTCTGAATAAAGGTGTGGGGAGGGAGGCTCTATGGGAAAAGTGGCATGGTCAGAAACAGCCCTTGGCATCTCCACCTCTCCGCTTGCACTGGCAGAGTGGGAGGTAGATGGTGCCACTAAAAGGCCTTGTCTGCATGGGGAACTTATCCCGGTTGAAATGACAGGGGTGATTTTAAACAGACATCACTAAAACCACAGCAAACCCCACTGTGGAGACTCTGGTTTAAGAGAGGCTTGCAATTGGGGATTAGCTTAAATCGGCTAGGCCATGTGTGCACGACAGAGACGAGCGAGGCAGTTGCAGTCAATCTTCCAGGGTTCAAATTAGCGGGCCTGGTGAAGACACGCTAATTCGGACCGAGGGGGTGTTCCCCTTGACCCGGGTAGTCCTGCTCCTGCGAGGAGGAAGGGAAGTTGAAGGGAGAGTGTTCTCCCTTCGACTTCCTGCAGGGTGGACAGCGCCAAAATGCGATTTAAGATACTTAGACTCCAGCTACAGTAAAGTAGCAAGAGGACAGAGCCAAAACGCGATTTAAGATACTTTGTCCTCTCGCTACTTTACTGTAGCTGGAGTCTGAGCCAAAACCTTTGCTTGGGGTATCCCTAGAGTGGGGGGGGGGGGGGCGGGGGGGGGAAGCCTGCTCCCACTGGCTGGAATCCCTGCTACTCCTGTTGCAGCAGCACCCGGTGTGCCGTACGGTGTACTCCAGACAGTGCTGGGGGCGTGGGGGGAGGGAAGGACGGCCCATAGTCCAGGCAGCACTCAGGGATGGCTGCCCTTGGCCCTGCCCCTTCCATCTGAGACCCATCCCTTCCAGGGGCATGGAACCAGTCCCCCACCTTGCCTGGGGTTCTGCATGGCGGTCCGCTCCCCTGCTCCCTTCATCCCAGCTGCCTGGCCTGAAACCAAGCACAGCCCCTCAGGCAATCAAGCAACACCACAAGGAAGGACAGACATGGGGCAGAGAGGGCTGGTGGCCCCTTTGGCCTGTTACGGTCATGGGAAGCCAGGGAAGGATGGAGTGATACCTGGAGCTAGGTGACAGCTCTGGATCTGCAGCGTTCCAATGGGGGAACACGGCTGTTCACGTCTGGCATTAGCCTGGCTCCGGAAGGTCATTGGTGGGCAGAAGGGCAAGAGCCAGATCCTCATGGGAGCGATCCAGGACACATCCAAGGGCAGGGTGTCTGTCCACCTGTGATCTAATGCCATTAGCGACCTCGGAGGTGCACGTATGCCCAAAGGCCCACCGGGGCCCACCTGGGAACGGGCCAACTAGCACCCACCTCCGGCAGGCTCCCTATTGCTCAAGCCCCTCCACAGTTTGATGCAGAAGCTTAAATGCAGGAGATGGGCGGGGGAGGAGAGGATCGGAGGTTGGTTTGATGGTGGATGGAGGAATGGATGATTCACCATCACTTACCCGCGAGAAGCCTCCTATGTTCTTTAGAAAGCAGGGGAAGAGGGGAGGGGGAGAGAAAGGAAAGAACAAACAGTTAGTACAGCAACACAGCCAGCCTCACAGCACCCTTCGCCTGCAGCCCCGCCTCCATCCGCCCCCCCATGGGATTCCAGATCAGCCTCTCACAGCAGCGCAAAGCTCGTTTCAGGGGGTGCCGGGGGGGGGGGGGGGGAGAGCATTAGAGACTCCCTCCAAACAGGGTGGCAGGGGAGCAAAGAGAGGAACTCAGACTCCACAGGGGGCTGGGTGGGGGGAGCCAGTTCTAGGCTGGGAAAGATGGTCCCACTCCAGCCCCTCTGGGTCCTACTCCATTTCCCAGCCCAAACCTGGGCTGTGGGGCAACCCCTCCATTTGCACTGGGCCCTGCTTTTGCTTCCCCCTCCCCGCAGGCATGCAAGTGTTTAAGGGGGTGTGGTAACCCATTCCCCACGCCCTGGTTCCACCACCCTGGGGGGCACCCCATTAGAGCTGGCAGCATGGCTTCAGTTTCTTTGGAATGGATCCTTCATTTCTAAGGAACGCCCAGATAGCACCGAGTAGCACAGAGTTAAAAGGGAGGGAGGAAACAGCGGATCCGATACCCCAATATTTAGTAGCCTCCAAGGCTGGGACAAAGAGCTTCCAGCTGGAACTCATATGAGTGAGGAAGAGAAGGGGTCAGAAGAGTGACTCCCTCAAAAAAAGCCCCCCACATCAATGGGACACACAAAGCTAGGCAGTGTTTATGGTACTAAACTGGGACTTGGAATCACAGCACTGGAAGGAACCTTGAGAAGTCATCAGGTCCAGTCCCCTGCCCTCACAGCAGGGCCAAACACCATCCAGACATCCCTGACAGGTGTTCGTCTAACCTGCTCTTAAAAGTCTCCAATGAGGGAGATTCCACAGCCTCTCCAGGCAATTTATTCCCATCGTTAACCACCTTGACGGCGAGGAAGTTTTTCCTAATGTCCAACCTAAGCCTCCCTTGCTGCAGTTTAAGCCCATTGCTTTTTGTCCTGTCCCCAGAGGTTGAGAATAATTATTCTCCCTCTGAAAACTTCTCTCATGTCCCCTCTGTCTTCTCTTTTCCAAACTAAACACATCCAGTTCTTTCAGTCTTCCCCCGTAGGTCCTGTTTTCTAGGCCCTGAATCATTTTTGTTGCTCTTCTCTAATTTGTCCACATCTTTCCTGCCACCTAGGAAACAGCCATTCTATTCCTTGGGTATTCTGCTGTGCTTCTGTTTCTCCTCCTGCCTTAGTCTCAGCTCAAGGAAGGAAGCATCTACTAGGTATCTGAATAGAACCTAGCACATGGGCCTGTGTGCTTGGCTGGGGCCAGTGTGCAGCACTGCCCTAAGAAATCTCAAACCCCAGGGGAAATGTGCAGAAAGCAAAGAACAGAACTAAAAATTGCTTCCAATATTTGAAATGAGACACACGCCTGGAAGTGGTGCGGGGGGAGGGGGGAGGCAAAGAAATAGCCTAGGACCCAGCTGAGAATACATGCTCAAGAAAACAGAATGGTGACACACTACTCAGACTTCCATATCTGCTCTGCACAAGAGTCTTGTCTGACTCATCGGGCTTCTAAGAATGACCACCACTGCGAGAAATCCCAGACCCCAGGTGCTGCTTGGCAAATATACACTAATACGGACCTTCTGAAGAGCCATTAACAACGCATGGCCGTGCCTGTTTAGATAAGATGCCTGAAGTGGTCCATAGGGAAGCCTTCAGTCTTGCGTTACAAGGAGAGTGAGATAACAATTGGCAGCAACCAGTGTTCCCTGTAAGCTGACCACCCAGGAGAGATTCAAATGCCAAAGCACCTACAGCTGGCAGCTTGTTTCTAATGGTGATGCACATCCACACATGCCTCAGTGCACATAACAAAATTTATTCTGCACATGAATGGAAAAAATTAGAGGGAACATTTATAGCAACCAATATGAAATGATCAATTTCACTCGTGAAAGAGTTGCTAAGCACACACTCCATCTATGAACTGGCTTTTTGAGCTTTTTTTGGGAGGTGGGGGCAAGTTTGTTTGTAATGATTACTGATTCTCCATTGCACAATAAGCATGAGCCACCTGGCCCCCTCTCTAAGTATTCCAAATGTGAGTTCTGACTGGATGCAGGTCACAGGCAGTTGGACAGGCAGGCAGAGAGTTCCTGCATCCATTAGCTGAGAATTCACTTTCTATTAAGATGCTGCAAATGATGGCTTCAAATTGCTGTGGCTGTGACTATCCTCGCCAATAAACTTGTTGGCTGGAAAGTTTGCAGAAAGCCAATTAGGGTTGCCAGATACTTTTGCAAAAAATCCTAAACATGGCGGGGGCGGGGGCGGGGGCGGAGGGAGGAATTGGTTGAACAAAACAAAACAAAAAACCAGGGGACTAAACTTGTTGATGGGGAAAAAAAAAAAAAAAAAAAGGTTGCTGTGCCTTTAAATTCCTATGCTCCCCATGTTCCCGCCGGCCTTCCGTCCAGGAAAAAAAAAACAGAAAATACCAGTCATTTTACATATTCGGTAATTTTTTTGTTTTTGTTTTTACACCAGACAGAAGATGCAATTGCCAGACTGGCAACCCTAAAGCCAATCCATGATTGGGCAGAGGGCATGAACACTACCAATGCAAATTAAATGAAGAGATCAACTGGATGACCTCACCCCGCCACCCCAAACTTCCTCCCAGCTCTAGTTAAGAGAGACTTCCCCCATCACATAAGGCCACATTATCAGTATCTTAATTCCCTCCTCAGGAAAAGAAAAACCCTCATGAAAACCAAAGCAGAACCAGACTGAGGACCACTGTGGCTTGACTGGGCAGGCCAAGTAGCATCAGATCCCACTGCACCCCAGTCTCTGCCTTCCTCTGGCAGCAAAAGTAACAAGTGATCAGGAGAACAGCAAGTGCTGTGAAGCTGGGTATAAAATAGCATGGCAGAGAATCCAAGAAGTGCTGAGCACCAGCTAAGCCCATTGAACACAAAGGGAATTGAGGATGTTCTGCACCGATGGGTATCAGGCACTTTAAAGAGAAAGCATCATTCTGTCCATGCACATTATGTGTAACCTCCCTCTCCCTCTCCCCCCCCCCCACACACACGCACACCCCATTACCAACCCTGTGATTTTAGAGAGGGACTTGAAAGTTATGTCCCCTCTCAGTCTTCTCTTTTCTAGACTAAACAAACCCAATTCTTTCGGTCTTCCCTCATAGGTCATGTTGTCTAGACCTTTAATCATTCTTGTTGCTCTTTTCTGGACCCTCTCCAATTTGTGCACATGCTTCCTGAAATGTGGTGCCCAGAACTGGACGCAATACGCAATACTCCAGGTGAGGCCTAACCAGCGCAGAGGAGAGGGGAAGAATGGCTTCCCGTGTCTTGCTCACAACACTCCTGTTCATGCATCCCAGAATCATGTTTGCTTTTTTTGCAACAGTGTCACACTGGAAACCCATCTTTAAAATCATTTGGAGGAATATCGCCAGCTTCCAGCACAGACTTTACTCCCCTTAGCCCATATTCTCTGCTGCAGCAGTTGTTAAGGCCTAGGCCAACACACAGGGCCTGGCTTTCAGAGATCCCAGGCAGCCACTGGTTTTAACAAGTGTCCTGGATGTGCCACACCTTTGCAAGTGTGGTCCAACCGCTGTGTTTCTAAGCTCAAAAGGAGAATTACAGCAATCGCCTCGGGAGTTCCCCAGTTTGCTTTCTAAGCTCCCTCACTCAGCAACTTCCAGGAGTGGCTGGGATCGTTTCACAAGCTACAGGCCAGATTCCAGCATCCTAACTCATGTTGGGGAAGGGTCTTATGCCACCCTGAAGTCAACAGATGCCCTCACACAGCCGCGTGCTGGGACCATACCCCCCTACCAAGAACATGGTGCCCCAGGAGGGATGTGTGATTGCCACAGCTGCCAATTCTGCCTTGGGTCTGGAGAATCCAGCTGGGCTCTGAGCCTTGAGTCGGCCACACCAGCCCGAAGGGATGTTGCACAGGGCATGTGGCTGCCTATTCTCCACGGCTGGCAGAACAGAATCCAAGGCATACTCCCGTAGCTGGGCGATTGCTCTGCGTACCACTGCTTATCCCCACATCCCCGACACACCCCCATGGTGCTTTGCCTCTGTGGGAGGCTACGCGCCAGCCACCAAAGAGTTGAGAGCAGAATAAAGTCCAGAAGATGTGATCCTCCTTGCGGACTCTTCTCCAGCCAGTCTCTGAAAGACTGCTGGCTGGGTGCTCAGTGTGACTGCACAGAGGGGCAATGGATTTCAGAGTCCCATCGGGAGAGCCCAGTGTGGATGAGAGGGAGAGGGCATGCAAAGATGGACCTTGCTGGGGGTCATGAACCAAGGGAAGAGCTAGCCTAGAAAGAAGGGGAAGCAGGGGAAGGAATTAGCCAGGAAACAAGTCGGCAGTAGGACTGCAGCCTCCCGGATGCTCTGGGAGCCATGCCAGTGGCTGCTCTGTGAGGCTAAAGAATCCAGCCGGCCAAGACTATTAGGGGAAAAACAAAGTGAGCACTGAGAGCTAGGGCTGGAGCTGGCTCCGTGCCAAGGAAGCAACGGGCAGCTACTCACCATGGGCAACCCAGAGCTGCCAGGAGGAGGGAGGCAACGAAAGTTTAAAATATCCCACAAGCGGCAAGGTTATTGCGGACTATAAAGCTACAGTCCTTTGGCCCAGGCCGGTCAGTGAGTGAAAAACAGGTGTCAGATTAGTGAGCATCCCGGCCTTCCCTCCTCTGCCAGCCCCTCTCCAGATTAAATCGTGTCTCAATGGATTACGTCCCTATTTCCATCACCCATGCACCCCAAAACCACAGAGCAGCCCCCACAGGTCAGCATCTGTGCCCCACGTTTGGAGGGGGCAACACCGTGGAGACCAGAGACAGCCTGCACAAGGTCCTCAACGTTCAACCTGAGGTAGCCTGGGCACAGTGCAGGATCCTCGAAGGGGAAGAACCCGTCTCTAAGCACGCGACTGGGGCAGCCAAGCGGAGCGTGGGATGCCAGCTCTCCAAGCGGCCTTGACTTTGTCAAAGAGGCCACCAAGGAAAGTGTAGGTTTTACCCAGTCCTGCCTCAGTACATCAGGCCTCTTTCAGCCCTGTAGTTCTATGATCCTCCCATTACCCCGGAGCAACTGGAGTGATGAGTATGGCAGGGGGCTTTGCCTGGAGGAGCACAACAGAGAACAGAGCTGGCCCCTTTTGTCAAGAGCCAGGTGGCTTGGAGCTGGGGTATCGGGAGCTATGAACTGGCAGAGGGGCCTAGGTGCTCTGATACCACTGTGATGGGCAACCTCGTAGAAACCTCGCTCTGGTCTACATAGGACTTCATTTAGAAATCACCTCCCCCCGCCCCCAGTTGAATTTATAAGCGGAGTGTCCACACTACCAAGCCCATTATTTCGAAATAACAGACTGCAGAATTCGAAAATCTGTACGCCTGCTTTTCATCAGGAGTAACGCTAATTCGGAAATAGTTATTTTGAAATAGCAGAAGTGTGAACATGCTATTTTGGAATAACTACTCCCCAGAGAGATTCAAAATAATTACTCCCCAGTGCTTCCGGGGGCTCTACGTCTGAGGTAGCGTGTCCACATTAACGGAGCCTGCCTCGGACTAATTTCGAGGCTTCCCCGTAGTGTGGGCATGCTAGTTTGATTTTGTTAAATCGGGAGTTAAGTCGAATTTACTATTTTTGAAATAGTTTCCTAGTGTAGGCATGGCCCTAGAGATACACATTGGATCTTGGGGAGGGGATATTCCCTGGCAGATATCTGAGGAAGGGAGCCCAGACCTGCCCCCTCACTGGGCTGAGGGTCAGAATCAAGACCTGAGGAGCCTCTGTCAACAGGATTTGGGGTGGCCTTAAACAATCAGCCACATGGAACCATAAACTCTACACTGCCAGGCTGGCCCAGAACAGCCCGTTCACTGCATCCTCTATGGGAGAAAGGAGAGAAGAGGATACCTCCAGCCTACACAGTTCCTCCTTCCACCTGAAATTCTTCAGGACCCCGAGGGCACTATTGCCATTAATATTTGCTCCCAGACTGGCACGGTCTCAGTGCAGTAGCAAACACCCTCCACTTCCGAGACCATCCTCTCCTGCCTGTACCGAGTAGAATCTAAACCTGCCACATTCCCACACAACTGCCAGGCTCCTCCATTAAACCCTGCCCAAACTCTCTGCCTTGGGGCAACGGGTGCATGCCCCAAGACAATGGAATTTTGTTTAAAACATTTTCAGTGGGTGAATCAGAGTTTATCCAGGTCCTCGCACCATGGGGTCTTGATCCATGGACCAGGGCTCCTACGCGGTACAGGAATACAAAACTACTATATATTAGAGAGAGAGAGATGTGTGTGGGTGTGTGGGTGTGAGTGGGTGGGTGAGAGAAAGAGAGACAGACAGAAACAGAAACAGAAACAGAGACTCTGTTCAAGAACTCCTTCTAAAGGGGAAGAGCTAGGATCACCACATTTGGTACGCAGCTTCCTCTTATCATAACTTTAAAGCACGGTCAGGGTTTGGTTGTGTCAGGACAATGGGATGTGCCTGGAATCCGATTGTTTCAAATAGAAAGGGAGGACACTGATAGCAGAGATAGTTTATGCTCCAGAATGACCACAGAGGGGCAAGCAAGTGCCCCAGACCTAGGGTTCAATCTCTGGCTGTGCAGCACAGCCCTGGGCTAGCCCCAGGGAGCAGCCACCAGACCCCTTGCCCTGAGCCCCCCACACTCCCAACTCTCTGCCCTGACTCCTCCATCCCCCACATTCTGCCCTGAGCCCCCCACCCTCAACCCTGACTCCCGCTCTCTCCCCCCCCCCCACGCCCCTAGCCCCCTGCCCAGAAGGACCTGAGCAACACTGTGTAAATCTTCTAGTAATAAATAAAATAGCCGCTGGTGAAACGTGTCAGACGGACAGTCCTGGAGCTGGAAGGCCTCTGGCTGCCCACACAACCGCAGGGATGCCAGTTCTCACCATGCTTTGCGTCTTTCTTGAAGCCCCAAGCACTTGAGATGAAATGAGGATCTCAGGTGGCCTTGAAAAAGGGTTTCACACGTGGGGAGAAGAACTTGAACACGTGCCCTGAAAAGCCTCAAAAATAAAAGCCGGGAGGCAAAGAAAACCCCAAACTTTCTTTATAGTCAACAAGTCTCATAAAGCAAATCCCAGAGGTTTGGGGGGTTTTTGGGGCGTGGGGGTGGGGAGGAGAAGGGAACTGACTCCTGATTGACCATCTGGGGCACTACTGGAACTGGCAGACTGAATGCCACCTACTCCTACCCCCAAACCTTGCCCCCTGCCCCCAGCTGTATCTAAAAGTGTTTAAAAGGCAACTGTAATATCACAGGCTGATGAAATGCACCTCGGTGGGACACAGAACTCCCTTTCCAAGAGCTCCCCGAGAGAGCGGCACCCAATTGGCTTCATTTTCCTCACGCCCCCCAGCGAATCACTGAGAAAACGCACTTCAGCACTTTAACCGCAGAAGCTAGAACTCCCCCGTGGAAACTGACCCCTGGAGAAACCCTCACTGAACACTCAGCGCTGTGCAGTGCTTGGCCACAGTGGGGAGAAGTGTCAATGTGACTCCAGGCCACGGATGCCTTAACACAGGAGAGAAGAAAGCTCCTGGGAAAGGAGCCCTGGGAGGGAAGGAGGAGCCGGGAGGTTGCGATTTCAAGGGTTCGGTGTCGGAGGCAGACGGTGGGCACAGCAAAGATGAAGAATCTGAAGTAGGGATGTAAAAATCCTGTTTAATTAATTAACCAGTTAAACCTGGTAACTGATTAACTGATTAAAGCGGGGAGACAGGTGGGGGGGGGGCGCTCCAGCCAGCTGGAGCAGGCCCCCCTGCCTGCAGAGGGGCCCCATGGGGCTAGAGCGGGCCCCCTGCCTGCAGAGGGGCCCCGTGGGGCTGGAGCGGGCCCCCTGCCTGCAGAGGGGCCCTGTGGGGCTGGAGCGGGCCCCCTGCCTGCAGAGGGGCCCCATGGGGCTAGAGCGGGCCCCCTGCCTGCAGAGGGGCCCCGTGGGGCTGGAGCGGGCCCCCTGCCTGCAGAGGGGCCCCGTGGGGCTGGAGCGGGCCCCCTGCCTGCAGAGGGGCCCCGTGGGGCAGGGGTAGCCTTCTGCCCACAGTGGGCGGGCAGTTGCTCCAGCCCCTACAGGAACCAGTAAACCATTCACATCCCTAATGGGAAGGGCATTACTAGGGCCTACGCAGAGATGTTGCAGAGGGGAGAGAAGATGGAAATTCACCCCAGGTGCAGCACACTGTGTAAACTGGCTTCCTTTGCCCCCCACGTCTCTGGTGTAACCCAGCCTACCTGACCCTGTCAGCAAGACTCGGATTCCACAACAGCAGGCAAGCCGGTTGCCAGGCAACAGCAATTCTGTATCAGTCAGTTACATTCCCAGACGACTTTGCACATGCAGCATTTCGCCTCCGATGATCCCAAAGTTCTCCGGGATCTCAAGCGAGCTCAGCTCCGCCACATGGAGGAAAGTACATCCCTCCCCCTGCTGGGCTCGGAGACAGGGCTTTCCATTAGCAGACCACAGCGCGCTTTGCAAAGGCGTCACCATCCCCGTTCCACAGATGGGGCAGGGAGGTCAAGTGACTTGCCCAAGGTCACCCACGGGGGCACTGCAGCAAGGAGCTTTCGAGTGACTTCCCCATGGCCACACAGACTCAGAACCCAGAAGCCCTACGCACGAGCCGCCAGTCAACTTGGCAGCCCTCCACAAAACCACCAGAGCTTGTGACTCTGTGGCTAGAACACCAGGGAGTGTTGCTACCACACCCCAGCTGGGATTTTAAAGAGTTATTGCCTGGGTGTTTGAATAGCTCCCAAGCGCACGCTTCCATGTCCTGGCCAGAGGGTTCGGAAGGCGGTGCCAACACATTCTCCAAGATGAAGGCCCCATCTCTTTGGCCAGTGCAATGCAGCCTCATAACTCTCCTTAGGAACAAAGATTCTGGAAGTGCCTTGTGTGAAACTCCCCCGAAAGCCACCTTTTCCCTGGGAAACCGGCGCGGGCAGCCTCAGGTATCTGGCAGGAGGAATGGACCCTAGGGTCCCGCTGGGGCTTTGTGCTTGGCAATAGACCATGGCTGCCTACCCAGCACCATGGCAACTGGAGCTTTCATATGCAGATAGCAAAGCCCGGTGCTCATTGGGCCCTGTAACAATAGCTCCCTTCTGAGAGCCTGGAGGAGAAAGGGAAGGGAGAAGCGGCAACAAAAAGAGATACAGGATGAACTTGCACAACCTCCAGAGCGCCAGCCCTCCCCCGAGCGAGGTGCCGTGTTTAGAGCAGCAGAGCTGAAGGGAGGAGCGTCCCGTGATCCCATATAAAATCCCACTCGTCTGCCTCCACCCCAGCGAAGCCCTCAGGTGTTAGATTGGCACATGGGGCAAGGTTCTTAATCTGGCCCTGGTTCTTGAGAAAAGGGGCTCCCTTTCTTACTCCCTGGAGGCCCGTTCCACCAAAGGGGCAGCTGCATTTCACTGGCACATAATTGCATGTGGCACCGGAAGGGCGAGCGATCATGGCTTCAGGCGCTGCCTTTGTGCAAGCGGGCAACTTGGAGAAGGTCTGAGGCAGACACGCAGCACAGCTATCCTCCTCAGCAGCAGGTCGGGCAGCAGCTGCGGTGCCCTGCGATACCGGCACTACTCACAGCTCACACCTCTAGGGAGAGGCTCTCCACGGGCCATCCTGACCCATACACAGAATATGCAACTGCGGGGGGCACCCAAAAATGTGGGTACTCGCTGGGTCTTAATGTCCATCCATCCCCTTTTTCCTATCCCTGCTCTGAGGCTCTACTTCCTCCAGAAAGGAGCTAGTGAACTTAGAAGTGAAAAATCCGGCCAGAATTATTAGCTGAACTCTGAACCTGTGACAGAGCCATTCGAGTGGTAATGAAGCCATTTAACAGGCATTTGCCAACCCCAGGGATAGATGATCAGTTTCTGAATTTACAGTGTTAGTCGACAGGCCCTTGGTTCAAAATTTGCTCTAAAATGATTGCATTGGTGCGTTGCTGAAGATTATGAAGTCACATCTCTGAAAACTGTCATTCCTCTCCACTGGGCTGCCCTCGGGGATGTGGCACCAGTTTAATAGTACTGCGTAGGGCCCCTAAACCCTAAGGACGGCCCTGCCCAGCACATCAAGCCATGGTCTCAGACGCAGCAACTGCAGCCTGGCGCAAGGACAGCAGCCTGCTGGTTTCCCAGAGCAGAAGCATTTGGGGCAAGAGCAGAGAGCATGGAACAATCCTGCACTGGAGCAAAAAAAGCATAAGAGACAGAGACTTTTAAGCCTAACTACAGCAAGCTCTTTGGGGCAGGGACTGCTGTGCGTCTACACAGCACCTAGCCCTGGGGAGCCCCAGATCCTGGTCTCTATGGCTCCGATCACCATAGTAACTCAGCAACGTACAATCTTTCACAGGTTTATGCTCACACAACTCTGGAGAGAAGTGCAAGCCTTGTTTTAGAGATGGGGAAACTGAGGCGCAGAACAGTGACTTGCCCAAGGTCAACAAACCTATGTAGAGAGGGAACAGAGCGGTGGCCTCTCAAGTTCTAGGCCAAAGCCATGTACCATCCTCCTCTAGCTACTGCTCCTCATCACTAGCTTATGAGCAGGGAAGAACTCTCTGATGGGGGCCCGAGCTTATGCAAATAACTCATGGGATGAAAAGGACAGGCAGCCTGGTGACCCTGTATTTGCAAATGGATTCATCTAGGACAGAGTTGCCAATACAGGACAGAACTCTGACCCCGATTTACCAGAAGCCACCTCAGATGCATGAAGGCTTCTGAGATGAACATGACACAGGTCGCTCTGATCTTCAGCTGCGGTCACCCCCACTTCACAGCTTGAGAGCCCCCCCTCTCCGCCCCATGTGTCTCAACACCACATTTCTGCATTCCCATATGCCGCAGCCTGGGGGTCACGGTGCTGCCCATGGGCCTTAAAGCATCCCAGCCCCCCGCCTCCTTCACAACGCTCAGGCGAATGACACCGATTTCCATGGGATTTCTCTTGTAAGCTTCATTTTTAGAACAAACCTGCAAATGAGGCAAATAGCCCGCGAGCCTGCACTAGCTTTCAACTCCAGCAAATTTAACTTGGCTTTGATTTTCTCTTTATCGCACTGTGGCTCAATAGAGACACTGCCATGATCAAGGCAGGGGGAGGGTGGATGAATTTTGTTTTAATCTATATTTTAAGAGAGAGGGAGAAGTGCTTCTGTTTCAAGGTCGATGTATTGACTTGGAGCAGTTTCTCCTGGACAGAGATGCATTATGGGGGGGGGGGGGTGTCTTTCCACAGGACAGCAAGCCAAAGTTCAGAAAGGAGCCACAAAAATTATTAGAGGCCTGGAATGCCTGGCATGTGAGGAGTGATGAATAAAACTGGGAATTTTCAGCTTGCAATAGAGTTGGCTAAGAGGAGACACGAGAGGGGGTCTATAAAATCATGACCAATGTGGAGAAAGTAGATAGGGGAATAAATAAATAAATAACTTTTCCTTAACACAAGAACTAAGGGTCGCCAAATGAAATGAACAAGGAACGGATTTAAGACAAGCCAAAGGACGTATTTTTTCCACACAATGCACAGTCAACCTGTGGTGCTCTTTGCTAGAGGATGTAATGAAGGCTATAAAAAGCTTAAGGGAGAGAGCTAGATAAATTCAGGAAGGTTAGGTCCATCAATGGCTATTAGCCAGGATGGGCAGGGAGGGTGTCCCTAGCCTCTGTCAAAAGCTGGGAATGAGCAACAGCAGAAGGATCACTTAATGATTCCCTGTTCTGTTCATTCCCCCTGGAGGCACTGGGCATTGGCCACCGCCCGAAGACAGGATATTAGGCTAGATGGACATTTGGTCTGCACCGTTATGGCCGTGCTTACGTTCTTAAGGTATGTGCTGTGCCTAAGGGGACATGGTCAGATGAATGTGCAGGGAGAGTACGGAGAGTCTGCCCGGGGGCAATGGCAGCTCCTCTGTGCTAGCACTGAGATCAAATTGCCAGGATTGGAACCCTACCAAGCCCCTGTAGATCTCAGTGCACCATACAGAGTTGGGCACGTCTCAGCCCCATGTAGCGGGGGAAACTGAGGCACGGTGGACCAACATCTGATTTTCAAATGTGCCGAGCCACCATTACCTCTGCAGAAGACGCTTCTGAAAAATCAAGCCAGAAGTGACTTGACCAAGGTCAAGAAGCAGAGCCGGGCTTTGAACGCCTAGTATAAGCAGAGCTCCAGATCCCCAGGCACTGCACCCTGTTACCGTCCAACTGCACCCTGTTACAGTCCAAGCATGATCCAGAGCCTTGGGCACGCCATAGCCTATGCCAAGCACCCCTTATGCGTAAAAACAGGATCAAGTTGGTGGCCATGTAGGATTTCACACTCGTCGCTATGCTGAACGCCAAAGCACTTGAAATGTCTCCGCAACAGCAGGGTTTGACCCCAAATCCTCCCGCTGAAAAACCCACCGTAAGCCCCCCCCCCATTCAAACAAGAGGAGGCTAGTTAGCAGCCACAAAGTGTCTATGGCACAGAGCCCTTCTGAGCCCACGTAGAAAAGAGCATCAGGAACCAGACAGTTACCATTAGAGCTGCTCAACTCATTGACCCAACCAATCATTGACCTAACTGATTTTAACGTCTTTCCCATCCCAGGCTTTATCCAATCAGCTCCAATTCCCAAACTTATCTCTAGGCTCAGAAGGGTTAGAGTCTGACTTTTTATCAATAAATGTTGAGAAACATCCACTTCACCGTGCACACCCATGGCGACAATATTTCTATTGGTAATATAAAAATCACAGACGGGCCATGTCAGAAAAGTGATTGAGCAGATAGGGTTTGCTTTAAGGACAGGAACAGATCATGTCAATAGTGTATGTTTAAATGGTTATAAGTTTATTTTTTTAAGCTTATCCATTTTTTTAAGCTTATCCGCTGTCCATAAATAATCATTGTCTTATCTGCTCCTAGGTTCCCACGGTGGTGAGCATTTAAAAAAAAAAATCGATACAGATTAAAAATGCTTAAAAAGAAATCAAATTTTAAAAAAATAAAATAAAATACAAATCTAATACTACCGGGCTTGTCTATCTCCAGGGTGCTGGCAAGCCTTGGTTAAGAGCCGTAAAGTGCTTCAAGAGGCTAGGAGAGAGATTCTGGAGAAGAATTGCATAAAGGCAGGCAGGCAGGTAGCCAGCCTGCTGCCCTTGGTGACTAAACCCGATGGGATCACTGCAACTTAATCCTAGCATCCAATGGCTTAGAAGATCAGCTAACTAGAAACTGAGCCTTCTCACCCTAGGTCAGGAGTTCAAATCCAGGCCAAGGCTGGGATCTTCGAAGGAGTCTAAGGGCTTGTCTTCACTTACCCAGAGGTCGATGCTCTGGAGATCGATCTTCCAGGATTTGATTTAGTGGGTCTAGTAAGAATGTGCTAAATTGACTGCTGATGGCACGCCCCCACCCTTGACCCCAGAACTCAATGGGGGAGCAAGGAGTAAGGCAAGTCAATGGGAGCATTTCTCCCATCAACCTCCCGCAGTGGGGCAGCCACAGAATTTGACTTAAGGCACATCCACTCCAGCTACGATATTTTCATCGCTGGAGAGACGTATCTTAAGTCAACTTTCTCTCCCAATGCAGACCCGGCATTAGAGAATAATAGCCGACATCCACTGAGAAGTTACCTCTCTTAGTGATAGAAATGTAGCCGTGTTAGTCTGGTGTAGCTGAAACAAAATACAGGACTATGTAGCACTTTACCTCTCTTAGGGTATGTCTACACTACCCCGCTAGTTCGAACTAGTGGGGTAATGTATGCATACCGAACTTGCTAATGAAGCCCGGGATTTGAATTTCCCGGGCTTCATTAGCATAAAGCCGGCTCCGCCATTTTTAAAAGCCGGCTAGTGTGAACCCCGTGCCGCGCGGCTACACGTGGCACGGGCTAGATAGTTCGAACTACGTAGTTATTCCAAACTATCTGTACGCCTCGTGGAACCGCGCGTGTAGCCGCGCGGCACGGGGTTCGCACTAGCCGGCTTTTAAAAATGGCGGAGCCGGCTTTATGCTAATGAAGCCCGGGAAATTCAAATCCCGGGCTTCATTAGCAAGTTCGGTATGCATACATTACCCCGCTAGTTCGAACTAGCGGGGTAGTGTAGACGTACCCCTTGACACCTTTGCAAATCCCAACTCACTGGTGACCTAGCTGTTGGGTGGGCCATGGCAGGCAAGCTATGGGTCGTGTTCTGGAGCAGAGTCCAGATTGCTGGAGACCATCCAGAACAGTTTCCTTGTTGGTCATCTCATCAGAGAGGTGAATACTACAGAGGTATTCCTCCCAGGGTCAGGCCTGGGACAAATGGGCTAGGAAAGCCAGTTTGGCCACTGTCAGGGCTGCGCTTACCTGGAGAGAGAGTTTCCAGAGCCACCAAACCAGCACTACAATTGAAACCGAAACATCCTCTCAATTCTCTTTGCAGTCAGCATTTAATGCACAAATGTTCTTAAGTCAAAGGCCTCCAGCTGCACTTCCTCTTGTAAATTCCCTACCAATTATGCACATTACACACTTTAAAACACTATATCAATTGGCATGTGATCAGCATTCAATAATTGTCATGGCATAGAAATCAACACTCCCCCTCCCCCTTGGGGAGGTGGAATTTAAAAATGTTAATTAATTGCTCTGGATTGGCATGGATGGTGCAGGCTAATGAGAAACCAGACTCCCTTCTGCAAGAGGAGGAGGAGGAGATAACATTTCTGCCCCTCCTCCTTGCCTCGCTGCTGTAAAGCAGCCACCACTGTGGCCAGAATTGAAACCAGACATGTAGGAAGTGTCTCGTTAGCAGTAATTGCTTTGCAAGGATTTGAGGTTTCCCCGCAGTACCGCTGCCGCCGCCACCAAACCCTTTTAAGAAGATGCTGGGGGCTGAGGAAAGGAAAGCGGGGGCAGAAGCTCTGTTAAACTAACATTTTCACTAAAGCCATGAAAAGTCTGCACAGGCCCCTGGTGAGAGGCAGAGGATCATAGCTCTGCCGGATTAGGTTGAAACAGCAACTCCAAGCCCCTCAGATGTCTGGATTTACAGTGAAATGACTCGTGAAACAGCCTAACAGCTGCCTCTCCTGTTCCTTCTACCAGTGAGAGGCTGGTTGTTATGTAACGAGACCCCTCCCATCATGTCCCCCTTTTAAAGGTTCCGGTAGGAACGGAGCATCCTTTTCATTAGGTCTCCAGTGTGGGCGCCACTGACTGGAAGTCAATAGCAAGGCGGCCATTCACTTGAGAGGGCCGGGAGCAGGGCCGGGCTGTGCAGTGATTTCAAGTCTCAGGGGTTGGTGGGAAAGCTCCATTAATGGGGGTTCTCGGGAATGCCTTCCGGGCAGCTGTCATTTCAGAAGGAAAATGGCAAAGCATTGGGCTGGGTGGCACAGCTGGTACCCCGCAGCGAAGTGAGCAATTACATTCTCCCTGGTTACGTGGGGACCGCCAGCTGGGATCACACTCCAGATCCATTTGCCCAGTACCCGGTCTCAGACAACAGCCAGTACCAGAAGCATCAGAGGCAGGTGCGAGTTCCCTGCGGTGGAAGATGGGAAGAAGCCTTCCCTCCCATTAGGTCTCACGCTGACCTCTCAGGGTATGTCCATGCAGAGCTAAAAAACCCAAATGTGGCCTGGGTCCGTGACTACAGCGCTTGAGATTTGGGCTGTGGGACTGAAAAAATGCTGTGTATATGCTCCAGCCAGCGCTCTGGGTCTACACTGCGGTTTTTTGGTGGAAGAGGACATGCAAATGAGACGCTCATTTGCATATCTTCCTCGGATTCTTTTTGCGGAAGAGGTTTTGTTGCTAAAAAGCCCCATGTAGACGGCGCTATTTGTCGGGAAAAAACCCTTTCTCGCAAGATCCCTTATTCCTCAAAAATCGAGGTTTACAGGATCTTGCAAAAAAAGGTTTTTTTCCGACAGATGGCCCCGTCTACACAGGGCTTTTTAGCAGCAAAACCTCTTCTGCAAAAAGAATCGGAAGAAGATATGCAAATGAGCACAGCATTTGCATATCCTCTTTCGCAAAAAAAACCACAGTGTAGACATAACCTGAGAGGGCGGAGAGTCCCTTATGCCCAAACATCTACACAGTAATTTTTAGCCCCACAACCAAAGTCAGCTCACTGGGGCCATCTTTAAACCCATGTAGACATACCTTGCTAGGTAGAACTTGGCTTATTTCCTGAAAAACAAAGGCTGCTGTCCCAAAATGTGTAACAACTAATAACACTGGATAGTCATGTTCTCCCTGTAAGTGTCTAATCACTCCACAAATCAAGCCAAGTCCTTGGCCTCAACAATTTCCTGTGTCAATGAGTTCCACAGACTGCGCACACACTGGGCCCATAAGGAAACCCTTACAGCTGTGTGGAATGTATCACCCTTTAAATGTCATTAGCTGTCTCTTCGTTCTTTAACAAAGAAATGACTCTGTCCAAGCCATCCTGCTCCTTTCTCAGCTCCTACCCAGCTCCGGCTTTGAAGAAATCTTGAAACCGCAGTGGGAACAGAGCAGGCTGCTTGCTGACGGGTCTGACATCCAGCATGCTGAGACCACTGCCTTGCTGGTTTCCCTGAGCTCCCACATCTGTCTCCACATCTGGTCTCCTCTGAGCTTTGTGTTGTAAGCTCTTGGGGGCAGGGCCCATTTTCCGTTCTGGCACCTCATGCAGGGGAGCATAGCTCCGCGCACGGGACTCCTCCGACCTGAACACAGCCCAACAGCAACCAGCTGCCTGGCTCTAAACCCGGACCTGGGCGCACAGTGGCACGAGGCTGGGCTGCGGGTTTGCAAGCTTTTCAGCGGCAAGCGTTTCATCTCCACGAGGTGAAGCAGGGCAGCCACATCGAGACCCTCGTGTGCTGCCCCTCTCGAAGCGCTAGCTCCAGCTCCCCAGCATGCCCGGAGGGCTGGGAGAGAGGACAAGCAGCAGAAAAGCAAAATCCAGACCCCTCTATCGGATTCAAAACGAGCCAAACCCACAGCACAGAGGGACATCTACCCAAAGTGCACGACAGCATCCCCCTCCAAGGGGCTCAGGTTTCCAAACCTAGCCCCAAAGGGATGGCGAGACGGACACGCCCTGCGTTTCCCAGTACCCCTCACCCCATTCTCAAGCACCTGTCATCACTGCACCCAAACACTGGGGTCTTTTCGGAGTAAGAAACTATTGCAGCCTGACAATCCTTTCCTCTGAGTTCCTCCCGAGTCTGCCCTAACACAGACCCTGCTCTTTGGCAGACAGGCTAAGTGCAACCAGCTCCTTAAATAGCTACCAGGGAGAGGGAAAGAGTGAATCAATCGTGGAGGCAGGAGCAGCAGCATTATTTTTGGTGAAGCTAATACAATTAAGAGACTGAGTGGCTCTTATCCCTGGAGTCCCTTTCCCAACATTCCCTTCCGCACAGAGTATCTTTCACCCCTCCCGACTCCGCCAGAGCTCAGATCACAAAGACTCCGGGGCTAAGACAATAGCTGCTTATGTTCTAAAAGAGCCTGGCTTTCTGGGAAGATGGCCAGGCCTGGCAGCTTTCAGCAGCGGGGAATAAAAGGCACGTTTGTGCCGCACAGCCTCTCGGCCCCGGTGGGACGCCCTTGAAGAGCTGCTGAGCAGCAGCCTGCCAGGGCTCGGAAACGGAACTGCAGACAGATGCTCGGGGCTTAGCAAGAGGCGAACTCGAAGAGCCAGGCGGGGCTCAGAGGAGAGAGACTCTTGTTCGGAGAGGCGAGCCATGCCGGTGACAGCTAGCTCCCCAGGCGCAGGCAGATGTACAACTGTTCTCTCCAATGGATGCTGCAAACAAAGGGCCCCATCCTGCAACACTGTGCTGAGCCAGACGTCCACGGGAGTGGAGGGTGCCCGGGACCTGGCAGGATCAGAGCGACCGAGTATCTTGCGGAGGGGAAGGGAACACTTCCAAGTCACAAGTGCTAGGTGCATTTTCAAACGGGGCTCTGCAGTAGGGATCAAACCACAAGGAGCTGAACTAGAGAGATTCTCCCAAATTCATGCAGGAAAACAAACGACTTAGTCGACAGACAAGACACCGTACACCAGCAATGGGCAGCCTAGGCTAGTGAGTAGGCCACACGAATGGGGCTCCTCCGTGGGCTCCAGGATTGTCGGAACCAAGGCGCTTTGATTGGCTGCAGAGGAAGCGCACGGCTCTTCCAGTCAGTGTTGTGTGCAGTCAGCACGTACCTCCCTTCACGGGCCCTTGTGCCACTTGAGTAACACCAGTAGGAAAAAATCCCAACACGGACGGAAGCCAGCGGAATCGTTGGCAACAGTAAACAAAATGTCTCGTGGGCTACACACAGAACCACACTGCCCTTCACTCTTCCAGCCCTCTAGTCACTGGTTTACTTCGCCAGGAGGAGCTCAGCTTTGGAGTGAGACGTTCTCACTGGGGATGTTATTATGCGTTTATTAAAATAAACGTGTAAGCACTGAAAAATTCAGAGGTTACATGGTTATACGTGGGGGGAGCGGGCTTTTAAGGAACATAGGGAGTCCGCTTTTAAACCGGCTGTCCATGAGCATCAGCTCCTGCCTGTCCCCCACTGCTGCTGGGGTGGGGCGGGGGAGCTGAGTGAACCGTGTAAACGGTTACACTTTCACATCCTTAGTTCTCACCAGGCTTGACCCTGAGAGGTGCTGAGCACTAACAGCTCCCACTGGCTGTCACGGCAACGCAGGGGCTCTCCAAAACCCAGCCCCAGTGGGTAGTTGGGGTGGCGAAGGGTTAGAGACTTGGCAAAACACAACTAACAGCAAAACGAAGCTCAACTCCAGCCTACAACTCACTGGCGGATGGTTGGAGAGCTACACTCCCACGCCTTGGCTTAGCATCGGAGCCAGGTGGGAAGTGCTACCACCAAGCATTTCCACCCTCAGCGCTCGGTTCCGGCTCCACGACTGGGCAAGTGCTCTCTCCCTCCTTTCCCAGGCTAACTCGGGCCAGGAAGGTTTGGCATGGTGGGGTTTAGAGCCGAGCAGCTGTTGGGTCATACCTAGGAGTCCCAATAACACAGCCTGGACAGAGGGGTGACTAGGGTTCCCTCCCAGGCTAGGTCTAACTAGCAGGTTATTTCAAAATAATAACTCCCAAAATAACTATTTCGAAATAAGCTTATTCCTCTTCACAAGCAGGAGTTCTTTCAAAACAACTCCCCAGGGGAGACACGCCCTAAGTTTCCCCACCCCTGAGCGGAATGAATTTTGTTACATGCACAGAGAGGGTGTGCAGTCCCTAATGGATGAAGGAGGTAACCTAGTGACAGATGATGTGGGGAAAGCTGAAGTACTCAATGCTTTCTTTGCCTCTGTATTCACGGACAAGGTCGGCTCCTGGACTTCTGTGCTAAGTGACGCAAGATGGGAAGAAGATGGACAGCCCTTGGTGGGTAAAGAACAGGTTAGGAACTATTTAGAAAAGCTAAACGTACACAAATCCATGGGTCCGGACTTAGTGCACCCAAGGGTACTGAGGGAGTTGGCAAATGTCATTGAGGAGCCTTTGGCCATTATCTTTGAAAAGTCGTGGAGATCGGGAGAAATCCCGGATGATTGGAAAAAGGCAAATGTAGTGCCCATCTTCAAAAAAGGGAAGAAGGATGATCCAGGGAACTATAGGCCGGTCAGTCTTACCTCGGTTCCCGGAAAAATCATGGAAGGGATCCTAAAGGAATCTATTTTGAGACACTTGGATGAGAGGAAAGTGATCAGGAATAGTCAGCATGGATTCACAAAGGGCAAGTCGTGCCTAACCAATCTGATTAGCTTCTATGATGAGGTAACTGGCTCGGTGGACATGGGAAAGTCAGTGGATGTTATATACCTTGACTTTAGCAAGGCTTTTGATACGGTCTCCCACAATATTCTTGCCAGCAAGTTAAGGGAATGTGGATTGGATAAACGGACGGTAAGATGGATAGAAAGATGACTAGAAGGCCGGGCCCAGCGGGTAGTGATCAATGGCTCGACGTCAGGATGGCGGTCGGTTTCTAGTGGAGTGCCCCAAGGTTCGGTTCTAGGACCGGTTTTGTTCAATATCTTTATTAATGACCTGGATGAGGGGATGGATTGCACCCTCAGCAAGTTTGCAGATGACACTAAGCTGGGGGGAGAGGTAGATACGCTTAAGGGCAGAGATAGGATCCAGAGTGACTTAGACAAATTGGAGGATTGGGCCACTAGAAATCTCATGAGATTCAACAAAGACAAGTGTAGAGTCCTGCACTTGGGACGGAAGAATCCCAAGCATAGTTACAGGCTGGGGACCAACCAGTTAAGATGTAGTTCTGCAGAAAAGGACCTGGGGGTTACAGTGGATGAGAAGCTAGATATGAGTCAACAGTGTGCCCTTGTAGCCAAGAAGGCTAATGGCATATTAGGATGCATTAAGAGGAGCATTGCCAGCAGATCCAGAGATGTCATTATTCCCCTTTATTCGGCTTTGGTGAGGCCAAATCTGGAGTATTGTGTCCAGTTCTGGGCCCCCCACTACAAAAAGGATGCGGAAGCATTGGAGAGGGTCCAGTGGAGGGCAACCAAAATGATTAGGGGGCTGGAGCATATGACCTACGAGGAGAGGCTGAGGGACTTGGGTCTGTTTAGTCTGCAGAAGCGAAGAGTGAGGGGGGATTTGATAGCAGCCTTCAACTTCCTGAAGGGAGGTTCCAAAGAGGATGGAGAGAGGCTGTTCTCAGTAGTGACAGATGGCAGAACAAGGAGCAATGGTCTCAAGTTGTGGTGGGAGAGGTCCAGATTGGATATTAGGAAAAACTATTTTACTAGAAGGGTAGTGAAGCATTGGAATGGGTTACCTAGGGAAGTAGTGGAGTCTCCATCCCTAGAGGTATTTAAGTCTCGGCTTGACAAAGCCCTGGCCGGGTTGATTTAGATGGGATTGGTCCTGCCTAGAGCGGGGGGCTGGACTTGACGATCTTCTGGGGTCTCTTCCAGTTCTATGATTCTATGATAAGGGGATGGTTGGATGAAATAACATGATCTTGGTAACTAATTGACCATTCATTATCAGTTGGAAATAGGTCAATGGAGGGATGATAGGAGTTGCTATAGGGAACTTTCTGGGTGTCTGGCTGGTGAGTCTTGTCCACATGCTCAGGGTTTAGCTGATCGCCATATTTGGGGTCAGGAAGGAATTTTCCTCCAGGGTAGATTGGCAGAGGCCCTGGAGGTTTTTCGCCTTCCTCTGTAGCATTGGGCACAGATCACAGCTGAAGGACTCTCTGCATGTTGGGTCCTTCAAAGTATTTGAAGGCTTCAATATCTTTGATATAGGTGAGAGGATTATTCTAAGAGGGGTGGTTGAGATTCTGTGGCCTGCACTGTGCAGGGGGTCAGACTAGATGATCATAATGGTCCCTTCTGACCTTAAAGTCTATGAATCTATGAATCTATGAACCTGTCTGGAGGGAGTGTGCGATACATCACCTCCGTTCAGGTGCACATAAAATTCAGGGGGGGGGGGGCTGAGGGGTTCTGAGTGTAGGAGGGGGCTCAGGCTTGGGGCAGAGAGTTGGGGTGCAGTTGTGTGAGGCCTCCAACTGGGGGTGTAACATAGAACCCTAGAACTGGAAGGGACCTTGAGAGGTCATCAAGTCCAGTCCCCTGCCAAAGTGTTAGGGTGCATGGACTTTGTCTGGGGACATGGGGCAGAAGGTTAGCAGGGGTCTGGATTGCCCCAGATACAGCTAGTCTAGGATGCCTCAGCCACCCAGCCCACTCCAACCTCAGTGAAGGGGTGTGTCTGTGAAAGGGCTTCTCTGGCTGCAGCAGGGCACCTCCAGGGCTGGGCAGCAGCAGGTGAAAGTCAGGGGCTGGTGGGGTGGGGAGTGGGGGGCTGAGACCAGGCCTCACTTGCCTTCAGGCTGAGGGAGATGCTTGGTTCAGGCCGTCCCTTTCCCAGGCTGGAGGCTAGGCTGGAGATGGGGCAGCCGTCCTCCCCCTCCTTGCACGGGTGCCTTGAGCAACTGCACGGAGCTAGCTAGGCAGCCCTGCGATCGTGCAGCTTATAGGGACCTATGGGGGCGAGGACGATACCAGTCCTGGGGAACAGAAAGGTGCCATGGCCTGGGTGCATCCTAACTCAGAGGCCACCTTCTTTGGGACAGGAGTGTCCTCCCAATGACACCCACCCCTGTCTCTCCTCAGCACGGGCCAGGCCGTCCGCTTCCATCACACTCTGTACCCACCTCAGGGCAAACCCCAGCCACGGCAGCCCGGGGGCCAGTTCTGCTCTCACGCAGGCGAGAGTCAGGACTAGCCCAGCCAAAGTCCAGAATGTTAGACCAGTGTCGGGTCAGAATGAGGCCCTAGTTCTCAAGAGTGAAATTATCACCAGCAGCAGGTGCAGAGGCGGTGCCCAGGGGCACATGCGCTCCCACTACTGCTGCCCCAAAGGAACCTACAGCTTAATGAGCAACAAAGTTGGGATCCAAACCCAACCTGCCCTCCCCTGCTGAGGAGGCCAAGAATGGAAGGAGCGAGTGCTTGCCCCTCCCATCACACCTGGGAGCTCTGAGCAAACAGCACGGTGCTGGGCCTTCGTATGCCGCTGCTCGCAGCTCGCCTGCCCAGGAACGTTAGCCTGGTAGAAGCTCATGTGTGCACTGAAGTGATCCCAGTAGCATGGGTATTCCTCTGCAGGGACAAGAGAAGAGCCACTTTCTGTCTGGAACAAGAGTGCTCGTGGGGGCAGTCCTACTAGTGTAACTACCAGAAACAGCGAGTCATCCAGTGGCATCTTAGGGTACATCTAGACTACAGGCTTTTGTCAACAGAGGCTTTGTCGAAGATACGGTATGTCTAGACCAGGGCTTGACAAGCGGCGGTGAGCCCCGCATGCGCATGCGCTGATCACGTTGCCCTAATTGTTGAGCCCTGGTCTAGACTACATGGCTCCATCGATGGAGCCATGTAAACTAGTTTATCCGGCATAAGCAAAGAAGCGGGGATTTAAATAATCCCCGCTTCATTAAAATAAACATGGCCGCCGCACGGTGCCGACGATCAGCTGATCCGGCACAGCGCGGCAGTCCACACGCGGAAGCAAGCCACTTTGTCGACATGAGAGTGTAGACGCAGAGGACAGTGTAGATGCAATAACGCCTTCAGTCGACAGAACTCTGTCGACAAAAGGCGTTATTCCTCGTAGAATGAGGTTTACAGCCATCGACAAAACTGCCGAGTTCTGTCAACGTTATATCGACAGAACTCAGCACTAGTGTAGACGCAGGTATAGTTTTGTAGACAAAAGTCCACTTTTGTCGACAAAACCCTGTAGTCTAGACACACCCTTAAAGACTAAGATTATTTGGGCATCAGCTTTTGTGGCTAAAAGCCACTGCATCTGACAAAGTGGGTGTTACCCATGAAAGTGGATGCCTAAATAATCTCTTTGTCTTTAAGGTGCCACAGGAATCCTCGTTGTTTTTGTGGATACAGACTAACACGGCCACCCCTCCGACCAGTGTAACTACTAACATGTAACTAAACACCAATATAAGTTACCCTGGTGTGAAATGGCCAAAACCTTCCTGGGCTTTGCTAGCAAACTGCCCCTTGTATGAATGCCCCCTAGTGGCAAAGCTGCACTTTGTTCCGGGGGTAGTACAGCTACCTCTCCACAGTAGGGCTAAGGCCTGGTCTGCACTACAAAAGCTTGATCAGCATAGCTGGGGGTGGGGGTGGGGGAGAGGAACGAGACCCATACACTCCTAGCAGTCAGGTTTGGGACACAGGCAGCTGGGCCTAGTGGTTAATGAGACTCCACAGCAGCTCAGATCCAGGAGATTAGGACCTGAGGTCAGGGGCTGAGATTCAAGCTATGTCTACACTACTTTTTTTTTGGTGGAAGGGCAATGCAAATGAAGCACTGATTAGCATTTTCGCACGCTTCATTTGCATAGTCTCTTCTGATCTGTTTTGGCACAAGAGGTTTTTGCGCCAAAACATGCAGTGTGGACATTTCCGTGTTGCGCAAAAACCCCAAGATCCTTATGCCTCTCCCGGGTTTTTGCACAAAGCAGAAATGTCCACAATGCATGTTTTTGCGTAAAAACCTGTTGCGCAAAAATGGAACAGAAGAGAGTATGCCAATGAAGCACGCGAAAACGCTAATCAACGCTTCATTTGCATTGCCCGTCCGCAAAAAAAACCCCGTAATGTAGACATAGCCTCAGACACCAGGAATCAGGGCAAGTCAGAAATCCAGGAGGCTGGGACCAGGAGACGAGCAGACAGCACTGCCTGAACAGTTGAAAGCAGGATGCCGCCCAGCTGATGAAATCATTTCCTGTTCCCTTTCTTCTGACATAAGCAGGGAGAGGGGGCCAATCAAAAGTCTCATCTCTGAGCTAGGCTTCCAGGAGTCCTGATTCTATCTGAGGGCTGGCGCCTGGTCTCCTCCCAAGAGCCCTGCAAAGCCATGTTCAAGCCCCCGGGGTCACGAAACTAGCTGGATCGGCTTTGCTGACAAAGCCCCTGCAACATGCCAACAGAAAAGTGCTTCTGTCTGAAGGGGGAAGGTTGTTCCGAGAGGTGGTGCAGCCTTGCCATCAGAAGGCAGCCTTCTGTTTGCCTACACTGAATGGCTGCGTCCACACAGCCATACCACCGACCCGAGGCTCTCATGTAGATGAATGGTAGAAGCACAGTTTTGCCAGTATAGTTGCATCAACCAGGGGCTTCCTTTAGTCAAAGATCAGACCTCTTCGCACCCCCATGCAAGCAGAAGGCGGTAGCATTGGTCTTTTCCCACACTGACAAGGGTTTCCATGTCTTCACTAGACCCTTACCATGGGTTAGTTGGATTGCCAAAGATCAGACCTCTTCGCACCCCCATGCAAGCAGAAGGTGATAGCATTGGTCTTTTCCCACACTGACAAGGGTTTCCATGTCTTCACTAGACCCTTACCATGGGTTAGTTGGATTGCCAATTACCCTGAGATAAACAAACACTTTTCTGGGCTAATGTTAGATGCTCCCTACGTCTTTGTCCTAACTTACAAATATTTACTCTTTGGGATCGCAGCCTGGGTCAACCTCACCTTGCCCCACTGGCTGTGTCCTCGCCAGAAAATTAACGTGCGCACCACGATTTTCTTCACTAACACAGCTGGGGTTCAGACATCAAACCCCTCCCTCAGGCAGGCCACAGCTGCGCCACCACGAGACATATGTCAGTGCGGGAGTGAAGTCGTCTTTCCTTTTACTAACATGAGGTGTCTGCAACGAAACCACACAGAACGGCCTCCCGCCTTCCGCCTCCAGCGACACGTGCAGTGGACACAGTACAGCAGTGAGCTGTGGAGATCCGCCTCCTACGCGCCACAGTCCTGGCTAATGCCGCCGTTTTACCCCCATTGGGCGGCTGTTTGGCCTCTCCTCCACATCTCAGCCCTTTTTCCTTCCAACCGGGGCTCAAGCCATTCCCTGCTCCCCACGCACCCACCCCTCCTCGCTGCCTGGGGCTGGAATAACTGACTCCACCGTGCCTTTAAAATATCCTTGTTTTACTGCTGCAGAACAAAATGCAAATCAATTAATCTAAAAACCAAACCTGCCTCCTGTTTTCCTTTCTTGGTGCGAGGCTTTAAAGTTGCTTTTCAACTGTCCTGAATAATTGACGTTAACATG
The DNA here is from genome assembly GCF_049634645.1 of Pelodiscus sinensis. Classification (NCBI taxonomy): domain Eukaryota; kingdom Metazoa; phylum Chordata; order Testudines; family Trionychidae; genus Pelodiscus; species Pelodiscus sinensis. Next base: position 15,166,000 of record NC_134733.1, on the reverse strand, counting down.
AAAATTTAAAGTCTTTCAAGATTTCATTAAAATTCATTCGCTCTCCCTTTGGAGAATTGTCATTGCTCGAGTCCCACGTAGGGCCGGCTGCATGGCATTTAACTCCATTCTCCCTGGCTAAAGACAACTCCTTCCTAGCGTCTTGATGGGGATCCTGCAAGGACCTTCCCCAGCTATTCTGCATCTCTCCATGCACACCTTCATCAGCTACTCCAACTTGATTCCGTTCATACATCAGTGCGATCTTGTAACCCTCTGATTCCCCTTCAAATAATTCAAATCCTATTGATTCCCTTCAGGTGCCTCTTCTCCCTCCCCTGCCCCCAGCAATCCAGGGCCAACCTGCTGCAAGAGCATGGCAAAATAACAGACTCCGGAGCCAAGCTAGAGAGGTAACCAGCCCAACTCCTGCTTTACACCATTGGGTTTAGGTTCCCTCCATACCAAGCTAATTCTACAGGTTGAACCTCTCTGGTCCGGCAATATCCATGCTCCAGCATGATTTGAGTTACCCGGATGTCCTCTTATCATGGGTATGGCCGAGTTTCCCGCAGTCCCATAAAGTTTGTTTACAGCCCCCCGTCCTGGCTCTCAGTGTTCTCTGCTGTTATTTGGCTCTAACCCTACCCCTCAATGTCTTCTAAGAGCCCAGGAAGCAGCGGAGGTGCTGGTAATGCTGCTAGACAATATTGACCTCCCATGGTTCGGCAAATTCTCTGGCTTGACACCGGTTGGGTGTCCAGGGTGCCGGATTAGAGAGGTTCAACCTGTTATCAGTGTTCATATAGCGCCACTGGCATGCATGGCACTTCACAGCATATAAATAATAAAGGTCCTTAGAGGCAAGAAGGGATACAAAATTCATGCTCCGGGCAACCCCTAAATCAGTGGTCACCAACCAGTAGGTCGGGATCTACTGGTAATTCCTGGACAGGTGATGCTGACTGGTTTTGCCAGGAGGCTGTCAAGTGTTGGCATTTCAGCTGCCCCTCCTCCCACTGCCATGCTGCTCCTGCCCCCTGCCTTGGAGCTGCCCCCCAAGAGCCTCCTGCTTGCTGTGCTGAGTTAGGGAGACACATAGGAAGGGGGGGTTAAGTCAGGGTGCCCCCCTCCCACTGCCTCTGTATCTCCCCAGAATGTGCAGTGGGGCCTTGGAGAAGGGGCAAGGAAGGAGGCAGTGGGGGGGGGGGGGGAGATTAGGATTTGCAATAGATATTGGATTGACTTAAATTCAAAAAGTGATCCTGTGCTTAAAAAGTTTGGAGTCCACTGCCCTCAGTGATAATGAGCAGGAAGCACCCTTCCCTTGACACAGGTTATTTTATAGTTGCTTACTGGGTTTCTTGCCCCTTCCATTACAGCATCTGAGTTGGCCACTTTCAAACACGCACCGCACTCGCTGGGCCATTGGCTGATTGTAGACAGCAACTCCTACATCGCAGGAATTTCTGATCTAGATGAGATCTGAGGCCGCGAGGAATTATGAGAGCAGACAACCTGCTATTGGGTGTATGGAGAATGGAATGACTCACATGAAACACTGGGAAGGGAAGCCAGCTCTTGGCAAACCCGCTGTTTTCACAGAAAGAAGATAAGAGGTTTCATATCAGTTGGCTTTGTTTGCTCCAGCCATTAACCTCACGGAACATCTTTTTTATGAAGGGGAGCAGTTAATTCTAATTAGGATATGAATAAATAAATGAGAGGGGGATAAAAACAAGACAAATGGAAACATTTCTGTGAAATATTTAAAGATATTTGTACATTGTATTGGATTTGGCTTTTTTTTAGACACATTCACCTCTGTTCACTTTCACTGTTTGCAAACTAAAATATGTTCAGGAGGTACTTGGAAAAAATATAGAAAAAAAGTGAAACCCTCTAGAAACAATGAAAACAGCAAGACCACAAAAGAGTTAAAGTTGATTTAAAAAAAAAATGAAAAGTGTGGTAGCTGTTAAATTAACCCCGATGGGAAAGTTGTATAGAACTTAACAGACATTTCAAACATTTTGAGCCATCCTAGATGTAAAAAATTCTTTCTGCTATAGCATTCTACAAGATAATTTTAAAACAATCAGCCTATGAAAGGATCTACATTTGAGTCACTGGGCCAGATTCTTCACTGGGGTAAATCAGTACAAGTTAGTGGCGTTAGGGCTATTTATACCAGCTAAGGAAATTGACCCTGTAGGTTTCACATAACTGCTATAGGATCCTATTGGTTTCACTCCTAGTAAATTCCATACGACTGTTCCAAATGTGTGAGAACATTGTTTATGTTTGATGGTTAACCTCACTGTTCTTTTAACTCAAGGTGACACTGTTGGTAAAGGAAGGGAACAGCACTTTTGGAAAGACAACGGGTCCTACAAGCTGGACTAGACCCAATCGTTCAATTCTTCCACGCACACTCAACTACCCCTCCTCCACTAAGAAGGCCGCTCTTCACTCTACAGGCACAGACCTAGATCAGCAGAGGAGCCCCACCTCCCTGGGACAGGCAGAGACGCGAACCCATTCCTTCCATCAGGAAGACCTCAGGGATGATGGTGGGGTCAGGGAGGAGAAAGTTAAGAGCCTGAGACTGGAGTCCCCAACAATTCCTCAGCCCAACTCCAAACCAGGAGAATCAAGGACATTTGCAAGCCCCCGCTCACTGGACTGTTTAATTTTGATGCTGCCCAAAGGCTCCCCGTCAGAATCAAATCCCTGCTGTAAAAGGCACTGCCCCGAAAGCTTTGTTGCCCCCTCAAGCACACAGTCCCACAAAAAACACAAGCAGAGCATTAATCCTGATAAGCGTCCGTTTCACCTTTGTGCTGAATTTCAGCACAGCAACCCGACTCCCTAAAATACATCCACCGCCTTCCATAAAGGCCAACAAGGTCCCAGAGAGCCTGCGCCCTGCTAGGGAACCTCACTCAACCTGCTTCCCCCCGCCAGTTGCTGTCTGGCACTAGACCAGCCGGCCAGGTCCGGGATGGGAGTAGGAAGCGTCGGAGGACTGACGACACTCAAGGTACATTTAAGGGCAAAGCATAACTCAAGAGACAGATGTTTGGATTCCACTCCACAACGCTAAGTGTCACCCTGCAAAGCAGCATAAGCACAAACGGCCATTAATGCAAGAGGAAGCAGCTGTGAAGCTAAATGGTATTAAAGCCAAAGGATTTTTGAAAGGGTTCGGGATGGGGGGGAATAGGAGCAGAGGAGGGGCCTTTAGCCTGTTGCCCAGGGAAAACCATGAACTGCCTGGGATTTGTTTATCCCGGAAAGCAGATCAGCTGGTCTGTAGCTCTTAGGTCTTTGCAGCCGGACAAAAAAAAAATCAATCTAAGCACGAGGTAACTCTCGCTGGAACCCAGTTCAGAGCACAAGCCGGATGTAGACAAAATGACTGTTTTCTAGCCACAACCCTTGGGGAGGAGTATGGGGGGGGGGACACGACTGGGGGCAGTTTGCAGAGTTGCCAATGTGGTAACACAGGTTGAACCTCTGGCCCAGCAACATCCGCGACCCAGAGAACCCCCGCAGCTGTGAGCCCAGTGGCAGCTGAGGGAGCCGGAGACAAAGGCAGCAGCAGAGCACGGTGGCCATGGATTGACCCAGACAGCCTGGCCACTGAGGATGTGCAGCCCTGGCAGTTGGGGCCAGCAGAAGAGCCAGGTCAGCAGCCAGGAGGGGAGCCCAACCAGGTCTGCTAACAGACCCCAGGAGAGCCCTGAGTCCATCAGCAGAGGGGCCAGAATGGACCTCCCTGGTCTGGCAAACTCCCTCGTTCAGAACTGGTCAGATCTCGAGGGTGAGGTCCAACCTGTCATTAAAAACTGGACACTCCAGCAGGAGCACCGGAACCTCTCCTTTCATCCCCAAGGAACTCAGACACCACACCCCAACCCACCACCAAACTACTGGGGAGGCCACTGACAGTCCAGAAAGTCTGGTCCAGGAGCGTGTGTACACACGCTTTTCCCAGGCTCTGTTAGGCCTCCCCTTGAGCTGCCTCTTCTGTGGCAGGAAGAGGCCATGCAGCTGCCCCTCATGCAAATCCCAAGAAAGGAAGATAAATCCCATTCTTACCTATTGGCGAAGAAACCCGAATCCACGGAGAGGCAGGCAGCACATGCAAGCGAAACAGAGCAAGAGGGCCTGGTTAGACTGGAGCTTGGACCATGCCCTTCCCTATCCACCCGCCCTGCAGGCCTGCGGCCATGCCTCTTTCTGGGCAGCTATTTAGCATGGGCTTGTTGACTAGAGTTAGAAACTTGAGGGCAGGTGGGATCTACAGGAAGGAGTCCAGGATGTCCAAATCACAGAGGGCCATGATGGATGAAAGGGACTAGCTAAGCCAGCAGGTTACTAGTTACCAGCACTGGCAGCGACCCCGGGCCCAACAACTCAAGCCAGGTTACCCAAGCAATGCCCCCAGCAGAAGTGAGCATTATTTCGCTGTGGCCGGCTTGCGTCTCAGCTAGGGATGTGAATGACTAGTCGACTAGCCAATAAGCAAATGCTTATCAGCAGGGCTTGACAAACGGCGGCAAAAGCCGCTCGCCAGCCCCACACTGCGCATGAGCAAGAGCCGCATTGCACATGCGCGTGCCGCCGGTAAACGGGGCGCCGGGCTGAAATCTACTCACCATGGGCGAGTAGATTCAATAGTTTGTTGAGCCCTGCTTATCAGACAATCGACAAGTTGCTTCCCTCCCGCCTTGCTGCCTCTATCAAAAGGAGGCAGCAACGGGGCGGGGGGGGGGGAGGGAGGAGGCGGTTTGAAGGGGATGCTTCAAAGCAAAAGTGCCGTGTGGAGCCAGGGGTCAGCTGGGGATTCCCCAGCTGATCCCAGGTTCCATGCAGTGCTGCTGCTTTGAAATGCTGCAGGGAGCACAGGGTCCTTGGGGGACTGCTTGAGTCCTGGACTGGCCCCGTGTTCCCCTATTGCTACACTTCAAAGGCAGAGGTGCCCTTATTGATTATTTGAGTCAAACTGCATTGACTATTCGATTGGCCAATTGATCTAAATTTAACATCCCTCGTCTCAGCGGCATCACCAAAGCTGTGCGGGCGAGGGTGGGGCCAGGGGAGGTCTCTGAACACAACCATGGAGACAGGAGTGGGAGAAGCCGGGCGGGCCCCAGTGGCAGCGGAGAGGAGGAAGCGATGAGAGATCAGAGGCGTTAAGGCAGGCAAGTAGCACAGGGCTGCAGAGCCAGCTCACCACTACACAGCGCTAGAAATTAGAGTCCCCCGGTAATGAGTCCTGTCACGGTCCTATTTCTTCCCCCCGCGCCTCCCTAAAAAGGAGATGTCTCAGAGGGAAGTGCCCATGTTAGGGTTGCCAGGTGTCTGGTTTTGAACCGGACAGTCCAGTATTTGAGCTTTCTGTTTGGAAAACAAATTGAGAAAATAGAAATGGCCGGTATTTTCTAAATCAGATGTAATATTGATTGTGATGTAATGTCAAGCGTGTCTGGTATTTTGGTTGCAACCATCTGGCAACCCTAGCCCACGTTACCCACGCTAAGCGCACGCATCCACTCACCTCCGGGAAACTCAAAGCCCCAACAGCAAATCGGGCAAACGAATTGCTCAATTGACCTGCCAAAGACCGTCCCTCCCTCCCTTCCTCCCCCTGCCACGCATGCATCAGGGAAAGGACACTGATCAAAGCCCCCATTAGACAACGCAAAGGGCTTGGATAAAAGCGATGGCAGAACCACGACCTCTGGAGACTCCAGTGCGAGGGAGATAAGCGTTATCAGCAACGCAGAGGACAGCACAGTCCCCGGTGGCCAGTAATGCTGCCGACAGCCTGCTCAGCGACTCCCGGAAGCCTAGCCTGATGAATGCCAGCAGAAGCCAAGCTGAGCGGCCCGGTGTAATCCCAGCGCTGGGCGCACATGATGCACTCCAGGAGTGGCCCAGTTTCCACTCACTTCCCTCCTCTCCCCTCCCCAGGTCCCCACTCTGCATGGGGAAAAATATCAAGTTGGCAGAGCAGCAAGTTAAAAGCATCAGTTTTTCATCTTTGCTGAGCCCAGCCCCAAGCAGGCAGCGAACCCCAGTGAAATGGGAGCTCAAGCCACGTGACTAATCCCCTCCCCCGGGGCATGGAAGAATGGGGTGGTGCAGCTCGGATCAGGGTGATCTGGTTCTCTAGCTCACTGATCTCTCGGGTTCACGTATGAACCAGATTCATACAAATGTTAAGGAGGAATCAACTCTAGACTCCTACGTGTCCCTCCTCCCACCTCACTGCATGCGCCTTTGCTTCACGTGTGGGTCACTTTAGTAATACCAGTAGGAAAAAAGCTACATGGATGGAAAGCAGCTGAATCCAGCCTCCCTGCACACAGGCAACATTAAACAAAGTATCTTGTGGACTACACATAGAACCCTGATGGGCCACATTTGGCCCGTGGCCACAGGGTGCTCGCCATGGGGCTAGCCGACCTGAACACTGGGGTCCAGCACTCCAGACACAAGTCTTCCTGTGCGATGGATCGGTTACAAAAACTAAGAAAACCGCCCATTCTGCATACGGCCAAGATTTTCAAAAGACACCGTTGATTTTGGGGTCCTCGATTTTAGACACCCAAGTTGCATTCAGCACTTCCTGAAAAGGCAGAATGCCTCTGAAAGAGCACCCAAAATTCCCAGGGCGCGCGCGCGCGCACACACACACACACACACACACACAGGCAACCTATCCTAGCAGCTTTCATCCCAGACTTTTCCAAGCGCTGGGTCTAGGAGCCAACCCAGGGCCCCATCACGCCGCACACCACGGAGGACAGATGTGTACATGCCCAGGCAAGGGACAGAGTAATTCACTCCCAGCCTAGCAACATTTCTCATGATCATTTGTCTTTAAGCCTTGGACTCCTTAAGCCTGTCTGAATTGAAGCCTCCAGCCCAAAGGAGAAAGGGTCAAATCAGATCCACACAGGCGAAGGAGCGAGAGAAGCTCCCAGTTCACTCTCAGGCCTCAGTTCCCAGCACAGCTACTGATGTGCCCGGGTGGGAAGTGGGGCACAGGCCCTTTGATTGCTGCTGTCTGACATGGCCACATAGGGTCCCTTCCAGCCCTAGCTCGAGCTAAGCACAGGCATCATGAACCCGGGTGGCAGACCCACAGAGCCCTCCTGCACCCAGCAGCCACCCCAGGAAAACCCTGTTCTACCTATCGCAAGCAGCTTATGCTGTGCTCACTTCCCTGGGACCTTCTGCAGGGGGCATTCCTCCAGGGACAAAACACCAGGAACAGCTAGCTAGTCAGTAGAGCACCATTTGCAATCTGCCCCCCTTGCAGTGGGTCTGGAAACTAACCCTAGCCCCCACTACCGCAGGTCTGTTTGCTAATGGCGTGCATTTAATATCCTAAGTGGGCTGCAATGATGCTCAAGGAGTAGGGATGAGACCACGCCTCCTTTAGATTGTGACTTAAAACTAACTAAATAAAATCACCTGACCAGCTCAGAGCAAGTTGGAGGAAAATGCCAGGCAGAGCCAGGCTGAACGAGTCTCACAAGATATGCCGTGACTCTCGAGCCTGCTCCCAGTTTTCCCCTGCTTAGCATAACAATGCGCGTTTTTTTACAAATAGGGAAACCGAGGCGCGGAAGGACAAAGGGACTCGCCCTCAGCTATCCAGTGAATGAGCGGCAGAACTGGGAACTGAACCCTCCAGTCATCCAACTCACAACTCTCTCCTCCCCAGGAGGAAGCCAGCATCGGGGACTTTGGGGGCAGGTGGGAAGAGAAATACACACTCTCCTCATTGCAATTAGAGCCAGAGATGAAACCTCTCCCTCAGGTTCAGCTGCCTATCCTGGCCTGTTCCCGAGGGAGGAATTCTTTCCCCTGCTTCTCCAATCTCTCTCTCTCTCTTTCACACACACACACATATTAGTGCAGCAGCAATGCTGTGCAGCTGCCACATCCCCCCCAGAGGCAGCTGCATTTACACAGGGAGCAGCGGGGGTCCCGCAGGAAACATGTCACCGTGTCCTATTCCTGAAGCTGACTGCAGACCAAATCCCTTCAGCTCCTCCCCTCTCACCTCTCCAGTTTCCCTTCCCTGAGACAGGATGTGCTGGTACAAACCACTCCCTGGGGAACCGGGAGGTCTGGGTCCCTACACAGACAGGGCAACAGAGCATCAATAGACACCCCTGTGTTGAATCAAGGAGCCACACCAGACGGCCCAGCTGTTTCCCCTCACGGCTCTGATCCTTTCCAGATGTGGAGCGGGGGAGCCAGGGACAGGTTTAGCCTCAGTGCGAGGGCCTGTGCGGCAAACAGGTGCTTGCCTGAGCATAAACCACAGGGAGAACTCCCTGCTTAGACCAGGCTGGGCAGCCACCCCCAAAGAGCCTTCCTGGAAGTCATGGATCAGAGCGTTTGCGCCTCCCTCTCTCCGGAGAGCTTGCAGAGAAATAACTTACCACGGGAACAGCCAGATGCTTATTCCTGGCTGACTCCTCTCCTCCCAGTGGTCTGTTTCTCTTGGGGCTCTGCCAGCTAGGAAGTAGCTGTTCTGTTCTCAAAGAGCCAGGAATTACCCCCCTGAGAAACCGCTCTGGCTTTCCCCAAGCTCCTTTAGAGGCATCCGCTCCGACACCAGCACCGGGGCACATAGGAGAAGTGGGGAGAAAGGGGGCGGATTTCAGGGAAAGGGATGAGAGGGCTGGAAGAGAAGCAGCAGAGCTACCGAGCGCCCCCACCCCCAATCTGCACAAGTCAGATCTGGGCACTTGGTTTTCAACCCTCTGGTTCAAACACACAAAGCCAGGAGTGCAACTGGGCTGGAGGGGAGCAAGGGACAGGGGGCATCCCAAGGTGGAAAGGCAGATTGGGAAGCACAGCGTAACAGGCACACATGGATAAATGCACTCCAGGGCCAAAGGAGAATCTGTGCAAGACACCTCCCCGCTCCCAAAATGGGAGGCTGTTTTAGAGAGGGGGCTGGAATTTCCCCAGAAGCCCAGTGACCGGAGGGAGGGCATGAGGAGGCCCTGCGGAGAAGCGGCAACACCCAGTTGCTGCCCAAGGTTGCCACGGCTGCTGCTGCAGCACTTTGTATATTGAGCAACAACCTTTGAAGTCATGTGGGAGGAATGCGCCATGTTCCGGTGGGGTGTGTGTGTGCGTGTTTTCACTCCTGCCAGACATTTCTCCTCACCTGTGACCTAGGCTGTGAGCATCCACTCCCCCCACCTATGGCTGCCATGCCTGCCTCCGGGTGAGCCCAGACAAACAGGTATGGGGGGTATGTGGCTCTGCAGTCCCAGAAGGGGTGGGGCTTGGGGCAGAAGGAGCGGGGGCAGGGCAGCAAGCCCTCAGTGACACCCAGACCCCCCCGACTCCTCTCCTCCCCCCAGTGCCATCCAGAGTACCCCGCCAGGGCTTAGGAGCACACAGGGTGGTGCTCCAGCGGTGATTTCAGGGCATATGGTGCTGCTACTTTAATAGTTAGGTGCTGCACATGCATAACAATGGAGTTGGGCTGCCAGATCCCAGTTTTTCGCTGGAATGCTCAATGGAAAAGGGAGCCTGGTGGCTCCAGTAAGCATTGCCGGCCGGGCCATTAAATGTCAGATGCACGGCAGAGGCCCGGGGCTGAGGTAAGTTCCATTTCTGCCCTGACTCCACGAACGTCCCAGAAGCAGCTCCCAGGTACTTGCAGCCCCTATGTACAGCATGGCTCCATGCATGGCCCCCAGTCTGAGGGCCGGCTTTGCAGCTCCCATTGGCCAGGAACCACAACCAATGGGAACCACAGGGATGATGCCTGTGGGTGCAAGGGCATCACGTGGAGCCTCCGTGGCCATTTCCTGGAAGCCGCAGTAAGTGCCCCCAGGACCTGGTCCCCTCCACCTCCCTGCCCCAGCCTGGAGTCTGCTCTGACACCCAAATTCCCTCCTGGAGCCCACACATCAAACCCAATCTTCCTTCTGTATCCCAAACCTCTCCTCCCCCACCCTATCCCAGAGTAGGGTTGCCAGGTGTCTAGTATTGTTCTAGACAGTCCAGTTTTTGTGCCCTCTGTCCAGTAAAAAAATTCAGAAAATACCAGACACATACAATGTCCGGTATTTTCTGTTTTTCTGGCTGGGCGCCGGACGGAAGCCTGGCGGGGGCGGCGGTGGGGGGGGAGCGGCTGGGAGTCGCTCCCCCTGCCCGGCTTCTGCATGCAACCAGAGGGAGTCCCAGGTTGGGAGGTGGGGCCACGATCAGCGCTGGGAGCCTCTGGTTGCGTGCAGAAGCCGGGCAGGGGCGGGGGGAGTGGCTGGGAGGCAGGGCGCAATTGGCGCTGGACCCTCAGCTGATTGCGTCTGAGGAGGAGTGACGCCTTGGGGAGGAGGAGAAGCCGTGTCCCTGCTCCTGCGCGCTGGTCAAGCGCGTTGTGGCGCCGTGGTCCTGGAGAGACGCCCGCAGGTGCTTTGTGGTTGCGTTTAGGCGCCTTCCATGGGCTCTCAGCCAAAACTGACTGGGGTGGAATATCTGCTTCTTCCCACCGGGACACCCAAAGACCTGCTATGGGGGAGTCGCCTTCCTACCCATGGTCGTCCCCCCACTGCCCGTCCTGCCATTGTGTTGCCCCGGGGTCTGCCTCTCTGGGTACGTCTACACTACAGCGCTAGTTCGAACTAACTTAGTTCGAATTAGTTAATTCGAACTAAGCTAGTTCGAACTAACGCATCTAGAACTAAAAACTAGTTCGAACTAGCGTTTTGCTAGTTCGAACTAGTAAGTCCACATTGAGTGGACTCTGAACAGGGCTTAATGATGGCCGGAAGCAGTGCCGGCAGGGCATAAAAGGAGGACTTAGAGCGTGGAGATACTGTCTCAGGCTAGCCGAGGGCTGCGCTTAAAGGGTCCCGACCCCCACCCCGGACACACAGTTCTAAGGGGTGCCCCGCTTGCAAAGAAGTTCTGGCTTGGAGTGCCCTGAGTGCCCACACTGGGCACATCACACCACTCGGCCATCAGCCCGGCTGCACTTGCCGCAGGCTGCCATCTGGGGAGAGGGAGTAATTGGGGGGCTGCAGGAGAGCTTCCACCCCCAGAAGCCCGCAGAGCCAGCCCAGTCCTCCCCATCGGGGGCTCGTACCCCATTCCTCCCTCACCTCCTTCCACTTGCCCTTCCCTAGCCCCCCTTCTTATTGATGTACAAAATAAAGATAACGTTTCTTCCAACATTGACTCTGTCTTTATTGAAAAAAACTGGGGGAGACTGGGAAAAGGAGGTGGGAGAGGGGAAGAGAAAGGCTGGGAGAGGGGAGGGCAACTAACATGATCAGGGGTTGGGAACAGGTCCCAGATGAAGAGAGGCTACAGAGACTGGGACTGTTCAGCTTAGAAAAGAGGAGACGGAGGGGGGACAGGATAGAGGTCTCTAAAAGCAGGGGTTGGGTGGAGAGGGTGCATTCAGAAAAGTTCTTCCTGAGTTCCCATAAAGAAGGACTAGAGGACACCAAAGGAAAGGAATGGGTAGCAGGCTTGAAACTAGTAAGAGAAAGTTGTTGTTCTTGACAAAGCAAATAGTTAACCTGTGGAACTCCTTGCTGCAGGAGGCTGTGAAGGCTACAACTAGAACAGAGTTTAAAGGGAAGTGAGATAAAGTGATGGAGGTTGGGTCCATGGAGTCCTATTAGCCAGAGGGTAGGAGTGGTGTCCCTGCCCAAAGTTTGTGGAAGGCTGGAGAGGGATGGCACGAGACAAATGGCTTGGTCATTGTCTTCGGTCCATCCCCTCCAGGGTCCCTAGGGTTGCCGCTGTTGGCAGACAGGCTACTGGGCTAGATGGACCTTTGGTCTGACCCAGTACGGCCATTGTAAGCTCAGGGCTCAGTGTCGGGGGTCTCAGTGGACCCCCTTGATTTTCATGCAGACCTGGTCCTGGGTGGCCAGGCTGGCAGCTCTCCTGCCCTAGACGGCCACTTTCCTGTGCCTAGTGCGGAGATCGTGGACGAGGTCCACGATGTCCGCACTAGCCCAGGAAGGTGCCCGCCTCTTGCGGTCCAGGGCAAGCTCCCGGGAGCCGCCAGCCTGGTCCCGGCAAGAGGGGGTGGGCTGGGGGGCATCGGGTGGGTGGCTCTGTGCCGTGCCAGGTGCAGGGTCTGCTAGCTGGGTGCTGGCAGGCTTGCACCTGGCACGGGCACCGTAGCCAGCCCGTGCCCCTTTAAGGGGTCCGGGGCCGGGAGGGGGGCATAGAGTTTCCCTGGTGTTGGCCAGAGTGGCCACCAGGGAAACCTGGGGAGGGCTAGCCTCCCACTAGTTCGAACTAAAGGGCTACACAGCCCTTAGTTCGAACTAGCTAGTTCGAACTAGGCGTTAGTCCTCGTAAAATGAGGTTTACCTAGTTCGAACTAAGCGCTCCGCTAGTTCGATTCAAATTCGAACTAGCGGAGCGCTAGTGTAGCGCATAGGAAAGTTAGTTCGAACTAACGTCCGTTAGTTCGAACTAACTTTCTAGTGTAGACATACCCTCTCTGCTTTGGGTAGCAGGTGGCTGCTTTGCAGAGCAGGCTCTGCGGCCTTCCCCTTGGTCTCCCAAAAAATACCAAACACATGGGCTAAATACACATCCTGTGTGGCTACTACCAAGAGCCACCAAGCTGGGAACAATCTGGCAACCCGATCCCAGAACCCGCACCCCCAGCTGGAGCCCTTAGCCCCTCGAACCCCAACTGCCTGCGCCAACCCAGAGCTCTATCCAGTAGCCTGAACCCTGCATTTCAGGCCTCTGTCTACACAAGCCTCTGTCCTGCATTGCCAACGACCCACTCAAAAGAGTTAAGTGGCGGCCATCTTCCAAAATGGCTCCCAGGCCTCAATGGTCATTTAGTTTTTCACCGTCTCTGGTCAGGACACCAGCAGACAGACGCTTTCCTCCAGTCAGGATTGAAGCCAGTCTGAGAAGGGGAGACACACACATCCTGGAAGGAACGGTGCGGTCTGGGAAACGGATCAACTCCTCTCCCAACTGGGATTTCCTTGTTGGACCTTGCATTAGAGCAGTGTTGGGGGCAGGAGAGGCCTTCTTAATTAACCAAGGGATGTGGAAAGAGATCTCCTGAAGCCCACACCCCCAGCCTGGTTAAAGCGAGGGAGGGGCGGGCCTCAGGGAAGGGCAGGGGTGTTTCAGTTTTGTGCCCTACAAGTGGAGAGCTTCCTACTTCATTCTGACCTGTTCCAGGTGTAATCAAGGCTCCTAAACTGAGCCAGATGCCAGTTCCCAGCCCTGCTCCCTGTGGGATTAAAAGGTGCAAGTCATAATGGGCGATAGAAATGCCAGCCATACATTTACTGCAGCGAGGGGACACTCTTCTGAGACCATTTCCCTGCAAATTCCAGTTCCTCCCAGCTCTGTACACACAGTCCCCACCATCAGGCGGTGACATTTTCCACGTTCATAGAGGGGTTCATGATACTGCCAGATCGGAGACACTGAAGCAGGGCTGAGCTGAAGGGAATCTCCTAGCAAAACATACAAGCCCTCACATTCCAACAGTCTGCACTAGGGATGTTAAATATCGGTTAATTGAATAGTCGAGTAACCTCATGCATTGGTATAGATTACTCAGCTCTTCTATAGTCCCCAGGGGCGAGGCTGGCAGCCAGTGCAATCCGGCCCCACTCCCGAGGCGCCCTGCCATTCCACCCTGCTGCCAGGCGGGAGCTGGTCCGTGAGGGGGTAGGTCCCAGACCCAGCTCCCCTTGTGGACCAACTGCCTATTGCCTCTTAAATGCTGAGCCGCAGCAGAGGTTTGGGTTGTCGGATACGTTCACACAAAAAATCCCGAACATGACGGAGGGAAAAAACTTGTTGAGCAAAAAAAAAAAAAAGACAAAAGTTGTTGAACAAAACATGACAGAGAAAAACATTTTACAGGTCCGGTATTTTCTGGAGGTTTTTTACTGGACAGGGGCCACAAATAATGGACTGTGCAGGTGAAAACCAGACACCTGGCAACCCTAGTGGAGGTAGGTCCTGGACCCATTGCAAGCTAGGACTGAGAGAGGCTACTGGCCATCCTGCTAAAAAATTGACTGGCCGTGGGGAAAGGGGTGTGCGTAGTCTATAGCACTGACCTATAATCTTTTGGTTATCGGTTAATTGACTACACTATTACATCCCTAGCCTGCACCTCTTCTAGATGAGTGAGCCAGTTCCGCTTATGAAGCTCACTCACCCAGCCCCCGCATCATCCTACTGATTAGCAGACCCTGTGGATGCAAAATGCCACTTCACAGCCGTGCATCTGGAGAGGGACACAACAGAGGACCAGGGAAAGGGAATAGAAAACCAGAGTGGAGGAGAAGCTATTACAGCAATTGCTTCCTGCAGTAGATCTTTTACAAGGACTAGTCCACACCAAGTCCCACGGAGCAGGAGTACTAGTTATGTAGTGTGGTAGAGCTTCGGAGTCTGTTATGAACCAAGACCCGCACGGTGCTAGATGCTGTACAAACACAGAACAAAGATGGCCTCTGTCCCAGAGACTTTGAATCCATGCATAATCTACAGATTAATTGTATTTAAAAGTTCTGTTCATTGATTACACCCTTCGCCCTGATCTTTTAGGTGCCACCTGTCATCTCAGATTGTAAGTATTTCAGGCCAGGAACTTTGTTGTCATGTGTATGTTCTCCTCTCCCTAGCACAACGGATATCGCTTCTTACTGGGCCTCTGGGCGCTACTGAAGTGTGATTATAAACCATTTCTCCTCCCCACATTATGGGTAGGCCCGGCGGCATGAGCGGTTTGCTCACAGGGCCACGGGCAGAGCCAGGAATGGAAGCAGGAGTCCAGACGCCCCCGCTGTAACCAGCAGACCAAGCTGCCAACCTCCCCTAAAGTCTTTTGCTCTTAAAGAAAAGAAAAGAAGGAGAAGGCAAATGGAAGCACCCGGTTTCCATCCAAGCCAGGACAAAAGCTGAAGAAAGGACAAAGTGGCAAAGCCCAGCCTCCCCCGAGTCCAGCGAGCAGGCCGGTGCCGGGTTGCAGACGTGCTCTTTGTGAGGGGGGTGAAGGCCCCGTGCCCCCCTGACCTTCCAAGCCACACGAAAGCTGCCTGGCCTTATTTTCTCCAGGGAAAAACGGGCTGCTCAGGAGAGTCTCACTGTGTGCACATCTGCTGAGTCCAGCAGCGCCCGCCCCAGCCCGCCCACGAGGGAGCCAGACAGCCCAGGACGTCTCTCCTCGCCCTTAAAGCCAAGGCTCAGGGAAAGGGAGACCAGCATCCCGATGACCGGATGTTTCCCATGCCGCGCTCAGCCCGGTATCCACAGCAGCCTTTGTACACACAGGGCTTTGTTGCAGCTTACAGGCCTCTCGGCAGGGCTGCCCTCCAGCAGGGGAAGAGACGGGTCTCTCGGCTCTGATAGGAACGCTATGCGGCTCTGGGAACAATGCGCTCGGGACCTGGCATCCTTCCACAGCTGGCTGCAGGGCGGCCGAATTCTCAACCCCCCCAACATTCCAAATGGATTTTCATACTACACCCCCCTCCGCCCCCACAGGCTTCCCTAAGAGACAAGCGGCTGCTTCTTTGGCCCCAAAGAAAGGGACTGCCAAACGCTCACTTTCCCATCCCCCACCCCCAATCTACCATCGATCTGAGAGCGAGAGTTTGTCTGGGAGCGAGCGAGCCTGTGGGTCCGCCCGCGCAGGGAGCCCTCCTCTATGGGAAGAGCTAGGACCAAATTCGGAAGGCAGCTCCCTCTGACTACGTAAAGAAAGGTCCAGGTTTGGCTGTGCAGGGGGTGGGACTGAAGCTTCCACCCTCCCCCTCCTTGGGCATGCAGAGACCCATAAAACCAGACAGAAAAGAGAGAGACTCACCAGGCAGGGGAAAGGGCCCCCCCCCCATCCAGTACTGCCCCAGTCCTGAGCCTCCCTCCACCCAAGGGCCCCTTTAGGGAGGGAAGGGGGGCTGCCGCTCCCTCCCCTCCCATTTGTACAGGAACATCGCTGGCTGTTCCCCTTCACCAGGAAGCCAGGGGAAAAGTGCACAGCTTGCTCCATTCCTCAGTCTAACTGGGGAGCGCAGGGGGCAGATAAACCTGGATCTGCCCCATATTGGTTGACATGCACCCCTCCCCCGGAGGTGCCCCTGGAGCTGTAGTGGCCATGGAGAGGTGCTTCTCAGCAGGCTCCCAGCGGCTGCGGTGAGAGGGATGGGGAGTCCTCCCCCCACCTTCACCCCCGGGACAGCCTGCATACTGAACCCTCATCCCTACACCCACTCCGAGCAATGACTGAAAAATACAATGTACCCGAGTTAAGGGCCCGAGCAACAGCAGGTAAATCTTCTAGTTTGAAATCAACGGCCAAGCAGGGGAAGGTGGAATCTTATTAACTGACTCAGCGGATTACTCTAAGGCCAAGGTAGAATGTAGAGTTGAGGTCGCCCATGGACCCTGCTTTCCAGAGGCTGAATCACATGCAGAAATACTGGGCGCTAGGGATGTAAGCAACTAGTTGATCATCTGATAAGCAAAAGCTTATCAGATAGTCGGACAGTCCCTCAACGAGTCACTTCCCCCCCACCATGCTGACTATCAGAGGTAGCAAAGGGGAGCAGGTGCCAGTGCTGGGGGGGAGGCCAGCTTAAAAGCCAGGTCCCCCCAGCACCATCTCTGCAGGGGGCAGAGAAGGCAGGAGAGTAGCGGGGATCAGGCGCAAACCAGGAATCAGCTGATTCCCGGCTGGCGCCCAGTCCCAGACGCTACGCCTCTACTTTTTAAATGTATTAAGCAGGGCCGGCTCTAGGCACCAGCAAATCAATCACGTGCTTGGGGCGGCACCTTTCCAGGGGAGGCATTTCCAGGTAAGCAGCTGCTCTCGAACCCTGCCCCGCCAATTTTAAAGGGCCACGGGAGACGCTACTACCCACTGCGCAGCGCTGGCACCATGAGCGCCCAGAGCCTGCTGGCCGCCCTCTGCCTCCTGCTGCTGCCCGGCTCCACCACCATCTCTGCAGCCAGCTCCCATTGCTCCGGCTGCCCCGGCTGCTCACAAGCTCTGCCCTGGCTGTGCCTGACGGGATGGAGCTGGGGGGTAGCAGGGGCTCCTGGCTGCTCCTTGCATCGGTCACTGCACGTTTGGGGCCAGCTGCTGCTGCTCCCGACCGGCTCCCCCCCTCCCGGGAGCCAATCAGACCCCAGCCATCTTAGTCCTGCTTGGATCTGATTAATGGCCCGCCGGCCCTGAACTCTGCTGCACTGGCATCTGGCCGGGCCTGGCCCCGCCCCTGCTGCCTTGTCACAGGGGCTCGCCTCTCCACGGCCCCCCGGCCTTTCCCCGCGCCAAGCCAGCGGCGCCCATGCCGAGGGCTGACGGAGCGCTGCTCAGGGCCGGGTCTGGCCGGGCGGGAGTCGGCGCACCAGGGGCTGGCCTGGGGCAGGGTGGGGTTAGTTTGGATGCCTAGCAGCACTTGCCGCCCGCAGCTGGTTTCTGCCCCAGCGCCTCTGGCTCCCAGGGCCCGGCCGCGGGAGTCTCCTGCGCCGGGCGCTATTCACAGCCCCCAGCCAGCCAGCAGAGCTCACTGGCCCAGCCCGCGCCTCGCCCCTGCGGGCAGGCCCTGTCGGGGATCCCCACAGGCGGCGAAAGCGGAGCCCGGCCCCTAGAAACCGCCCCACTTCCAACCAGGGGCGGGTAATGAAACGGGGGGGGGGGGTTCCTCTGGGTTCTCCATGGAGCAAGGGCTGTGTGTTTCCAGGCCCCGCCTGTTCCCTGCCTGTGCCCCAACGCCAAGCAGGAGCTGGGGTGAGCCAAGGGGGCCCCTTGCAGCTGAGCTTGGCCGGGCCAGGAGCAGGAGCTGCCGTTTACCCCCCAGTTTGAGTGGGCAGCGCCTGGCCAGAAGCGGAGCAATGGCGCTTTCGCTATTGCTGGGCCTTTAGCTGCTGGGAGAGTGGGGGGAGCAGCCCAGGTTCCTGCCAGGAAAAGCAGCGTCCCGAGCAAAGGTCAAACGCGCCCTGGCCTGGCCGTGGGAGCGCGCTTGGGGCAGTGCGCGCGGGAAAAGCAGCACCGCAGGGGGCGGAGTTACACACGAGGTTCGGGGGAGACCGGGCAGGACTGGGCAGGACCTGGTGCGCTCGGTAGAGTCTCCTCGCAGGTCCTATCCTGGAGCCCGTCTCGCTGGTGGGAGTTGGGGCAAAGGGGCCTGGCCGGAGCAGGAGGGGCCCAGGGTGAGGCCGGGCAGCGCAGGGCAGAGGCCGGGGCTCCACCCTCCAGATGTTCTGGCACCAGAGCCGCCCTCCTGTGCTAGGTGAGCACATGGGAAACCCGGGTCCGGGGCTCGTGCTAAGCGCCCCTGCACCGTGAGCGCGAGGCGGGTCCAGGATCCGGGGGTGGGGGGGCTCGCTGGGCCACCTGCCCACTCTGCATCCCCGCACCTGGCCCGAGCACCCCGCGTGGAGACCGGCACCGACCCGATCCCGCCTCGGGCCTGCCCAGGAAATGAAGTGTGGCCATGCCGCCAGACACGCTCAGACGCCCCCCCACCACACACAGTGCTGCCGCAGTCCCAACCCCACCCGCCCTTTGCTGCGAGGGCATGTCCGCCGCCTGGCCGGGCAGTAGCACCGCCAATAACGCATCACACAGTCAAGGAGGGGCGGGGGCAGAGCTGGGGTGACCTTCCCACGCTTGTGGGGGGGGGGCTACTTGACAGTTCTCTGCTTCTTTGTCTCCCTTTGCAGTGCAGCTCAGAGCCAGGGGCGGCCAAAAATTTTTTTGCTTGGGGCAGCAAAAACCTAAAGCCAGCCCTGGTATTAAGAGCCAGTAGGCTCTTAATTTAAAAGGCAGAGCCACAGCGGGGCTAGCTCCCGGGCTGGAAACTAACCCTGCTGCGGCTCCCCTGATTATCAACTAATCGACGGAAAATCCATTGACTAGTCAATTGATTAAACTGAATGTAACATCCCTACTGTGCACTGTACAGTACGTTGGCAAAGGACTCCAAAGCACCGGGCAAGATTGGCAGGACCACCCCCTTTATGGATGGGGAAACTGAGGTACAGAGCAGTCAAGCAGCCTGCCCACAGGCTCACAAAGTCAGGGGCAGAACCGGGAATCGCATCCAGTGACCTGACTGAGACGGGAGCTGAGGCCAGTGAATGCCAGTTGCTTTTTTAGGCAGCCGCAGGTACACTCTCTCCACACGCACACAGCTGCACTGAAGCTCAGAGAGCGGGTAGGGCGCTGCACACCACTGGCATCTCCTCAGCTTGAGGCGGGGTGGGGGAGACAGGCACCTCAGCAGCCAGAAACCCCACCCAGAGCTCACAAGTCAAAGCAGCTTTCCGGAAAGACCTTCAGACTCGGCACCTTGAAAAGCACGGACACGGGCTTGGGAAGGAGCGAGCCGGGCTCGGCAGCTTTCTTGCTGTGCTAAGTGGGGGCGGAACCAGCTAAGCCAGGCCTGTAAAATCCCCCTGGCTCAGGGGCGAGCGTGGTGCTAAACCGCCGTTTGAATAATTGAATCCATTAGGCGGGTCGCAAGATGAATCTCGGCTCTCAGCCGCGCCAGTAAATCAAGAGGCACTCGGATGGGCCAGCGGGTTAAGTCTCCATTTCCTCTGCCATCCCAATCACTTGGCTTGCTCATTAAACAAGAGCGACCACAGTCTCTCCAGCACGCCAGCCTCCCAGCCAGCATTCACGGAGAGCCCCGGCTGCAGGGCGAGCGCTCTGGCAATGTGCCTCCACCCCTATTAGAAAGGTTCCGTCCCCTAGTGACCAGGGCCGTGCATGGGACTGGGGAGACACAGAAGCTGCCTTTCCCCACTCTCCCCATTCCCAGCCCCCAGGGAGAGAGGGCTCCTTTCCCCCCTCCCTCCACCCTGGCTCTGGGTTGCAGCTCTCCTAGCTGCAGCACCAGGGCCTGGGGAGTACTGCATCTCACACTGATTGGGGGGGCATGACCCTGCTTGCCCCCCTTGCACATGCCCCGGGTCCCTGACAACAGAGGTGACCCTCCTCTTTGCTATAATGAGGAGCTGAGTTTCTCACCTCCTGCTACGATTCAGAATAATTCCCCACAGGCTGTAGAGTTGCCCCCTAGCTAGTTCTAAGAGCCTTGCACTGGCTTCGTCTCCGAGTTTATGCTTTTCAGTTGTGTGTGTATTGGGGGGGGGGTGTTAATGTCGCAAGGAGTTGGACAGAAGAACAGAGACACCAAATCTCAACTTCCTGTCATATTTCAGTTCCCCAGCGGCGTGGCAACACCCCGGAGCAACCAGGCTTCCTGTTGTTCTGGCCCCAGAAAGCGTTCTCGTAGGCGAGCCAGGGTGCCTCCATGGATTCCAGCAAGGTAGTGCTGTCACACCTCACTCAGACACAGCGGGAAGAGTCAAGCCAGGACTAGTCAGCTCTGCCTCCAAACCTCACATTCAGCGAGGTTAAGCCAGGTTCACACTGCCCACGGGCTGGGACATCACAGCAGCACGCCCGTGGCAGAGGAGAACACGTGCAAGCGGCAAGCGCATGCATCAATTTTAAGGCAGAAAAAAAAGAGTCTCTCCTGGCAAGCCTGCCACTGAAGCTTTTGCATCGGTCAATGCACCAGATAAAGATCGTCCACCAACCAGTACACACAGGAGAGTCTGGCAGTGGGGGCTAGTGTAAAAGCTACCCTTGCTTTTTGTTATTTTTAAGCACTAGGCAGATAAAACAGTCTCACAATTCTATCAAGTATCACAAGGCACCAGTCAAACTACAAGCTGTGTTTTTCCAAAAGCGACTAGTGATTTGGGGTGCCCCAGCTCACCCCTTTGAAGGGCCTTGTTTTCCCAGAGGGGAGGTGCTTGGCACTTTGTGAAGATCAGCACGCTCAGCATTTGAAAGTCTCGCACTGCATCCACACTGCGCAGTCTGGTGCCTGGGCTGTTACTGGAACGAAGATGAAGGATCCGACAAGGGATTCTCTTGGCAAGCTTGAATCAAGTTGCCACACAGAGAACAAGTTAATAAACACTCCAATGTACTTAGCTGCACTGAGAACCTCTTCTTTCAACCACCCTCCCCCTTTCTCTCTCTGCTCTCTTTAGGCCTCTTTTTCATACCCATGAATTGGCAAGATGGACAATGTATGAATTGCCCTCCCTCAGGAATCCTAATCCTCCTTAGGACACGGTCGCTTCGGAGCGCATGCGCAACTTGCCCTTTGTCACACACTCCCCTTGCTTCCGAGTCACTAGGGCTGTTCAGCTTTGAGATGGGGGATCTGGCCCGCGGATTCCTGTGTGCCATCATGCCTGTTCTCCTACCCGTGACAAATCCGAGGACTCTCACAAAATAAATAAATCGTTCAAGTGAGGTAGCGCCCGGGATCGCATCGGCAACAGGTGCTAACTTCCTTCCTCTCGGCATCCCCAGAACCTCTGCCAATGCAGCTCAGTCCTGACACTGATCCATGCTCGGCTTAACCACAGTCTCACACCCCGGCCCTGGGGACACACTGCTCAGCTCTGCTCCCCAAGGCTGGCCTCCTGCACTCTCTGCTGAGCTCAACCTTTCCTGTCCGGCCAGCATCTGCCACAGGACGTGGGCACGACTCACCGCAGCCTACCAAGCATTGTGGAACATTGCAGCGAAACAAAACCACGGTGCCACGGGGGAGAGGGGGGGAATGGACTTGTCATCTCAGCTGATTGCTGGGGATTAGTCCCCAGAGACACCAACAGAGGCGGAGAGGTGCTTAGCAGCTGTCCTTTTCAAACCCAGCGAGAGTCTCAGCACCCAGGCGCCTCAGCACCCAGGCAACATCAAGGGTGACTCCAGAAAGACACCCCCCCCCCCATGGGAACACGGGGGAGACTTTCAGCTGGGGGACTGCTCCTGGAAGACGCTCCGCAGCGCCAGTCTCAAACAACCTCCTGGCCCATTCTCTAGCTCGGGGTAGCGTGCCACATGTGCGCGCACCCACAGTAGCAAAACATTCTCCCTGCTCCCAGAGCTGGGATTTATGAGATGCTGGAGACCAGCCAGCCCGCCCACGGAGGGCTGACAAGCAGCAGGGTTCCTTCCCTGCCTGGATGTGCCTTTTACGGCAGCACAGCTCCAATTTCTCACACCCCCACCTACAGGGATGAAAGTGGGCAGGGGGAGGTCCCGCTCATTGTCAGTGGGATTACACACACGCCTAGGAATTTTGACACTGTTTCCCCTCCCCCGCAGAAAAGGACCCCTTCTCGGCTTGCCTCTGCCCTCCCCAGACCCACGCAGCCAATCCGTGTGCTCGACTCCACTGGTTTCAATGGAGTTGCACCAGGCTACACCAGCAGCCAATTTGGTCTTTTCTGGGCCAGCTCCATCCCTGCCCACTCTGCCCTGGCATCTCTCTGCCTCGACACAGGAAAGCTGACACTAGTTGTGGGTTCGCAGCTTGCCACAAAGAGCTCATCTAACCAGCGCCGCTGCTGGCCGTGCCTATCACGGGGCGTGACCCAGAGGAGAAGCCAGGCAAGAATTCACAGTCCAAAATGGTCACTTGAGGCCAGGGGCTCTGACTGCATCGCTGCTGCTGGAGCCAGCGGAGAGCCGGGCAGCCTGGCGCCGTTCTGCAGCAAGACGCTGCTTCGGGCAGGGAGGACACTCAAAAGCAGCTCAGATCCCAAACCCCCCTGGCAAATGAAGTCAGAGAAACAAGTGACTCTCTGCCAAGGCGCATGAGGTGAGAGGCCCCTGCAGATGGAGAAGCCACAGCACAGAAAGCTGCAGAGAGCGCAAAACCCAAAATCAGAAAGCGAACAGAGCCTCGGACATTGCCAAAAGTATCTGAGCAAGGGAGCAGCTGCTTCTCTTAGCACAGAAGCAGCAGCAGCAAGGGCTAAAGGCTCCCAGGAGACCTGCAGCCTCGCTCCTTGAGTTCACCGAGCTGGGATTCCAGCCCACGCTGCTGCGTTGTTCTATTTACCGGCCAGCAATGCAGATCCAGCCCATGGACGTCTGGGGGCCGGTGCAGTCTGCTGAAGCCTTCCCTGGCATCACCGTTCCCACGCTAGGGAAGAGGAGCCCTGCGCTCTCAGGAGGTGCCACCAAAGGGCAAGCACGTTACCCAAGTAGAACAAGAAGCCAACGCGAGAGTTGTTAAGGAGTTTGCGTATTTAACTGCAAAGCGAATGAATTTTCCTCTTCCTACCCCGCCCAGTGGTTCTGCCACTGGGTGCCCGCCCATCACAGGAAGCCAAAAGCTTCACATCTGACTTCTTCCTGCTATTAAAGGACTGTTGATGCAGAGCCAGGCTCAGCGAGTGGCGGAGCTCCAGCACCGCCCATCAGGCCAGGTGCTTTGCCAGCATCAACGGAGCGATGCCCACTGACACCGGCATCTGGTCCAGTGGCTTGAATGGGAGCCATGGATATGCACCCCCAGGATCAGGCCTTGCATTTGGGACGTCAGGGAAGAGGGAAGCCAGCCCTTCACCACAGCCCTGCTTAACATGGAGGGGGGCTCTCTGAAAAGTGCCCTGAATTAAATAAGCACAAAGCAGCGCTTGGGAGTGGTGTGAGAGGAGAGAGACCGACCCTAACTTTAAAAATCTGCCTCCCCTCAACCACCTCTTCACCCCAGTCACAGTTCAGATTACAGGCCCCATTAAACAGCATCAGTTGACTGGGCTCCAGAGATTTCAGGCAGCTTCTCATCTCTGGAGTTTCCATGCTTCCGGATGCTGTTCCAAGAGCAAGTTATGGACGGCTCTTAATAAAAGAAGGCCTGGGAGGGAGAGACAGAGGAAGGGGGGGCTTTTCCACCCAGGAAGGTCTGCCCAGTCTTTCCACTGATAGTTGCAAGATAGGAGCAGCTCAAGAGGTCTGCTGGAAGCTGTTAGTGTTTCGCAGATGCCTTGGAGTGTAAACAGCCGCCTGACATAACACAGGCAGCGGTCGGAGCGGGCAGTCACGTTTGGGTGCCTGCACGCAGACCAGTCTTCCCAGCGCCGCGTCCAGCGCTCCCTGCCAAATGTGACGATCTCAGAGAGGGGGCCTGGACTTCTCAGGAAGCGGGAGAATTCCAGCACGCTCACCCTCGGCGCCTGGCCAAGCGGAAGCCAATGATGAGGCGAACAGAGGCTGCTGCTGGCCCTCTGAGTGGGCGGAGAGAAAGCACAAGTCAAGAAGGCCGAAGACGGCATGACCTTCCATCTCCACAACCCTCTGTCCTGCACTGCCACCGGCTCACCCAAAAGGGGACTTTGCTAAGAGTTAAGTGGCGGCCATCTTCCAAAATGGCCCCCAGGCCACAATGGTCATTTGAAGCCCGTCTGAGAAGGGGAGACACACACATCCCGGAAGGAAAGGTGCAGTCTGGGAAACGAGTCAACTCCTTTCCCAACTGGGATTTCCTTGTTGGACTTTGCATTAGAGCAGCGTGGGGGCAGGAGAGGCCTTCTTAATTAACCAAGGGATGTGGAAAGAGATTGAGACACTTTATCTCCCCCAAAGTCCCATGTCAGCGCGACTCTGGGAGAATGGGCTTGAGAACTAGACAGGACCATAGCTCCCAGTAAGGTGTGCGCCCGCGCACAAAAAATTCTTCCCCTGCCTACCTCCTCTGGAGAGCTGCAAAGTTACGGCTCTGGCAGCCGGGAACAGGTGTGTGTTAATAAGTTGGGTGGCACACATCCAAAGCAGTGTACGTAACTCAGTATTGTTACTGACTCACTCCGCTCAGGGTTGGAAAATCTTAGAGGGAACACTGGCCAGGACCTTTTCCAGAGGGAGTTAAAGACTCAGTTGTCACGTTAATCAGTGGGTCATCACAACACCTTCACCAGCCCCGGCAAGCCTTGACGGAGACACATACACCCACACCAGCCTGGGGAACTTGAATAAGGGCATCAGCTCTGGCCCCCCAATGGCCGTGTGGCCTGTTCCCCCACAAGGCCACCTGGCTAGCTAGAGAAACAAAAACCAGCTGTGGGCGTTTTGCTAGTCAGCTGGGACGCATTGGAAGCTCTCCTGAGGGGTCGCACAAGCGCACAGCTTACAGGGAACCCTGCCCCCCACATCCACAGCTCCTAATTCTCCTTTCACTCACACTAGACCACCACCAGAGACTTAAACGGAGTCACTCCTGATTAAACACCAGCATCAGCAAGATGAGGAGCAGCCCAATTCCTGTCAAAGGCCTAGAAGCCCAAGAGGAAGAAGAGAAGCAGAAAGACACCCCACGGTTCAAAGAAGCCTGAGCAGGCTCTGGGGAAGATCTCCCCAGGGCTCAGCCAGTGCAAATCTTACCAGCTGGCAGTCGGGTGCCTCCAAACCAAGGGCCCTTTAGAAGAAGGCACCAGCTCAGAAAACTATCTGAAGTCTGGGGTTCTCCTGAGTCTCTTGGGAGCCCAGGAGCCGGGTCCCCACCAGCCACAGCGAACCGGACATGCTGCATTTCACCGAGCCACTGGAAAGTGATCAATGGACCAGTTGGCATCAGCCAGAATGGGTCTTGGGATGGAGAGGGTGCACCAGGGCTGCCTGAGGCAGAGGCCAGGAAGGGCGTGACAGACCTAAATGAGCACCCGTGTCCAGAGTAGCTGCAGAAGCCTAACCTGGGAGCACCACTCCAGACTAGGGATAGAAGTGACTAGTTGGTTATCCCATAAGCACAAGCTTATCAGATAGTCAACTGGTCGTTTTAACCCCCCCTCCCCCCAGCACTGCCTCTGTTGGGGGGCAGGGGCACAGCAGGGAACTGAAGCAGCCCCATGGGGCTCTTGTACATTTCAAAGGCTGAAGCTGTAGTGGGAACACGGGACCAGGAGAGATTGCTTCAGTCTCCCTGGCCCTGTGCTCCCTGTGGCGCCCCCTCCCCTTGAGGGGGAAACAGGAGCCTTTACTGGGGGGGGGGGCTTAAAAGGTGGTTCCCCCCAACACCGTGTCCAGGATGCTGCCTGTTCCTCCCTGCTGTCTCTCTCAGAGGCAGTGGGGGGGATAAGAGAGGCTTCTGTGGAGCAGCCCGTTTACAGGGGTCCCAGCAGAGAGCTGGCCTCCCACCCCTCCACCAACAGGGGCTGCTGCCACGAACAGCCTTGTCCACCGCAAACGGAGGCAGCGCCGGCACCAGCCCCTATTCGCGGCAGTCAGGGCTGTCTGGCACAAACGGAGGCTGATGGACTCAGCACAAGCCAGGACTGAGCAGTCCCGGTTCACGCTGATCACGGCGGCTCTTACCGCATTTGAAATGCAGAGTCGTAGCATAAGTGACTCCCGGAGCCAGGACTGCTCAGGTCCAGCTCAAGCCGGCTCCTGGAGCTACCCCAGCTGTAGCGATGCAGAGTGGTCCTACTGAGTAACTGTACAGTCGATACAAATTGTATCAACTATATGATTAGCCTGATAACCACATTTTAACACCCTGACTCCAGACTGGTATTCCGATCAGTCCTAGGCTAGCTGCCTCACCTGACTCAGCGATCTCTGAAGACTGAGAGCGTAAGAATGGCGAGACTGAGTCAGACCAAAGATCCATACATCCCAGTAACCTGTCTTCTGACAGTGGCCAATGCCAGGTTCCCCAGAGGGAATGAACAGAACAGAGAATCATCAAGTGATCCTTTTCCTGTCATCCATTTCCAGCTTCTGGTAAACAGAAACCAGGGACACCACCTTTACCCATCCTAGTTAAAAGTCATTGATGGACCTATCCTCCATGGATTTATCTAGCTCTTTTTTGAATGCTCTTATAGTAGTGGCCTTCGCAACATCCTCCGGCAAGGAGATTCACAGGTTGACTATGTGTTGCGTGAAGAAGTATTTATTTTTGTTTGTTTTAAACCTGCTACCTATTAATTTCATTTGGTGACCCCCCCTAGTTCTTGCATTATAGGAAGGAGAAGATAACTCTTCCTTATTCACTTTTTCCACACCAGTCATGATTTTATGGACCTCTATCATATCCCCCCTTAAACTTTTCCAAACTGAAAAGCCCATTAATCTGTTCTCATATGGCAGCTGTTGCAGACCCCTCATCATTTTCATTGCCCTATTCTGACCCTTTTCCAGTGCCAAGATATCTTTTTTGAGATGAGGCGAGCACATCTGTACGGAGCAGTCAAGATGTGGGCAAATCATGGATTTATATAGCGGCAATAAGATATTCTCCATCTTATTCTCTATCCCTTTCTTAACGATTCCCAACATTCCATTTGCTTTTGGACTGCCGCTGCACACTGAGTGGATGTTTTCAGAGAACTATCCACAGTGACGCCAAGAAATGGTAACAGCTAATTTAGTCCCCATCATTTTATACTTATACTTGGGATTATGTTTTCCCAATAGGCATTACTTTGCATTTCTCAACATTAAGTTTCATCTGCCATTTTGTTGCTCGGTCACCTAGTTTTGTGAGATCCTTTTGAAGCCCTTCGCAGTCTGCTTTGGCCTGAACTATCTTCAGCAGTTTTGGATCCTCTGCAGATTTTACCACCTTGCTGTCCACCCCTTTCTCCAAATCATTTATGAATACATTGAATAGGAATGGTCTCAGCACGGACCCTTGTGGGACACCACTAGTGACTGCTCTCCATTCTGAAACCTGACTAGTCTGAGTTAGTCTGTAACAGGAAAAAACTAAAACTTTATGTATTCCTTGTGCAGGTTACAAACCATGAATTGTGAGACCAACCCACTCTCAGACGTACTGCTTGGAACCCCACCACCGACTGTAAGGCATCCAAAACACCCTATGCCATGAAACGTGCTTATCCCATGGAATGCAAAACTTCCCCATGGCTTCAGAGATCGACGTTGCATTCAAGTGTGACAAATGCTGCTTCATGGGTCCCCATAGAGCCTCTGTAGGAAAGTAACTGGCTGCAGTAACCTTACTTGCTATGCACAGCTGTTGACATGCATCCTATCACCACATTAAAATGCTTAATTGACCTTTAGGATGAGGGCTGGGAGAAGTCAGAAGACTAGAAATCTTCCCAGAGGGGGAGAGCCCTGCAGACAGTTTAAGTGACAGCAATTTGGAGGGTGAAGCCACTTTGGCTAAGACAGGAAAGGATTCCAATCTTCGAACGCTTAAACAGCATCGCCCGAGAGTAACAGGGTATGTCTAGACCACATGCGTCTGTCGTCAGAGGCATGTAGATTAGGCTACCCGGCACAGGGAAATGAAGCCGCGATTTAAATAATCGTGGCTTCATTTAAATTTAAATGGCTGCCGCGCTCCGCCGACCAGCTGATGATCAGCTGTTTGTCGGCAGATCAGAGCAGTCTAGATGCGCCGCGGTCGACAAGGAAGCCTTTGTCGACCAGCGCAGGTAAACCTGATTTCACGAGGCTTACCTGCACCGGTCAACAAAGGCTTCCTTCTCAACCACGGTGCATCTAGATGCCCCGATCTGCCGACAAACAGCTGATCATCAGCTGGTTGTCAGAGTGCGGCAGCCATTTTAATTTAAATGAAGCCGCAATTATTTAAATCGCGGCTTCATTTCCCTGTGCTGGGTAGCCTAATCTACGTGCCTCTGACGACAGAGGCATGTAGTCTAGACATACCCTTAAAGAAGAGGGGAAACCAGACTGGACATCAGAAACTCCCAGTTTCAATTTGCAAACTCCTCCAGGGCAGGGTTGTTGTCCACTTTGCTCTGACTGATGCCAGCCAAGGAACAAACAGCAGCTGCCAACCACTCATCTGACTGAGAGATTCCTAGGTGGTAGACTAGGGATGTGAAAGGTTAAACCGTTTAACTGGTTACCCGGAACCATCCATCAAGGGTGATGCTCCAGCCCCCACTGGTTAAGTAGCTCCCTGGGGAGGTAGCCATCCGGAGCAGCCCCCAACTGCAGCAAGTCCAAGTGCACCGCCGGCAGGGGCTGCTTCGGAGGACTGGAACAGTCCTGCGTGCGACACGCCCAGGCCCACCATGGACAGGGCTAGGTTGGAGCAACCCCTGCCTGCAGTGCGAGGGTCGCTCCAGCAAGGCCATGGGGATATGATAATGGGGAGGCGGGAGGGCGTTCCAGCCTGGAGTGGCCCTCCCAGCCACCGCCCCTTTAAATGGGAGTTTACATTCCTACTGTCCGCTAGTCTACCCATGGACGTAGACTCCTTCCCGCAGGCCATTTAAAGAGCTAAATAGGATATTAGAAGAAAGAGTGCAGGGTTGGGAACCACCCTGCAACGGCCAAGAACCTGCCATCTCCCTCTACCTTCTGCTACTCAAACCCTTTGAGATTCAAGGCGTTTGGGTAATGTTAGGGGGAGGGGAGGAATTTTCCTCTTCAACACTTCCCCACGCTCTGGGCTCCCAGGTACTGTAGGGCTGGGCAAGTCAAATACCTAGACTGACCGGTCCCAGGCAGGCGAAGAACTGAAGCAGGCTTCTTGCCCTCACCTGCTGCAAACTGGAAGTGCCCCTGGCAGCGATGCAAGGAGCAGGCCTATCCGGAGGGGGTGGGGTGATTTTGGTTACTTGCTCCAACCAGATTGAGGGTGCGTCTGGCGCGTCCCCCATCCCTACATAAGCCAAGCGTTGAGGACTCGTCACTCCCAACCCCGCAGCATTGGATCAGGGTTCTCAGAAAAGACACCAGAACCAAACATCTCCTCCCCCCCAATAAACGCCTGCCCGCAGGAGTCTGCCCCAGAGCTGGCTGGCTCCCCTGCGTGAGTCAGGAAAGATTTCCCATTAAGCGGATATAGGCCAGTCAAACCCTTCTGGTAAACGCCCCTGATGTGTTTACTGAAAGTGGGGAAGGGGGGTCATCTGAGAGATCACCCCACCCCCCACCCCACAGATCTGGCTCCGGGCCAGGGAAGAGCAGCTTTTTGTCCTGTGCATCCTGCTTCCCAGCACCCCACGGAGGCAGCTTAGAAATCCCTCCACAAGTCTGTCGCAAATAAACCCAGGAACTCGGACACCCCGAGATGCCACAGCAGCCTGCCCAGGGGGACACACTCCACTCAGTTGAGAGAGGATGGCTCTGTGGGTTCAGATTAAAGGCTCCATGGCAGCAAGAGGCGGGAGAAGGACCAGGAATCAAAAACACTTTCCCACCAGACAGTAGGGGAAAAAACCACCTTAAAAACAACCCCCCAAAAAGTGTCTTTTTTTTAAAATTCCCAGAAGAGGCAGATCAAACGCATCTAAAAGACGCGGCTCAAAAAGCAAGGCAGCCGATCTTGCTTACGCTGTGCCCCGTCACACAGCCAGTTCCTACAGCGAGTCCCCAGGCGAGGGGAACTCGCTTTCGGAGGACTGGTTTTGTTCTCAATAAAAGCTTAGACACTGGTCTGGGTAACAACAGCTGCAGCTGCAAGCCTGAAAGCAACGCAGCTCCTTTGTGGCTACCCCCTATTTCAGAGCAGCTCCCCAGGCCAATCAGGGTAAGCACCCGTGGGACAAGCCCCAGCTTTCCCACCCTACACTGGGTGTGCGGCTCTGGTGATGCCAGGGGCTGATGCTCGGCTCAGAGGAGGCCTTGCTTCTCCTGCTGCAGGACGTTCACTGATTGCCGGGGACATAGGTGCGAGATGTGGGAGTGCAGAGTGCTGCAGCACCCCCAAGTTTTGTGCCTGGTTTCCTGGCTGCCGGCCCCAGGCTGCCTGGTGGGCAGGGCTGGCCTTACCATGAGGCAAAAGGAGGTGGCTGCCTCAGGTGCCAGACTGGTGGGGGGAGGGAGGGGGGTGCCACTAGGACCCAGAGGGGAGAAAATTGTGTCTGCTGCTGGTGCATATGTATTCTCTCTGCTCTAGATGCACAGAGATGGCGGAGCAGCGCCATGAGAGGAGTAGAACAGGAAGAAGGCAGAACCGAGACCTTTCAAAGTTTTGGCCCAAGCGAGGGGGCATAGGGGCGTCATTTGAGCTCCCTGCCTCAGGTGCCAAAATGTTGTGGGCCAGCCCCGCACGTGGGTCTCCCAGCCATCCATCTCGCTGCTAGCCTGGCATTCCTCTTGGCTGCCAGTCTGGGGCTCTACCAGGCTGCTGGTACCAGGGTCTCCATTGCCCCTGTATCCCAGCTGCCCACCCCCCATGCAGGACTCCCACCCATAGACCCTGCTGCCAGCTTGGGGGCTCTACTGCTTGCCCAGCATTCCTCTCGGCCACCAGCCTGACACTCCGGGGCTTCATTGCCAAACCAGGGTCCAGCTCTCAGGAGTGGCAAGGGGGGCAGGGTCTGGGTGGGTGCAGCTCAGCACCCCCACTCCAAGAATCATTGCAGTGCGGCTGCCAGGGGAGGGCAGACAGAAGGGCAGGTCTGTACTTACACTGCAGTTGCGCCGACGGGGTGCGCCAGGGAAGATGCTCCTGACAACAGACGGGAGAGCTGCTCCCACAGGCAGTTCGTTAGCCAGCCACCGCCTCTCGAAGAAGCTCTTCCATCAACGCAGTACTGTCTACACTAGGGGCTAGGACGGGCTCACTTAGTCGCTCAGGGGCAGAGTCAGTCCTAACCAACTGGCAGCCCCGGGCAACTGCCCGGCTTGCCCGTAGGATTGCCAGATGGTTTCAAAAAAAATACTGGACAAAAATTTGTCTCACAAAAAAAAAGGGGGGGGGTGAGGGATTAACCAGGGAGGACACCTGGGGGGAAGTGGCCCGCCCCTAAGACAGGCTCTGCTCAGGGGGTGGGGTCTTCACACCCCAAGAGTCATAGTAACACCAATGTAAGTTTTCAGGGGCCAAAGTTTGCCCCGGCGTATAACTGTACACCCGGCGTTGCAGTTTAAGGCTTTATATCCTAAAAGGAAGCATCCAGCATGGTCTTGGCCAGAGGCAGGAGTAGACTAGAAGGGGCCACCGGTTTGTCCTGGATGGCAACGGCTACGCTCATCTCACAATGCATCGGGGGGAGGGGGGAGGAGGACACGCAAAAGCCAACTTAGAATGGAGCATGCAGTAATTAAACAGAATTCAGCCTCCGCAGCACTGAGACCTTCTGGGAATTAACACAGGCAATTCAGACACAAAAATCAGAAGTTCCCTGGCGTCCGGAATTCCTTGCTAGCTCTTTGCATGACCTATTTTCTTCACAAGTTGGGACTCACTCAGGAGTTGAGGGTGAGGGACATAATAGATATTAACTTATTAAAGCCTCCCCCCGCCCGCCACTCTCCCGCCTCCCAGATTACCCTCGCTGCCTAGCACAATTTCTGACAGCAGCCCATAATGGTCTCTCTGGGCCTAACCCGCTCATCTCATTTGCACAAGCCCTATGGATTCTTAACTGCAGTGAAGAGCCCCCCCCCCCCCCCCGAGCAAACGGGGCTATTTTTACGCAACCCATGTTCTCCGCGATTCTTTTTGCCTATTTCTTCTACAGGCAGCGGTCCCTGTAATATCTGGGTGCCATTAAGTAACTGACAAAACTCAATTCCCTCAGGGGATAGATTTTTCCATTCATCCCATCACCTCCCACAAAGATTAAAGCCCTGGAGAGCAGCTAATGCGCGGAGCTTTGTTTCCTTGGCCATGGGCAAAGTAAGAGTCTCACTTCACATCCCAATGTGGCAAGACTAGCTCAACTGGATCTCTGGAAGGAACGAGTGCGACAGCCAAGGGGCCCTTGCATGAGCTGCTGTTCGCGGGATGGGGTCTGCTCCCACAAACATATAGGCACAGACCGAGGGAGATACGGGGCTATGGGGCCGTGTGCTGGCTTGTGCATCCCTGGAAATAGAGGAGGAAGAGGAACAGGTTGACTGGGAAGGCAAGGCCCACAGCGATTCTGAGCAGAAGGTGGCTTGGTGATGCCTATTGCTGCATGTACAAGACGCCCCAATTTCCTCTCCCTGTCCAGTGCTGCCCCCCTTCTGTTTGCTCCCTGAGTCTCCCTCCAAGCTGCCTGGCAGGCAGCATCAGTCCAAGGCTAATTGATTGGGTGTGGAGGGTGGAGTCGTATCACTACAAACAGCCTCCCACAAGCAGTCAGACAGAGAGAGGAAGACTCTTCTCTCTTAGCCCAGCACCTAGCCAGGGCGAGCATGGGGCCTCCCGGGCAGGCAGGAGCAGATTACAGAGCCATGGAATCCAGGCTGCAGGGTGAAACGGCAGAGAGAAGCGCAGGCTGAGCTAGGATCGCGGCGGGAGACAGAGACCTTTGCAGGGAAGAGCAACGCACCTGAACTCGCCATAGGAACAGCCTACAACCAAACACAGCCAACTTAAGCCGCTCCTTGGCATAGGGCCTTGGGCGAAAAGAAGGGAGAGACCCTGCCAAAGAGAGGAACCAAACAGCAAACCACGAGAAGCAAAACAAAAGAGGGGGGGGGGGGGAAATGAAAGGCTTTGATACAAGAGGTGACTGGAGGGCGAGGAAGGAAAACAGGCTTGTTTAGGGATTTTCTTTCCAAAAGCATAAGGGGGCAGAGGGTAGAAATTGAGCCGGGGAGAGGGGCAGGGGGAGGAGGTCAACACCTGCCTCTTTTCCCCACAGAAACTAGTCCTGACTGCCATCCCTGTGATCTATTTATATTTTAGAGAGTTTGTCTGTTAAAAAAACTCCTCCTAAATGCTGAGAGCTGGGAGCACCAAATTTGCGAGGCAGCTTCCTCTGACGATAACGTAAAGCAAGGTCAGCGTTTGGTTGCGCCTGAACAATGGGATGTGCCTGGAATGGGACTGTGTCTCATAAAACCATGCAGAAAAAAAGAGACAGAATCCCCAGGCACATGACAAGGGCTGCCTGGAGGTGCGGGACATCCCCAGCCCTGAGTTGCTCATCCCATAGGCACCCTTTATGGAGGGTGGGGGCTGAAGCTTCCTCCTCCCCCCACCGAGATGCATATGAGGATGTTGCTGGCTGTTCCCCTTACTCACTGTCAGGGAGCAAGGGGAAAGTGCACACGCTTAATGGAGTTAAGGACCCAAGCCACACTGGGTAAATGGGCTAGCACAGAATAAAAGTCCGTTTGCCCATTATGACATTACTAGCCAATTAGCCTGTCATAAAATGGGATTTTCAGGTCTCTCCTCCACGTCTTCTCTCCTGAGCCTCCGGTCTCTAGCTCTGTCTCTCTCTCTCTCTCTCCTCCTCCTACTGCCTCCCCCCTCTCTCTCTCAGCTCTCTGCCTCCTGCCTCTCCCTCTGTCTCTGTCTTTCTCTTCTCCTCCTCCTCCTGCCTCTCACTCAGGGGACCGTGGAGCCCAAACAGCCGTTTGGGCTCTGCTCTCCCCGTGCTGCATGGGGAGCATGGAGCCCAAACGGTTGCTTGTGCCGCTTGCTCCCCTGCGGTGGCCCGGCTGAGCGGCGCAAAAGTTAGCCGAGCACCACTGCAGGAGGCGAAGGGTGGGCGGGGCGGTGACGTGTGGCATGACAGCGGCTCCAGGCCCCGGCCCCTGGCCGTGAACGTCACCGCCCCACCCCCCTTTGCCTCCCGCAGAAGTCAGCTGGGCGCCACGGTGGGAGGCAACAGCGCCGCCCGGAGGGAACAGCCAGGGTCTCAGACATTGGGCTCCTATATATATGATTTCTGTGCTGATGCAGCTTAGAGGCCATAATGAAGATCAGAGCCCCCTCGTGCTTGGAGCTGTAGACACATCGGTGAGAGAGTCCTTGCCTCAGAGAACTCAGACAAAATGCACCAGACCACGGGAGGCAGGGACGCGTTATCCCTGCGTTACAGGAGGGGAATCAAGGCAAGGGACTTGCCCCCAGTGTCACAGAGGAGTGAGCTCAGGTCTCCCAAATCTCTGGCCAGCACTGGGGATTTTGGCAGCCCCAGAGCAGCGTGCATCCTCCTGCCTGGCAGCACCAGCTAAGTATCCCATGCAGCTCACCTCGGAACAAGCAAAGCGGCGGTTGCACAGAGAAGGAATTGATCCACCTGTGCAGATAGCTCCTCCTCCGGGAAAAGCCAAGAGGGCAACAAATGACCTGTAGCAGCACCTGGGTGTTGAGAGCAAACTGAATGCAGGAGGAATGCTGCCTGCAGCTACTTTGGGGCGAACCCTCAACTCGTTTGCATTGCCAGCCACACTTAGCTGCCCCAGAACTTCCAGGCTTTAATTAAGCTACTTAAACAGGCATCCAGAATTGAGCACTCCCCCTCCCCAGGGCATGAAAAGCTGCTGGCTCTGGAGTAACAAGGAGGAGTCCTGTGGCACAGCAGAGACTAGCAGATTTCTTGGGGCATAAGCTTTCGTGGGTTTTGCAGGTACAGACTAACACAGCCACCCTTCCAAGGCTCAGGAAGAGACATGCTGAAGATGGGCAATGCTGCAGCTGAGGACCATTCAATGCTTCTGATGTTTTCAGTGTGCCCCTCCTGACCCACAGCCAACACATCCCCAGGACCGGGGCCAGCACAAGAAGCGGGGGAGGCGCAAAGAGCAGCCCCACCCAACCAGTGTTCCCTGTAAGCTGAGTGCTTGGGCTGCCACCCAGGAGAGATTCAAATGCCGCCTAGCTGGTTAGCAGAGCACCTGAAGCATGTTTCTACAGGTAGTGCACATCTGCACACTCCTCGGCGCACATAAAATTTATTCTGCATATGGATGGAAAGCAAAGGGAACATTGCACCCAACCTATAGTTAGGGGGCAGTAGTTGCCACCCAAGCACTGGGATTTATTCTAATTCCCTCTCTTTTTATGCCACAGACCAGAGCTACTCAAATCAAAACAAGATTTTCGAGATCAGTGTTTCTCAACCAGTGGTAGGGGTACCCTTAGGGGTACTCGAGAGACATCTGGGGGTACGTCAACACAATTGAAATTTGGAAAAAACAATTTTTGTTTTAAGTTTTACAGCGCTTGATTATTTTTGTACTTTTTACTTTTACTGTTCGGTCTCATAATTAGCCTCGGAAAGACAGAAGTCCTCTTCCAGCCTGCACCACACAGTGCTCCTCCACAGCCATGTATCACTATCGATGGTACACAGCTGAAGGTAGTGGACAGCTTTAAGTACTCGGGCAGCACAATATCAAGTGATGGATCCCTTGACAAAGAGATTACAGCGGGGATCCAGAAAGCCAGTCAGGCACTTGGGAGATTGCATATTAAAGTTCTCCAGCACAAAGATATTCGCCTTTCAACTAAACTCAAGGTATATAATGCCGTGGCCTCACCTCTCTCTTGTATGGCTGTGAAACATGGACCCTGTACCTTAGGCACATCAGGCGGATAGAGCAGTTTCATATGCACTCCCTACAATCAATCATGCGAGTACGCTGGCAGAACCGAATTACTAACCAAGAAGGGCTTGATAGAGCTGGTTCCACAAGCATCGAAGCTAAGATCCTCCAGACCCACCTTCGATGGTCTGGCCATGTTCTCTGAATGGACGAAAGCAGGATCTCGAGGCAGCTGCTTTATGGGGAGCTGGTACGTGGGAGTCTCAAACAGGGGTGCCCGAGGAAGAGGTATAAGGATAACCTGAAGACCAACTTGTAGTGGACAGGGCTTCAACCTCGACAATGTGAACTAGCTGCTGCAGACAGGACTAATTGGCGTTCCCTTATGAGGAAAGCAGTGACAAAGTTTGAGGACAACCACTACCAATGCCTCACAGCTGCACGGGAAAGACGACATAGAGCTGTGTTCTCTCCTGTCCTGACAACCGGCGTCCCATGCCCTATTTGTACCCGCATGTGTGCTTCGACCTTTGGGCTCCGGAGCCACATGCTTTTCCATAAATTAAATGCACAATGTCTTCCTCGGCTCCCGAGAGACAACCAACAACTTTTTACACCCAAAAATTTCATCGCCCACCTGGCTACGATTAAGTTGTTTAAACAAATGTGTTTGCAATGGTAGAAAAACATTGTGTGTGTCTGAAAATTGTAGGTACTGGGGGTACTTATAATTATTTTTTTTAAAGAGGTACTTTATTTGAATGCTCAAAATCACCAGTTGATTTAGAACAGTGTTTCTCAACCTTTTTGTATAGAGACACCGGCTCTCTGAATCTCAGGCCCCTTTTATGGCGTCACTGGTAGCTTTTTAAGTTCTCGGCCCCACCTTGGAAAATGTGGTCAATACTCTTCCAGTCAAGCTGAAAACCTAGAGAGGGTGTGCAGTGCTTTTACAGACCCTGGGGACAAGCCTGGGTGCAATTGTCTCCCATTCTGACTGAAGCCCCCAGGCAGTTGCTCACAAGGACAGAGCAGCACAGCACCAAAATGCAAAAGGACGAATGCATCCCTGGTTGGTACGTGAGGGAAGGAGTCCAGCCTATAGAGTTCCACTCAAGAGCTCAACCCCAAGGTGCTGTGGTGGGGAGGGGTGAAGAGAAAACACCACAGCAGGGTGCCTCTCTCCCATGGAAAAGAGAAGGATTTCAGCTGTGTGGAAGACAGACAGGCCACACGGGCTCATGGAATAACTCTCCACAGATGTTTTCCATTCCCAACCCCCCCATGCCAGCAGACGTCATTACGGACCTTTCCTGAAGCACAGACCACGTCACCGGCCACATACCCCACCCAGGCCAACACGGAAAGCTTCGTTTCCCACTCAACAGGTGGTGGTTCCCAGGCAAGGGCAGCTTCCTCTCACGGCCTTATCTCGTGCGGCACCGTGCCTC
Organism: Pelodiscus sinensis; assembly: GCF_049634645.1. NCBI lineage: Eukaryota > Metazoa > Chordata > Testudines > Trionychidae > Pelodiscus > Pelodiscus sinensis. The sequence goes on along the minus strand of NC_134733.1, from coordinate 15,128,503 downwards.
AGCACGGCGGGAGAACGGCCTCCAATACGCTTCTCCCCACGGCGCACTAACCACCTCCCTTTGCCCAGGAAGCATCAGTCCGAAGCAAGCATCACCCATTCACGCTGCTTACCCGGGAGTCTTGCCGACGTGTTTTTATCCCCCAACAAGTTTTTGTCATGGAGGCTGAAGCATATTTACTTCCAATACTAACCAGCCTTCCAGCCCTTCGCCAGGCACGCAAATAGAGATGCTTTTGAAAGTATTGCCCATTGGGCATTTAGGAACGTAAGCCCCTTACTGGTTCCTAAATCACCTAAGTCCTCTGGAAAACCCTGCCCTCCATATCCATTTCATAGAAGAGAAAGTGGAAGCACATGGCCGCCGGCCCCACAGTTCAGCAGCAGACTCAGGACAGGTCCACATTATAACCCCCACATCCAACCCAAACCCTCTGCCCCATCCTGAACACATACCCCCTCCCAGACCCTACACCCCAGTCCCCTGCCCCAATCACAATCCCCTCCTGCTCTAGGTCACAACTCAAACCCCTGCACCCCCTCCTGCACCTCAGTCCCCCGTCCTAGGCCACAATCCCTTACCCCTAGCTCCCTTCTGCACCCAGCCTCCATCCCAGACCCTGCACCCCTTCCATTAATATCACGGAAGGGTGCAGCCCTCGGCCACTTCCCAAAATCTTGGAATGGGCCCCCCCCCCATCAAAAATGATTCCCCACCACTGAGCTAGAGCATAGGTGCTGGAACTAGGAGTGGGGAGGGGGCTGCACCTCCTCTTCCTCCCTGTTTCCATTATATCCAGGGTTTGCAGTTTGGTTCAATGGCTCTCAGCACCCCCACCATACACATGGTTCCAGCCCCCTGCGCTGGAGAGGCCACCGGTCCTACACAGCTCCACGGAGAACACCCCACCGGTCTCTCCCACCCCAGCATTTTCTAATGGCAGAATGCCACTGCTGTTCAGCCACAGGCGGCGGACTTCGGGGAACTGCTTCACAGTGGCCACGTGCCTCCAGTCGAATGTGTGCAAAGCCGGAGCCCCAAAACAAGGCCTTCCAGGGCTAGACCCTGAGGAGGTCAGGTCGGCAGGGGGTTGGGCTGGAGTCTAGTGACAAATGAAGGCAGGGGGCAGGTAATTTAAGTCTCATCCTGCCCCAGTCTATTAGGGCAGGAAGTTGAGAGACCGTAGAATTCGTCTTTAGCCCTGGACTGGAAGGAAACCAGCCTTCCTTGTCCCTAAGGGTGTGTCTACACGAGGTGTAACAGTTAACTTGAACTAAGGACTTAGTTCGAGTTAACATTTGACTGCCACGTGTAGCTGCGGGCAGTTATTCGGACTAGGGGGATTTAAAAATGGCACCCAGACAGGAAGATGCAAATAAAGCCCCGGATATTTAAATTCCGGGCTTCATTTGCAACTTTGAGTGCCTACATTAGCCTCCCTAGTTCGAACTAGGGGGCTCGTGTAGACATACCCTACTTGGTGGGATGGGGAGTCAGCCATACTGAACAGTTCTGCCTCCTGAGCTCTGATAAGAGCCCAGACCAGAGGTATGGCTGGAAAGCTGGAGAGAACTCTAGGCAGAGCCAGATGGAGGTGCAGCTGCCTGGTCCAGGCAGGAGAGCATCCCTAGGAGAATGGGCAGTGTTCACACCCAGGACAAGGGTTGATGAGGGATCCGGCACTGCAATGCAGAAGCCTATGAGCTCTGAGTTGTCCCGAGAGCAGGAGTTACTCTTTTCCACCTTCCAAAACGTTCCCCAAGGAATTATCCCCCGGGGTACCTTCCTCCACACTAGCCAGGACTCGATCCTGGATCCTGATGGGGAAAGCATGTGCCACGGACCCCAAGGGCCATGCATCCTGGCAGCACGGCCTCACGGGACTGTCCCATCTCTTAACCCCTTCAAAAGTAACGGCATCAGTTGGAACAAGATCACAGGCAATTAGTCGCTGGGCTGTGGATTGCGTGCCCAGTTAAAGAGCGACGCCGTAGTCTGAAGGGCGGGAGGAGGGGGATATGACAGACTTGCCAGGCCTTTGGTCAAGGGCAGGGGCTGGCTCCGCACTCCAGAAGGGGCGAGGTCTCAGGCAGAAGGGGCGGGGCTGGGGGCAGTCAGTCATCAGAGCTCTGGCAGCAATTTAAAAAGGCCTGGGGCTCCAGCGGCTGCCACTGCCGCAGTAACAGCGGTGGTAGCCAGGAGCCCCCAGACCTTTTGAATGGCTGCACCCCAGGGCAGTTGTGCCGCCGCCGGGCCTGGCCATAGGAGGCTTGTCTCTCCAGAGCAGCAAGCAGGAAACCCCATGTTCCCAACACCAGTTTCGGTTTGGGGGGAGAGACTGGTTTGAGATTAGAAATTGCAACTTTTTGCTTCCCGCAGAGCACAATGCAACTCTGTAGCACGTGCCCCCAGCCCGGGTGCCAGTGGAAAACAACCAGCAGCCCTTTCCATGGAGAGATTAAAAGCCTTCTATGAGAACACGGAAGGGGGAGACTCATCAGGCTGCTTGCTCCATCCTGCCACAAAAGTGATGTCTACCCCAGAACACTAGAACTGGAAGGGACCTCGTGAGATCATCAAGTCCAGTCCCCTGCCCTCAAGGCAGGACCAAGCACCAACTAGATCATCCCTGACCAGTGTCTATCCAACCTGCTCCTAAATATCTCCAGCGATGGGGATTCCACAAACCTCCCCGGGCAATTTATTCCAGTGCTGAACCACCCTGACGGTTAGGAAATTTTTCCTCTTGTCCAACCAAACCTTCCCTGGCTGCAGTTTAAGCCCATTGCTTCTTGTCCTATCCTGCGAGGCCAAGGAGAACAACTTTTCTCCCTCCTCCTTGTGACACCCTTTTAGATACTTGAAATAGATACAATGGCCTCCAGCACCACATGATTTCCATGCCTTACCCTCTGTGAGGTAGGGAAGAATGGGAAACTGAGGCACACAGAGCTGCCCAGTGACATACAGGAAACCTGGAAGGCCATGACAGAGCAAGGTATGGAACCCGAGTGTCCTGACTCCTAGTCAAGCACCCTAACCACTGGACCATCCTACCTCAACGCACCACCTGAACAGCTTTCAGGATGCCACCTGGGCAGAAGTGCCACCTGCCAGATGATCACTGTGCACCAATAGCCGCCTCTTGTCCCTGCCTGTGGGGACAGGGGGCCTTTAACTCTTCAGGAGATGCATAGCTGGCATTCCAGGCTGGGAGGGCTCTGCTTAGGATAATCCACCTGACCCAGGCACCTGCCCGAACAGGTTAAACAAGTCCTGGTTTGCAGGCAACAGGAGAGAATTTTCATTAGGAGGCCAGTGTGGGGAGAGGTCTTGAATCACGCACTTTATGGGCCTTACACAGTGAGTCAATACAAGTTGGAGCTGAGCCCCAACCTCCTCACGGCACTGCAAACCCAGGTTCCTTTGAGCAGGACGGCCCACCTAAGGAAAAAGTTCCTCGCTCAAGGAAGCAGGGACGCCGGCCCGCTTCAGGGAAGAAATCCAACAGTTTGCCCTTCCCAGCCTCTCCTCCCAGTCCCTGCGCCTTCCCGCCCCACGCCTTCCCTCCTCCGCCCCACAGGTGGGCAGGGGGAGAGCAGAGCAGTTCCGCTAGGCACTGCAGACCTTGTCTAGGCACCTCACTTGCATGCCAAGGCAGAGGCTGGAATGAGACTCATCAGGATGCTGACTGCATTCCACCCACCCTGCCAGCCAGCAGCAGGGAGGGGAGGGAGCAGGGGCGCTTCCCCTCTTGAAGCGGAAATCCTTCGGGAAAGAAGAGCAGCCTGCACGGGAGGGGAAAAGCGTCTTTTTCCAGACATGTGACAGAGGAAGTTTTACTTTTGCAACAGGCTTTCCCCTCTCCTTGGCGCTCCCCTCCTGCGTTCAGAGGCCAGAGACTTAGAGATGGCCCCTGGCTGAGGGGTCGGTCACACCTGGGGAGGAGGTGGACGTGATCGGAGAAGGGAATTATTTGTATTCCAGTAGCGCCTGCTGGCTTCTTCATCCCAGGTGTTGTGCTGAGGTGATTCTGCCCAAGCTCACAAAGCAAACCAAGCACCAGGTCTCTGGTCTCCCAGCTCCCATTCCACAGCCCTATCCTCCAGCCTCTGGGCCTAATGGGTGTTTTCCATGTGGGTCCAGGTTTGTCTGCTCCCTGCGCTCCCCAGCCAGAGTGAGGAATGCAGCAAACTGTGCACTCTCCCCTCACTCCCTGACATGGGGGAACAACCAGCAATGTCCCCATATGAATTCGGGGGAGGGGGTCTTCAGTCCCCTCTGCCCTTTCTAAAGGACACCAGAGGGTGGGAGGCTAGGCAAGTCCCAGACAGACAGATGGGGGACGGGTATGATTCTGTCTCTTCTCTGTATGGTTTTTCTGAGAAGCAATCCCATAGCTCTGGTACAACCAAACCCTTCCCTTGCTTTAAGTTATGGCAAGAAGAAGCTGCCTACTGAATTTGGCGGTCCTAGCTCTTACTATTTAGGAGTTGTGCCCAGGGCCTCATTATGACTTTTGTGGACCCCAGGCACTTTTGCCTTAGTGGGTCCCTTCCTCCATAAAAAAAAAATATATTAAACATTATTTTTTATATAACTTTAAATACTTCAACATTTTATTTTTTTTCAAGACATTGAGAGGCCTTCCCTCAGGACGTGAATGCTCTCAGATCCGCCCACGCCAGAGGGTCAGCAGCTGTGGGTTAGATGCCCTTTCCCCACTAGAATTAAAAATCCGTTTCCTTTAGAAGTTTTAGCAATCAAGCCTCTGTCTGGCGCTGGGTTGTGATTTAACCAGTGGAGCGAACTGTTTCTAATTTTGCCTCTAACAGAGGTACAGTCCCAATCTCCACCCCAAAGAGCCGGACGTTCCTTTGGCTAAAAGCCAAAACCAGAGGCATCCTGGCCATCAGCGACTGGACCTGTGCACTTTATTGCTTCCGGTTTTACGCGCGTCGCTTCAGTAACCAATGGGAGTGCAAGAAAAGCTGGAGAGGATGGCAGCTGATCAGTGGCAACTGACAGAGCCAATAACTTGTCCCCACTCCCATCCCCCTGAGGCTATAGATTCAGCTTGTGCACCCGCTCGGAGCTGCAGGCCACGGGGAGAAAAGAGAGGTGACAAAAGGCCAAACCCGGCACCTCTAGGCTTGCGGCCTCAGATATGAATGGGAAAAAATAAAATCGCCTGAGCCCCGGCACCTCTTCTGTTCTCAAGGGAGCCCTGGCCAAAGGGGCCTGGAGCAGAAAGACTTCTGCAGAGCAAAGTTATCCGGAGCACAGGGACTGGCAGTTCCCGACGGCTTTGAACAAGTAGCCAACGGGAAGCACCGATGGATTTCCACAGAGCTGGTGCCAGCTCGAGGAAGGGAAGAAGTGCCTGGCGGTGGGACACGGCTTAGAGTCCAATAAACATGCCACTTCCAGCCCTGCCACCATAGGGGGTCGGAGCGCACAGAGCTGGGGGCTGGAGGAGAGAAGAGAAGGATTCTCCGGCTTCGCGTTTCTCTCCCGAATGTGCAATGGCGTTTGGCCAAAGCTCAGCCCTGCTCTGCTGCACCTCTTGCTACTCCAGCCCTGGGGCCCCCAGCACACCCCTTCTGCCAGTCCAATACTGCAGAGCCCCCACGCAGCCGGCTGGGCAGACCCACTCTGGGACCCCTCCCCACAAAAGAGGGCCAGCTGTCATGCAATAGAAACTAAGAGACGGGGGAGCAGCCGCAGCCAGGCTACCTGGAACCAGGCCTGCCCCGGTGAAAAATCAAAGCGCTGAGGCCCAGAATCCAGCAGGACAACGGAGTTTAAGAGCTTCCAGCGATTTGGCACCTAGAAAAGGACTTAATCCAGCCCCTGTGAAACTGACCCGATAGGGCGCCCAGAGATAAACTGCAACCTATCGAGACCGGATTCCTCCCCCGCAGCCAGCATTACATCACCCCCGGCAGGCACATGCACCCCTGTGCCATTGTTCGCAGCCAACCTCACTGCCAAAGAATGCGACAGGCTCCCGCAGGGGGCTGGGAAATACCTTGGGTACAAGAGAGCTCCCTCCAGTCCACAGCTGACTGGCTGCTTGTCTGGAGGCCTTCCAGCCAGTCACAGAGCACAGGGCAGTCCCGGTGCTGGGCGGGCAGCCTGAGGCAGGGCCCCCCTGGCTCAGCTGAGAGAGCTCCCAGTCCCCAGAGCATTAAGCAGGCTGGATACTCCCCCCACCCCAAACCCACTCACAGGCCTTGGGCCTGTGGGTCAGGTGAAGCAGGCAGGAGTCACACAGCTGGGAACTCCTGGACAGATTCCCTCTGGGGTCAAGTCACAGCTTCTCTGCCTGAGTTTGCCCAGGACCAGCTACAAAGAGAAGGATGCTAGGGACGGGAAGGGTTAACCGGTGCAGTGGGCCCTTCCAGGCCTCAGCAGCCCCCCATGGGGCAGGCAGGAGCAGTCCTGCTGGACCCACCACAGAATCACAGTTCACTGGTTAAAAGAGGATGTTAACTTTTTAAACAGGCTTTTACATCCCTAGAGGATATGGTACAGCAGGGGTGGGGAACCTTTTTTAGGTTGGGGGCCACTGACCCACAGGGAAAAAAAAATCAGTCGGGGGCTGCACACAAGTGAAAAGCAAAAACCCCTCAAACTCCTCACTGACGTGGCTCCTGACTGAGGAGAAAGACACTCCCCACATTCCCCTCACGCACCAGAGCCAAGGGGGGGCCGGCCTAGTAAATTGTGGGTGCTCCAGCCACATGGGGGGGGGCTGGAGTGCCGGCGCTAGCTCCCCAATGCTGGGCGGGGGGAACCATGAGCCTCGGGGACCAGATTCAGGCAAGCCGGGGGCTGCAGCTGGCCCCTGGGCCTGAGGTTCCCCACTACTGTGGTACAGCTTTGTCCAGCCAAGCCTCGGGGATCTGAGGATAGCGTGCTCATATCCACCATGCCAGCCCTCAAACATCCACTCCATTGAAATGTCTCTCCCTTAACACACACTGTATTTTTTCATTGCCTTTAGAATAATTGCCAGGCACGTGCCAGAGCTGCGTGGCTTGCAGGTGTGCCGCGGGGGCTGGCTGGTTTCCCTTGGACAGTACAGGAGCCCCTGTGAGTTCGGAGCGGCCAGGGAACGGAGGCTGTCTGTAGCTCTGAAATAAGACACTAGGGTGGCGCGCTCAGAGAAGTTTGCAACTGAAAACAGACTCACTGCCGCTTTGAAACAACCCAATGCAGGACAAACATGCTGCTTGCCCCTTCATTTGTTGTGGGTTCAGGACAGGTGTAATGTTACGTGTAATTTGCTTTTGGGGTGTGGGGGGTGTCTCTGCTGCTGCACGTCTAGGCCCAAATGAGGCACGCAATTGACCAGCCAGGCCTTCCCACGGCAATTCGCAAAGACTTGCATTTACGCGCAGTGCTTGTTCCTGCCTGGAGACAGCTCCAGCTGGCAAGAGAGAGAGGGAGAGGGAGGATAAAAAGGTACCAGCTTAGGGGAGGGCGCTAACTGCGGGTGGTTGCTGTAGGCACCATTAATGGAAGAGGCAGCGTTGCTTTCCAAGTTGCTAGGAAGAGACACCAGGCAGCTGGAGCGCTTGCTGGGCAGTAGATACTCCTCCCAGACAAGGTCCCCACCTATACGAGTGATGTCCCACCGTCCCTACCCCAGTCGTGGGACCCAAGACTTTGTGCTACGTCACACAATGGCCAACGCTTTGGGACAGTCTAATGTCTAGAGGAGTAACGTGGGGAAACTGAGGCATGGAGCTTTAGTGCTTCAAAAATGCACTAGCCCCCTTGTAGCCATGCCCTCCGACTCCCAGCCCTGAACGACCAGGCCACACCACCTCTCCTAGCTCCCATGGCTGGAGCAGCATCAAGAGAGAGTCACTGTCAGAAGAGGTGCAGGTGTTCCCCTCAACAGCAAAGTTGGGGTTGGGGGGGAGGGTCTGTCCTCCCACAGGGAAGGAAGGATGTTAGCTTCAAAGTGAGCTTCCCACGTGGGAGGCCAGTCTGGGCTTGCACCCTTCCTGGACTGACGGAAGGATAAAACAGCGGCTAGACTCTAGCCCCATGTGGCTCTCCGGCTCCATCTCTGGGGTTTGGATCAAACGCTCACATGAGGCTCAGACACAGAACTGCAGTAAAAACTGACACCACTTGGAAGTGGGAAAGGGGGGGAACATCTCATTAGACCAAGTAGGAACTGGGCAGGAAGCCAACAGGAGGTACCAGAAGCGGCTCTCCTGCTGGTAGGATGCATTTCTGTAAGCATCCCACTGGAGCATGCGCATGCACACCGCTCTTGGGCTCGCAAGAGCAGCGTTCATCCAGCCATTTCATCTCCGAGTCCTCTTCCCTGGCTTCTAGGCAAGACTCCCCCCAACCCGCCGCCCATGTGCTCTGCCGTCACCCCATCTCCATTCACCCAGGTGCCGCCACCTGGGTTTCTGAGCTAGGGATGTAGAATCCTGATTCATCAGTTAACTGGTTAAACATGAACTAACCTAACGTTGAACCGGATAACCGGCTAAGCGGGATCCCGGGTGGGGGATTGCTCCAGCCCTGCTTTAGCAGGCCCCAGGGCTCCCATTCCCAGCCCCATGCAGGGCTGGCTGCTGGCCCCAGAGCAGCCCTTCACCTGCAGCAGGCCACGGGCAGGGGGCTGCACCCGGGGAACTCGTTACCTGGTTATCCGTTCACATCCCTCTTCTGAGCCCTTCTCCCCCAGACGGCTGCAGTGGCAGACACCCACCCCTCCAGCTGTCATGCAAGCCCCTCATCTCACCACTTCTGGGATTCTCTTCCCATATCCATAGCTCAACACATCTAGCCTCCTGAAGAGGTTGCGGGATGGACCAGCAGCTGCAGTGGTAAGGCTGCTCCTTTAAGGATCAGCACTCCAAGACCTGGAGCCTTCTCCCAAGCTATAGAAGAGCAGCAGGCTATATGCCTCCCCCCACCCCCGTAATGCAATCAGGGCAGGTAAAGCCTCCTTAAAAGCATGCGTTTCTTGGTCCTGCCTAGCCCTGGCCAGAGTCATTTTAACAAGGCAGAGAGGCCAGCTTTTCAGAGTCCTTCCCTGCAAAGCTCCATTCTAGTTCCTTTCCACGCTGCTGTGGGATCAGCTAGTTCCCTAACTAGAATTTTAAACCCTGGGGCTGTGTCTAGACTGGCCAGTTTTTCCGGAAAATCAGCCACTTTTCTGGAAAAACTTGCCAGCTGTCTACACTGGCCTCTTGAATTTCCGCAAAAGCACTGACGAGCTCATGTAAGATTGTCAGTGTTCTTGCGGAAATACTATGCTGCTCCCGTTCGGGCAAAAGTCTTTTTGCACAAAACTTTTGTGCAAAAGGGCCAGTATAGACAGCCCAGATTTGTTTTCCGCAAAAAAGCCCCGATTGCGAAAATAGTGATCGGGGCTTTTTTGCAGAAAAGCGCATCTAGATTGGCACGGACGCTTTTCCGCAAAAAGTGCTTTTCCGGAAAAGCGTCCGTGCCAATCTAGACGCTCTTTTCCGCAAATGCTTTTAACGGAAAAGCTTTTCCGTTAAAAGTATTTGCAGAAAATTGTGCCAGTCTAGACGTAGCCTGGGTGTTTCCAAGGCCTTTAGTCAGACAAGCCAGCAGGAAAACACAAACTTGTCTGATTGGTGAGTAATTTCTCAAGGTATCATTGGGGTGTGGTGAGAGGAGGAGGGGACAGAAAGAAGAGGCTGCAGGGGCAGGTAGATCTGACAAGACACAAACACACCTGATCTGCAGGGTCCAAGTAAGTTTTACTCCAGACTGGCAACTCCAGGACAGCTGATCAGAGCATTCTAAGAGAGGAAATTCAGGGAAGGATGCTACAGATCCCTTCGCTCAAAGGCACAAGAGAGTTTCAGCTTCCTGCATCCTGACCTGCAGCCAGAGATGCTAAGCGTGACCTGCTGGATAGACCCCTTCCTGGTTCACCCAATGACTATGCAGCATGGCAGTGCCCATGAGCTAGAAACCCCTCGGAGCTGCCCAGAGGGGCACTTTACAGTCTCACCACCTTCAGGGGCAGGAGAACAACAAAAAACTACACACAAGTCTGCTACTCAAGTTAAAAACTCCTGCTCCCCCCCCCCCCACCACCACCCAATCTAATCTTTACATTGAAAGCGGGAAATCCCATTTGGCAGCAGGGCTGTGCTCCAACCTGGAGCCAACTCCCCTAAGCAGCACTAGACAATGAGGCTCTTTCTTTTGGAAGGGGGCGGGGGATCTTTGAGCCCACACCCACTAGAATTAAATGGCCTGACTCAAGATCCTGAGGCAGCTAGGAGAATTCAGCCCGGCCTCCCGCATAACACAGGACATGCCCGTCTCCCCCGCACGGATCTCCCCCAGCTGTTCTCACCACATTCTATCAGCCACTGCACATTCAAAGTGAACATCCTCCTCTCGCATGAGAGAAGATCCCCCCTCCCCACCCATCGGAGCCCAACTTCCCCACCCAGCACCTTCCAAAGCCAGCGGATGGAGCAAGCTGGCTCTAGGGAGAGCCACTCAAGAGCCATGCAGCAGCGAGTCCCCGCAGCACAAAGCCCAAGCTGTGCCACAACCAACCCCGAACAAAGCCTGAGAACCTGAATGATATGGTGACCATATTTTCTGAACCAAAATTAGGGACACAATAGCCACACCCCCTGACCTCTGTTAACCACGCCTCTGAGCCCACTAGCCACACCCCTGACTCCCATTAGCCACGCCCCTGACCCCAATTAGCCATGCCTCTGCAGGTAACACTCTCAGGGTCAAGATGAACACATGACCAGAAGTAAAAGCTGTCATGTGACCCCCTCTAAGACCTTTTCCCACCATCCTCCTACCAATAGGGATGAGTTTGGCCCCCACCAACCCCCCCGCTCATGAAACTATCCTGCAATTGCATTAACCCAATTTATGTCACATTAACGTGGGGCAGGGGGAGAGAGAGAGAAGGCTGGGGGAAGTGTTCTCTCTATGGCTACGTCTAGACTGGCATGATTTTCCGGAAATGCTTTTAACGGAAAAGTTTTCCATTAAAAGCATTTTCGGAACAGAGCGTCTAGATTGACACGGACGCTTTTCCGCAAAAACACTTTTTGCGGAAAAGCATCCGTGCCAATCTAGACGTGCTTTTCCACAAAAAAGCCCCGATCGCCATTTTCGCGATCGGGGCTTTTTTGCGGAAAACACATCTGAGCTGTCTACACTGGCCCTTTTGCACAAAACTTTTGCGCAAAAGGACTTTTGCCCGAACGGGAGCAGCATAGTATTTCCGCAAGAACACTGACAATCTTACATGAGCTCGTCAGTGCTTTTGCGGAAATTCAAGCTGCCAGTGTAGACAGCTGGCAAGTTTTTCCGGAAAAGCGGCTGATTTTCCAGAAAAACTGGCCAGTCTAGACACAGCCTAAGAGTTTCCTCCCATGAGCGGAATGAATTTTGTGTTGTGCACCAGAACTGAGTTCATGTGGCTTGTTTGGATGTGCCACTGTGGCACCAGAGTTATTAATTAATATCTTATAAACCCCTATCTTTTCCCTCTGCTGCCATGTCTTCTCCCCTTACTCCATCAGCTCTCCTGGTGCCTGCTGCCCCCACACCCCTCACCCTCCTCTGCTGTCCTGACTCCTGATCTTCTCACTGCCCTCAGGCCCCGTGGGACCTGCCCCCCTGCACCAGCCCTTCTCTCCCCCGTGCCCACTCCTCCAGTATCCCCATTCTGATCATGTGAGCTACTCCTCCTCATCCCCTCTCCTAACACCTCCCTCTACACCCCTGCCCTGCTTCTCTCCTCTGGTGCTGGTCCCTCCCCTGCAGGTGTCTGCCCTTCTGCTTCACCCCCAGAATCCCCTGGCACCTGCACCTTCCCTTACACCTGCACCCTCCTGGTGCCTCCTCCTTCCCTCACTGCCCCTGCCCCCTTTTTCCTTGATGCCCATCTCTTCACCACCCTCTGCCCCAGTTCCCCTCATGCCCCTCTGAGCCCTCACACATGACTTGCTCCATCCCCACCCTTCTTATGCCCACCCCTCCTTTCAACCCTTCTCCCAGCACCGCCCCCTCTTGCCCCCAATGCCCCTCCCCTCTCCTCTAACAGCATCACCCTGTCCCATCCACCCTCCCACCCCCAATGACACCTCCCCTCCCTCCTCCTCCCCTTTTCCTCATTGTCTTCACTTGGCCCCCTGGCATTTGTCTCTCCTCCACCCTTTCCCTTAGTCCCTTCCTCCCTCCCCACAGCACAAGCCCCTTCCTCTCCCACCTCCCTTCCCCCTAGTTTTCCCCCTGTCCCTCCCCCACCTTCTGCCTTCCAGTTTGTGGGGCTGGAGTCTGTGGTCAGGCCCCAGAAGTCCCCGCTGACCCAGCCCCAGCTGCTTCTGGGGCAGGACCACTTGCTGGGCCTGGAGCTGGGCTGCCTGCGGTGCTAATTTTATTGTAATCTCCACACCAGTTTTGGCTCACATTAGCAGAAGTACAGGGGGGAGCCCCCACCCCCCAGACCCCGCTTGTGGAGCGCGGTTGCGCGAGTGGGTCCATGCACTGTCACTTCCCCAGCAGAGTGGGAAGGGGCAGGGGGAGAAAGGGCCATGCACAGAGCGCACCAGCAGAACCCGAACATACCCCGCTCTGCAGCGTTCCAGCCGGGCTCTGCGTAGTCTCTGCCAGGACTCCAGCAGTGGCTCCCAGGACGGGTTTGCCGGGTTTATCCCCCTCCCTCTCCAGCGGCCGCCTGTGGATGGAGGAGGCCAGGCTGGCAGCTGTGCATGAGAGGGAAGGGCCACGGGGGGGGGGGGGGGGAGGGGAGGGCGGAAAACGTGCCGGACAGTAGCACATGCTGCAGGGGAGCTTGGCACTCCAGACACTGTGCGCCACCAGCAGCGGCCCTGGGTGCCCGTGCAAAGCAGCAAGGGAGCTGCTTACGTGCTGGGTGGAGGCGGGGTGTTGCTGCTGTGCTGCGCTAGCGCTGTGTGTCTGCCAGGGTGTCCTGGGGGGGGAGAAGGGGAATGGCGGTGCCGTTTGTAGCCGGATCCCAACAGGTTTTCTGGGACATCTGCCACCTTCATCGGGACACCGAGACAGAACTCTTAAATCCGGGACTGTCCCGGAAAAAAGGGACGTATGGTCACCATACTGAATGAGTAACTGTACTTGCTGCAATCAAAGCTCCTTTTCCTTTTGGCAACTAGCAGAACATCCCAGCATCCATAATGTGAGAGCTGGCTAATGTCCTGGGTGAAAAGGGTGTCCATGAGGAGGCTTGCAGGAGAGGGAGGGGCACCGTCAGGTCAGGGCAAGGATTGGATCAATTTAGCCCCCTTGAGCAGGTTCTGTGAAGCGCCCCCTGTGCTGGACGGGAGAGCTTGCAGGCAATTCAGCACCTCCGGCTGTTACATCCCACTCCTAGTCACATCGTCCTTAATGCCAATAAAACGAGGAGGTGAGGCTTCCGCAAGAGTCACCGCACTGAGAAGAGGCACCACAGCAGAGCCCATCTCGGTCACCGGAACAGGCTTCCAGGCTGCAAGGTTCCTACTTCCTGACGTGCCTGCAGCAACCCGTGGGCCCTACTTGGCAATCCAGGCTCCCGGCCTGATAGAAAGACCCCCCGGCTCAATTCTCCTGCCGCCTGCGGGCAGCCAGACAGGTTTGAAACGGGGGTTTCAGTCCTGCTCCTTCTCCCCTCATACACAGGCATCCGTCTCGCCCCTCCACCCTCCCGCCAAGGCAGAGCTGCAGCAAAACCCTCTTGCACCTGCGGGGATCCCACCTACTGGGGGGTTAGGCAGAGAGTGGCAAGCGGGCAGTCCCAGCGCTGCCCCAGTGGGCAGGGATGGTGCACAAAGCTGCCACAACCCCCTTCCGCCCAACCAGGACTGCTAGCAGCCAGGCTCCCAGGACTGTCTTTAATCCACCCAGCTGGCGGTACCATCCCCAGCTTCTCCTGGCCCATCAGTCCCAAGAGCGCCACCTTTGTGCAGTCCAAGGCATCGCAGGAACAGCGCCCCTCCCTCTCCTAGTGCAGCCTCCTCCCAGGCCTGGCGCCCCTCCCTCTCCTAGTGCAGCCTCCTCCCAGGCCTGGCGCCCCTCCCTCTCCTAGTGCAGCCTCCTCCCAGGCCTGGCGCCCCTCCCTCTCCTAGTGCAGCCTCCTCCCAGGCCTGGCGCCCCTCCTCCTCCTAGTGCAGCCTCCTCCCAGGCCTGGCGCCCCTCCTCCTCCTAGTGCAGCCTCCTCCCAGGCCTGGCGCCCCTCCCTCTCCTAGTGCAGCCTCCTCCCAGGCCTGGCGCCCCTCCCTCTCCTAGTGCAGCCTCCTCCCAGGCCTGGCGCCCCTCCTTCTCCTACTGCAGCCTCCTCCCAGGGCTGGCTGCTCCATAGAGATAGAGCTGCACGCCCCATTTATCATCACAACGTACCTGCCCGTGCTATGACTGGAATGCAGCGCTGGCTGCCGGCCCAGACGGCTGCCCTTTAGTACAGAAGGAGGTTAAGATTTATAATCCAGAAAGGTGCACGGGGAGTAGAGAGGGGGCAGTGAGTGTAAATGACAGGCAGTACCCAGTCCAGGAGCCTGGAGAGAGATTTCTTTTGGAGGGGCAGGAGGAAGAAGACCGACTTCATGAGGCAGCCTATTCTTTGGCTGTTTAGACACCCCCCCATTTTTACCCCCCATACCTCTCGCCCTTGTGTGGGGGAGGACAGGGGCATGCTGGTAACACTTTCCTATAGTCTCCTGGCAAGGAGCATATTTTCTTCCCCAGTTCTTTGACTCCAAGTCGGCCATCTTCATATTGTGGGATGGGCAGCCCGTGTCTCTCTCGGTTGTGCCACTGTGCCTAGACCGTGACAACATGCGTGCATGTGTCAGAGCAATAGCTGTACCCCTCTACGAGCAGGCCTATGCTTAAAATGCTGCCCCGGCACAGCTGCTCCAGAGAAAACAGTGCTACACCACTCCATGTAGTTAATCCACCTCCTCAAAAAGGGGGAGCTATGTAGGTGCGAGAAGCCCTCCCACCAACATAGTGTGGTCTATATCCACGAGGAGGTTAGCATAATCGCCCGGCTCCAGGATGTGGATTTTTCACACCCCGAGCAATACCGTTATACCAATATAAACATATATGGTAGACCAGTCCTTATCTCTGCCCGTGCCTTCAGGGGTGGAGTACAGCTCATCTTAAGAAAGGGTGAGTTAGGTAGTAAGATACCCCTGTGGCGTTTTTCAGCAAGCCAATGCTTTGGGAGTTCCCTTTCTATTTCTCACACGGATGCCCCTGTACTGCTGCTGCCAAATTGGCCTGGGGTTAAAGCCAGGAATGAGAGGATTCCTGGAGCGCATCCCCTTGCTGCCACCAATTCACTGTGTGACCCTGAGTGGAAGGTGATCAGATGCCTAACTTGAGACACTTCAGGAACCGACATAGCCCACGTCGTGCAAGAACTGGGTCCCAGTGATGTCAATACAGCTGCAAAAGGCTCAAAGAAAAAAAAGTGCGCACTCACACACAGGCAGCTCCAAGGTGTCTAACTGGACAGTCAAAACTTGAGGCCCAAGTTCCGCCTCAAACTGAGATTTTTCCCTCTTCCTGAACCAGCGATAATACTCCCCTTACATAGGGGTTGGGAGCAGTGTTCCCTGTAAGCAGCTGCTTGGGAGAGATTCCAGTGCCAGCCAGCTGATTAGCAGACTGCCCACAGCTAAGTTTTGTGTTTACTGTCTTGGTGCAAAAAACAAAAAATATTCTGCACATGGATGGAAAAGATTAGAGGGAACATTGTTTAGGAGCCGGGTTTGTGTGTCACTCCAAGCAAGATAACTGAACATTATGGTTCCAGTTAGTACTTTGATTTTCTAATCCTTAACCAGTGCTGCCCACTGTTTCTTTTGCCTGATTTACATGGTTAGTTTCTTATTTTGGGAAGAGGCAGTCTGTGTAGGGAGTAAATCACTTCGGGTATTTCTTGGCCATTTTATGCAACTTCTGCTTTGAAAATGTAGGACAGCCGGGACTCTTCAAGCGCATGTTAAATAATATGCTAATCAGCTGTCTGGAATGAGATTCGGTTAGGCGGAGTTTTATTGTAACCCACAAAAATGCTGTAAATATAAATGGGATCTGAGCAATGCAGGCAGGGCAAAAGACCTGGGAGAAATTAGAAGCCAGGTTCCAGGCTGCTTAAACATCCAGAAAATTGAGTTCAATATTGTTTAAAATGGGAACACAAGTCTCCTCTCTGACTGACATCGCATTAGCAATACCAAAATACCAGTTCTAAGAGCGCCTGCGGGACAGCAAGCTAATTACAGTGGCACTTAGAAATCCCAACTGGGCACAATGGCACTGGATACTGTATGCAACACACAGTAAGACAGTCAATGCCCTGGAAAGCTCAGTTTAAATGGATAAGACAAGCAGAGCTCGGGGGATGGGATGCACCACAGAGCAACAAGCAGCCTGATCAGTGAAACTGTCAGGAAGTAAAAATACAGGACTATGTAGCACTTTAAAGACTAACAAGATGGTTTATTAGATGATGAGCTTTCGTGGGCCAGACCCACTTCCTCAGATCAAATAGCGGAAGAAAATAGTTACAATTTTCTAACTATTGTAACTATTTTCTTCCACTATTTGATCTGAGGAAGTGGGTCTGGCCCACGAAAGCTCATCACCTAATAAACCATCTTGTTAGTCTTTAAAGTGCTACATTGTCCTGCATTTTGCTTCAGCTACACCAGACTAACACGGCTACACATTTCTATTACTGTCAGCAAGTAAGTTAGAGGAACCTTGGAACTAACCTGAAGAAGAGAGTGTTGGTTTCTAGATCAGGTAGCTTGCGTCCTGAAGCTTTGCAGAAGCAGCAATCAGAGGATAAACCACCCACTGTTGGTTTACCCAGAGAGTCCCAGTTAAGTGGCAATGCAGAGAGGCAAAGCCAAAGCAAGATGCAAACAGCTTCGCAGTCCCTGCCTCAGCCACAGGCACTTGCCAGCAAGGACGCTCAGAAAGGTCAGGGTTTTAAACGCAAAACTGCGCTGTTTGTTTTGTTAGTTGATTTAATTGGCTTATCTCGCGGTGTGGAGCGAAACACAGCACCCCACCACCCCATGCCCTCGTTCAAGTCATAGATTTTATGATGGTCTCGTCTGACCTGCGTAAGCCAGGCAGCGTGCCTTGGGACCGCTATATATTCTCCATTGCCAGGGGCCCTATGGCTCACTGAGCTTCTGTGTGTGGTCCAAGAGACATTTCGTTTACCATTGGCCACAATTCAGTTTGTTTCCATCCACGTGGGTGTTTTTTTTTTAGTATTATTATCGTGACATACACATAAAGCCAGGGCCTGTGAAGGGAGGAGAGTACTGATTGCACACAGCACTGACCACGAGAGCCATGCGCTCCCTCTGAACCGTAGCGGCACTTTGATTGGATGCAGCAGCACCCCCTGCAACTTCTAGGCACACAAGTGTAATTAACTAAACCACCCTCTCCCAGGAGCCCAGCCTGGCTACGACCCACTGAGACTAGGGAGGCCACTCATGCAGCCCCCTTGCTAGCCTGGGTTGCCCAGCAAGGATTTAGGGTCCAGTGCAGTAAGAGCCTAGAGAGGAAGGTGCAGCAGGTAAGTGCAGTAGATCCGCTGAGTTACAAACTCCTCAGGAATGGAGGCTGCTCCTAACTGTGCAGCATTCATCCATCTGAACAAAACATCGTGGGGGTTCGTTCATCAGTGTACAACTGAATATTGACTCAATACAGCTTCAAAACTGCACCCAGAAGAAAAACGCTGCGTAAATGAAACCAGCACAGAACCCGTGACCTCACCTTGTCTACTTTTTAAAAACATCTTTCCTGGGGTTGTTTTTTTTTTGGTGGTGGTAACACTACTAGTGTGCACAGTACAGTACTGTGTTTGCTTCTGCTGTTGTGTGTCTCTGCTGCTGCCGGATTGGATATTTCTAGTTCCCAATGAGGTGTGAGGTTGACCAGTCAGTTCCTGTCTCTGGGGTGTGTAGTCCTACTGTAAAATGTACTTATTTACAATAAGGAGAAAACCAGCACATCTATTCCCAGCCCTCTGTAGACCAGATCTGAAGTCACCTCACTTCAGACAGAGATTTATTGATAAGGTGCAGCTAGCCTGAAGCCTCCTATTCGAGTCTGCTTTATGGCCATAATTAGCAGCTTGGTCTTACCCTAATCGCTTTGCTATTGGTTATTTAGCCCGCTTACACCTTCCTGGGGCTCTAAGTGCTTTGTGGAGAACCCAGGGTTTACCCCGGAGGAATGGACTCTGGAGAGCAGCAGTGGGAAGTTAAGGGAAAAGGGGAAACACCTGACAGCCTCCTAGGTTCAAAGTGTCGAGCCACCGCAAAGACCATCTGCGATGGAGAGGGGCCGCAGCACCTCATGTTCTAACCAGAGGCTGCAGGGGGGGTTGGATTCTATTTCTGCCTCGTTGCCTTCCTCACCTCATAGCAGCAGGGATTTTCCACTCTCCACAGCATGGCTGACCGAAGATTTAAAGGCAAGGAAAAGATCTGCTAGAGACACTTGCACTCAGGGTGCACAGGTGATGCACGTTCCTTCACTTCCCACGTGCTCTGCTCCCAGCTGCCTCAGGGAGACAGAGGAAGGGGCTGGCGAAGCATTAGGGCACTGAGGCGAGAGAACTCCCTATTGAAAGCTGTTCCATTGCCCTGGGAGTCTTGGCCAGTCTGCCTGCCTAACACGTACCTAGGAGCTGGCTCAGCCAGGGAAGAGACATGCAGGCCCCCAGGCATGTGAGCAAGCTGATGGAGGACAAGGCAAAAGGTTTAGACAGCAAGACACAGTATCTCCCACTGCCATACAGCAATGCAGCAGCGTGAAAGGGTGGGCACCCCTGCCCCAGCCAGCCCACACTCCCAGCCCCAGCTGCCATGAGCTAGCCAAAGCACTTCCCTCCGGAGGGCTCTGGACATTCTGGCTCCAGCTCGTGGGAGTTCCTCACCCTCATTCAGCTCCAGGACACTTATGGGTTAACTGCTGTCCCCCAATGGGGACTAGTGCTACTACTAGCAGGGGTGAGAGCAGGGGGCTGAGACTTGGGGTTCCTAGGCTCTACTCCCGGCTCTGACACAAACTCACTGTGTAACCTTAGGAAAGTCACTTGACTTTGTTTATCCCCCTTTAGCATACACAGAGATGGGCATAGAAAGGGAGCAGAGACACTCACCTCCCAAGGAGGAAGGCCTCCCTTAATTAAGGTTTGCTAAGCATTCTGAAATCTTTAGATGAGCGGTGTAATTTCCTTCTCAATACTTCCTCGCCTCCATTTCCCATGCCCCCTCCCCATCCTTACTAAACCATCCCAACCATCCACCCTCCCTTAAATCCAGAGTCTCTCTGTGTGTTTGGATAGTCGGAAGTGGGCCTCCATGACTTCCCAAACCGCCCCAGAATGGCCGACACATGAGACAGATGATGAAGCGGCAACGACGTTATTCTCTGGCGGAGAGCAGAGGACTAGCGCCTTCCAAATCGCAGAGCTCAGCAAAAGGCACCTCACCCTTTTTTTTTTTTTAATTGAATATCAGCCACAAATCAAAGTTGCAGGGGCACAGTCAGTCCTCTGGTTCACTTAAGCTAATTAGCATCCCTGCAAGACCGAGAGATGGGCTAATATTAGATGGAAAATGCACTTCCAGCCCGTCAACGTGACACAGCATCCTAGGGGAATGCAGTATTTTCTTCCATCCTTCAGTGCTACAATAGACAAGGGGACGTGTCCATGTGTGTGGGGGGGGGGGGGGGGGGGGGAGGGGAGCGGGAGGAAGAGGGAGGAGAATCAAAGCTGTCCAGGTCTATTGAGCATCACTGGTACAAGAGGGTAGCTGGAAGGTTTGTTAAATCCATTATTTGGCCTGCATACTCTCGCTTTAGGCACAGCACTGGAAATCTTCGAGACAGGAATGGGAAGGTCTCCTCTCTCGCTGGCTTGGGACTGGGGGAGAAGCCAGCTGCTATCATTCATGAGGGAGGCCCGAGAGAATGGAGACTAATGATAGACACACACTGGACTCACCGGCAAATTATGGCTATTAGGCCACAAGCGTGCGCAACTACTGTCACTGTCAACTCTTCAGGACTGGATGCTGGTCGTTCGGTGCCGAGCGTGACGGGGCCTGATTCAAGACTCGGGTCCCTCCACCCCACAAAGAGCTTCCTGACCTAGCTGGGAGACCTCAGGGTGAGGACACCCGTCATTCCCTCCTCCACCAGAAAGGAAGTTGATTTTGCTCCAGCCCCCTCTGCACAGAAACGCGGAGGGTTGTGCTCTGGTGAATATCAGCTAGTACGAGATAGGGCTGATGGAAATGCCATGGAAATTCTTTCATCCTCAAGGGTCCCCCCCCCAAAAAAAACCCCACTTTCCCAACAGGCTTTTGAGGCCAGGCTACACTACAGGGGAAGTCAAATCAAGATACACAACTCCAGCTATGTTAGTTACGTAGCTGTAGTCAATGTACCTGGGGTCTGTTTTTCTCGCTGTAGTCCTGGTGGCTTCCTTTACTCCTCGCAAGAGTATTAGCGGCTGACAGCGGTGCCCTCTGAGTTTGATTTAACAGGTCTAAATTAGACCTGCTAAATCAAACTCTGGAAGATCAATCATGGCAGCGTTGTTTAGTGAAGACGTGGCCTAAGTTATGCACTAAGTTATTGACCAGTGCAGAGCCACGCTGTGTAGCAATCTATGCAGGATCAAAGAACACGGCCTTCAGCCTACAGCGGGGAACAGTTATCAGAGCTGGAATTTGGCCAAGACGCCAAGGTTACTTGCCCCCATCCCACTCTTGAAAAATCCTGTGGCATTATCCCATCCCATACAGTCAGATCCTCAGTTTGCCATGTTATCCAACAAGACAGCACCGTATCCCTCCCCCCCACCACAACCCTTAACTCCTAGAGGTGACAATGAAGAGCAGTGCCCCCCCATGCACAGTCCCTGCCCCCCAACAGTTTACAACTCAAAGAGACAGTGAGGGAAATGGAGAATCACCACTAGAGCCCTGCAAATCCACGGATACCTGCAGCTCATTTTTGCAGCTATAGATATGTCTGCACAGGGCTCAAATTATCACCATTTCACAGGTGGGGAAATGGAGGCACAGAGGAGTAAAGGACATGCCCTAGCCTGTGGCAGGGCTAGGAACTGAACCCAACCTTCCCAAGTCCCAGTATAGTGTCTTCTGATCTGACCACGGCAGGACAGGTGAACAGGAAGGTCAGTTAAGCTTCAAGAAAAAGATACAAAGAGCAGATGACTTGAGAGACTGTTTGAGAATGGGAGAAATTGGGGGGGGGGGGAATCGGGGGGTGTGAAGGAATCCCCAGGTGGCTGGCACCTCACAATTTTTAATATTCACTTTGTAGTTTGTGCTAGAGCCTGGCTGAAATTAACCAAATTGGGTATTTAATTATTGAAGTGGCTAGAAGCCTATTTCCTTGCTAATCAAAGGAAGTGGTTCACTGCAAGTGAAAACGCAAAAAAGAAGCAGTTTCGCAGAAAACAGGTCACTGGCCTAGTCGCTTTTTAATGAGGCGGCGGCTCCTCCAGCCACACCCCCTACAAACGAATCCTGGGCCATTATTAGCATCCTCTCTTCTAGGAGAGTACGCCCTAGCCACTCATGTTTCCCCTCCTCCCTCCATTTTCCCCCATCAAAAGGCTGGCAGGGTCCATGTAAGTCACCCTGCAGGAATGTGGGAATCTTTGCCGAGTGTTTAAGATAAGCAAAAGGAAGCGGCACTTCAGGGTAAGGATTAGCAGGAGGCAAGTCAGGGCTGGCTCCAGGATTTCCGGTAGGCACCTCACAGCCCTGCTAGAGGGCCAGGCAGGGAAAGACGCACCAGCAAAACTCAGTGGCTTAGCGACCAGGCCAGCAGCTTTCATACTAGACTGGAAACAGACATGGAGTGCTCTGCGGCCTATTTGTCATGGGATTTTAGAGCCCTCCAGCCTGGGGCTCTGCCAGATACCACAGGCAGGTCACTGTCCTCCCCCCAACACCACTTCCAACTAGCTGGGGTGCCGGAGGGAGAGAGGCAGGGGCAGGTTACGACTGGTCAGCACCACCTTATTCTCAGGAGCAGAGAGAAATCCCAACACATCTCTCCTGTTGTGGGTGCCCCCTCTCCTCTCTACACAGACAAGTCAGTGTGTCTACACCAGCAGCCCCCAAACTTTGGCAGGTCATACCCCCCTTTGCCCTCTTGATCCAGGAGCAGGGCCATGGGTTGAGGGGGAGGAGGGAGGCAGATGGAGATAAAAGCTGGGGCTGGGCTGCCTTGGGGGGCCAGCAGCCAGGCCTCTCCCAGCCTCACCCCCAGACTGTGAATAGAGCTACGACCTGGGGCCTAGAGGCAGCCCTGTGGCTGGGGAACCAGAGCAGAGTACAACTGTGATTGTAGCGGGGTTAGGTGATGCTCCCTTCTCTGCCCCTGTGGGGACTAGCCCGGATGCTTCTGCGCCCACCCCAAACAATCCTCCATGCCCCCTCGGGCAGGGGAGTATGTACACCCTGCATTTGCCGACCACTGGTCTACACCAACACTGCCTCCCATACTGGCTGGAATCAGAATGCAATGGTGTGTCATGGGCCCCGCACTGTTCTCTTGGAGAGTCTCTCAGTGCAAGTGGCAGGAACCAGGGGGGTTTCAGAGCACGAGGATTAGCGTGCTACCCCCGCTGCTGCTTAATGGCAACCAGTGGCCCTGCTGTAACAGCCAACAGTCTTAGGGAGCTGCTGCTGTGTTCAGCCACATTTAGAGGAATGTAAATGAATGCGCTTAAGTGTCTGGCTTTGTTTAGCAAGGCGTCTAGCCAGTAAGTTTGTTTTACAGACCTGGCACCTAAAATGTGCCTTGGATTATAATGTTCTTCTGCAGTGAGATAAGACAGCAGTCGACAGGGCTCTGGAAGCAGGATGACAAGACTGCAAAACTCTAGGCAACAACTCACAGCAGCAACCACATCCTCAATGGAGAGTCCAAGACCAAACGCCGCTCTCAGGAACAGCACCGAAAGCAGCCCCAGAACAGCCTCCGCAGGGATTAAGCTTTGACCCCAGCACCAGAAGCTCTGGCCTCTGCTACTTGAGCCAACATAACTGTTAGCAGTAGTAGGCTCCTATGCCCTGTGAATGAACCACTAGAGGGGGCTGCAATACACAGGTAGGTCTACACTAGACCTGGAAGGTCGGCGTAAGGTACGCAAGGCTACGGAGCTGGAACCAGCTTACCTTAAAGCCAAACTTGGCAGCATTCCCACAGTAGGGGTCTGCCTGGAGCAAAGGTTCCTGGTGGCTTCCCTTACGCCTCACAACTGCAAGGAGAGGTGGCACTGGCCAAAGCTGCCCTCAGCATTCGATTTAACGGGTCTATGCTAGACCTGCTAAATCAAGTGCCAGAACATCGATCTCCAGCACAGCGGTGCCCTTAGCCAATGTCATAAGAGTTCTTGGTGCTTCAAAGCACCTACCAACCGACCGGAGTGACAACAGGAGTGAAGAGATCGGTTCCCATTAACAACGCCCATTATCTAGAGTTGCACTTACACTGCACCCCCCCAGATGGCCAGCAAGTAAACACGTCTCAGTGCTCAACAGCAGAAACCAGTCCCTTCCAGCAGTTTGATACAAGGGTACAGGTCTCCGAAGCCAACTACTCCCAGGAGCTTTGGGGGGGGGGGGGGGGGGAGGAGGAGGAAGAGAGAAGAGACACCAAACTCAGAGCCTGATGGTGCCGGGATTGTCAATGGTTTACTGTTCACTTCAGCAGGAAGGGATTTTTTTGAGCCTGCCTTGACAACACAAACAGGGGGAACTGCCTGCTGGCAGGAAACAGGAAAGAACCACTCCATTTCCGGCCTCCCCCAATTTCCCCTCGGAGAGCAGCTTGGCTTTGGCTGCCCACTCAAGAATGGGATCTTGGTGGGGGGATGAGACTGTTCTAAGAAGTAGGGTTGAAACTTCTCACAAGCCTGGGAAAAAGCACCTCAGGCAAGCGGTTGTCAAGAGGGGCACCTTAGAAGGTCCTGCCTGGTTTTTAATGGCACAAGACCCCCTGTGACTTTAGGCCAGTGAGCACTTCAAGGGGAGGGGACCAGCCTGAATGATTTTAGTGGACTTAGCAGAGCATGGAGCTCAAAACAAGACCTATTTGAAAAGCCAACATCTCTTTTCCAGCCTGACCCCTGGCAGCCACAGCACCGGCACCACATGCTCTGGGCCTCTGCTATTCTTTGGTCTCAGGTGAGCATCCCCCATGGTTTCATTGTGCTCCCAGGGCGCTGCGATACTGGTTCAAGCCACTACGGGCCCTCTTTTCAGAGGGTCGTTTTAGGCTCTCAGGACGCCACAGAAACCCCGGGATTCAGTGCAGGTACAGAAGAACGGCCCTGCTGGGTCAGACCATCTGGCGCAGTGTCCCGGCTTGTGAGAAGCACGGGGCTCCTCAGGAGGAGCAGTGGGGAAATGGAGTAAGAGGTGGCTTAGTCATTCACTGAGTACTGCTGGAATTCCATGCTCTGCTCCAGTCACCGGCATGCTCCCCTGCCAGAGTCCTAGCCTAGCACTCCCCTTCCAGCCGCTCAGCTACCCTGCCTGGTAGCTGAGCAAGTGCATGGCTCTAACCGGGAGATGCTGCACCAGCCCAACCTCCATGCTGCGCCCCTCACAACCTTTCCATCCAGCCAAAGCCCCTGTCGAGCCGGGGGAGAGCTGGCCTTGTCCCCTGAGCCAGCCTAAAAAGGACCAAGGCGAGCAGAGGTGGGAACACAGTTTCATCCAACTCCCAGCAGCCACAGGAGTCCAAGGCAAAGAAGCCACCACAGACCACCAGAGCCCTCTCCTTGCCAGCATCCAGGAGTTTTAAGAGCTCCCAAGCAGGGAGACTACCTTTAGGGGTCACTACAGCCTGGCTCTTCTAAGCAGTTTACCAGCAGGTCTGAGTGCTTTACAGAACACAGGCAAGTAACTCCTAGAACTTGGGGGTCCAGATCAGTGTCCCCTGTAAGCTCAGATTCCAGCGCCCCCCAGCAGATTAGCAGTATACTCACAGCTAGGTTTGTGTTTCTCCTGGTCGTGCGCAGTCCCACATGCCTGGGTGCACATAACATTATTCCGCACATGGATGGAAATGATTAGATTAGTGGGAACATTGGTAGACATGCTCTTATTTTAATTCCTTCTGGAGGAGTCCTGCAGTGAATAGGACAGGACAAGACAGCCCAGGGGAAAAAAAAACCCAAAGGCAAAGAGTAATTCTGAGCCCTGGATGATGCCAGCTGCAGTCTACACTAACAAGCCCTGCCCAGCTTGGAAGTTTATTACGTTAACACGCACAAGAGAAGCAGCCTGACTCCACGGCCAAGGAGTCAGCCCATCAAAACCATGCACCTCTGTGGCAGAGGGTGTTTTAAAACAGCGGCTGGGTCATTAACTGAAGGAGACTTCCAAGCTGCTGCTGCACACACTCATACTGGCGGGGTGAGGTGGAAAGAGAAAAACGTCTTTGCAGATCAGCTGCCTCCCACACAAGATTAAAGTTGCCATGAAATTTCTTACTGAAATAAAATCTCCATGTTGCTGCAGCAAGGAAGCAAAACAGGCTCCCCTTGGGCCAGCAGCAAGGACTGAACCTTAGCCCACGCAGTAAAGGTTTAAGTAGCAACTCCTCCGGTGGGCAGCTGAGATACACTCAGCCTCTCCCCGGAACCAGCCAGCCTCAAGAAACAGATCTCCGATTAGCAGAGCCGTGCAGCTATTTTTTAGTTTCTCCTGGTGGTGCACATTCACATGTGCCTCAGTGCATGTAAAAAATTATTCCACACGTGGATGGAAAAAAAGATTAGCAGGGACATTGATCTCACCCATAAAACTAGACCTCAAAGCCCTTCTTCTCACTCCCCCCTGGGCTCCAGGATCCAGCAACCTGAATGAAGGGAAGCTGCCACCAGGATTTCACAGTAGAAGTTTCCTCTCCCTGTTTACTGCCCTTTCACAGCTGCTGGCTAACTTTCTCACCCTCTTGAGGCGGAGGTGGAGATACTGTTCTCATTCTCTTTAACCCAAAACAGAGCCAAGAGGGAAGAGGGGGAGGAAGACCAGCTTGAAGAAAAACACACATCCAAGCCCTTCCAGTCCCCTCCTTCCTGCCCCCACACACAATGAGAGGCCAGGGAGGGATTAGAAAAGAGAAACGGGTCCAGAGACGGGGGAGTTCTGCAAAGAGCAGATCATGGGAAATGCCCACAGCTCAAATACACTCAACAGTAGCCTCATGCCAGCAGTTTGCTTGCTAAAAACAGTCCACTCTGCACTCCTTGCAGGCTCTTAAAGGAGACTGAAAAGCAGATTTTGCACGGGCAGGCTTACAAGGACAAAACCTCTCAGTATTAAGGCGCGGGAGAGGAAGGAATAAAAGTGAACAGGAAGAGACAATGAGGCTTTAAGAGATACTTTCAACCCAATCTAGCCTCAGAACAGCTCCCAAGTCAACCAGAAGCCTTTCTGGGCAATACGGAGCAAGGATGGTTTGGAGTCTCTATGGGAGAGCAGTTTGCTCTCCAAATTAAGGATGTTAAGTATCAGGTAATTGACTAATCGATACTTTTTACATCGACTATTCAATAGGGGGCCTCTGCCTTTGAAGTGTGGCAACAACACTAGGGCTGTTGCCACACTTCAAAGGCGAAAGCACCAAAGCCTGGGGTCAGCTGGGGACTCCCCTGCTGACCCCAGGCTCCGTGCAGCTCTGTGCGGCACTATTGCTTTGAGCCCAGCACTCAGCTGATCCCGGGCTCCATGCGGTGCTGCCACTTTGAAATGCCGCATTCAAAGCCGCAGTGCCCCTCAGAGCAGCTGACCCCGGGCTCCCTGCGGCGCTGCTGCTTTGAAGTATCCCCCCTCTTTGCTGCCTCTGTCTGATAGAGGCAGCGAGGTGTGAGGGGGAGCAACTAGTCAACTCTCCCATCAACTATCCAATAAGCATTTACTTATCGGATAGTCAACTAGTCCTTCACATCTCTACACCAACCAGAATCAGAGCAACTGCAGCCAAGGCTGGTGAGCAAATGCCAGCCACCCTCACTTGGAAGGTAAGACAAGGCTGCCCTGCACCAGGAAGTGGCCGTGGCAAGGCCCCGAAGCAGAGGATTGGGCATCAGGACTCAGATTTGATTCCAAGCTCTGCTACTCACAGAGCATCACAAACTTCCGGAGTTCCCTCTCATGACCCCGCCTCTACGTGGGGTGTCGTCCCATCTTGCAAAGCTACGCTCAAGCATCGTTCATTTGTGAAGACACCCGCAAGCCTGATGCAAAAGACACTGACAAGCGGGTGCAGGAGATGAGAATGGATCAGGGAAGAGGCGGGAGAAGAAAGGAACAGGCGATGGTAACACGGTTAAACAAGAGGCAGGAAGGTGCGGGCTGACCGCATGCACTGCTGACCGTTTCATTACATACTGTACTTGCAAAGTCGGCATACATGATTTGCCCCAAAGTCCACCCACATCCCCATCACAATGCAGCAATTGCCCTGGAGTCAATGCAATTGACAATTGTTAATAGCAGTGCTGGACGCACATTAGCCAGGGCCCCAGAAGGCTTGAACATATCCTGCCCCTGTGGGCAGGTGGTGAAGGCCCAGCTAGGGAAGGCAAGGTCCAGCCCTGGCCTGAGACCCTCCCCCTCAGCAACCCCCCCACCCTGTGGAGCCAAGCCCTGCCCAATCCCAGCCCTGAAGCCTGATTCTTCCTAGCTAGCAAGCCAGACTATGGCCCCAGTCGTCCTGGGTGGCCAGGAACCATAGGCCGTTCCGGGAAGGCAATGCCTTCTCTTGCCTATGTTACACCCCGCCTCCAGCCTGCCTCTCACAGACAGCTCAGTGTGGAGACAGCACACAGACTGTACACAAACTCTTGTCTTAAACCATAGCTGTGAGCAAAGTGAAATCCAGAGACACCCCCGGGAAAGATCTCCAGGAATCAATCAGCTGTTGCACATTTCTGAAAGTTAATGTGGGGGGGGGGGGGGGGGGAAGAGAAGAGAGATCATTGCACCTAGCCCCCTGGCCAAGAAAGTCTGCTGGATCTGGCCTTTCGAAACACAACACACCTGAAAGCCTCAGCAATGAGTCCTACTTCTACCTACCCGGTCCTTGGTTAGCTAACAAGATCAAAGACATTAATATAGCGAAGCCAAGGGCTTATCAGACATGCCCCGGGAGAGCTCATCCAGATCCCATGAGGTATAAGAGAAAAAAAAACCTGATTCCCACCCTAAAGTTGGTGTATAGTTATAAGTAGTAGGCCCTTACTTCCCATTCTGTTTAGGAAGTAACAACATCAAATGTCCTTGTACCTGCACTGACGTAGCCACCCCATTTGTCAAGGCCTCTTCCCTCAAAAAGGGAGGCAAGTCATAGGGCCAAACCCTGAAGCCAGTACTTAGAAAGAGCACCTAAAAAGATTCACGGAGGCACCACACTTCCGAACATTTTCCTGAAAAACTTGCCCGGAGAGCCCAGCGGTCTAACAAGAACCGAGCAGAATGTTTTGGATGAGGTGAAGTATTGCGCTGCAGGGCTGTTGATTGAGAAAATGTCTGTCAGGAAGGGTTTTGAGGCCCCAGGCCCTCTGCAGAGAAGTGAGGTGAGAGGCAGACTTATCTAAAAGGTCTGGTGTTTGATCTGAAGACTGACAATACTGTTTCACAACAAGTGTGCTTGGATGCTGGTCACATTCTGTTCCATGGCAGAAAAAAAAAAAATAGAAACCTTGAAGAGTTGCTATGGAACAGAGTTGTTGCCCTGTGGACCACGCTAGATTTAAGCCTATCCTAGGGACATCCTGGGAGAAGAGCCGATCTATGTGACCACTGAGGCTCAGCATGAATTTATAGCTGTAGAAAAATGTGGGAGGAGTTGTGTGTGGACTCCAAAGTCCTATCACAGCATTCCCAACCCAAGCCAGGCAGCTCTGATGTTACAAGTGCAACTGAACATCTTGCAGGCCCAAAGGGACTCCAGACTTGGGTTGAGTTTGGGCACAATCCCTGGTTTATCCACACCCATTTGTCCCAGGCCATAAGCTAGTGACTTTACAGCACAGAGTGTATTCCAGATGTGGCCTGAGGTTCAGACACGGACAGAAGAAAAGCAAGTCAGCCAGGTAAAGGATGACTGATGGATTTCCCCTTTCCCCAGGCAAAGGGCATGTGGGGTGGTGCACCTCAAACTGCGGCCAAGTCTTCTGAAGACAAAGATCACCAACTGCCATGTCATCCTGCACATCTGTGCTTGGCCTTGACAGATGTTTGATCCTGGCTGAGACAAGTGCTGCCAATCAGCTGGCTTTTGTCCTTTCCCAGCACCACACTCAGGAGCCAGGCCACTACTGCTGACTCAGCCCTACCCTGTGTTGAAATGCTCTCCCTAGCCTTCTTGCAAGTCCCATCTTTGTGCCTGGTCACCCCAACCCAGCCCACTGTCCCAGCTCCCCAAAGCAGCTAGCCAGGACCGCACCTCCACACAGCAATGGCTCCCCTGGGAGCCATCAGGAAGAGTCTCTTAATTAGTGGAAACAAGCTGTTCAGCCAATTAAACTTCCTAGAAAACCGAAGTCCAAGACAGCTGCCACCTGGCCTAAAGAAAAGATCTTCCGCGAACAGGACTTGTACAGATCACAGCTACATGCAAAAGAAGGTCAGGAAGCATAAGCAGACTCAGGCTTTAGTGCCTTTAACACACAGGAAGTGGGTTTTCTACGTGCAGTCGGGAGAGCTGCAATTGTGATCTTAACTTAATTTTTCAGGGTTTATACTTTTAGTCCAGCTCAATGAAGGTCACCGACCCAGCTAGTCTGACCCTCAAGGGAAAACACATGACATCAAAACTCAGCGGGCCCGTCCTTGAAAGCTCCTCTATGCATTTGGATGTCCAGGTTCACTAAGCACTTCCCAGAAGGAAGTCACCAAAAAATAGCCACTGGCCCATTGTACCCAGTTACTCCTAATGACGGAAGGAGACTTGACATTTTACTCGCCTGGGAACGGAAGCAACAGCTGGGAAAGGTTTCACTGTGGGCATTAGGTCAAATTGTTCCAACTTCAATCATGGATTTGAACTCTTTTCTTCAGGAAAGGGAGCACACCAACCCAGAGAGCCCATGTTAAACCCTGCTCCGGACTGTGGGGCGAGACACACGCTTTGCTGCTAATCAATCCCTCCACAGTGTCGAGTTGCTAGACAGGATCAGACCCAAGGTCCCTCTAGCCCAGTGTCCTGTCTCCAGAAGTGTCCAGCAACAGTTGCTCCTCAGGAAAGTTAAAGAACGCTACACCTTGCAGATTGGGGGCAGATTCCCCCCCCCCCACACACACACACACACTTACATCTCAGCCTGATCTCCAGTTGCCGAAGACAGGCATAGGCCCTGATGCAGAAGGTTGGCCATCCAGTACAGAGTATGTGAGCAGTCCCTTACAAAAGTCCCCAAATGTCAGTCACTCCAAGGTTACAGAAGAGCTGGACCATTGGCCCAACTAGCCCAATATCCTGTCTTTCGGCAGTGGCCAATGCCTGATGCCCCAGAGGAAGTGAGCAGAGCAAGGAATCATCCAGCCATCCATCCCGTCATCCACCCCCACCTTCTGGCAGTCCGAGCTTTCCCGCAGCTGTGATTGCACCCCGGACCCTCTGGGCTAGTCGCCTTTGAGGGACCTCTCCTCCAGCAATAAGTCAGCACGTCAGGAAGGAGTGAGCTGCACCCAACATGGAGTCAGTCCCTTAGCAGGTGGTCCAGAGAGGACGCTCATTTTCTCAAGGGCCAAACACCTCTCCTCCAAACGTCTTTCCCTCTGGAGCAGGGGACAAGGCAGCAAGCTCCAGTGCTTCGAGGGCTATTTAAGGCTTCCCAGAGCCTGACTGAGGCCAGAGCCTGCATCTCATCTCAAAGAGGCACTTCATTGCCTAAGGCAGCGATTTCCCAAGAGTGGGTCGTGACGCAGGCCTGGGCTGCAGACTAAGGCACTAGGTCACCTTGCTCAGCACCCAGGAACCCCAGTGGCTAACTAAGGCTGGGTCACATTCCACACTAGGAAAACCCTTGGCCAATCCCTGCCTGTTCTGTCACCTTGCCATGCCCCAGAAGTGGCCAACTGCAGGTCTGGCTCCTAGGCAGCAAGGGCATGGGTTCCCCACGCTGCCCCGCCTAAGCACCAGCTCTACTCCCCCATGGACCAGAAGCCAGCCAATGGGAGCTGGGGAGGGTCAATGCCTGCAGGTGAGACTCATGTACAGCGGCTTGCACACCTCTGACTGGGAGCCAGACCTGCTGCTGGGGCACAGCGTGGTCCATGGTGCCAAGACAGGCAGGAAGCCTGCCTTCGCACCTCTGCTGACCAGAAGCCATGAGAGGTAAGCCCAGGCCACAATCCTGACCCAGCCTTAAACCCCTCCAAACCCAGTCTTCTGGGCCCTAAATCTTCATCCACGGCACTCTCTCATAGCCTGCATCACCAGCCTGACCCCTTCCTGCACCCCAACCCCCTACACCATGAACCCCTCATCCCCAACCCCACAGCCCTCACCCCCTACACTAACTCTCCATCCCAGCCCTAAACCCTCTTCTGCACCCCAAAGCCCTTATCTCCAGCTCCACTGCATCTCAGGCATCAATTTTCTTCAATTGGGTCACCAGGAAAAAAAAAAAGTTTGAGAACCACTGACCTAAGGCACTTTTGGAAAGAATACTCGGGGTCCCGCGGCAGTGACTCACTGCAAAGCAGAGTCATGCGACGCCTTTAAAAAACTGGGCCGAAAGGATGAAGCAGACCAGGACTGGGTTAGGGGACGAGAAAGACTGTCCCGGGTGCTGGGTCAGCTGAGAAAGGCAGTTCCCGCACCAAACGCTCTGGAGGAGCCGGGCGGTTGTGTCAGGGTGTACGTACGCGGCATAGGGAATTGCAGCGGGTTCTACAGACCCACTACTGGACATGTCCACCTGCCCTACAAAAGCCACTTGAACAGCCTTCGCCTTGGGAACCCTGCTGCTCCAAGGGCCTACTCTGCCCTCCTCGCACACTCACTCCCTGCCTCCTCTAAGCAGTCACAGCTGCAGGGAAGGGTTATGCCCTTTCCTCCGGGCCGCCACACAGGAGGAAGGAGCTGATCCCCGCGTTTATCTGTTGGTTCTTGCAGGGTTCCTGTGTTCTTTCCCTTGTTTGTTCATCTGCTCAGCAGGCAGCCTGGGTCCTATAGAGACCCGCTGAGAGGCGTGGGATCAACGGACAGCCCAGGGACTGAGAACTTTTGCCTAGAACAGTCTCCCACTCGTTAAGGGAGGGGCCGTAGGTCCCTGCAAATGGGATTTTAGAGGAATGCATGGTTGGGTAACGGGCCCAACAGGGAGGAAGTTGAGGTAGAGAGAGACTTCCTTCCGCATCTGGGTGATCACGTCCACATTAAACACACACAGGCACCAGTGACATGCTGAGACATTCCAAGGAGCTTTTCCCACTGGCACCACTGCTGGTCTGAGCAGGTCATCTGCTCTCACCCAGCGCTGGGCAGCCACAACAGCTATGGCACACGACGAAGAATTCAAGTGACCATGCAGCTTCTTCGCCATCTTTCCCGGCGGGGCCAGGCTATACTCTTTGTACCGAGGCGGGGACACCGCACTGCTGCTGAGCACGCAAGAGCCCAAAGGAAGCCAGCTCACTTCTCACACCCTGGCTGACTTCACAAGGGTAACTTAGGTGAACCAACCACCAGACAGAAAGTGATCTGGAGTCGCGGGACAGCTACGTCACTGGAGCATACCTCACAGGTTGCGCTGTGCAATTAAAATGCCATTGCTTGCTGCTACTGTCCTTAGCCAGGCACACATGCTGGCTGGTGAGACCACAGCCATTCACACCAACAGCATTGCTACATCGGACTACATAGGACATCGTGTCCAGCTCATTTGACCGGTGGGGTCAGCAGTGACACCATTTCACAGACTCACAAGAGCCAGGGCTCAGTCGGGTGTTGCCACAAAGCCAGGACTTGAACTACTGTGGCAGAGCACAGCCAGAAAACCCAGTGTGAAGGGGTTTAAAAAAATACCAAGCTTTATTTTAAGGAAGGGCACAACTACCAAGGAACCTCCTCCAAGCTCAGGTTCCTCCTGCAATTGGCTCCCAGCTGGAATCCAGGGAGTTTTATAGAGGACTTTCCTTCCCAGAAGACTTTGCAGAGAAGGGAAATCCCTCCTCTCTGCCTATGGGTGTTTGGCAGCTCACCCAGCCAATCAGCTCTCTTTCCCTGTCTCTTCAAGGGCTATACTCCATGGTACCAGCGCTGTGGCTGTTACCGTACAGATGCACAAAGAAAACCAACCCTGCAGTGAGAGAAGAGGACATGCAAAGAACCAGCCTCACCTTCCACACAGTGCTCCACCTCCTCCAGGTTGCGCAGGGTAATCCGCATCAGGCTGGAGTTCAGCATCAACTCGTTCTTGTGTTCGGGCCACATGTAGTGGGGGGCAGGGTTGACGAAGAAAATGCGGGTGTCCCCAGTCGAGACCTGGTTGTCACAAATTAAAGGGTCCCCGAAGCCGCTGATTACCACTTTGTTCCCACCGTCCAAGAGGATTTCGTGTGTCACAAAGTCTTTGCCTTTGAGGTACCGCCAGACTCTCACCTGGAGCAAAGGGGAGAACACACAGGAGACCCCGCGTGAGAGAGAATGTGACACAGTCCTGCTCAGAGCCCATCACCCCTTCTGCTTCAGAGCTCATGGGCTAGTGAATCAGCAGCAGCAGCAGGGTGTCAGTGTCAGGGTATTTGGGGTTTGATCCCTGGGTCGGCCTGTCATTGATGCCTGTTCCTGACTTGGCGGGAGGTGCTAAGTCGCACGGCCCTTTTCCTGCGGCCCCAGCCCGCTGCTCCTGCAGTACGTTCCTGCTACTGGGATTCAGCAGATATAGCGGTCCCTCACTGGAGCCCACTCTCCCTCCCTCCCCCCGGTCAGGCATGTTCACTAAGTGATGGTCCGGCAGGAGATAGCCATCCTCATCAGCAAGACGGGCACAGCTTCCCTTCCACCCCTTGTCCCAACCAGGGCTGCCCATGAAGGTGCACAGAGGGCAGCCACCCTGAAGCCTGGCGATTTAAAAAGGCTCCCGGCTTCACCACAGCAGCGGCTAGATAACCGAGCCCTTGAAAACGGCCGCCAGAGTCGTGGGGCCATGGTCTGGGCCACACTGAAGGCTGGCTGGAGGAGGCTAGCCCCGCCCCTTCCAGCTAAAGCCCCACCCCTTCTGGGTCCCAGAGCTGAGCCCTTGTCCCCCCAACACACACACACACACACACACACACACACACACAGCGCCTAGGGCCTGACAAAGTCAGTCACCAGGCATGGTACAAACACCAAGGAAAAGCCCGGGATGGAAGCGGAGCAGCTCCAGAACTGGTTCTGAACCCTGCAAGTTGAGCAGGGAGTGAGGTGCTCCCTGTATCAAGATGTTGGTTTTGCTTTCTAGGATGCTGTGAGGGGGAGAGGGAGTGGTAGAAAAGGAAGCATGATGGCTCCAGATAAGCCCGTTCTAAGCAAACATGAAGCTGAGAAGAGACAAAACCAGGACAGGAGCAGCCCTGGGAACCAGAAAGACCACAGCAGTTTAAAAAGGGACTCTCCTCCGCCCCCCCATTCCCACCCCCAGGGCCGTAATCATTCAGGCAGGGAAAGCGGACTGAAATATTGGAAGGAGGTAGATCTGCCTTGCTTCCCCCTCAGCTGGAGGGACTCCAGTAAGAAACACAAGCTGGACATTTTAAATCTTCTCTAAATCCTTTGTGCCTACTGTTTAAAAGAAAAGAAAAGAGAAAAGAAAAGAGAAAGACACACTTTGGTGCAAGGCAATGGGCTGCCCATGGCCGAGCATGGGGCAGAGCCGCCCACAGGGAAGAACTGCAGGTGTCTGAAGCCAGCTGGACTGCAAGGTCCGCAGGGCCCATTCGTGAGGTGCTCAGGCCAGGCCCAGCCTTTGAGTGGGAGAATCAGGCCATTCTGCCAGAGAGGCATGGGCACCCAGAGAGGAGCACTCTGGCCAGCAAGGGGACAGAGGTGCAGCCGGCCCTACAAGCACGACAGGGCCATTGGGGTTTGTTCCCAGTCAGGTGAGTGTTCCCTCTAATTTTTTTCCATCCACGTGCAGAATAAGTGTTGCCGTGTGCACGGTGGGACAGACAGATGAGCACCACCAATAGAAACACCTGCTGCTGGCTGAGGGTGCTCTACAAGTCAGCTGGGCAGCACTTACATTTCGTGGGTGGCCACCCAAGCACTCAGCTTACAGGGAACACGGCATTTAGGTTGCAGTAGGGGTGTAGAATCCCGATCAGTCAGTTAACTGGTTAAGCATTAGGTTAACCTCGGGGATGTTAAGAGTGTGTAATACGGGAACCGGTAACTAGCCTGCCGGTTACATGGTTAACCCTCACTTTTACAAAGGGACTTGACTACAGCTCACTGCGGGCTCTGCAGGAGGAGGCAGCAGCCTGGCATGCACCAGGTGCCAGCAGCTGCTCCCACTCCCAGGCTGCCCCCCACTGTGGCTCTGCATCAGGAACTGGCAGACTCCTAGTGTGAATTGGCTTCCCACTGCCAGCCATGCTTTTCAAAACGCAGAGCCGCAGTGAGGTGGGCAAGCGGGTGCAGTTAACCGATATGGGGACACTTCTTGGTTAACCAGTTGCCTTCTAACATCCCTAGTTAATTGAACATGTAACTAGTTAACGGATTACACAGGATCCCACACTGGGGCTGCAGCTGCCACCACCAGCCCCAGGAAACTCCCAGCCCCGCTGCTGCTTACTGGACAATCGGTTGCCCGCTCCCATCCCTAGGTTGTGGACTCTGCTAGGGTGGTGCCTGCTTTGCGTGCTTGCAAAGCCCCCTACGCATCAGTGCACCATATAAAACCGCAGCTTCTTGGCCACGGTGGGGGCTTGCCCTGGCAGGCACGGCCCGACAGTACCCAGAGGTGAACAGCCGGGCGGCTGCTGATGCTCATCCCAGCCACAAGGAAAGGTCGCCTCCGGTCCCCTCTGTAGTGCAGCTGGCTAGGATTACACTGAGTCACAGCAAAATGCAGCAACAGCCTAAAACTTCCCCCAAGGCTGAAAACCGACAGGAAAGGTGTCAGTGTTCAAAGACTGGAGATTTGTTGAAGTGACTGACACAAGCTACCTTCCTAGGCTCTTTCCTTTAGGTCAGGGCATGCCTGGCATCACTCAGCAATCCCCTTGGGAAGGAGCCGGGAGCCACCATAGCAGAGAACATCCACGGCTACTCTTCTGCTCTGGGCTCTCCTTGTGTGTTGGCTGGTGGAGCGACAGCATCATGCCACTTGGGCTGTGGAGGAGAGTTTTCTGCAACCGTGGCAAAACCCCCATTGCCAGGCCCTGCTGCTGGCTCCTGTGCAACCAGGCTCAGGGGTATTCTAATGATCGCATCAGGCCCGGGGGAAGGGATCAGAAAACTTAAGACTTGGGTCCATCCAATAGAATTGGAACCCTTCTTTGCTGTACGTCTGCCAGCGGCTGGCTTTCAGAGCGGAGAACTCACGCCAGCCAGGGACACGGCCAGCAGCCACATGAAGCTGGCAGAGCGACAGAGGAGAGTGTCCGTCACATCTGCCCTGGATCTGCCCATGCCTAATAAGGGAATTATGGTTCATAGTACAGGGTGCTATGCGTGATTGGATGCTCCCAGGGAAACCAGATCCATAATGGCCTGTCTCTGGCCTCCCCGTGTACACTGACTGTGCGTGCAGGGGGAAGTGGACCGGCCTACTGC
The DNA here is from genome assembly GCF_049634645.1 of Pelodiscus sinensis. Classification (NCBI taxonomy): domain Eukaryota; kingdom Metazoa; phylum Chordata; order Testudines; family Trionychidae; genus Pelodiscus; species Pelodiscus sinensis. Next base: position 15,091,603 of record NC_134733.1, on the reverse strand, counting down.
AAACACAGGCTGTCAAGTTAACTAGAGAGCAGAGAGGTCACAGTCCAATGCCAGTCGACCTCCCCGGGGGAGGGTTCCGGTTAACTCCTTGCCACAAGGAATCCCCTTTTCCTAGCTCAGGAGAAACAAAAGACAGGACGATGCAGCACTTTAAAGACGAACAAGATGGTTTATTAGGTGATGAGCTTTTGTGGGCCAGACCCACTTCCTCAGATCAAGTTGTGGAAGAAAATTGGCACAACCATATATACCAAAGGGATACAATAAAAAAAGTGAACACATAAAATTGACAAATCAGATTTTAAAACGCAGGGGAGGGGGAGAGGTTAGTGTCTATGAGATAATGATACTAGGGGTGATAATTGGGGAAGCTATCTTTGTAATAGGTAAGGCAGTTAGCATCTTTGTTAAGGCCCATTCGTAAAGTGTGAAACTTAAGCACGAATGAGAGTTCTGAGGTTCTGATTTGTCAATTTTATGTATGTTCCCTTTTGCGGGGGCGGGGGGGGACTGTATCCCTTTGGTATATATGGTTGTGCCAATTTTCTTCCACAATTTGATCTGAGGAAGTGGGTCTGGCCCACGAAAGCTCATCACCTAATAAACCATCTTGTTAGTCTTTAAAGTGCTGCATCGTCCTGTCTTTTGTTTCAGCAAGACCAGACTACACGGCTACATCTCTGTTACTATTCTAGCTCAGGAGGACACTGTGCTAGGCTACTGCCGACATATTTCCCTGGGGGAGTTTGTACATTGCCCTAGGGATGCAATAGTGTATTCACTGATAAGCAAAAGCTTATAGGTTGATGCTAGAGACCACATGCATTTCCCCTCCCCCCACACTTGCCAGTAAGTTTTTTAGCAGGCTGGCTCAGTCCCGGCTTGAAACGAGTCCAGGACCTACCCCTGCTGCAGCTCTGCATTTAAATCGTATTAGGAGCCGGGCGAGCGGTCAGCCTGGCTCAGTTCCAGCTCACACCAGGTCTGGGAGCTCAGACCACCCCCTCACCCGAGACAGGGGTTGCTGCCACCCTGTGCTGCTGCCTCCATCAGAGGTAGGAGCACAGGGCGACAGGCAGTCGGTCTGCAACGGAAGCTGTTTTTTTTAAAGAAGCTCCCCTCCCGGCACCCTGCGCTACTGCATCTGATACAGAGGCAGCAGTGCGGGGTGGCAGGGAGCTCCTTGGGAGTGAGGTTGGAGAACACTGGCCGCCAGCCTCCCCTCCAGGGGCTATAGACTAGTTGACTAACCGATAAGAATTCTTGAGGTTTCTCGACTATTCAGTTAACCGATATTTAACATCCCTACATTGCACTGCCTGGTATCAGGCATCGTCACCTCGGTCTGATTTGCAACGCTGCTTCTGAAACGAGAGCGTGGGAAGGCCAGAGACGTTCCCAAACCAGGGAGATGGCAGCCTTGACCAGCTAGAGCAGGGTCTCCATCCATTACTGGGATAGCAGCAGGGACGCGTGGGCCTTGAGAGCGTGGGCAGAAGAGAGTCGGAGGAGAGGAGCGAATCAATCAGGCCGGGGCGAGAGTCAGAAGGAGAAGACAAAGTTCTGTTTCAAGGCGGTTGTTTGGGCAGCACGGGCTCCTATAAACGGTCACAGGAAGCCTTTGCTGGAAGGAGGCTTTGCTTGCTGAAATGTTTGGACAGTTTTGGCAGGGAATCACAAATCTCCTCGCTCATCTAACTTCAGTAAGGAAAATAAAACGTCTGGCCACAAGACAGGGATTTATTTCTCCCTGCGGTAAGGCAGGATCTTCTCCAGAGATAACCCAGCAGCCAGGATATTCCCGCCTCGTCCCACCGCCCCCAAAAAAGGAGAAGAAACCAAGTGGATCTGCAGGCAAATCAAAACAAGCTGGGAGCTCGGGAGCACCCTGTGCCATGTGCTCACCTTTTGGAAAGGACTCCTAAAGCTCACGGAGCAGAGCAAAGAGGCCAGGAGAATGGGAAAAGGCCGGGCAAGTTCCTTGGTCATTGCCCGGGGTTAAGTCCCCCTGCCCCTGTGATTTCCTCCACAGGGCGCAGTCAGGAAGCATGGAGCTGTGCCTGCGCAGGAAGAGCTCAGAGAGACCTGCTCAAGGTGCCTGACTGAGGAAGGAGCAGCGTGCTAACGAGGGTATACATGGGGGAACAGCAGGGGTGACGCTGTGACCCTAGGTAGCCTCTTTGTGAATGCTGCACCATCACAGCACAGCCTGGCTTTGCCCTCCTGTGTTGTTTTCCCCTAGGCCAGCTGCCCAGAGGTCAGTCACCTGCTTTCCATGGCCGTCACAGCTCCCCTGGGGAACTTCAAACTCAAACACTGCAGTGGCGGGGGACGGGAAGGGAGGAAGCGGCTGCAGGCAAGAAGCTCTGGAAGCCACCCCTCCCCCGAAAAAAGACAGAGCTCTTTACATTAATGGGGCCTCAAGGAGATTTGCAAGGTGCAGAACTGGGTTCATATGAAGCTGTCTAAAAAGAAAGCCTTCCTGGTGCGACAGCACTTTTCATCCTACAGCTCAATGGGACTTCCAAAGATCAGCCCCATTTTACAGACAGGGAAACTGAGGCACCAAGCGATCGGAGCACTTATCCCAAGATTACCAAGCGAACCAGTGGCAGAGTCAGCAAGAGACCCTGAGAGCTCCCGACAGCCAGTGCCCCGACCTAGCCATCCAAACACGTTGCAAGGAAGCCAGAAAGGAAATCAGAAACAGCTGGCTGGGGCACGTGTCCACTGGGGCAGTGGGAACAAGGAAAAGTGATGCTGATGGGGAGGGTGAAGACCCTGACTGCCCTCAGATGAGAAGCATCTTCCATTCCTGTGTCAGAGTACCTCAGATCCTTGGGGTACTGCTGAGTCAGCATGAGTCAATAGCAAGTGAGAACAATCGTGATGCAGGTGAGGAGTAATAAGGTGGGGAGGGGAGGGATTGGAGACCTATTTAAAGACAAAGTTCCTAATATCAGGAGGTCTAGTCGCCCTACACCGGGCTCTTCTCTGCTCCTAGATACAGATTGCAACAGAACACCTACCACCAATGCTCCCTGTAAACTAAGCACTTGGGCAGCCACCCAGGAGAGATTCAGGTGCCGCACAGCTGATTAGCAGAGCGCCCACAGCCAGCACATCTGCACATGCTTCAGTCCACAAAATTTATTCCACTCCTGGATGGAAAAAATTAAAGGGAACACTGCCTACCACCCACTCTGGAAGTGGGCCTAGCAACCACAATCCAGCCTTGGGATTGGACGACTGACTGCCCTGCCTACCGCTGGGACAAAGCACAGCCATTGCCTTTGGGACAGGACCACACCCCCGAAGTGCCTCCTGCCAGCGCTCTGTGCCTCCTGCAGGCTCCCTGGGTGCAATGTGGAGGCCCCAAGGTGGTTTTTTTAATCCCAAACTCATGGTTTCCTGAGGGCAGGGGAGCTGATAAGGCTTTGGGTCAGTGTCACTGACATCTGAACAGCCTGTAAGGGCCCCAGTGGTCTAGACCAGTGGTTTTCAAACTACAGGTGATAGAATGTCAGATACTTGGTCTCAGTGCTGCAGGGGAACCAGGTGACCGAGGGGGGGAGGAGGCACTAAGGCAGCAACCTGCCTGTCCTTGCACTGCACCCCAGAAGTGGCCAGCAGCAGGCCCAGCTCCTAGGTGGGGGGGAGGGTGGAAGCACCCAGTGCTCTGTACACTGGCCCTGCCCCTGCACTCCCATTGGCTGGGAACCTGCTGCTGGCTGCTTCTGGGGCACAGCATGGTCTGTGGTGCCAGGAGAGGCAGAAACCACCTTAGCACCCCCTCTGCAGCACACTCCAGAATCTATTTGAGGCAAGCCCAGCCCTGAGCCCCTCCCCTAAAGCCAGAGCCCCTTGCTACAGCCCCAGCCCTGAGCCCCTCCCCTAAAGCCAGAGCCCCTTGCTACAGCCCCAAGTTCCCATCCTCAGCCCCACCCTGGAGCCCACACTCAGTCAAATGAGGTTGGGTCACAGCATCAACAATTCTCTTCAACTGGGTCAGGAGAAAACATTTTTTTATTTTTTTTTAAACCGCTGCTCTAGAGCCAGGTCCCAACACCATCTGTCCTGCCAGGTCCCTCTCGGGCAGCCTCACTCCCTGGGAAGAAGGAAAAGGGGATACTCAGGGTGTCTCTCTCCAGGAGGCCAGGGACAAGCCCAGACATGCCCATGGCAAGTCCTGTGTTCCAGTCTCCATGCCATCGCAACCGACACCCTCTGAGAGCCACCTCTCAGGTGCACGCAAGGGGACTCGGTGCGGCAAATAGATGCTACAATGGAGGAGGATGGGCTCAAATTTAGCTTTTCTACAACCCCTGCTCCAGCTGCAGGGCTCCTGGCTGCCAGGGACTGTAACACCGAAAGGGCCTGCTAATTTAACCCACAGCAGACGAAAGAGCCAAGTTGCACAGGATCAAGAAGCAAGTCCTTGTGGCTGGGCAGCCCAAGGCAAAGCCGAGGTTTCCCTTGGCAGTTTCCGGAGGCAGGCAAAGCAAGTGCTTTCGGGAACAGTTCTCTCTGCCTGACTCAGTCCGCACCGGAGCCTATTTCAAAGTCCAACTGCTCAGCTGTACCGAGCCCTGCTGGCATGAGCCCTTTTCTCCAGAGTGCGATGGCAGAGGGCCAGCAAACTGGGGTGACTAAGAGGCAGCTTGCCTCTCTGCTAATCTTACAGGAACCCCTGTGCGCACCCAGAGAGAGACAGCCACGCCAAGTAAGTCTCCTAGGTGAGCCACAGAGCCAGGCAGCTGTGCTGGGTGGCCAGGCATGCACCAGCGGAGATGGCAGAGCTAAGGAATGCAGCTCCCTGCTTGCATCAGATTAGTGCTGCTCTGAATGCTGTGGAAGGCAAAGGGGAGCCTCCCAGCTCCCTGCCAGCCTGCCGCGCTCTGGGCTTTTCGCACAACTGCCTGAGGTTAAACTTAGCCACAGAATCAAATCAAGGCACCTCCCCAAGCAGCACCCGCTGCACCCCTTGCTCATCCAGCCAGAGCAGTCTGCTTTGGCAGAGCCCCCCGGGCCGGCACCCCCTCCCCGCCCCCATACACACTCCCCAGAGGAGTCTCTGCTTGGCTACGTAACAGCTCACTAATGGAGGGGGATGGGGGAAGGTGCCTCCTGTGTGGAATGGTGAGCAGACATGTTCACCATCAGCACCAGACTGCTGGTTGCTCCAGCGGAGCGCACTTTCCCTTCCTTGGTGTGAATATTCAGGCTTCAGCTAGGGAGGCCATGGAATGCAGGATGCAGGCAGATGCTAGGGGCTCTTTTCCCACTCCTCATTCTTAGGATACCTGGGATGCAAGAGGCATCACAGATGACCACTACCTGAAGGGCATCCCAGTCATCCTCAAATACAATTAAGGGTTCTTCTCGGGTGACTCATCTGCTACACTGGGAATAGAAGTGCCCCACATGTGGGAAGGAAAAAAAATTAGGCTAAAGCAAATTGCCAATAGTTAATCTGTATCCTTCCAGTATTGCCAGAAATCACGACTTTCTTGGGATTTTTTTGAGAGAGAAAAGTACCAAAATCTTTTAAATCAAGTGACTGAGAGAGCCATATGGGGGGGGGGGGGGTAAGTTTTTAGCCCTCTTATCAGAGGTAAAAGCCAGAAGGCAAATTAAATTTAGTGTCCTAACAAAGTCTCATTTATTTGGCATGACTCACAATTTTCAAATGTTTAGGTTTGGCAGTGCTGCTGTTACCATTGGCTTGGGGTTTTTGTGTGTTATCTTTATTTAAAATACTTCCCAACAAAACCTACATTTGATTTGCGATGAATTTTGGTCACTTGCGTCAGCATCTTTCAGAAGGGCCCTTCTCTGAAGCTTCTAAGTGCAGCTGCTCACATTTGGCCCTTGGCTACAGCCATGCTCAAGGGCAAAGGTCTCCAAGGTACAGAGTGATTGCTAGCTGGCTAAGCTAGAAGAAAAAGCCTGCCCGCCCGTTTCCTTATGACAGGATCACTAATCATTGTTCCTTCAAACCAAGGATTACCTGTGAGATCCCACATCTATTTCATGGCAGCTTTTTCTTCCTTCAAAAGGAAACAAGGCCCAAATTCTTGGTACGAGTGACCTTCAATACATGCCAAAGAGACCTTGAGGAGTCCTGTGGCACTTTGGAAACTAAATCAGTTAATCTTTAAGGTGCCACAGGACCCATGGCTGTCACAGATTAACATGACCACCCTTCTTCGCCCCAAAGAGTGAAGGCTCTGTGAGTTGGGTGGTCTGTGAGAAGCAGGCCTGGGAAAATCTGGAGAAGTTCCTCATGTTTGCTGCATTAGTGCATCATCCCTCCCCAGTTCAATCTAACCATCAAAGATAAAGCCTTTGATATAGGAGATAAGCGCGTTAGGGCTGATAGAGGAAATTAACATGAGCGGTAGATAAACATCCTCAAATCGCTGCTAGCCATTCATTTGCTTTTCGAAGAGATTAACAATCAAGAAGGGCCAGACACTCAAACTGTTGCATTAACAGGAGACCTGCTCATCTTTCCCCCTCAAAGCATTTCAGGCCCCTATTCCCTTTGTACTTGGCCTTGGAGCAATGGCCCAGGAATCAAGATAGCACTTCAGGAGACTCCCAACGGCTAATAGGCATCCTTATTCTTTCTATGCCTGGTATGCTTCAATCTATTGGCCGACCAGGTATTGGCTCTCTTCTCCACTTGGTTTGCAAATGTATTTTATTCTTGTGTCCTAGTTTGTCTAGACATTAAGGGGCTACCAGTAGATGATCCAATCAACAAATTTAGCTGGTAGTGCCCTGATGTCAGGTCAAACTAGGAAGTCCTAGGAAGCATGGAGGAGGCCCTGTTTCTAGTGGGAAGTGTCTAAGCCACCTCCAAGTAACATGCACTATTGTGGGGAGAGCTGGATTTGGCGGATTAACGTGTCTGAGTGAGGTGAGGCCTTGTGCTTTGCTAATGCAGCCCCGGTCTACACTTGAAACTTACATCATCATAAGGAATAGTAATAGAGATGTAGCCGTGTTCGTTTGGTCTAGCTGGAACAAAAGACAGGACTATGCAGCACTTTAAAGACTAACGAGATGGTTTATTAGGTGATCTTGTTAGTCTTTCAAGCGTTGCATAGTCCTGTCTTTTGTATCACCATAAGGATCACTGGGGGGTGGGGGGGGGGGGAGAAAGCAGCTTTCCCACTGGTGGAAGTAGCATCTTCGCTCAGCACAACAGCAGCCCAGCAGTGGGGCATAGAATCATAGAACGCTAGAACTGGAAGGGGCTTCAAGAGGTCCTCAAGCTCCCTGCCCTCACGGGGAAACAGTCAACCGGAGGCCGCTCTGGAAAAGCAGGGTGCTGGTGCATGTCACTGGCAGAGCTGTAGGGGTGAAATCTTGCACAGAGCCTTGCAGAGTGGTTATCCTGTGTCATCAGCCCTTCGTTTTCCTGACCTGCCACCGTCCAGCAATAATTCTGCCACCGCCAAGCCCTTGCCTAGCTTCTTGGGACTGAAAAGCTTCATTCCCAGGAAGCTTCCTGGTCTCTTAAGAAACTTAAGCCCACTCCAAAATCTACAGCTCCTGGCAGTGGCCTCGGTGGAAGTCTCTCTAGTTTTGTTCAACTCCAGGTCACGTCAGCTGCCTGCGGAGCTGGTTCCATTTTCCCATTGCAAGAGGGAATTCCTGCTCTTTTGGGAGATGCGCCTCTCTCTCTAGTTTGCATTTCACTATAAATACACTCTTGTAAAAGGTTTCAACCTGTGGAACTCCTTGCCAGAGGATGTTGTGAAGACCAGGACTTTAACAGGGCTCAAAAAAGAGCTAGATAAGTATTGATGGACCTAACCTCCATGAATTTATTAGCCAGAATGGGCAGGAATGGTGTCCCTAGCCTCTGTTTGCCAGGGGTTGGAAATGGATGACAAGAGAAGTATCACTTGATCATTACATGTTCTGCTCACTCCCTCTGGGGCATCTGGCATTGGCCACACTAGATACACAGAATACTGGGCCAGATGGACCTTTGATCTGACTCAGCATGGCCATTCTTATGTTACATTCACATGCAGCCCACTGGGGCTCTACTTGCAGCCTACAGACCTCCCCCCCCCCCCCCCCCCAGGCTGCCCCTCACCACCACAGGCACCAGAGCACAGCACTTCCTATGCCTGGCCCCTCCTTCCCACCATATTTGGAGGAGCCCGGAATCACTTAGTTTACACTCTCTGTCCTTACTCCTCCCCCTCCCAGAACCAGAGCACAGCAAATCAGCTGTTCACAGCTGTTTAAGCTCTGCAAGGAGAGGAGGAGGGACAGAGCACCAATCAGGTGATCTGTGTGCTCCACAACTGCTAGGAAGGAGGGAGAGAGAGGGAGGAGCAGGCAAGTGCAGGGCTCTGGTGCCCCAGTGTGTGAGAGGGGCATGGTGGCTGGGGGCAGACAGGGGGGCACAGGTGAAACCCCACCAGGCGGCTGTGGCCCACTGAAGTGAATGAGCATCACTCATGCAGCTCTCCTACAATTCCTGGTTGCCCATCCCTGTGCTGGACACTTGGCAGACAAAGGGCCCTGCACCAATGGTTCCCCCTAATTTTTTCCATCCACGTGCAGAATAATTTTTTCTACATGCACAGAGGCAGGTGCAGATGCACACCACCAATTGAAACAGACCCAGGCTCTGCCATCAGCTGGGCACTATTTGACTCTCTCCCGAATGGCCGCACAAAGGCTCAGTTTACAGATCCTGCACCAGCCAGGGGAGTCTATGATCTAATTTATCAGACTGAGGTATGGAGCATGCTTTGATGGGCGGGAAGGGAGGGGAGGAGCCGAGCAGAGCAACACATGACCACCTCCACTGTACACTCATTCAACTGCTACAAGCAGCCAGCCAGGTTGCAAGATGCTGCCCCGGATGGACACTTTCTAAAACCCCATCCCTTCCAGCACTGCTCTTAGCCCTCCATGCCCCCTCAGCCAGGGGACAGGCACCACACCAGCTCCCACCTGCCGGCTCACTCCAAGCAGGAGCCTTCAAAGCTTTCCAGGACAGGAGGATCAATGTCAACGGGGCAGGAGGAACAGCCCCTCCTAGGGATTCTAGGCGCCCACCTGCCCCAGAAGGAAGCAGTGACTCACTGCAGGACTCCCCCCTTGCTGGAAAGGGTTAACCCTGGCAGCAGGCGCCTTCCAGGGGACGGGGTGGCCTGTCAGGTTGCTGTCTCCCAGCGTTACAAAAACCATCGCCAGAGGCCAGGCGCCTGTTCAGCCCAAGCTATTGTTGAAGCAACTCAAGATGCGTTTCCAGCCAACAGGGAGATGAGCCCGCAGCAAGGGAACCCGCCTAAGCCCCTACAACAGCTAGCTTTTCAGCCTTTCCAAACCAGTCCACATGAAAGGGTGGGGATGGGGAAACCTAACAGCAGCCTTTGCAGATTCCCCTTGGAGCAGGTCAGTCGTTGGAGCTAAAAAAAATTTTTTTTCTGGTCTAAAAATATATAATTACACACCGAAGCCTCAATTCCTACAATAAAAAACACATGTCCTTGCAGAAAGGGGGACTTGTTCAGATGTAAAGTTTCACTGCCGCGCGTATTAAAATAATTGGGAGAGTGGTTTCCAGAGTCCCTTGCCAGGAAGTGAGGTTGGCGGGTTGGGGCGGCGATTTGGGGGCATTCAAGGCAATTGTTGGGGGGTAGAGAGGTGAGGGAAGAGGAAGACAAGGGATCAGACCCCTCTTAAGCTGGGGTGAATCAGGAGCAACGCTACTGAAGCCGATAGATTTACACTGGTTGGAGAGAGCTCAGACTCCGCGTGTTTCCTGCAAGATGCCGGGGGGTGGAAGATGGGAAGGAAACAAGGAACATGCAAGAAGCGTGAAATTGACCTAGGCTGGTCCATTCCTTCTCGCTCCATTCCCCACAGCTGCTGTTTCCATCTAGCCCGTGTTGTGGGGAGGGGTGGGTTTTTTTTGTAATTGTATTTTTAAAACTTTCTTCCTTCAATTTACAAACCCCGGGGCGCTAAGTTTAGCGAAGACAAACCCACGAAGGAAGCGAAATTACACGGCCCGGAAACTTTTTTAGCGAAAGCCCCAAGTTGCCCACAAACTTGTGTGTTCCGCTGGAGCGGAGCGGGGGCCTGTCCGGGCAGGGATCGCCGGGCGCGGGGGCTGCTTGGACGAGTCCGCCGCTTGGCCCCTATTGGCGGGTGGAGGGCGACTGCCCAGCCGCAGCGGGAGGGCGCAACAAGTGGAGCGGAGCTGGGCAGACTCCATCGCTCCGGAGTTGGTTTACGGAGCGGCGCGGGGCCGTTTACACACGGCTTCGCCCCGCGCCCGTGTACCGCCGCCCCCTCCCAGCAGCGGGGTGGGGGGTTGCCCCGCCGCTTTACCTTGCAGGAGTAGGTGTGATGAACCGGGTCCATGTTCATGATCTCCTCCACCGTGCCCGTCAGCACCACGTTCGCCTCCTCCTCTCGCCTCTCCAGTTCCCTCTCGGGACAGCTGCCCCAGCAGCGCCCCGGCCCCGCGGCCAGCAGCGCCAGAGCCCAGGCGCACAGCGCCGCAGCCCCGCTCCGCCTCCCCCCCATCGCCGCACAAAAGAAACCGGAGCGGCTCCGCCAGCGGGCGGACAAGTCGCCCGAACAAAGCTCGCTGCAGGCCGGGCCGGGCGCACCCAGGGGAGGTGACTTGGGCTCCGGGGGGTGGGGAGAGAGCAGGAGCGAGGGAAGCCACCCCAGCGGGGTCCCCCCCCCAGCTCCGAGCAAGCAGAAACGCGCCTCCCTTTCCAGCCTCCTGCGCCCGGCTGCGGAGATTTGCATGCGATCTGAATTGCTGATAAGGGAGGGGGATCGCGAAAGAGAGAGAGGAGGGCTGGCAACGCCGCCCGGCTGCCTGCTCGGCTCTTCTCTTATTGCAGAGCTGGCGAGAAACGCCACCCCCCAGGAAACACAGTCCCATCAGGTTAATGGCTAATCAGCGCGCCAACGTGCTTGGACTTTTAAAGGTGCAGCGGTCTGGGCAGTCCCCGCGATCCGCGGGTTTCTTCCCTCGCTAGGGTTTTGGGGGCACTTTGATCCCTGTCTCCCAATCGGACCCATTGGATTCTCCCTTTTCTTCCCCCCCACGCGAATGCCACAGTCACGCGTGGATGCCCAGCGCTCGGTAGCCAAAGAAACGACCCTTTTGGCTGCGTATTCGCCCTGCCCGCTCCCTGACACGCGCGTCCAGCGCTCGGTCAGCAAGACTCCACGCCGGGTGAGACTCACGCGGGGTCCCACGCAACACACACGCGGTCACGCCTTACCGCAGCTCTGCGCACTCGCCTGGGGCCCCGCGGGGGGACTGGCTCCTCCCACCTGAGCTAATACCAATATTGGGAGCTGACCTTAATGATGAAGGGGAGTCGGAATTTGCCAGGCTAGAGACGGTTTTCATCAGCGCCTTTCAAAGTGCCTTTCAAATGTAGATTAGCTTTATGGCGAGGAGTGTCATTGTTCAGATGCGGGTGGAGAAACTGAGGCAGCGCGGGGCCTAGTGTTCGAAGGTGTGAAAACGAGATCTCACTGGATTAGTCCAGCATTGGCAAAAGGGCAGCGGCTAGCAAATCGCAGGTCCTCTGAAACACACTTTAACTCCCAGAAAGTCCACTCCAGTGTTCCCTGGAACTCATACCTGGGTGCTTGTGGCAGCATGCTGCCCAGCTGATTAGCAGAGTGCCCTCCTGGTGGTGCACATTCACACAGCTCTCAGTGCACTTAGAAAAATAATTATTCTGCATGTGGATAGAAAAAACCACAGGTGGATGGAAAAGATCATTAGAGGGAACCTTTTCTGCTCTGCTGTCCAGTGCAATAACTTGGGTTTTCCCCCTCGAGTCTCCTGACCTTCTGCCCTGGCTTTCTCCATGGAGCAAATGGCAATTTTTCCAGATGTCCTTAGCAATTATTGCAAATATAAAATGAAAAGTTAAGTGGCACCAGAGGAGGTCACTTGTTTCTTTCCTCCATAAATTAGCCATCCCCCGGAGGTGTTTTACGAGGGTATTTCACTTGCTGGCCCTAAACAAGTCATGCTGGTGACCTAAGGGCAAAGAGGTGAATTATGGAAGATTGGGCAGGCTCATGGCCACATCAGTACTGGCGGTGGGAGGCTCTCAGAATTTGACATGCCGAATTCAATGAAAAGTAGTAGCCTGAATTGTTAAGAAATGCCACGCCCACTTCGAACATTCCAAGACACCCCTTCTTTCCTGGGGGCTTCATGCAAGTCTGTCAACACTCGTTACATCTGAAATGTTATATGTATTGATCCTTGTTTTCTTTTTCTCCTGAACCGAAACAAAACTTAATCAAAGAGCCAGTAGTGTAACACTCAACCTTGGAAAAAAATAGAGGTAAATTAATTCCTTAATCACTTTTCATTAATTAAATTAAATTACAACAAAACAAACGATACTCAGTAGAGTTTTTACCCTGAAAGGGGACAAGTGCCAGAGATTCCACAAAGGCCACTACGGGCTTTGAGCAAAGTCCTCAGTGTTTTGTAGATGTCAACTCCCGTTGATATCCTATGGAATCAACGCGGGTTTGGTGCTTAAGTACTTTGAGGATCTTTGCCTTTGCGGCTGCCATTGTTTTTACATGGAAGGTATTCAGATATGAGGATCATGGTGAAAACCTTAAAATCAGGCCCGCTGACGGGAGAGGAGAGGGGCAAATGAGGCAATGTCCTGGGCCCTGGCAATTCAAAAGGGGCCAGAGCTCCTGGCCACTGCCACTAGCACTGCAGCAGTGGTGGTAGCTGGAGCCCCCGGCCCTTTAAATCACCGCCGGAGCCCTGGGCAGAGTGCTCCAGATTGCGCTGAGGGCAGGAGGGAGCACAGCATGGTCCAGGTGGTGCTGGCAGCCAGCTGCCCTCAGCCCTGCCCCTTCTATCCACGGCCCTGCTCCTTCTGGGAGCGTGGAGCCAGACTCCCCACCCCCAACTTGCCCTGAAGCCCGGTGAGTCTGTCAAAGCCCCTGCTTAAAATCAGGTTACTCATGGAAGGAGCAGATCGGGATTCAGTGTTATTCAAAGCATCACCATTTGGGGAAGGACGGAATAAAACAATTTCACTGTTAGCCCTTGTCTAGAAAACACACACACACACACACACACACAAGGCCAGAGTCTCCCATATGGCGGTGGCTTCCCTTGTGACGCTGGGGGCAAGGTTTTCTAAAGGGTCTGGCCCAGAAAGTGCTCAACTTTTTGGAAACTCTGTGCCTCACTATGGGTGTCGAGAGTTTCTGAAAATTCCGGCCTGACCATATCCTGCTATTGTGCACTCCTGGACCGTGAGCCTTCAGTGACCGCTGAGAAAGCCCCTGGGACATAAGGAACCCCTTGGGTTGGGATGACGGGGTATCAGCCATCTCAGCGTTCCATCCTGCACCACCAACTGTGAAGCTAAGATTATTGTTAGTAAATCTGGGGATTTTTTTCATCCTCATAAAAAGCAATAATATGCATCCCCCATGGATTGGTTTCCATCATCAAAGCTGTGCAGACAGTAAGAGCCTGAAAAGCAGGTCCTAATTAACTAATTTGTCACTTCACCCCAATGTGAGGCAATGGCAAGAGAACGTCTGCTCCATGCTGACAAGCCACACAAGGCCGGCTAAGAGGATTCTCACAGCAAAGTCTCTTTTTGTGCCCCACACACTTAAAGTTAAGCACGTGCTTGAGGGCTTGGCTGATTCGGGTCCAAAACACTCAGCTCTCTGCACAATCAAGACCCAGCCCGCATCCGCACCCCATGTGGACTTGAACCAGAATCCTCGCTCCTACGTTTCAGTAACGTTGTGATCCAGAGCCAAACTTCATCACAGTGATTTTACGTGAGATCTTTCCTGTCCCACAAGTAGAGCCGTCCTGTCTATTGGACAGATCAGGGCAGCTGCCCCAGCCCTCACTTGGGGCCCGGGCAGCCTGAGGAATTAGTGGGGGCCTTGGCACTGGCCAGCAGCAGGGATCAGACCCACCTCTGCACTCAGCATTAGTGGTGGGAAGCAGAGCGACCCAGACCCAGCCTGCTCAGCTCCCTGAGCAATGCGGCTGGGAGCCGGGGGTGCAGAGCAGGCTGTGGCTGGGTTGCTCCATTTCCTGACACCACAATGAGCGTAGAGGGGCCCAACCTCTACTGCTGGCTCCAGGCCACCATCCCCCTCCAGCTTCATTGCTCGTGGGAGGAGAGTTGGGGGAAGGGGTGGGGTTGGGACGGGGCAGGGGGGAGTATAGGAGGGAAGAGGCGGGGCAGGGCGGGGCTTGGGAAAGGGATGAAGTGGGGGTGGGGCGAAGCAGAGCAAGGGCAGGAAGGGGCAGGGGCGAGGCCTGGGACAGAGGGGGAGGCTGTCCTTGGACCCGCACCCACTAGGGACGGCACAGCCCACAAGTAAAGGAAGACGGAAGGCAGAAGATTCTGGAAGTGAATCACCGGCTAGGAAAGGGATGTAGGGTAGAGGCTTGGGTGGCTTCCACCTCAGTGGAGGAGAGACTAGCCTGCTGGGGAATGGGTCAGGAGGGTGCTACACGAACAACAAAAGAGGGCAACACAAGGGCAGAGATGAGCCCTCCGCACAAAGTCATCATGGTGAAAGCAGCAGTAATCAAGGAACCAAAGGACACAAAGAGAAGAAATTCTTCAGTGGCCTTCATCCCAGTGCTAGGAGTCCAGGTAGCAAACAAGAGGAGTTGGAATGGCTTATTTCTGAGCATAAATTCAACCTCGTTGGTATTACTGAACCCTACTGGGATGATTCCCAGATATGAATGTGACAAATCAATGGTTATAATCTATCTAGGAAGTCCCAGAGGGGTCTCCATGTTAGTCTGTAACTTTAAAAACAATGGACAGTCCTGTAGCACCTTAGGGTATGTCTACACTACCACCCTAGTTTGAACTAGGGTGGTTAATGTAGGAAACCGAAGTTGCAAATGAAGCCCGGGATTTAAATTTCCTGGGCTTCATTTGAATCTTGCCGGGCACCGCCATTTTTAAATCCCCGTTAGTTTGGACTCCGTGCCCGTGGCTACACGCGGCACGGAGTAGGTAGTTCGGATTAGGCTTCCTATTCCAAACTACCGCTACACCTCGTAGTTCAGAATAGGAAGCCTAATCCGAACTACCTACTCCATGCCGCGTGTAGCTGCGGGCACGGAGTCCGAACTAACGGGGATTTAAAAATGGCGGTGCCCGGCAAGATGCAAATGAAGCCCGGGAAATTTAAATTCCAGGCTTCATTTGCAACTTCGGTTGCCTACATTAACCACCCTAGTTCGAACTAGGGTGGTAGTGTAGACATACCCTTAGAGACTAACACATCTATTCTATCATGAGCTACTGCTTTTGCTGTTCTGTATACTCTGGATTCTGACGAAGTGGGTTTTACCTCCCAAAGCTCATGATGTAATAGATGTGTTAGTCTCTAAGGCTATGTCTACACTGCGGAGATTTTCCGGGATACCTTGTCGAAGGAACGCGTCTGCTTTTTCGGAACAGTTTCCAAAAAAGCGGACGAGTTCTTTGGCATCCCTGTATTTCTTATTGTATGAGGAATAAGGGATGTTCTGAAAGAGGAGGTTTTTCCAAAATTTGGCCCTGTATATATGGATCAAATTTCGGAAAAGCCTCTTCTGAAAAGAAAGCAGAAAAAGATACACAAATTGCGGATTGCAATTTGCGTGTCTTTTTCTGTTAGAACTCTGCAGTCTAGACATAGCTTAAGGGGCCACATGACTGCTGGTTCTATTTAGGAAGGATTGAGTTGGCAAACAAGAGGGACAGTGGCACGCCATGTCAAAAGTGGCATTACCCCATGATGCTGGAACAAGGGCTGCGGCCACAGCTGGAGTCTTGAAGGTGTAATAGCACACACGAAACACATGGTGTCCATCAGCAGCAAGCCCACTATGAATATTGTTCCAGTGCCCCTGGCTTTACCTGTTTCTGAGATACTGAGAACTCAGAAGAAAATTGTGTTGAATGCTTATAGACAGGGGCGATGTTTGTGGGCAGGGAGGGGTGGGGCATGAGGGCTCACATGCCTCCAAATGCTGTGGACAGGAGGGTCCGGCTAGATAAAGTGGAACTGATCAAAGAACTAAAAATTAATTGCAATTTAGATATAAGTGATCATGATTTGATCACATTTATAATATGCAAAAAGAATCAGTCCACACCAGTAATAAATATATTTTCTGCTTTAAAAGGCCTGTTTCACAAAGCTGAAAATAATCATGGGCCACATCAATTGGGAGGAAGAATTTAATCAGGAAAATGTGAATGACAATTGGAATTATGAACACATTATAGATGTCCAAAAAGCCACACTCGAGGAAGGTGGTCAAACTAGTTGAAACACCATCCTGATTTAGAGGGAAATTGAAGGCAGCAAAAAAAAAAAAAAAAAAAAAAAAAATTAAAACTAGCATATAATAAATGGAACAAAAGGGAAGTTGATAGTAATGAACAAAAATCAGAAGCTCAGAACTGTAGGAAACTGATAAGGGAAGCAAAGGGACACAAAGATAAATCGATGACCAGCAGAGTTAAGGAAAAGAGGAACAAGTTCTCTTATGAATATTAGAAACAAAAGAAAACTAACAATGACATTGGTCTATTATTAAATGGAAATAGTTGAATTATCAATAAGAAGGCAGAAAAGGCTGAAATGTTCAATACATATTTTGGTCTCTATTAGGGAAAAATATATGATGTTGTCATGTCACAAAGAATCATAGATATGTCTGTCTGGGGGGAACCTCATGAAGTCATCAAGTCCAGCTCCCTTTCTGAGACAAGACCAAATATACTTCGACCATCTCTGACAGGTATTTGTCCAGCCTATTCTTAAAAACCTCAGTGATGGGGACTCTACGACCTCCCTTGGAAGTCTATTCCAGAGCTTAACTACCTTTAGAATTAGAAAGTTCTTCTAATATCTTACCTGAATCTAACCTGCAGATTAACCACATGACTTCTTGCCCATCCTTCAATGAACATGGAGAACAATTGATCACCATTCTCTCTATAACATCCCTTAACATATTTGAAGATTGTTATCTGGTCCCCCTTCAATCTTTTTCTTCTCCAGACCAACCATGCCCCATTTAGTTAACCTTTCCTCAGAGGCCAGGTTTTCTAAACCCTTTGTCAATGTTGCTGTTCTCTTCTGGTCTCTCTCCAATTGTCCACATCTTTCCTACAGTGTGGTACCCAGAGTTATATGCAGTACTCCAGCTGACACCTCACCTGTGCTGAGTGGAGCCGGACAGCTACCTCCAGTATCTTGCGTACGGCACTTCTGTTATCAAACACCATAGAATTCCAGTAGCCTTTCTTCAGCTTCATCACATTGTTGACTCATACTCCATTTGTGACCCACTATGATTCCTGGATCACTTTTGACTTAACCTGTCGTTCCCCATTTTAGTAGCCGTGCTTTTGATTTTTTCCTTCCTAAGTGTAGCACTTTGCACTCAGGATGTTAAATAGTGGTTAACTGAATAGTCGATTAACCTCATGAATTCTTATTGGTTACTCAACTATTCTATGGTCCCCAGGGGTGGGGCTGGCAGTCAGTGCGCTCCAGATCCTCTCCTAAGGAGCCCCCTGCCACTGCACGGGGAGCTGGTCCACGAGGGGAGCCTGTTTAAAAACCAGCTTCCTTCGCAGATCGGCTGCCTATCGCCCCGTGCTGCTGCCTCTGATGCAGAGGCAGCAGCCCCTGTCCAAGGGGGGCTGAGCTCCCAGACCCAGTGTGAGTCAGGACTGAGCTGGGCTGCCTGCCTGCCTAGCTTTTAATACACTTTAAATGCAGAGCCACAGCAGGAGTACGTCCCAGAACCATCGCAAGCCAGGACTGATCCGGGCTGCTAAAAAATGTACTGGCAAGGGGGGAGAGGGTGGAATGTGTGTAGTCTATAGCAGCGTTTCTCAACCTTTTTTTATGAAGTACCCCCTTTTCAAAACAAATTTTTGTAAGTACCCCCAGTACCTACAGTTTTCAGACACACAAAAAAAATTTCTACTATTGCAACACATTTGTTTAAACAATTTAATTGTAGCCGGGCAGGCGATGAAATTTTTGGGTGTAAAAAGACCAAAAATAATAAAGCGCTATAAAACTTAAAACAAAAATTCAGTTTTCTCCAAATTTCAGTTGTGTTGACATAACCCCCAGACTTCTCTCAAGTACCCCTAAAGGTACTCGTACCCCTGGTTGAGAAACACTGGTCTATAGCATTAACCTATAAGCTTTTGCTTATTGGTTAATCGGTTGAGAGACTACACTATTACATCCCTACTTTGAACCTGTCTTTATTGAATATCATCTTGTTGATTTCAGACCAATTCTCTACTGTGTCAAGGTTGTTTTGAAGTCTGCATGTGATAACACTCTTTCTATCTCTTTAGTATCGCAAGAGGATATTAACCAGCAGCTTCTAACATTAGATATTTTTAAAATCAGCATGTCTAGATAACCTGAATTTAAGGATTCTAAAAGAGCTGGCTGTGAAGCTCATTGAACTATCAATATTGATCTTCTAAAAGTCTTGGAGAAGTGAGAATTTCCAGAAGGCTGGAAAAATGCTGTGCCAGATATAGAAAGAGGACAAACAGGGTGACCGGGGTGATTATAGGCCTGCCCATCTGACATCAATCCAAGTCAAGATAATAGAATGGCTCACACAGGACTCAATAAGGAGTTGAAGTAGAGTATTATAATTAATGCCAAGCAACATGGGTTTATGGAAAACTTACCTGATATATTTTATGAGATTACAACTTTGATTGACAACTATAATAGCATTGATGTAATATACTTAGGTGCAAGGCCTTCAGTGTGGTACCGTGTGACATTTTGATTAAAAACTAGAAAGATATGCAACTAACATGGCACACATTAAATGGATTGACAGCTGGCTAACTGATAGGTCTCAAATTGTAATTGTAAATGAGCGATTATTATCAAATCAGGATGTTTCTAGTGAAGTCCCGCAGGGACCAGTTCTTGGCCTTATGCAATTTGACATTTTTATTAATGCCAGCACATTTACCCAGCATTCCGCAGGTCCTTAAGGAGGGGCAGCGGGCTGGAGATGTGGGGGGTGCAGGAGTCAGGGTTGCGGTGCGAAGGGAAGCTCTGGGCAGGGGACTCTGTGTGTTTGTGTGTGTAAGCTAGGCAGGAGGGAGGGCAAAGCCCCCTTCCCCCAAGATTCATACCAGGGCTGCTTGCTCTTGCCCTTCCTGTCCCTGTCAGGGAGCAAGAGCAAAGAGCACAGCTTGTCTGCCACCTGTGCTTCCCAGCCAGAATGAGGAATGCTGCAAACAGTGCACTTTCCCCTCACTTCCTGACAAAGGAGAACAGCCAGCATTGTCCTCATACAAATTAGGAAGGGGAGCTTCCGCCCCCTCTTCTTGCCACCCTCCTTAAAGGGCACTTGGGTATTTGGAGGCTCAGGGCTGGTTCAATCCTGCACTGAAAAGGGCACGTCCCCAGCCAGCCCCTTTCCTCTGCCTGGTGAGTCTGTCTCTTTTCTGTGTGGTTTTCTGAGAAGCAATCCCATTCTAGGCACATCCCATTGTCCTGGCACAACCAAGCCCTGACCTTGCTGTAAGTTATGATCAGAGGAAGCTGCCTACAGAATGCGGTGGTCCTCGCTCTTACCAGATGGACAAACTTTCTCAAATATGTAGTAGATAGGAAGAACACAGGATATGGTCACTGACACAGCTTGCAGATGACACAAACACTGAGGGTACGGTAAGTAACAAAGAGGAAAGGGCACTGATAGATGTGGATGGCTTGGTAAGCCCTGCACAGGCAGCCAATGTGTGTTTCAGCATGACTGAATGTAAATGTCTATAGCTAGAAACAAAGAACGCTGGCCATACTTACACAATGTGGGACTCCATCCTGGGAAGCAGTGGCTCTGAAAAAGATTTGGGGGACATGGTGGATAATCAGCTAAACACGAGCTCCCAGTGCAATGCTGCAGTTAAAAGGGTAATGCCACCCTTGGACGCATAAACAGCTGAATCTCCAGCAGGGATAGAGAGGTTATTTGGCATCTGTATTTATAAATGCTACTGTCATGGATGGAATCCTGTGTCAGTCCTGGTGCCCACAACTCAAGAAGGATGATGATACGTTGGAAAGGGTTCAGGGAAGAGCCGCAAGACTTTGAATGTCACTAGAAGGCCTGTTTTCTAATTCTTTAAAGAGGTCCATCTATGTAGCTTGCTTCACACAAAGAAAGTGTGTGGGGAACAAATATTGAATAATGGGCTCTTGAGCGTGGCAGAGAAAGGTGTGATGGAATCCAGTCACTGGAAATTGAAGCTAGACAATTTCAGACTGGAACGAAGGTATTAATTGTTAATAGTGAGGATAATTACAATGATCTACCAGGGTTCCTGATGGATTCTCCATCACTGACGTTTTAAAAATCAAGATGGGATGTTTTTTCTGAAAGCTCTGCTCTGTGAATTATTGTGGGCTTGTTCTCTGGTTGATGTTACGTAGGAGGTCAGACCAGATTATCATAATGGCACCTTCTGGCCTTGGAATCTATGAAACCAGCCCCATCTCTATAAAGGGCTAAAAGGAAACGTCTGGGGGCAGATCGTTATCTGGTGTAAAACCATGGAGCAGGGACAATTTGCCCCCAGGATTCAACAATTTTAGGAACTGTGTGGCACGGTGTACAAGGCTCTGAAGCCCCCTGCTGGAGGCCTTGTGGTCCTGCCACATCCTGCTCTAGAAAAAGGACAGTAGAGAGGTCCTTTTTCTAAGCAGGCTAGAATGTCTGCTGGGGAAGCAGCCAATCAGGGGTCAGGAAGGCCATATAAAAGGCGCTTCAGAACAGAGCAGCAGTTAGGGTATGTCTACACTATATAGAGTTTTTTCGGAAAAACTCTATCTCAGAGTGTGAGCAAACTGAGAGGCATTAAAGAGGGCAGCGAGAGAGGCCCTGTGGAACCAATACCCTGGCGGGGTTATTTGCACACAGACTGTGTGTGACTCGGCTGGAGGGCTGAATCACCAAAGAGAGAGTGCAGGCATGCACAATCGGCCGGGGGTGCTCACAAGAGGCGAGCGCAACACTGTTGCAGGGATGTTTGGCTCTGCATTTTACAACTTGAGCTCACTCTGGTTCCAGCTGACTTTACACGCCGCTTCAGCGGATGGCTCCAAGATTTCCATGCATGCCAGTTTTCTCTCCTGTGTGGAGGGGAAGGTTGTTCCTACACAACAAAGGGCCAAGAGAGTGGGGAGGATGGGAAGGATGCATTGTTAGCCTGGGGCAAAGCTGAACCCAGGGACCTTCGTTGTCAGCACTGTTAGTCAAGGCCTCGCACAAAACACATCATTATTACATCGCAGCCATTGTAAATCCAGGCAATCGGCTAAAAATATTCCAGCTCCTGGCAGATTATTTTGTTATTTTAATTATTAATTTTTATTGGAGCTTTCAACGTGGCTCAGGGGTAAATCATGGAAACAACCTCTGCTCCAGGGTGGAAACGACACAGCTGTGTTACTGTGCAAAGCGGAGAAGGGGAAGGGTTTACTCTTTATTTATTGTAATTTCTATTTATCATTTCTCACCCCTCCCACACGTCCCCATCTGTTTTCAAGGCTGTTACGGGGGAAGTGGATTTAACAAGCTCTTCAGTGCAATGGCCTTTCCTTGGGTAGCTCATTCAAGTCAATTGACTCGATTTTTAGAGGCTAGCTCATGGAGCGGGCGATACCTGTCATGGTTTGTTTTCATTGATCCTCTTTGCCTATGGAAAGAATAAAGCCAAACCTATTCCCGCACTGCGTGTAACAATCACAGGCTTCTGAGCAGAAGCTGCATCCTAGGCAGGGCTTGGTCTGATCCAGAACAGCACTGAGCCTTCCTCGTTCCCATTAAAGTGGATGAGGTCTTCGGTGTCACTCGGGATCAAGCCCACTATTCCACAATAGCTGGCAGCACAGGGCAGCCCACAAAACCATGTCTCCCTTAACTGGGTCGTGGAGGAATCGTTCCAACCCAGGTGCTGCTCTTACAAGGCCGATTGCTCAGAGACAGACCGTCCGGGTGTTTAAAACCCAGAATAAAGCCCTGGCCGGGTTTTGTGGAGAACACGTCTCTCACTGCTAGAGCATAAGCTGTACAGCGCGAGGCACCACAGGAGACTTGGGGCAGCACTCGGGGGGGACTGCACCACCCCACTGTTCCCCCCCTCCAAAATAACTCCTCTGCCCCCTCCGTTCACCGGCCAGGGATGAGAAGCATGTACGGAATCCAAGTACTTTTCCC
Organism: Pelodiscus sinensis; assembly: GCF_049634645.1. Taxonomy (NCBI): domain Eukaryota; kingdom Metazoa; phylum Chordata; order Testudines; family Trionychidae; genus Pelodiscus; species Pelodiscus sinensis. The sequence continues at coordinate 15,069,264 of NC_134733.1, read as the reverse complement.
TCGCTCCTTTATCGTCCGGGGAACAGGAAGAAAAGCCAGCCACGTCCTGGTACTCATGGCTGTTGCCTGCCTCCGACCTCCTGAAACTCCACCCTTGCACGCCTGCTGGGCACAGTGGGGCTCTGGTCTATGACGGGGGTTGCTAGACACTATTACAATCTATGCAAGAAGAACCAGAAACAAAACTGACCAGAGGCAGATTGAAAGTGACTATTCTACTCTCCTGCTCACAAAGGGCCCCTCCTGGTGGTATCTGAGCGCCCCGGTACAGTCCCAGCCTCATTCCAGTCACTGTGCGTCTTGCCCTGCATTCAGCCGGAGCAGGATTTCACCCATGGCTCAATGTCTACGCTCACTGAAGTTCAAACACCACCCAGAGAGCGCCCCTGGGAAAGGGGGAAAGGCATTTTACAGCAACACCATCACATTCAACACTCGCCCTTTAAAAACAACACTGGGTTAAAGGCGGTTTCAGATGCTACACCTTCCTGGCAGCCTCCCCGCCCCTGCCAACGTTGGTGGTTTCACAATCACTTTTAGACTGCTTGTAAAAATATTTCTCTCTCTCCTGGTGCCGTGCAAGAGACCCACCCAGAAGACAGGGGAAACTGAGGGTATGTCTACACTACCCCGCTAGTTCGAACTAGCGGGGTAATGTAGGCATACCGCACTTGCAAATGAAGCCCGGGATTTGAATTTCCCGGGCTTCATTTGCATAAGCCAGGCGCCGCCATTTTAAAATCCCGACTAGTTCGAACCCCGTGCCGCGCGGCTACACGCGGCACGGAGTAGCTAGTTCGGATTAGGCTTCCTAATCCGAACTAGCTGTACTCCTCATTCCACGAGGAGTACAGCTAGTTCGGATTAGAAGCCTAATCCGAACTAGCTACTCCGTGCCACGTGTAGCCGCGCGGCACGGGGTTCGAACTAGCCGGGATTTAAAAATGGCGGCGCCCAGCTTATGCAAATGAAGTCTGGGAAATTCAAATCCCGGGCTTCATTTGCAAGTGCGGTATGCCTACATTACCCCGCTAGTTCAAATTAGGAGGGTAGTGTAGACATACCCTGACTAAGGCTACGTCCACCCCACCAGCTGGGGGAGGATTCCCTTCCTCCGTAGATCCACTTGCACTAGATATCAGCTGAGCTACGGTGCTAACCCCAGCAATGTATCCACGGCAGCCCAAGCAGCAGCACATGTCAGCAGCCACATGCACACCCGGCCAGGAGTCTCCCTTGCTGGTCTAACATTCTAACGTGCCAGCTGAGATCCACGCTCACACGGGTATGTCTGCACGGATTGGACGACCGGGAGATCACACTCCCTGCTCCCCCAGGGGACACGGCCTTACTTAGTGATTGTACAAGGTAAGAACCCTGAAACTGACTAGACGCCGGTTTGAAAGCCCAGTGTAAATAAACTGACAACATACCTAAATCATTGTTTTCCCACCAGGCTCCTTCAGTTCTGTCCATCACAGACCCCAAACCTGTAGACACTTCAGTACTGGCAACCCCAAGTACTCAAAAGTCACGAACCAGGCCCCCAAAACATCACCGGAGTGGCCTAAACATCATGAGACTGAAAAAGGCCACCTAAATATGGAATTCTTGTTATTTATTGCCTGGTTTCTGAGCCCTTAGGAGGGGCTGGGGTCACATTTCCAAGGTTTTCTCTGCAACCACAAAGGCTAGACACTTGGTTTTTCTTTTTAAACCTCCAGCCCCCTGGAGTCAGTGGAGTGGGAAAATCACAGCTCTCACTGAAAAACAAACAACTTTGGGAGACCAGAGATAAAAACTCTGAGTTTCAGAGTTACCCACTATGAGCATGTGAATAGTGGCATCGGTGGGATTTCTCACATGCTTAAAGTTATCCACCGGCGTTAGGCTGAGCAGGATCAGAGCCAATGTTCCCTGTAAACTGAGCACATAGGTGGTCACCCAGGAGAGATTCAAATGCACCCACAGCCTCCCACAGCTGAGGGCATTTGTTTCTATTTGTGGTGCACATCCACACATGGCTTGGTGCACACAACAAAATTTACTCCACACATGAATGGAAAAAAAATAAAGGGGACATTGGTGGACACCTCAATTTTCAGGTGTCCAACTTGAAACCCCCTCGAAAACCCTGATTTTCAGAGGGTAGGCACTCCATGAGTTCTGACTATCAGCCTCCTTTAAGGTGTGTCAAGTTAGATACCTGAAAAACCAAGGCACTCAAAATCAGTAGTCACTAGGGCAAATATGGGTCTAAATGTCAGACTGTTTCACTTTCCCCATCTGTAAAATGAGAGAGGCCCCACGTGGAATTCTCCAGTCACACTGATGGCACTCTGCGCACGGGCCAAAGGCAAAGCTCTGGGGAATCAGGGAATGTCTGCACTTAGGAGCTGCAGGCAAACCCCCACTTTGGGGAGGCAAACTGTGGGCCCCACCCCATCTGCCCAAGGGCCTATCCCTGCATGCGGAAGCCCCAAAGCCTCCCTACCCCATGAACTGAAAAGTCCCAAGGGACAAAGTGCAGCTCCACACTACTATTGCTAGTGCCCTAGCCCAAGCCCCGCGAGTAGTAATCTATCGACCTGGGCTCAGGGGTCCCCTCCCAGCTGCAGTCTAAACACAGCCACCGACGCTCCATGCGCACTGCCCTGAGCGGCTCCCCTCTGAGTTCTGACGAAAGGCTTTGTGGAACAATCAGAGAAGAGACTCTGCTCCCAGAGAGTCCGTCTCCGGATTCACCCCATGCCCAGTGCATGCCGGGGTAGGACTTTGGGAATGCAGAGCGCCGGGCGGCCTATCCATATAGGCGAACTAGGTGGTTGCCTAGGGCGCCAAGTTAAATGGGGTGAAATGGGGTGCCAAATGGTGGCGCAATATCGTTGAGGGGTTTGGAGGTGGGGGTGCCGATTGCAGGGTTCGCCTAGGGCACCAGTTGTTGGCAGCTAGTCTAGGGCCGCTCCCCAGGGTGGCCCGTCCATATAGGCAAACTAGGCGGTCGCCTAGGGTGCCAAGTTAAATGGGGCACCAAATTCAAGCACAATATCATTGAGGGGTTTGGAGGTGGGGGTGCTGATTGCATGGTTCGCCTAGGACGCCAGTTGCTGGCAGCTAGTCTAGGGCCGCCACTGGCCGCTCCTGTGCTGTGTGGCTACTCTGGCAGTGCAAAAAAGAAGAGCAAAGTTGGGGATGTCTTGCTATCAAGTCAGAGCCTTCATTCAAAGAGCCCACTAAGCGGGCACGGTCCAGGTGCTATGGCTGGGAGTGCGCAAGTCTCTGCTTCCTATGTCACAACTGGTCTAAATAAAGGCATCGGAAACCTGCCCTGGTGTAAATCAAGAACACAACCCCACTGCAGCATAAGCGAGACTACAGAAGGTCCTTGACTTCTTCACGTCCTTAGCTCCCTGGGCTTTTTTCACTCATGCCACACTCTGATAAGCTTTCAGAGCGGTTTTAATGTGGGCTTTCTTCCCCTCTTTCCTTTTCTCTTTTAAGTTAATCCCTCTCCGTGGTTTCTGACATTGTCAAATGGCTTTTGTGTGCTGTCAGAAAACCTCTTGATGTCGCTCCACAGCAGCTGCTAACAAGTTGCCCCTGGGATCCTGCCTCTAAGTAGGCTGTCGGCCTGCATAACCATTTCCAAACAAGTAAATCTAGTAATGAGATCTCCATGGGAGCCAGGCTGGGTAAGGCAGGGAGTCGCTCTCTGTCAGGCAACACACAGGGAACATGGGCTTCGGTCTCACTCCGAGGGTCAGGTTGGGGGGTTTCCCCTCTAGCCAACAAGCCTCTTGCCCTGCCCCAGAATGATGGTAGGCACAAGCCAACACAACTTCAAGCTGCCCTGAGTCTGCGAACATAGGCACGGCAGAAAGGAGCTGCAATATGCCCATCTGGACCTCCCGTGCAGCCTCCGTGTCCCCAGGGATCCATTTGCATACGAGTACAGCCCACTCAGCTTGGACTTTGGCCCACGGATTCCAGCTAGAAGATCTCCTGGGACTGGCCTGGCTTTATGGCTCGCTCCAGTCGAACCCGTCCAGAGCGGCCTTGAGAACGTTGGGTGAAGGGTTGGGGTCCGCACAGTGGGCCCCGGAACTCGGAGCCCAACGCCAGCTCCGCCTCCTTGAGTGTGGGGGGGGGGGAGGGGAGACAGAGCTCTCTTCTCCGCAGGGCAGCCCTGCAGTAGCTCCACTGCTTGGAGTCCCACCGCTACCAACCCTGCTAAGTGGAATGAGGCTGTACGGGTCCTAGGGCCACGGGCTCGCCGGGTTGCAGAGGGGCCTGGTTTGAGAGAGGGGCTGGAGGAAGTGGTGACTGAAATAACATGTCCGTGTGGGCAGGGCCACCTGCCACTAACTCTCGGGGAGACAGACGCTGCTGTGCAGGGGGCTGGAGGAGCAGAGGGGGAGGGATCCTTCCCTCCAGGCAACAGAGCAGCTCTGCGAGCATTTCTCAGGTCCCACGGTCCTTGGACTAACAGTTCTTTGAGGGGGAAAGACGAGAGAATGGCCAATAGATCCACACAGAGGCAGCTCTTCCTGCTCCAGCCTCAGGGAACAGCCCTGCCCGGGAATACCAACCCCCATTCCCAGAGAACCACACAGATCCTGCTGAGCCTGGGCTCTCCCCACCATGGAGAGGAGCAGGACTTGCTTGCAAGTGCCCCAGGGAGCTGTGGCAATACTATCCCATGCAGGGGACCTACCTGCTGCTTACAGGGGAAACAGGAGGGAATTAACATTGTTGCAAGCCGTGGGAAGTAGGGGCGACATTGCCAGCCCCAAACATGCAAAAATCATGAGTCAGACCCCCATAGTCAGAGATCAGCTTAAAAATAATTAAATAAAATAAATAATAAACAATAAATTATGATTATAATAAATAATAATAATTATAATATCATTGGAGTTCATTCCTTTCCCCTCTGACTGGAAGGGGCACCGGGGCCCCATTCTCAATCTATTCTCTGCAAGCACTTGAAACTCGTTTTGTCTAGTAAGTGAAAGCAAAGCGTGTCAGGCGGTCACATGACTCCAGGAGGTGGGGCTTTATGAAAAGCGTCCATAAGCACTAGAGCCTGCAGCCCTAGATCAGCAAGAAGAAGGGCAGGTGAGGAGCTAACTCAGCCACTTTGTAAGTCACCACCAGCACCACCATCTAGGAACCTGCACCTCCCGCCAGGAACATGATATAACACAGTCTGGTTTTCTTTAGGGCCTTTCGTACCTGACGGGCACATTGATCCCTAGAGAAATGCCCCTGAAGTCAAGGTTGTCACGCCAGGGATTAGCCCAGTGAGGCTATGTCTACACTACAAAGATAAATCAGAATGTGTATCTTTTTCTGATTTACTTCCTAAAGAGGCTTTTCTGAAATTTGGCCCGTCTACACAGGGCCAAATTTTTTGGGGATAAACCCCTCTTTCGGAACATTACTTTTTCCTTCTAAAACAAGGTTTACAGTGATGCTGAAAAAACACATCCGCTTTTCTGACTATTTTTTTGGAAAAGCGGATGCGTATCCTGGAAAAGCTCTGCAGTCTCGAAATAGCCTGAGATGCCCGAAAGGCAGTGACTGGTTGGGTGACATTGTACCCCCACTCAACAGCTCACGGACACTTGTTCTCCCAGAGGAGGAAGAGTGTTGGCCATGACACCAGGTGTATTTATTACTCTTTTGGAAAAATGCCAGGAGGTCATAAGTACATGGGGGCTTTTCCTTCTGAGTCAGAAATGAGCCAGTGCCCCCGGCATGATGGGACCATGCTGCTGCTGGTCTGGCTGCCTTTGGGATGAGACATCCAAACCCACATCCTGATCCCTTGCGGTCATCACCTGTCCCATCCATTGTTAAATCAGAGCCTGGGCATGAGCCAAAGTCTAACGAGGGTGACCACATTCCCCTTGGAATTTCTATCGGCCACTGTCCTCGCTTCCTGTCCCCAAATGCCACACAGGGTTACTGTACCAATCCTTTGCTCCATGCCTGAAGTAATGATAAGTATGATCATTCATCTGACCATAGCACCTACAAACCTTTCTCACAGACAGGCCCCACTGTGCTCGGTGCTGTACAATCAGAACAAAAAGGTGGCTTCCACCCTAGAGATGCGAAGCTGCGCCGAACCCTTGGATATGTAGGAGCCACGCCAAACCCTTGGCTCATTTATACAACAATCAGTTTTTAATCCCTGTGGTCGTAATGTGGTTAGAATTAAAACCAATCATTAATACCAACTCTGCTGCTTAACTACTTCAAAGTACTTTCTAGCCGAGATTCTATAAAACACATTTACAGCCAGAGCCTGTGAGGTATTTAGAATGACACCAATTTTAATCAAGGGTGAGTGATGTAGGCCAACATTTAGAGCAGCCACTAATGCGGGTTGCCTCTATTTTGGGGATAACCAACTTAAGACCCCTCAGGCTGGCTTTTGTGGCACTGAACACCCACCCCACCCATTAGAACTGCCAGTGCTCCCCACACTTCTGAAAACCAGCTCCAAAGGCATATCAAAGTGGAAACCCACAAACACAAAATTCAGGGGCCACTTTTGTAAAGTACTTTGCTTCAGAACATGCATCAAATGCACAGCAGAACCAGGACTAGAACCCCAGGTTCCCAATTAGCCAGCCTTTGTTCTAACCACTACACATACCCTTTCCTTACCCTGTCGGCAACATTAACTTTTATGTGGATGTTCCCAGTGATGGACAGAAGAGATCTTGATTTAACATCCTACATGAGAGCTGGGCTGGTGTCTAGCAGTACAGCACCCAACACATACACACACAAAACACTGTTACCAGGGGAATAAATCCACCTCTTGGTTTCCGATTTAAACCCTCAATGACCCTTTGGCTCCAGAGCAAAAGCATCAAGCAATGCACCATGCCTCTTTTAAATGGCATTTGATGATGGAGAATCATTTGCCCTGAAGTTCACAGGGAATTTTCTGTTTTTAATTAAAAAGTGCAGAGGGCTAATTGTATTACTCCTGCTGGATTTCTGTGTAACCACAAAGGCTTCTTAATGTGGATTGATGGCATAAATCTGTTCTCCATTGAGGAAAAGAACATGAATGCAAACCTCTGACATCTCATCTCACTGGACATCTCCCTAGGCCACTTCCAGGAGAAATATCTGTCTATTACACCTGACATCCAACAGCAAAGGGAAACCAGGTCTGTGCGGATCTAATTACTCCTCCCATTTGGATGTATTACAATTATGCCAGGATTAATTGGGAAAGTAAAAAAGGCTGACTTGGTCAATCAATCTTCTTTGAGTTACTTACCTTGTTGTTGGCTAATAACTGCGACATAAAACTGCCCCTTTTTGCTGTATCTCAGAAAATGGATTTCCATAATACATCATGAGGAATCTTTAAAAGGCCTTTGAAAGCAGAAAGGAGATAGAGTGAATTAGCAAGAGTGAAAGTGCAACCGTAGTGCTTTTTTGTTTTGTTTTGTATTGGAAACCAAAAGTCAAGGCTTATTACATTGGAGGTAGAAACAGAGAGGTAGACCCTATGCTGGCATCACTGGGCATGCCTCGATGGAAGGCAATAGAACAACAATGATGTGTACCCACTAAGTAAGTGACCCAAATGTTGCTCTGAGTGAATTTTGTTGGTTTTGTTTTCATGGTCATGAAGAAACCAGGATGTTTCCATGGTCATGGAGAAACTGTCTAGAGCCAAGCATCCTGGGTAAGATCAAATATAAACCATCACTTCTATTCATGGTAGTCAGCACGAGCATCCTGTGCTAGACTCCGGCACACCCACCTGCTGAGTGGACACTAATCCCGGGAGCCATTGAAAACCGGCTGGTTTCCGAGTGAAAACCGTTGCTGAAGGCTGCCTGCCGGCAATGGGGTTTTGACATTAAAATATCACAACTGTGAGACTTGTCACTGCTGCTCAGTGCCCCAACCTCCGCACCCTCCACCTGGTTGAGTCTCTGGGCGCTGTGGACCCCAAGGAAACCCACTAGCTTAAAAACACCCATGGAACCTGGGACCTCGGCACTTCTGGAGACCCAGCCAGGAGGAAGGGGGTGGAACAAGGGTGGTTTTAAGCCACCTTTGTGATGCTGGACTGCTCCAGGAGAAAGTGGAGTAGCCCCAGTACAGATGAGAGGAGCCAGAAACTGCCTCCCCCCGCCCATGCAGAGCTGCCCACGTTCCCCCTAAGGATACACTCTATGGCCAGGGCAAATCCAATCCCCTCTGGGCCTGTGCTGGCAGCAGGGCTGGATTAAGGCATGGGCTAACCGGGCAGCTTCCTGGGGCACCAACCTATGGGGGGCGCCTGATGGCAGCTGAAAGGGGCACACGGTGCCCCCTATAGCTGCCATCAGGTGCCGCGTGCCTGGCTCCCGGGCTGCAGCAGCTCCTAGCGGCCACCCTACAGCAGCCGCCCAGGGCAGGGGCCGTGTTAACCCCCGCAGCACCAGCCAGCAGTGCCCTTCCCCCCATGGCCACGGGGCCAAGCTCAGCCCACCCTGGGCGGCCCCGGGTTGCGCGCCAGCGGCAGTAGCCGGGCTGCACTGCGTCGGGTACATGCGTCCTGCTGCCCCCAGCTCCACGCGCTGGGCGGGGGCGGGGCTGCGCATGCGCCCTCCCCCAACCCGGGGCGCAATTAAACTGTCTGCCCGGGGCGCCGGAATGGCTCGGTCCAGCCCTGGCTGGCAGGGTCCCAGCGTAGGGCTGCTTGTGACCATTGCGTTTGCCCCAGGCAAATTCTCTGCGGCCCCTTCGATCAGGTCCACACAAACAGGAGTGAGGCGGGGCCCACAACCGGGGCCCACAACCGGGGCCCACCTGATTGTCCTGCCAGAGTGTCTAAACGTCAACGCCCTTTGGTCCTTACTGGGGGCGGGGGCCTGTGTGACAATTTTTCCTCACATGAATGGGTGACGTGAAAGCGGGGCAGAAGAGCTCGCCCAATGCACCACTTTGGTCCCACTTCAGACCAACCTGGAGATCTTCACTAGGCCTTACACGGCCTCCCTCAGGGCTGAATGGCCTGACTGCTGGCTCTGCACAGCGCCGACCCGTCTCCATGGCAAAGCTGCCCGCTGTGGCCCAGCAATGCCCAGCTGTGAAACCCGGCAGTGGCAGTAGAAGATACAGAAGCAGCAAGAGCAGCCACCGGCTGTGGAGATCTGTGGTTGGGTTAGGCCGAATGCCCCAGCCTCTGATGGCAGCCTCACAAAGGGAACAAATTCCCAGCCTGTGGGAGCCTCTAACATGGGGGTATGGAACCTTTCTTGGGTTGGGGGCCTCTGACCCACAGAAAAATCAGTTGGGGGTCACACACAAGTGAGATGCTCCTGACAGGCATGGCCCCCGACTGAGAAACAGAAAGACACTCCCCACATGACCTTCATACACCAGCACTGAGGGGGTCCTAGGCTCGTAGATTTAGTGTGCTCCAGCCCCGTGGTCGGGCAGTGGAGGGGCTGGAGCACCAGCGTGGGCTCCCCAATGCTGGGGGGCAGCCCTGAGCCTTGGGGACTGGATCCAAGCAAGCCAGGGGCTACATCTGGCTCCTGAGCCTTAAGTTCCCCACTCCTGCTCTAAGAAAAAGACACTGAGGGTTCTGGGAAGCAGGTTTCCAGTTGAAAGAGGGGAGATTGGAGATTCAGCACATGCAGGATTTGGGTTAAAGAAAAAACAAGACAGAAAAACCAGAGGGCTTGAGAATCCCATTTATGGACGCTTGGCAAGATTTGTGAAGCTGTTGCTATGGTGGAGTTGTGCCTTGGTCCGTCCCCCTAGCCCCCACCCCCGCCTCCAGGGTCCCCCTAACAAAATGGTTTGAAGTGTTCGACTGAGCTGCGGGGTAGAACGTGCATGGGGTTGTGGGGAGGAGAGCCTAGCTTGCGGTTTGCCGCCTGAATCCATTTCACGGCTTCAGGCAGGATTTATTGGACCAGCCCGTGAGGGAGAGAGACGCTTTTGTGCTGAATTTTATCCAAACTGTTAATGCAGCTGTTGCCGGTCCCATTAGTGGAGGGGGCGGGGGAAGCACTAAAACTACCACCTCTTAAAAGATTTTTTTTTTTGTACTTAAAGAAAAATCAATTTTCTTAACACTCACATGGAATAGCCAGGCAATATTTTATCCTACTGGTGCCAAGATGAAGGAAGCCAGTGCAGGGGCGAAATCACCATGCACTGCAAGTCCCTAGTGCTTTTCCCATCTCTCTCTCTCTCTCTCTCGGGTTTTCAGAGGGAATTAACCTCTTCTCGGCCGCTATTGCCACTTTGAATTCCTGCCTCCTCTGCCCACTGTCCCAGCAACAGCTCCAGGGACACCAGCACTTCCCAGTTGCCTGGGCGAGGCCAGCAGGCCTTCAAGCGGCACCCTTCCCTCTGTGGCTCTTCACTCACTGGTGGTAGGCCCCAGGGTCCACATTTCAAAAGTGGCTACTGACTTCGGGTGCCCAGGGCCTAATCGCTAGGGAGTGCCGCATCCTTGGCCTCTAAAACCTGGGCCCTCAAAGGGGCCCCAAGAAGGTCACCCCAGAAGAGAACAGACGCTTCCCTGATTGATGTCAGTCTCTATGGCTCATGTGTGTTGCAGCTTGAAGTCTGGGCTGGTCTCGTGCACTCTTAGAAGCAGTACAAGAGGCATCCAATGGCAGATACAGGTTCATCCTCATCCCTCCTCTTGCTGCCCCCGTGGGAGGCTCCTGCTGTCCTCACCCCTTAGGGCAGCAGTGGGAAATCTGTGGCCCATTGGGGTTCCACCTGTGGCCTACACACCTTCCTATCCACCCCTCCTCCGCCCCCGCCATGTGCCTCTTGCTCTCTGAAGCATTGGAGCCCCCGAGTCCTGCTCCTCCCCTTTCCTCCCAGCACTGTGGGAGCACCACGAATCCACAGATTCACACTCTGTCCCTGCTCCTCCCCTCCTCTCAGAGCTGGAATGCCACGAATCAGCTGTTTGAAGTCAGGCAATAACCCGTTTTATTTTTTTCTTTTGAAATAGGAAGGTCCTAAGGCAGCGATGGGCAACCAAGACTAGTGAGTGGGCAGCAGAGTTGACCGTAGGGTTGTCAGGTGTCTGGTATCAACCCGGACAGTTCAGTATTTTTGCTTCCTGTCCGGTAAAAAAATTCAGAAAGTACCGGACACTTAAAATGTCCAGTATTTTCTGATTTTTTTCCCCTGCCAGGAGGCAAAACTACTGGACACCTGGCAACCCACACACACTCAGCAACTGGGCCCAGCCCCTGGACTGCCTCCCTGAGCCCCCCGGAACCCCTGCTTACCTGGTTCTGCAGGGAAGCTGTCTTCTGGCTCAATCAGGAAAGCAAGATGGCCTCCGGCAAAAAGCTTCAAAGGCTTTTCTTAAAGGGGCCATGCTGTTAAATTTTTTTAATTTTTTTTCCCCAACATCTTTGATCTCCCCCTTTTTTTTTCTCAACAGAATTTTATCCCCGGTGGAATTTTTTTTGGGGGGCAGTGTTTGGTATTTTTAGTTAAACCGTCTGGCAACCCTAGAGTTGAGCTCAGGGGGAAACCCCCGGGACACGGACTGCCCCATCCTGTATGTTAATCTGATTTCTTGGAAGGAGCCCAATGTCAGCAGGCCAAGCCCCTATAACGCTGCAGAAGGAGCAGGACAGCAGCCATCACAGGTAAATGGCTGGCCTCGCCAGGAGGTGGGCCGTTCTGTGGGAGAGAACCCACTCTGAGAGCTCAGCAGCTTGGGCTCACAAGCCAGAATCAGCTGGCCTGTCCGGGAAGCACCCAGAGCTGTTTTTAACCCCAGTGGTCTGACTGGGCGACGGGGATTCTGACCAGCTCCCAGCTTGGCTGGAGGGGAAGATTTGCCCCTTTGGGAGTTTGTCTGACAGAGCAGATGAGAAATATCTAAACATCAGCTACAGTGACAATAAGCTAAATAGCAGCACCCAACACTGAGAGCCAGGACTGGGGGCTGTAAACAAACTCTATGGGACCATGGGAAACTTGGCCACACCCATGCTAAGTGGACATGTGGCAAACTCCAATCATGCCGGCCCATGGATGTTGCCGAACCAGAGAGTGCCGGACTAGAGAGGTTCAACCTGTATTTATGCAATGCTTGGTGGCAAAGTGGGGTAGTGCCTGGGATTTTGTCTTCTGGACAACTGGCTGGAAGCCCTGAAGCAGGACATATGTACAAGTAGTTTTGGGGCCTAATTACTCTACACTAGCTCGTACGTCTACACTAGCTTGTCTACACTAGCTCGTTAGTTTGAGCTAGGTAGGATAATGAGGGCAAGCGGAGTTGCAAAAGAAGCCCGGGATTTAAATATCCCGGGCTTCATTTGCATGTTCCCTGGGCGCCGCCATTTTTAAATCCCCCTTAGTCCAAACTCCGTGCTCATGGCTACACGCGGCACGGAGTAGGTAGTTCGAATTAAAGATCCTAATTCGAACTACCGTTTCTCCTCATTCCACGAGGTTATCCAGCACTCAATTCACCAGAAAGCTCAACGAACCTGTATTTCTGATTTCTCCCAATGCAAATCTTCCATCTAGTACCTGGGACTGGTCTATTGCCCAGCATGTTGTGCAAAAGAGACAGAAGACAAGCAAGCAAGCTGAAATCAGGGGTTTCTTCAAAAAAGCAGCTTCCAGGGTGTCACGGGGTCATTACTGATTCAGTCCAATCTCCTACCCCTTCTACATCTACAATGATAATTGAGGTTGATAGGGATGAACCTGAGGCCCTACAAGATCCTGAAGTGCCTTCTGAATCATCAAAGAAAGATTATTTCATGTTCAGCACAGTTTTAGTGTGTAGTTTTAGTGATCTGGATCTATGCCACATGCTGCCCTTTGTGAAATGTAGTGTCATAGGATAACCTATGTCAGTTGTTCTCAACCTTTTCGACTATATGGACCCTGTTTCAATCTATTAAAATTTCACAGAACCCCTCTTCCCTGGGGGAGAAAAAAAAAGAACTTTCCATGGACCCCCTGCAGTATCGACATAGACCACCAGGGGTCCGCAGACCACAGGTTGGGAGCTACCTACCTACTATATAGAAAGCTTTACCTGTATGCACATAAGTGCTTCAAGAAACCTGCAGTGCAGTACTATGTCTGGACTTGTGATACCGGTGTACTATTTTATACTTTTTATTGTATTCTAATTCCTTGAAAATTAGTATTCCACTGGTAAAGTGTAACTCTCAGTTAACCAGCACCTCCCTTTTCTCCAACATGCCGGATAATGGAGCTTTTACTGTATATGGATCAGGCCTTAAACTGCTTTAGTTAAGCTGATGTACCTTGTAAAATAATGATCAGTCCTGTGGTACCTTAGGGTATGACTACACTACACACTTATTTCGGAATAAGCAATTCAGAAAGAAATACTCCGAAATAGTTTATTTTGAAATAGCGCATCTATGCTACAGGGAAGCCTCGAAATTAGTCTGAGGCAGGTTACCCTAATGTGGCACAGGACTGCTTGTTGTTTTTAAAGTTACAGACTCACTCGGCGACCCCTCTGGGACTGATGTATCTTGTGCCAGCAAGGCCACTCCTATAACGGTTTGAAACTGCTGGACTATGGGCACAAGAACACACAAAAGTTGCCCCAGTTTCACTAAATTGATACTAAAGAAAAGTCACCTTTTTAGTTCTACCAGTGCCACTGCATGTTTCGACATGGTCTCATGTCCTGAGTGGTGCCTCTGGCCCCCACCGCAAGAGAGACATGAAGTAATAAAGTGTGTTTCCAGGGAGATCATTGCAAGTCCCAGGAAGTTTAAAATCATTCAGCCTTGAGCTTCAAGGCTTCACATCCGAGCCATTGGTGAGCCCCACCCCAAAGCATTCCTCAGTCACCTGGGGGCTATGTCTGTTGCCCAGGGGGGTTTTGTACAGGGAATGTTGACATCTAGCTGCACGGACAGGATTCCTCACCACTTCCCTTATCAGTGCTGATGCCAGATCCATTACGCCACTAGGACACACCCCACCTCCTTACTTTCAGTGGATGCCAGCTGCAACCGTGAGGAAGCTGGTGACCCACCTCCCTACCTTCAGCTAAAGCCATGTCCAGTGTTGGGGAAGATGGGGTAGCTGCCCTTCTGCTCCAGGGCCGGTGTCGGGGGGGATACTGCACCAGGAAAGAGAGAACAAGTGCTGGTGCAAGTAACATAATTGTAACTAATAAGTAAAATGAACAAACTATATTAGTGCCACATGCTGAGCCCTCCATATGTGTCCTAATCCTGTTGCTAGTGGGCGGGGACAGGGAAACAAAATAAAAACACCACCTGCCACATGCATGGCAAACTTTGAGATATTTACGCAGAAGCTCATTTTGCTCCGTGCTGCAGTTCACGTACAACCAAATAAACGAAATTTTGCAGGTGCTTGTCATTAGAGGCCTCCTGAAGTTTTAGAGGGAAAGTTGAAATCAGCCTGCCGCAGATTCTGCAGCACGTATCTGTCCCTCTGAGAGCAGTAAACCCGATAAAATGCACTGAGGAGAGGCTCGTGCCAGCACCCGGGCTGCCTCCCTGGGCATTCCATATTCCCTAAGCAAGCCTGAGGATTCCAGCTGCTTGATCTTGCTTTACTCCCCACCCCCAGTCGGTCTGATGTAATCCAGCAATTTGGCCAAAGAGGACCTGAGTAGCAGGGAAGATGAATTGCCTTCCAGGATCCATCAGTTAGGTGGAGAGGTGCCCTCACTGACTCTCTGAGGAACGATCCCTTTTCCCTGCTCTCCGTCTGCAGTTTCCAGCTGCAGAGGTTTCCATCCAAATCAAAAATCCATTTGCATAAAAAAGAGATTGGGGGGGGCCCTGGGAGAAAGCAACAAGTCAGCAAACCCCTTGTTGAGAACCATTGTTCTAGGGCAGAGGTGAGGAACTTGTGGCCCCCAGCTTAATTTGATCCAGGCCAGGGAAGTCGCCACACCATGGGCCAGAGGACCTGAGCTTCGGCACCCCTCCCTCCGCCCACTGGGGGACTGTAGCATGGCAGGTGCTGAGTTAAGTCTGAGTAAGGGGAGTTTTGTTTGATTTTCACTTCCCACTTTGGGAGCAGGTGAGTAGTAAGGAAGTGTGGGGGGAGGGGTTGTGTTTTGGTTTTGGGGGGGTTGGGTTTTTTTTTTGGTTGGTTGGTTGGTTTTTTTGCTTCTCACTTAGGAACAGGAGTGATTTTTCTTGTATGTGGTCCCCAACTGATTTCTCAGTGGCCCCTGACGGAAAAGCTGTCCCTCACCCTTATAACATTCCTGGATCTGCTATAGACACCAGCCTATACTTGGTGGGAGGTACAGTGCCATCTTCTGGTGAGCAGGAAACATCGCACCAGGAAATATTCAGCTTCACACAACTGTATTACAGGTTGAACCCTCCCTAGCCCAGTACTCTCGGAACCGACTGGTGCCAGACCAAAGTATTTGCCAAACCATGGGAGGTCAATATCATCTAGCAGCACGACCAACACTTCCACTGTTGCTGGGTGCTTAGAGACATCTAGGGGTAAATTAAAGCAGAATAACAGCACAGAACACTGAGAGCCAGGCCTGGGGGATGTAAACAAACTTTATGGGGACTGCGGGAAACTTGGCCCTACCCATGATAAGTGGACATCCAGGTAACTAAAATCTTTCTGGACCCCAGATGTTACCAGACCAGAGAGTGCCGGACTAGAGAGGTTCCACCTGTATCAGATCTCTCTCTTTTGGGTGTCAATTTTCCAACAAAAAATGGAGTTTTTGCTTTCCAGGAGGTGTTGGATTCGGTGTGCTTGGCTAAGTCTGGCCTTATGCAGGACTGATTACATTTGCAACAGGGCTCTACTGTCACATCATCTTGATGTCAGGGGTTCGACCCTGCATAGAGCTGCAGAAGCATTTTTCTGACTCACGTGGGGCTAGCTAGCAGCAGGTGTATCTGGTTAGCTCCAATCAATAAGGGCAGCCTGGCTGTGAGGCAGGGGGAACAAGGGACTAGGACAAAAGAGCTGTGGGAGGGAAAACTCTAGGGGACAGTCAAGCTTAGGGGGAGAACTTTGGCTGAGGCTGTGGTTTGTCCAGATTCTAGATGAATACTAGCAGCAAACCCCAGGAAGGGCATCTGTCTGGACTTTTTCCTGTGCCGGTCACCTCCAGTCATATTGTGCTGGGAACTCGCCCTGTGTACACTCAGCCACGTGGTCTCTGATCAGTCCTGTGCTCTTAGATCAACGGTCCGAGGCAATCTGATGTTGGCTGTGAATATGCTTCTCAGGAATGCGTGGGAAGGACAGCTGCTCTCAGACCAGAGCAGGGTTTCCCAAACTTTTTCAGCTGCTGAGCCCTTAGAGGGTCCTGCAAATTTGCTGGACCCTTAAAATATTGTGATTTAATTCAATAGGTACCCAAACAGACAAAGTTTTCTTGGGAGGAAAAAGTTTTGATAAGAAGTATACAAGCAATAAAAATAGAATTCCAAAACTACCAGAAAATTAGTAACAGAATAACAGGGACATACAGCTGGCATTTTAAATATTTTCTTGCAGGGCTCCTGAGCTGCAGGGCTCCACAGAGCACACTTTGGGAAATGCTGGCCCAGGGGCTTCCTTGCCAAAACATCCCAGGGCTGCTCCGTGCACACTGCCAAGAGTCAATGGCAAGGGCCATGAAAGTGAAGTCCTGCTCACAAGCTACATCTGAGTAAACATTGCCTGGCCCTCCCCTCCACTCCAAGGTGAAATGCCCCTCTTAGGGGAGTGAGGCCTCAAACATCTCAGTTGAGTTTCTGCAGCAGCAATGAAGAGGAGAATGCGGCTACTGCCAACCAGCTGCATCCATTTGGATTATGTTGTGGTTGAACGGTGTGGACAGATACCCATTTCGGAGCAGCTGCTTGAGACACCAAACTCATGACACCCATGATGCAAGCCAAGAGTGGAGATTAAAGCACGTCTACACACAAAATAGGGTACCGAATGAATTTAAAGTGTATTTAACTACTCCCGACTACCTGTATGCATGGATGCTCTAATTCCAGAAAAACAATGCTAAGGCAATGGGGTTACAGCCTAGGCCAGGGATAGGTAAATATGGTCTGTGGTTTGGGCCCGCCAAGCTGCCAGATCCAGCCCTCACTCCCAGTGGGAGCATCAGCAAGGCTCTCTGCCTGCCCCAGCCCATGTACTATTTGGAGCAGCCAGCTCGGGTCCACGTGTACTGCTCTGAATGCTGTGAAAGCAAGGGGAGGGAGGGAGAGGCTTCACACACTACTCCTGCCCCCAGCACAATCTTGCAGCTCCCATTGGCCAGAAACCGGCCAATAGGAGCTGCATGTTTGCAGGACAGGCAGCGTGTGAAGTTCCCCTCCTTCCTCTCCTCCAGCTCCCAGCATTCAGAGCAGTACACATGGCTTTCACAGCTGCTTTGATCAGCCTGTGAGGGCAGGGAGCCTAAATGATGAACCTGCAGAGCTACTGGATGGAAACTGCCCTGGTAAATGCCCTCTGGCCAGAGCCTGCCTGTGGCACCCCAACCCCTTCCTCCTCCCAACTCCCTGTCCCCCTCCTAAACCCCTGCTTCACATGACCCAAACTCTTTGCACCCCCTTTTGTATCCCTACCCCATGTAACCCAAACCATCTGCACCCATACTCCTTCCCAGACCCTACATCCCGATCCCTTACCCCCCCCATCACAACCCAAATCATTGCACTTCATCTTGCACCAGATCACAATCCCTTCCCAGACCCCCTCCTCCAGGTCAGAATCCTCTTCTGACCCCCTCCCACAGCTCAACCCCGTGCCCCAGGTTGTGACCTCCTCCTAGTAATATAAATTATATAAATAATAAAAGTGCCTCATTCCAAATTAGCTTCACCCCACATTCACACTGGAATAAGAGCATCCACACCCAGAGCTAACCAGGAACAACAACAACCTTAAGACTCCAGAACTGAAAAGCAAGAGCACTAACCTACTGCTCCCTCCTCATCCTCCAGTTCCCTGGTCTCTCCGAACCTTGCTGAATCCTGTCCCCACTACAACCTAAGTCCTTGTACCCTGCTTGTGTGTAGCCATCACCCCAGGCTCTCATTGCTCCCAGGAGAACATTGCTGGAGAATCCTACAGCTTTGTTATTGTGGGTGCGTGGGTACCTGTACAAGGAGAAGTAGCCTTGCATTGTGTCCAAACATAGCCAGACAGGGTATGTGTACATGGCAATCAGGAGGCGTAATCCAGATTCAATCCAGTTTAGATAAATCTACACATGTTGAAGTCACACCTCTCAATGTCAGTGTTAATCTAGCCGGAGGCTCATGCTGATCTCCACTAACAGGGAGTTCCCCAACAGAGAGCCCTCCACCAAAGACTCCTCAGGACTCTCCCCGGGGGGACCACCCACCAGCCAGAGCTCTTAAAACTAAAGCTGGGGATCGCAGCTGAGCTGACTGCCGCTAGCTGTGTTCCCTGTAAGCTCTGTGCTTGTGCAGCCATGCAGGAGAGATTCAAATCCTGCCCAGCTGATAATCAGAGCACCCACAGCTAGATTTTTGTTTCTCCTGGTAGTGCACATGCCTATATGCCTCGGTGCACATAACATTATTCCACATGTGGATGGAAAAGATTAGAGGGAACATTGGCCACTAGCAGTGTGGGGCTCTCTCTGCAGCAGGAGAGCCTATGGGTTTCCCCTGCAGGCCGCTGGTAGAGCAGGGACTGGAGGCAAGGGGCTGTCCAGCTAGCATACCGCAGGGAGCAGGAGGAAAGCCAAAGAGCTGAAGACATCGCTCTTAGTGCGGCAGGACTGGGGGAGCCAAGACTCCCTACACTGTGCTGTCTGCTTAGGGCCTGTCAGGGGACAGCACATTCCCACACTTCTTGGCACCCTTCCGCAGCACCTCTCAATTAAATGAATTGCTCCAGTGAATTTACTCTGCATCCATTAGGCCTGCCTGACTCAGGCATTTGCTGTCTGTCCCTGGCTCCGAGAAGGCTCATTTGTGAAATTGGTTTAAGAGAAGAAAATGAGGATTGACGGTGCCAGAGCCGCCCCTCCTCCTGTCATCCACCACATCTTGCAGCCTCTGCAGAATTCGCATCTTTCACACAGAGGCTGCGTGACTCAGAAGAGCCAACATTCAGCGCCGTGGGGCTCTCTGAAAAGATGCGCGGCCCCAGAGGCAGAAGGGCAACGAGTGTGTACACGATGCAGGGGAAACATTAGTGTGTGCGACTGCCTGGGCCATAGAACACCCGCAACAGCGAGACAGACAATTGGCCACATTACACCCCAATGCAGATCAATCCGTGATCACTGTGGTTTCAAGAGCAGTCACCGCAATTCCAGGTTATATTGCAGTCACATGCCGCTAAATCCATCCATTCCTATGATCTCTGTCCATTACAATTGACAACGCTATGCTCTCTGTGGTCATTTACACCAGTACGGGACAGGGTCATAATCATGCTACTCTGATCTAGTACAGGTAGAACCTCTCTAGTCCGGAACCCTCAGGACCAGAGAACTCTAGTCCGGAACCCTCAGGACCAAAGCAGAGAACTTGTCAGATCACAGGAGGTCAATATCGTCTAGCAGCATTATCAACACTTCTTCTGCTCACTGGGCTCTTAGAGACATTTAGGGATAAGTTAGAGCTAGATAATAGCACGGGACACTGAGAGCCAAGCCTGGGAGCTGTAAACAAATTTTATGGGACTGCGGGAAACTTGGCCACACCCATAAATGGGCATCCGGGTAACTCAAATCATGCCGGACCACGGATGTTGCTGGACTAGAGCGTCTCGGATTAAAGAGGCTCAGCCTGCAGTGTTGCACTTACTTTGCGCACAGGTGTAAGGCGGTAGAGAATCAGGCTCACTGTCCCATTTATATTATACTTTTGAAGTTTCTCAGCTACATGGCTGTTAAAAACCTCCTCATTTTTCTGTGTTCATAAAGGCTTCTTTGTCAGCGGCTCAAAACAGCTGCTCCCAGAGCTCCAGACGTGTTCAGACACATAACCCTGACTGAGGACCCGCACCATAGATGGGGTGAACAAAGCTCAGTTGAGATCTTAAAAACCATGAACTTTTAAAACCCTCGCTGCAGAAACACACGCATGACTTTGACTTCAGACTATATGCATCCCCTGATGCATGTCAGACACACACCCCCAGGACAGAAAAAGGCACAAAATCTTTCTTAGCCTATTTTTGTTTTAAATTTGGTTCTGTTTTAGGTCCCAGTTCAGTAGCCCACTTCTATTCCAAGCCCCTTAAGCAGATGCTTAACTTGCAACACAGGCTGCAGTATTGGAAACTCAGTGAAGCACAGAGCCCACGAGGCAGCATGAAGGAATCATGTCCTGCCCCCAGATGGCCAGGAATGGCTGGGAAGGCTTCTAGTCTCACTGCATTTTTATTGGCACATTTTGCTTTGCCCTTCAGTAGCTAACACCTTGTTCAGACAGGCTCCAGGCACGTTTGTCTGCCCTTCTCACCCCACTTTCAACCCTGAGCCGGATTCATAGATTTAAGGCCCAAAGGAAGCACTGTGATCGTCGAGTCTGACCGCCTGTATAAAACAGGCTCTAGGCCTTGCCAGAATTCATTCCTGTTTGAAGTAGAATGTCTCTTTCAGAAAGACGTCCCATCCCGATGTGGAAATGGCTAGCGATAGAGAATGCCCAACCTCCCTCCATAAATGGTTCCAATAGTTCATTGCCCTCACCGTTGCTGCAAACATGCCCCTTATTTCCAGTTTGAATTTGCTGAGCACCAGTCTCCAGCCTTTGGCACTCGTTCTACTTTTCTCTGCTAGATCTAAGTGCCCGCTCTTGTAAAAATGTCTCTTTCCCATGGAAGTCCATGAAGACCGTGATTAAGTCACCTCCGAACGTCTCCTGGGTTAGAGGCTCACACTCTGGCATCTTTTCCAACCCTTTAATCATTTTCATGGCTCTCCTCTGCACCTGCTCTGAGTTAGCACCACCCTGCGGGAACGCTGAGGGGCAGAAAACAGTGGTCACACCAATGCCATGTAGTCAGTAGCCTCCTGTTTGTTACTATAAGAATCGCATGAACCCTTTTGGCTACAGCACTGAACCGGGAGCTCATGTTCTGCTAATAACCCATCATGGGCCTCCTCCTCCAAATCCTTTTCGGAGTCACTGCTTCCCAAGACAGAGCCGCCAAAGAATAGTCAACATTCTCTGTTGATCAGGGCTACCGACAAGGGTGGAGGGTGTCAAAGAGGGCAGCTGCCCTGGGGCTCAGTGATTTTAAAGGGCTACTGCATGGCCCAGGCAGTTCTGAGGGTAGCTGGTTCCAGCACCACCCCTTCCACCCAAGACCTCGCCCTTTCTGGGGGGCCAGGAGCTGAGGCCCCACACCTTGCCCAGGGCCCTGACAAATCTGTCACCAGCCCTGTTGTGGCCCTATCAAAAGGCATGCTGTTTGTCTAGGCCCAGCGCTACACAGTAACCTGCCCTCTTTGGTTTTTTTCCCCCTCACAGAATTTTTGGTTCATCTGTGAATGTGATTGGTGATGATTTTATGTTTTCTTCCAGGTCAGTGTTAAAAGTGTTCACTAGTGTAGGGCCCTTGGCAGGCCCGCCGGCAGTGGGGTGGGAGTGTGGGGCACAAAGGGGCCAACGACCTGAGACATGGTGAGTCAAAAGGACCTGGAACTCCGGCCGCTGCCATTGCCACAAGAGCTCCGGGCCACTGGAGCCCTGCGGGGTGCACTCCAGGCTGTGCTGAGGGCTGCCTGGGAGAGGCTAGTTTCAGCCTCACCCCTTTCATCCCGCCCCTTCCAGGAGCACGGTTCTCACCCTCCCCTCTGCCTTGCCCAAGGTTCCAGCACGTCTGTCGGCTCCGCCGATCACCGGGGATCACAACAAACCCAGCCAAGAGAAACTAGAGGCCTTGTTTTGAAGCACGCGGCCATCAGATCACACACCTCAAAAATCACGTCGCCCTAGTTTCTGTAATACCTCTTCCCATTCCACTTCAATTAGGGCGAGATTCTAGCAACCGCTCTTGAGAGAGTGGCTGATCTCAAAGCCAACACCCAAACCCGTTCCAAGGCAGCTTGGAACCCCCCAACTTTCCAGTCCCAAGAAGTGGCCATCTCCAACACTTGCCGTTTGTGGGCCATCAGCTGCTGATGCCATGTAGAACGGAAGCAGCCGGGAGCGTCAGTATGGAGCAATCTCTCACCCCTTCGCCGGGTGACACCCCCTTTGCAGAGTTGGTACGCACGCCTTGAGACTAAGCTTTGCTTCTGCATCAGAGGTCAGAAAGAAAACACTATGTTTCTTGCCGGCAACAGCCAGAATGAATGAATTGGCATAAGAAGAAAGCAGGCCAGCAGAGCTCCGCCTGAAAGGTGCAGACAGAGGTCTTGGCATGAAGTTGGCACTGGCTGGACAAAACAAGATAAAGATGTCCCAGGGCAACGTTTCCCACCTCGGTGAGGGCATTTCACCTTGTTCTTTGCTAGGGCGGACGGCTGGTCCACGGGAAGAGCTGACCCACCTTTCAGAGGAAGCGTGTTTTACCACGTCTTTTCCTTGGGTCAGCCAACAGCAGGATTTGGAAATAGGGATGTTACTGCCCTCTCCACCTCCCCCGGCTTTCCATCACACACGGGCTTTACGGTTTGGTTGAATAGCCATTCAGCACCCCCCACTATACAAATTGTGCCAACACTCCCCTCTCCGTGGAAAAACTGGAAGAAAAATTGAGGCTGACTTTTCAGGAGGGTGACAGAAAAAGAATGTGCCATTAAACCAACCATCTAAGCACGCCTGACACAGAAGAATGAATGTGGCTAAAGTGAAAGGCTGGCCGGAGCTCTGGCAGCTTTTCTATGAAATGAAAAGCAATAAGCCTCTACCAAGAGGAGCACAAAAGCAATGCCAAGAAAGAGCAGATAAATGTCACCCACGCGGATGGAGATATTGACCCACCATCATATTGCTGTCTCACCAAGGAAGAAATGAGGCTTCTAGAAAAGAGACCAGCCAAGTAACTAATGTGCTGATCGGACGGCTTCCTGGAAACCTACAGAAAGGAGAAAGGGGAAGATTATAGGAGGGCTGCTTAGCCTCAGTTCTCTGCCCAACTGGAGTTACAAAATGAAACAGATCTCGGGAGGGGAAGTTCTGTAAATACAGAGACTGTCCCAATATACACCCAGGAGACCCCCTTCCTCCCATACCTCACTCTGATCTTCCACCCCACAGGCCTTTCCCTAGGCTAGCACCCACTACATCACCTTTGCAATCATATCCCCCACCAGGCTCTGCCATCGGGAGTCCCCCCGCTCCCACCAGCCTTAAAGAGGCTAAGACAATGATGGGCAACCTAGGCTAGTGAGTTGGCCACACAAGTGGCCCTTCTTCATCTCAGAGGGCCACAAGATTGTCATGATAAAGGGCTGAGGTAGTTTTGCTAACTGCACTCGTGTACCTCAAATTTGCAGTGTGCCAAGGGAGCCATCGCAGCACTTCGCTTGGATGCAGAGGGAGCTCCCAGTCAGTGTTGTGTGTGATCAGCACCCACCTCCTTTCACGTGCCCTGGCTTTACACTCGTGTCACTTTACTAATACTGGTAGGGAAAAAACCGACTGTATGGAAACCAGTGGAATCTGGCAACCCTGCATGTGGGCAGCAGTAAACTAAATGTCTTGCGGGCCACCCACAGAATCCAGATGGGCCACCTGTGGCCCTGAGGCCACCGATTGCCCACCACTGGGCTAAGACCATTTAACAGGAGTGCTGGACTGGGTCAGAAACTTAAGGAGCCCGCGATCTGTTGCATATGTAACCCACACACCTAGGCTATGTCTACACGCGCGGCTTCTTGCGCGAGCAATATGCAAATGAGGCTAAGCATGGAGCCTCATTTGCATACCTAATGAGCCACCATTTTTTTCAGAAGAGGCTCTTGCGCAAGAAGGAGTGTCTACACTGCCCCTTCTTGTGCAAGAAAACCCCTCTTGCGCAATGCCGTTCTTCCTGGAAAGTAACAGGTGTAACGGCATTGCGCAAGAGGGGTTTTCTTGCGCAAGAAGGGGCAGTGTAGATGCTCCTTCTTGCACAAGAGCCTCTTCTGAAAAAAAAAAAAAAGATGTCTCATTAGGTATGCAAATGAGGCTCAGCGATATTCCATGCTTAGCCTCATTTGCATATTACTCGCGCAAGAAGCCACAAGTGTAGACATAGCCCTAGTGTGGTTCACTGTCCCATGCAGTGGCACACAGAGCACAGCAACAGATAAGAACAAGAGACCTCTACAGCATGGGCTGAGAGCCAGCTGGCTTTTAGCTCAAAGGGTAGAGGCTCCTATGCTAGGCTCCAGAGGTCCTCCCAAGGTCAAATCCGCTTGGGGGTGGTTACACAGACTTCCTGTGGTGCTTTGTTTGCTCATGCGGCTGGGTTAAAGTAGTGGTGGGTGCAGTAGAGCAGTTTTTTTCCTTTGAGTTACAGGAATTCACGGGAATGGAACCGAACTGAGTGGCCAAATAGCATGCAAAGAATTGCAAGTGGCCAGTCAGCGATTGCTAAGGAGCTGGGCCTGCAGGAGGAGCAGGACTGGGGCACCAGGCCAGGTGAGTGCTGATGAGGCTGGGTTTGGTGTGTCCCATGGGGCCCAAGGAGAATTCAAAAGGCATAACTGCACTTGCCCACAGAGGTCAGTTCCGCTACAGATGCTGCTCTGGGTAGGCAGGTCCTATCATGCCATGGTAGAGCAGCCCGAGGGGTTGCTCTAACTTACATCTTGCTGCAATGTCCATAAGGAGCTGGAAACACAGCTAAGTAGTCAGCCTGGTCTACAGATGCCCCGGCCCCTTCTTTGTGGCCACACCCTTGCTACCAGAGAGAGGGGCTGTGTCTGCGCCAGGTGTGGCTCCCAGTACATCAGGGTGATCTGCTTGAAGTTGCTGGAGCCAACTGTACGCTCGGAATACAGAGGCAGTGCAAAGCATCCCTTGGCAAATTAATTAAAACTCCCAGGACCTGGGACAATCTGCCTTTCCAATTAGAGTAATGAATCTGTCCCGCTGCCAAGAGCTGACCCTGCAGCCTGTCCAACAGCTAAGTTCTGCCGATGGCCATTTTCCCCTAAGTGCTGCTTCTAAAACGCTTGCTTGCGCGCACACGGCCCCTGCTTGCCCCCAGCCTGCCCCAAGCACGAAGCCAAAGCGCGTATGGGCTCTCCAGGCACATCTACCCAGCCCACGGCCGGTGAAACCAAAGCCCCAGACCTGCCGTGTGGCTGATTGCCAGACTATCACTAAACATGCAAAGGCCCTCACATTGGATTCAGAATTGGATAAGCTAGAGGGACGCTTGGACATGGGGCAAAGGTGCTAATTGTTCCCTGGGGATTAAGGGGTTAATACCCATCCCACTTCCTTACACAAGTGTGGCGAGGAAGGCTATAGAAGAGGGTGCTTTGGATGCCGAGGAGGGAGAAGGTCTTTGGAGGGAGGGTCTGGCGGATCATAGGACAAGAATTTAACAGGGTTCAAAAAAGCACTAGATAGATTCATGGAGGTTAGGTCCATCAATGGCGATTAGCCAGGATGGGTAGGAATGGTGTCCCTGACCTCTGTCTGTCTGGAAATGGGGGACAGGAGAGGGATCACATGAGGGTTACCTGTTGTGTTCCCTCCCTCTGGGGCATCTGGCATTGGCCACTGTTGGCAGACAGGATACGGGGCTAGATGGACCTTTGGAAAACGCTGCAGTACGGGCTTCATCCTTAAGAACGGCCACACTGGGTCAGACCATTCTCTTTCTGGTGTTGCTAACTCATTTTACATCCTAGTTACAGATACTCACTCTGGACGACCCGGCTTTACTGACGGCAGCTGAGATTTTTCCCAATCCATCTTTCCACCAGCTCCTGACTAAGGGTTGAGATTTCTAAAAGCACCTAGGTGATATAGGGGCATGGGTCTCACCAAAAGTGGAGGCACTGCTCCTAAATCACTTAGGCCCCCTTGAATGCCTACCCTAGCTGGCAGATTTAAATCTAGCTGGGGACAGCGGAGATGACACCCTGCCACCACCAGATGGCTGCTTGGTGGCTTGTCTTGCAGCAAAAGAGGGGTCAGTCCTGGTGCGGAGAGTCCACAACACAAGAAACATTGCCACAGCGATCTCCCTGGGCAGCCTCAGCAGGGAGCCAAAACCTGCACAGTCTCACCTCAGTGGTTAGCCCAGGGGTGCAAGAAAGCTTGTTCTGCGTTGCCCCTTCTGTGTGTAGTCTGGACAGAGGGGTCTCCTCAGTGTGAATCCAGTTTTAAAAGGAATGGCACAGGATTTAGCTAGTCGGCTCCTCTTCAGTTCCTTGGGGGCTGGGAGGAAGCACCTATAGGCCAGACACATTGCGTTGTGCGAGCACGCCCTTTGCATTGTCATGACAAACACTGTGGCGCAATGACTGCACTGAGAGAGGCCTTGCCTGGGTACCACAGATGCTTGTGGGGGGCACTATTTCCTGCAGAGAGACTCTTTGGAAGGGCGACAAGCCTGCAGACTTCGCGGGGGACAGCTCCACCACATGTTTAACCTCTTGGGAGCCAAAGCTCCTTCATCGATGTACTCCTGGGAGGAGGCTAGAGCCTGGGGGTTTGTAAGGAGCACGGGGGCTCTCTCCTGGAATCAGAGCTCTTTGCTGAGGCTGAGACTGAGGCAGCAAACAGAGGAGCTGTGCAAAGTGGCCCCTGCTGGCTAGAAGCTGTAAGGCAAGGTTAAGTTTTCAGCTCAGCAAAAATTCCTCAGCACCTCAGCAGAAATCCACAGAGGCAGGGGGTTGGTTCAGTGTTGCTGCAGCACCCTGCCTTGGCACGCACAGACAGAGCAGAAATTCTTAGCGTGCAGGGCACTACAAGGCTGGTTTCAACAGTGTCCTTACTGCCTAAGCCTGCAGCAGACAAGTGTCATCCAGCAATGGGCAACCTAGGCTAGCGAGTGGGCCGCACGAGTAGCCCTCTCTCTCAGCGGGCTGCAAGATTGTCATCACCAAGACAGTCTGCCGGGCTAGGGTAGTTTTGTTCACTGCGCTTGCGTACCCAGGATTTGCTAGGGGTGGCAATTGAACCGTAGCAGCGCTTTGATTGGATGTGGAGGGAGTGCCAAGTGCTCAGTCAGGCTGTGTCCAGACTCAGGGTTTTTTTCGGGAAAAGTAGACTTTTCCCGAAAAAACTTCCCCTGCGTCCAGACTCAAGCCGCGTTCTTTCGAAATTATTTCGAAAGAACGCGGCTTTTCTTTCGATGGCGGTAAACCTCGTTTCACGAGGAAGAACGCCTTCTTTCGAAAGTTCCTCTTTCGAAAGAAGGCGTTCTTCAATGTAAAGAGGCCGTCTTCGAAAGAGAGCATCCAGACTCGCTGGGTGCTCTCTTTCGAAAAAGCGGATTTTTCTTTCAAAAGATCCGCCTGCAGTCTAGACGCGATCTTTCGAAAGAGGCTCTTTCGAAAGAAGCCTGCAGTCTAGACATAGCCTCAGTGCTGTGTGCAATCAGCACCCACCTCCCTTCACATGCCCTGGCTTTACGTGTGTGTCGCTTTAACATTACAAGTAGAAAGAAAACTATGCAGATGGAAACCAGCAGGATCTAGCAACCCTGCCTGTCGGCAACAGTAAACAAAATGTTTTGTGCACCACACATAGAACCGATGGGCCACACCCGCTGGGGTAATTGTTAGATCGCACCTTTCATCTGCCGATCTCAGAGTATTTTAGCAAGGAAACTAAGGGCCACTGCCCTCACTTCACACGAGGGGAAACTGAGGCACAAAGCAGGGCAGTGACTTGCGTGCCGTCCCTGGCAGAGCCCAACTCTTCTGAATCCCACTCTCTCTCAATGGCCTGGGCTGCCTGCCAGTGTGTCGCTTTGTTGCTGGGTAGCATCTGGGACCATGCTGGGGTGTCCCACCAAACATGCTCTAGGACTGAGTTTGGGCAGGGGTCCTGCAAGCCCAGTTATGATTCTGCCCTGGGCTGCAGCTGACAAGGCATACCTGCCACGCGACGCTGACAGCTCTGATGTGGCTGAGTCCTCTGGCCACATCAAGTTTGATTCAGAACAAACCAGCTCGCCCAACTTAAATGAAGGGGCTGCTGGTGCAGTGATCTACACAGACATCTACATACACGCAGGTAGTCTGGGAATAAACGGATCTCTTCTTCCCCTATGCAGGTTCTACCTGATGGCCAAAAAGCAGGTCTGCTGCTCGTTGGGCAAGAAAGCAGATGCACAGATCTCCCCGATTCCAGCCAGCAGAGGGCAATAGTGCCTCGCACACAGGGTGGGATAAGGTAGGAAAAGCTCTCCTGCCAGCAGCACCGTCCTGGACCATCCTCTCAGGAGGTGAGCAGGTCTGGGGCTCTGGTTAGTATTTGGAGGAGCGACCCTGCGAGGAGAAACCCGGGTGAGTTCTGATGATTCCAGAGACGTGTCCTGCTCTCTGTGTCTGCACTGGGCCAAGGTCCCCGTAGGAGGTGCTGATGCGGGGGCAAGATGTAAAGCGGAGCCATTGTGAGACTCCAAGACATTGCGAAAGCAGGGAACTGCGTTTGCCTCTTCCTAGAGCCTCAATGTGGCCGCACCTGGCTGGAGCTTTCCTCCAGACCTGCCCTGGTGAAGGTGTTGCTGTGGGCCGTTGAACCCCAGCAGGCTCCACCCCAGCAGTGGCTGGAGCAACACAAGTGCAGCTTGTGCATTGTTTATTACATGTGCAAAGTAACTGCCATGAAAGGCACAACATGGGCAATGATGTTTTCATTTGCCTGGCAAAAAGAGGGTAGGGAGGGAGAGTCAATTCCTTCACGGGGGGGGAGGGCACATAGTAACGCTCCATTCTGTCCCTCAGAGAGACGCTTGGCCTTTTATTACAGCCTCATATAAGAAGCCAAAGCTCAGGCCTCAAGAGAAGCCACATTCCCATTCGCTTGGTTGGCCCCGCTTTCCGCATCACTAGGAACCAGTGGTTCTTTGCATGTATACAGAGAGCGCCTCTGGGGAGACCAGGTGCTAAATCCGGGTCTAGGGACCACACAAGCTAGTTTGCTGCTTTTAACGCCCTCCTTGTCCAGGCTGGTTCCTCCCAGGTTTACACAGGCTAAAAATAAAGCATTTGCTGCATCGGGCAACTGTTTGGCTCCTGCCCCCCGAGTCCCATTTAGGCAACAAATAGCTTTCGTGTCAGGGCAGCACCCTCTCCTTGCTTTGGGCTGTTAGAGGCATCTCAGCGCAGCAGCAGAGCATGGGGGCGGAGGAGAAGGAGCATGGCCCTGCTATTTCAGAGGTAGGCTTGATGGCAGACAAAGGAAAGAGACAGATTTTGCAGATTCAATATTTAGTTTACAACACACATGGTGCAGATGGTGACAGAGACACACACCAGGTGCTCTCCCCTGAAGATGGTTCTGAACCCCATTCAGAGCCTCATCTGTGATTTGGCTTCATCAAGTTTTAAAACTGGTTGTGGCTAAACTGGTTACATTTGGGGGAATTTGGGGTAGATCCAGATCTTTTCTTTTGTTCTCTGAATTTTATTTTAGACTTTCTGGCAGAGTGAACACAGTTGCTCTTTGCATATGGAATAAACACAAGGATCCTCGTTTAGCACAGCTTTCTGGGCCAGCACTGTCAATTAAAGCATTGGGGAAGATGTATGTAGGCAGAAGGTAAACGGATGAAGTCAGTGAACCAGACAAACTGGGCAGAGCGTGTTCAGTTTCAGCTTGGCTGTTTAAACATCGGTCCCTCACTGCTCACAAACGTGTTCTCAGCCTTGTGGCGTGATGTTATATTTTTGTCCAAGGTCAGAGCCGAAAGAGAATCCAGTCTGACTTTGCAGCCAGAGATTATCTGTGCAGTGGCTGTGACTTTTTGTACCTCAAGCCAACGCACTAAGAAATGCACTTTTGACCCTCCTGGTCCAGCAAACACCTTCCTTCCGGACCAGTTAGGTCCAAAGGGTGCCAGACCAGGGAGGTCCAACCTGTACTTACCTTTCAGTGTATAAAGAAGTCATTGTATGAACCTGTAGTAAAAGTAGGCAAATACCTAGCTGAGTTGTTGTACCCCAGAAGACTTCTGCATACCCCTAGTTGAGAACAGTGTTCCCTCTATTTTTTCCCACCCCTGAGCGGAATGCATTTTCTGCCATGCACCAATGCATCACCTT
This sequence comes from Pelodiscus sinensis, assembly GCF_049634645.1. Lineage (NCBI taxonomy): Eukaryota > Metazoa > Chordata > Testudines > Trionychidae > Pelodiscus > Pelodiscus sinensis. The sequence goes on along the minus strand of NC_134733.1, from coordinate 15,039,059 downwards.
TATATTGGTGCACATAGGAAAATTCCTGTGGCAGGGGTTGGGCCAAGGCCGTTCTGAATGTGGGAGGGGGCTCAGGGCTGGGACAGAGGGTTGGGGTGCAAGGGCTTTGGCTGGGGGTACAGACTCTGGGGATGAGGGCCTTGACGTGTAGGAGATGAGTTCCAGGTTTGGGGAGGGGCTCAGGGCTGGTGTGCAGGAGGGGGGTACAGGCTCTGGGCTGGGGGCCTGGGCTTTGTTGTGGGGCCAGAGATGAGGGCTGAATATAGGAGGGGGTTCAAGGTGGGGCAGGGGACCAGGGCTTGGGCTTACCTGGGGGCCTCTTTCCCCCAGACACAGCAGCTCCATGCTGGGGCTACTGGGGAGGGGCAGTCCCCACAGCTTCAGAGCATGGGGAGAGAGAGCTCTCTCCTCCCTGCAGCCCTGAGCCCCTGCATGGAGCTTAATGGGAAGCTGTGCAACCACACAGCTTCAAGCAGGGGGAGGAACTTTTTTTGGGTCAGGAGCTGCTGACCCCCAGCCACGTAGATTGTGTGTGGTGGGATAATGGGGAGGAGAGGGGACGGAGTGCCAGCACAGGCTCCCCAATGCTGAGGGCAGGGAGCCCTGAGCCTCAGGGCCAGATCCAGGCAAGCTGGGGGCCACAGGTTCCCCACCCCCAGCTTAGGGGGAACTTGGACTAAGGCAGTGGGTCTCATCTCGGGCCAAAGAGCAAAACATTTTCCCAGCTCCACTGGCCTCAGCCTTCTTCCAGCCAGGTTCCCAGCACCCACAACCTTACCCCAGTCTTACCACCGGCTTCTGGGAGCCAAGCAACCAACCCAGCCACCCTGGGCAGCTCAGGCCTTCTATGCCAGGCTTCAGGCAAACCTCAGCCAGTGCCTCACCTCAGAGCAGCATATCCACTTTCCATCCCAGCCAGGCCTCAGTTATGGCGCTTTCTTCCTGCAGGCCCCACACCCTCTGCAGGTGGTACAGGGTGGGATTAAATGAGGCAGTTCGCTGCCAGAAGGCCTTAAAGGGGCAGGCCCCCCTCTTACAGGGCATGATTTGCCCCGCTGCCACCTTGAAAGCTTATTGATAAGGCAGGATATAGGATTGCACACTCCTGTGGGTTCTCTGTGTGTACAGCACCTAGCGTTCTGGCACTCCTCGGGACTGCTGTAATATAATTAATGCTGTCTGCTGTATCCAGCTTTAGAACAGCCATATTCTACCAACACAATGACCCAGATCTCACCAATGGAGGAGAAGCGTGACTGTTCTTCCAGAGATACAAGCTCTGCCTTCCACCAGTAGTCGACAGCTACATGAGTCCTGCCCAGTGATTAGAGGCAAATGACTGCAGAGTTCCTGTGCAACGTGCCTCACCGGCATCCTGCACCCAAGTGAGAGAGTTTTCCAATCTCGCCTGTCCCAACAGGGGTCACACGGGGCTACACAAAGGGTATTGCCCCAGAAACTGGAAAGTGTCAGATGGCAGAGTGGCAAGGGGGTGCCACACCAGTGCAAGTGTGCCACCGGACATAACAAATGGAGAGATTTGTCCAGTTAGATCCTCTCTTTCCATGCAGGTACCCCCAGAGATATCTCCGGTGCTGTCAAAACCCCTGCCTGGAGAGCTATTTTCTCCCCATTGAGGGCACCCAATGATCTGTAGGGAATGTATTCTCAGACGCCTGGATAAGGCGGAGCAGTGCTATCATCGGGGAACAGAGAGGCTAAGTGACTGGCTCAAGGCCACATGGGAACTTGGTGGCAAAGCAGGGAATTTGAACCTGAGCCTCAGGGAAGCACCTTAACCACTGGAGCATCCTCTCTCTCACCTGTGGCATTTGCCTTTCACTGAGAAACCCAAAAAGACCAGAATGGGACTTTCCCCTGAGGAGCGAGCTGACTGAAGGATTTGTTCCCAGCTGAGCAGCAGTGTGGGCTCAGGGCTGTATCACGCAGTAAGAATGACAGAGCCCAGGGGTGGCTGAGGAGCTGAGGTGTGGGGAGTAGGGATGTAAAATCCCATTTAATTAGCTAAACATATTGTTTAACTGATTAAAGGGGGGCAAGCAGGGCTGCAGTGCCCTGCTGCCACCGCTGGGCTGGAACGCCCCCCCTGCTTCCCCATTGCAGGCATCCCAGTCAGAGCAGCCCTGTCTGCAATGGGCCCCCCACAGGGCTGGAACAGCCCCCTGGCTAGGCCTCCGCAGTTAACCTTCATTGGTAAGCCTCGCCCATGAAGCGTTAGGCTTACAGGTGTTATATCATTTGGAGTTCTACAGTTTAAGAAGAAATCACTAGAAACACAGAGGCTGTGTCTACATTGGCAAGATTTTGCGCAAAAGCAGGTGCTTTTGCGCAAAATCTTGCTGCCTGTCTACACTGGCCACGAGTATTTGCACAAGAACACTGACATTGTAATGTACAAAATCAGTGCTTCTTGCACAAATACTCTGATGCTCCCGCTCAGGGATAAGTCCTCTTGCGCAAGCGCTCTTGCACAAGAGGCCAGTGTAGACAGGTAACATCAATTTCTTGCACAAGAAAGCCGGATGGCTAAAATGGCCATTGGAGCTTTCTTGCGCAAGAGAGCAACTACATTGGCATAGATGCTTTTGCGCAAAAGCAAATATTTTGCGCAAAGGCACATGCCAGTGTAGATGCTCTCTTGCGCAAATACTTTTAATGGAAAAACTCTTCCGTTAAAAGGATTTGCGCAAAATCATGCCAGTGTAGATGCAGCCAGAGAGCTTGAGCAGTTGCAAGTGTCCATTTATTTCATAACACAGAACTAACTAGAACCAGCCCAAACCGGCTGTGCTGACCTCTAGTGACCTAACTCAGTTACTATGACAACAAGATCTATATCTACAGCAACCCAACACACAACAACAGGTTAACTGGTTAAACTTTCACATCCCTAGAGGGGAGCAGCATAGATCTGACACAGGGAGCTCAGTCGGTCTGGTTCTAGGTACACAAAGCTTGGTGAACACCAGACATAACCTCCTTTGTCATCTTCTCAGCTGAGAATCCATAGAGGGGGAGATAATGTCTGATGGGCCCAGTTCTCTGTTGCCCCTAGCTGTGGTGTTCAGAGCAACGAGAGCCTGTATGCTACCATTCCAGTGTGGTTGTGGCTGTTATTATTTTAGTACAGGATTCCCAGGGACCCCTGCAAGGATCAGCTTTGGGGGCCAGGCACTGTACAGACAAGCAACAAAGAAGACAGGCCTGGCTCTAAGGCTGTGATTCTCAACTGGTGGTCCATAGTGACTTTCTCGGTGGTCCACATGAACATTGTCCAGTCACAGGGCATGAGCAGGCGCCGCCATTAGGCTGTTTTACACGGTGTTCACAAACATGCGGCGCGTCATTCATAGCATCACCTAGGACGCCACTGTGTTGTGTTGCCAGTAACTTCCATCTGAGGCTCTGAGCATCAGTGTAGCTGCCGCCATTGTTCTGAGCGGTTGCTATGTCGTTCGTCCTGTGCTACACGTGCTGGAGGTGGTCCACGAAAATGTTTTGATTGGCCTGGTGGTCCATGGACTGAAATGAGTTGAGAACCACTGCCCTAAGTGTCACTCCGGATGCAGAGGCAGGACAAGGGGGCAACAGGGAGGGAACTAAATGAACAGAGTTTCACTATAAAACAGAAGGCCCAGCTCACTCCTGACCCAATCTGTGCTGGACCTCGGTGTTTTCCACCTGGGGTAAATGATCACGCAAGGGATGGGGTGACAGCAGGCCTGACCCCATTGCAGAGGGGAATTGGAAGAGTGAGGCCTGCTCCACAGGCTGAGCTGGAGGATCCAGGCTGCACCACCGCGCCCTGGTCCCAGGCTTTCACAAGGCTGGCCAGCCCTGCTCTTGTCCCACGGCGGGACAGTGGGCTCACAGGGAATAGTTTTCTACTGGCCGAGATTCAACAACTCAGTGACGTGCCTGTCAAGACATAGAGTCATCACAGTGTCCCTCCGAGCTAATCAGCCTTGTCTGCCGCACAGTGAGGACAATGGGGCTGTCACACTTATTAACCGTACCCCCTCCCCCATGGAGCCCAACCCATCCATCAGTCATCTCCCTCTTGTGCTTTGAATTCACAGATCCCGTGGCTTTCCCAGTGGGGGACCAGTGGGGAGGAGACACGGTTGCTGTGGCGATGCTTGCTGCTGTTTCCTGTTTCTCCAGATGTCAGCCATGTGTTTCCATCACAACCTGGGTTGTCCCTAAACCAGATGGAACCAAAGGAGCTCTTTCACTGGGAATGTAGAAACAGCAGCAGCAACACCCAAGAGACAGATGTGGTCCTCTCTATGACCGCTGGAGGATTCTAGTTCGGTTGCAAGATGTTTGGTTGCTTTCAGGAGCTTTTCAGATCCGAGGGTTTGCTATTCCCCCTCGTCAGGGAGTGAAAGGAAAGTGCACAGTTTGCTGCAATGGGAAGCACTGGGACAGATGAACCTGGATATGCCCCAACTGAGGGACATGCACCCCTCCCCAGGCTGTGCCCGCTGGAGCTGCAGCAGCCATGGAGAGGTGCTTCTGACCTGGTCCCAAGCTGCTGCAGTGAGAGAGGGCTGGAGTAGTCCCCTCTCCCCAGGGCAGACTGCATACTGAACCCTTCCTCCACAGCCCCTCCCCCTAGCAATGATTTAAATGAAATATGTAAGTTTTCATTTTATTTCCCCCCCAAAAAAAATTAATTGTCTTAACGACCCAAGGAAAACCAGGTAAATCTTCTAGTACTTAATAAAAAATACTTTTGTTTATTATCAAGCCCAGTATAAATAATTGTCACCTCGGGAAGACCACCCACTGTGCACCTCTCTCTTTCATTGATATAGGGGGCAAACATCTTGATGAGCTTTCCGTGTGTAAAACTTTTGCACAGGGTAAGAGAGATTTATTTGGGGTTGTGGTCCTCTTCAGAGTCTGTGTTCCTGGGTGCTGAGCCCCTTGGAGCTGAGTCCTCCCAAAGCTGAGCTGGTTCAGCATCTGTGTTGCTCTGCTGGAGGAGCAATAACCCCAACTCTGTGCCCTGTCTGGGGGAGACCAGAGCTTCTGGCCCAGCAGGACAGGCTGGTATGGAGCCCAATGGCAGGAAGGTGGGTGTGACATGATCAGCACCTGGGGGACAATCCCAAGGGGACTTCTGTGATCCAACCATGTATGATCACGTGTCCCTTTTAGGTTTCTTGTGGGTGCCTGTGACAGCAAGTGACCACACAAAGCATCACAATAGATTTTTTGTGACCATCACCATTCTTCCAAATGCACTCTGCCCTGAGACTCATCTGCTGGCTCATCCCTGAGTCTTTCCTGAGCTGAGGCAGAGCACTGAGCTGAAATGTCCCATGGGGCAGGGGGGCGGAGATGTCAGAATGAGTCCACCAGACTCTGTTCACGTGTGACCTATGTCATGTTTAAGTCATGGCCTGCAGAGATGAAGCGCTTGCATCACCACCCAGGAGACATTAAAATACCATCCAGCTGATTGGCAGAACTCCTCCAGCCGAAAGCCTGTGTTTCTACTGGTGGTGCACATAACAAAATTGAGTCTGCACATGGATGAAAAACTGAGAGGGGATATTGCTGAAGGCTCAGTGGTACCATCTGCTACCTCACCACTTCTCCTGGCCTGTGTCTAAACTGGCCAGTTTTTCTGGAAAATCAGCTGCTTTTCCGGAAAAACTTGCCAGCTGTCTACACTGGCCGCTTGAATTTCCGCAAAAGCACTGACTTCCTACTGTAAGAAATCAGTGCTTCTTGTGGAAATACTATTCTGCTCCCGTTCAGGCAAAAGTCCCTTTTGCGCAAAACTTTTGTGCAGAAGGGCCAGTGTAGACAGCTCAGTTTTGTTTTCCGCAAAAAAGCCCCGATCTCGAAAATGGCGATCAGGACTTTTTTGCCGAAAAGCGCGCCACGTCCGTGCCAATCTAGACGCTCTGTTCCGAAAATGCTTTTAATGGAAAACTTTTCCGTTAAAAGCATTTCCGGAAAATCATGCCAGTCTAGACGCAGCCCTGGAGTATTTCTGTCTCTCATAGAGATGGACCAAGCAGCATTTAGAACAGGCGCTTTCAGAACAGTTGCAGTTTATTAGGGGATGAGAACAGCTCCTGACAATGAGGAGGCCACGGCGGGATACTGTATCCAGGTCTGCTGCTGCCCTTTAGGAAGGACATGAATCAATTGGAGCGAGGCCAGAGGAGAGTGACAAAAATGTGAAAATGCTGATAGAACACCCTTTAACAGAGTTGAGGACTGTTAGGTTCCCCACCAGTCTCTTCTCAAGACTAAACATGCCCCTTTTTTGCAACCTTTCCTCATCAGTCAGGTTCTAAGAGAGTGATCAATTGTTCCACAGAAGGAGGGCAAGAAGTTGGAATTGGTCCTGGCTTGGGCAGAGGGCTGGCCTTGATGACCTCCTGAGGTCTCTTCCAGCTCTAGGATGCTAAGTGATGGGCTTACTCCACAGCAAGGGAGATTAAACCAGGTGTCTCAAACTTCATTGCCCTGCAACTCCCTTCTGACAATGAAAATTACTTCACAACCCCAGGGGAGGGACTGAAACCTGAGTCCATCAGAGCCCTGCTGCCTGAGGTAGAGGAGCCAAAACCCAAGAGCTTCAGCCTTGGACAGGGGGCCTATAACCTGAGTTTTAGCACCCAGGCCTGACAGCCTCAGCCTGTGGCTCTGGGGGGAAGGGCTCCAACTTTGGCTTCAGCCCTGGGCCCCAGCAAGTCTACTGCAAGCCCTGGCAACTCCATTAAATTTGTTTTATGGGAATGGGAGTCCGTGTCCAGGCCAGCTCTTGATTTAAGCCTCACAACTCCCATGTGAAATGGGTCAGCATAACTATCCCCATTTACTGGATGGGGAAACTGAGGCACACAATGACGTGGTGACTTGCACAGAGTCAGGGGGTGGGTCGGTGGCAGATTTGGGAACAGACACCGAGATCCCCAGCCCCTTCCTCCTAGCCATGCTGTTTCCCTGTGTTGTGCGGCTTTAAAAGAGACCCAAAGGACAAGCAGATCAATTTTAGATCCAACAAGAACACCCACGCACATGCCAAATGGATCACAGACCAGACCACACAGCAGGCTAGTGGAATCTAGCTTCCTTGACAGGGACCCACCAGGCATAAGGTTATAAAGTTTAATGCACCAGAGCGACAACTCAGCCCCTCTACGTATGCGGACAGCTCCCTAAGGCCTGTGGGAGAACAGAATGGCACAGAATTCCCTTTTCCAGGCTGTGTCTCTGGGCTGTGCTGTGCTTGCACAACTACTAATGCCTCTGTTCTCCCTGGCCCTGGAGGTCTGTCTTGGAGAGGTGGGGGCACATTCTCAATCCAGTTTTGTATCATGAAGGAATTGTTTACTATTTGCCCGTCCCCCCCTCCACCTTTCCTTGCCATTTGACCTTTGGGCTGCTGAGGCCACTCCAGATCTGTGGTTTGGAGGCTTAACCATCCTTTCTCTGCAGGGATTATGTGGGCAGGCTAGCTGTGCAAACAGGCCGAGAGGGGAAACCCAGGCAAGAGGTCAAAGGTTTACGCAAAGCCTCTAAGATAAATAAGAAACGGTGAAGGCTGGTGATGGGGGCTGGGAGAAAGTTGATAACTGAGGGTATGTCTACACTACAAAGTTAATTTGAACTAACAGACGTTAGTTCGAATTAACTTTGATAGGCGCTACACTAGCGCTCCGCTAGTTCGAACTTAATTCAAACTAGGGGAGCGCTTAGTTCGAACTAGGTAAACCTCATTCCACGAGGACTAAGCCTAGTTCGAACTTACTAGTTCGAATTAAGGGGTGTGTAGCCCCTTAATTCGAACTAGTGGGAGGCTAGCCCTCCCCAGCTTTCCCTGGTGGCCACTCTGGCCAACACTAGGGAAACTCTATTGCCCCTCTCCCGGCCCCGGACCTCTTAAAGGGGCACGGGCTGGCTACGGTGCCCGTGCCAGGTGCAAGCCTGCCAGCACCCAGCCAGCAGACCCTGCTCCTGGCACGGATCGAGCCACCCACCCGATGCCCCCCAGCCCTCTCCCTCTTCCCGGGACCAGGCTGGCGGCTCCCGGGAGCTTGCCCAGGACCACAAGAGGCGGGCACCCGCCTGGTCCAGTGCAGACATCGTGGACCTTGTCCACGACCTCCACACTAGGCACAGGAAAGCGGCCGTTAAGGGCAAGAGAGCTGCCAGCCTGGCCACCCAGGAGCAGGTTTGCATGAAAATCAAGGTGGTCCACTGAGACCCCCGACCCTGAGCCCTGAGCTTACAATGGCCGTACTGGGTCAGACCAAATGTCCATCTAGCCCAGTAGCCTGTCTGCCAACAGTGGCCAACCCTAGGAACCCTGGAGGGGATGGACCGAAGACAGTGACCAAGCCATTTGTCTCGTGCCATCCCTCTCCAGCCTTCCCCAAACTTCGGGCAGGGACACCACTCCTACCCCCTGGCTAATACCACTCCATGGACCCAACCTCCATGAATTGATGTCACTTCTCTTTAAACTCTGTTCTAGTTCTAGCCTTCACAGCCTCCTGCAGCAAGGAGTTCCACAGGTTGACTATTTGCTTTGTGAAGAAGAACTTTCTGTTATTAGTTTGAAGCCTGCTACCCATTCATTTCATTTGGTGTCCTCTAGTCCTTCTATTATGGGAACTAATGAAGAACTTTTCAGCTTAGAAAAGAGGAGATGGAGGGGGGATATGATAGAGGTCTATAAAAGCATGAGTGGGGTGGAGAGGGTGCATACAGAAAAGTCCCAGTCTCTTTAGCCTCTCTTCATATGGGACCTGTTCCAAACCCCTCATCATTGTAGTTGCCCTCCCCTCTCCCACCCTCTCTCTTCCCCTCTCCCACCTCCCTTTCCCAGTCTCCCCCAGTTTTGTTCAATAAAGAGAGATTCCATTTTTGAACACAATTGTCCTTTATTTTTTACATCAGGAAGGGGGGCTAGGGAGGGGTAAGTGGAAGGAGGTGAGGGAGGAATGGGGTACGAGCCCCCGATGGGGAGGACTGGGCTGGCTCTGCGGGCTTCTGGGGGTGGAACCTCTCCTGCAGCCCCCCAATTGGCCCCTCTCCCCAGATGGCAGCCTGCGGCAAGTGCAGCCGGTCTGATGGCCAAGTGCTGTGATGTGCCCAGTGTGGGTACTCCGGGCAATCCAAGCCAGGACTGCTTTGCAAGCAGGGCACCCCTGAGAACTGTCTGTCTGGGGTGGGGGTCGGGTCCCTTTAAGCACAGCCCTCGACTAGCCTGAGACAGCAGCTCCACGCTCTAAGTCCTCCTCTGATGCCCTGCCGGCACTGCTTCCGGCCATCCTTAACCCCGGTTCAGGGTCCACTTAATGTGGACATGCTAGTTCGAATTAGCAAAACGCTAATTCGAACTAGTTTTTTAGTCTGGATGCGTTAGTTCGAATGAGCTTAGTTCGCATTAACTAAGTTAGTTCGAATTAGTGCTGTAGTGTAGACATACCCTGAGTCTCCATCCCAGTAAAGGCACCCACTCTGTCGCAAACACAATGCTCTGCCAAACCTGCATAAGCAAAAATCCACACCCCCTCTGCCAACAATTTTGACCTCTGCTGCTGTATTGGTCCAAACCAAAACTCTGCACTTCCCTGAATCCTAACAAATGAGCGCCAGAGCGGCACCAGACTGGAGGGACCCGAAGCATGTAACAGAAGGAGCGCAACATGACACAAAGTGCTAGAATGGGCATGTCAAAGCTTTCTGGCACCGCTCAGGTGCTTACGTGAGCATCCAGAACTTGGGGAAAGTTGCATCTCGACCCAAACTTGGCACTGGGTCCCTGCCTTGAGCTGAAAGGTCCTCAACATTTCCCAAAGAATTTAATGGAATCTGAGCTAATTCTGAGTGAGGCGATGGATTGAGCCCTGGCACCTGTTTATGGCCTTGCAGCCAAGTCCCGAGACATTTACCTTTACCCTGGGCGTCAATGCAAAACTGAGTGAAACTCAGTGGTTTCAAGTCACTTTTGCTTGGCTGGCATGCTGGGAGGGGGTGTTGCAGCTGAATCCTGAAAGAAGGGAGATGAGAGAGTCCCACGCGGACTGAGGCTGAAGGCCAAGTTTGTCCCACACCTTGCACGCTGAAGCGGCCGTATTGCCTGCAACTCCTCTAGCTCAGAAACACTTTTCTGGAAGCTTAAAAGGACCGTCCTGGGAAGGCCTGTTAGCCAGGGCTGGGAACGCAGTGTTTAGCAGCAGAGAGATGAAAGCCATTGAGGGGATATAATGAGGGAACACCAACGACCATCCATGGGTCCGGTCATGTCCTCTGCGGCAGGGGAGAGTCATGACTCACTTGTAATGAATATGAACAGGATTTGCATTGGGATTCCTGGCCCCAGAGACACGCTGTGGCTCCCAGATTGCCTCCCAGGGCAGGACCAGAGGGGCTGGTGGGCCCCATCCCCCGAAGCCAGCTGAGGATACCCTATGTTAGAGAATTCAGCGGGTGTTCTCTTGAGGCAGTGTTCAGTCCCTTTGCTCCTCTGAAGTGGTGTAAAGGAGTCAACTGGGCTGAGGAGCTGGTATTCTCTGTAGCCTCATCCCAGCTGTCCCTGCACCCTAGGCTGACTTGTTTGGCTGAGCCCACCTGTGGCGCCCCTCTCTTGTGGGTGTCCCCCTCAGACACACCCAGGCTCCTTCTCCCCATCCCAAAACCCTATTCCTCCTGGCCGCCAGACAATGCCACCCCCAGGTGAGCTGGCCTTTTAGTGCGTGTGGTGCTAACACCGTGGAAGGCTAGTGATGCGGCGCCAGCCCCCCTAGCAGGATTAGGGGAGGGGAACAGGTGGCTAATTTGCTGTCACACAATGCCATGTGGCCACCCAGCCAATGGTCCCCATGACCTACAAGCCACAGGGCCATGGTAACAATTTCCAGGTCAGTGGAGGGGAGGAATGGCAAATTTTCTGCTCCAGAGGTTACCAGGAGGTGGGTTTCATAGCCTCAGTGCAGCTCTGAGGCCAATATTCTTCCTCTTTGCCCTCACCCAGCTTTTACTGAGCACAGCCACCGATGCCCGCCCCCACCCTGGCCCAGGAAATATGGCTGAGCCATAGGAAATATGAATAGCTGAGCCCTGGTGACTTGTTAACCCTGCCCAGCTCTCTGTGGATTTGTGCTTGGTTTTTTCCAGCACCTTTCCTCAGGAGAGCTCAAAATGGTTTCTAGTGGCTGAGACAGGCCAGCATTGTTCTCTCCCCATTTTACAAATGGGGAAATTGAGGCACAAAGCAGCGAGGGGACCTCCCTTCCATATGTTCCTGCCTGAATTCATCGGCAGGAGAATTCCAGGAGTTTGCTAGGGGGCCAGATCCTGAAGCCTACCCACCCATCCAGCGCATGCTTAGTTCCACGGGTGCTAGCTGCGACCCAGCCCCTCCAGTTCCTCTTTTTTAAAGGGACAGCAGGTCCCTGCAGCACATTGCTCAACCAAGCACCTTCTGAAAAGCCTCTCTCTTGTTCTCTGGCTCCTCTCGACAAGGAGCCGTGTCCACGCTGGGTACCTCTACAGACGCTACACTGGAAAGAACAAAAGACCCATCTAGATCAACTGATTCAAGCTCACACTACAGGGCTAAAAATCCCAGTGTTTGCACTTTCCTGCTAGGGGTGGAGCTCAGGCTCTGAGACACCCTCCCCCGGGGGGCGGATTTACAAAGAAACATACTGTGCCCTGGCACAGCCCCCCCTCCCCCAATGGCATGGGGCCCCCCAAGGCCAGGCAGTCCATCACCAGTCTTGAAGGGGGAAAGCACCGCTTCTCTCGGCAGCTGGATACGCAGCTGTGCTGACACCTTCTCCTGAGTCCTCCAGCCCTTGTAGTGTTGCACTGCTGTTGGCTGTCACCTGGTGAGTGGCTACTGCCCGCGGATGAAGGGGAGAGCAGCCGGGGGATGGAGAGCCTCTGGCGGGGGGGGAGGAGGGGGAGCGCTCAGGTGGCCAATGGAACTGTGCCCCCGACTCACCTTCGGGTGGAGCACATGTGTGTGTCTGTTCAATTCTCCAAGCCAGCCAGCCAGTGCAGGGTCACTGGGGCATCTGAACCGATCCTCCACGGCCATGGAGACCTTCCTATCTCGTCTGTCAATCTTCTCCAGCCTCACCATTGCGGTTCTGCTCCTCCACTGGGCCCCCAGCTTGGCCCCTTCTTCTCGAGGCCCTACCTTCCTGGGGGCCCAGACCTTCCGCCCTCACCTTGCCCAGGGGCTTAGCTATTCTGTCAGCAGCCCTACTTCAACTCTTGGTTCCTGTGCCTGTGGCACTCACCCAGGTCTGGATCTACTCCTAGGAAAGACAGGGGATAGCTTTCAGCGCCACACTGTTATGGTGCCACTAGTGTTAAACCTAATTATGGAATGGGTGGTCTGGCCCACTCAGGCCCACCTGTATCTACATCCCTGCTCTTTCAGACATTTTTAATCTGCCTAAAAATCCAGGTCAGTTTTTTAATACAGCGATACTATGAGTCTGGCAGTCAAAAACATACTCACAACATGGAGGTGAAGCAAAAAGGTGAAGCTAAGCAAAAAGACAGTTTGCTATCTTATTTTAAAAATCTTGAAGTATTGAATAGAGGACATTCATCAGATACTATGGGTAAGGAAACATCTCCATTATCTGATCATTTGCTGAGTTGTGGAGATACCACGACGACTGCAAAAGTTGAACAAGTTGACTCTGAAGTGACAATGGAACTACAAAATATTGGTAATTGTGTCGAAGTAAGGGAAGAAACCTACCCTGAACACATTGATTATGGCCAAAATCTATTTGATTGGAGAGACATGTGGTTGCCACGGTGAAACTTCTGTCTTCTTTGGGACTACCTCTAAGTGGACATGATGCGTCATCAGTGGCAAATTGAAAAAGTAGTTTTTTAACCTCCCTTGAATATTTTAGTGAATTTGACAATTTTCTCACTGAACATCTGAAAAGTATCAGTATTGTGGCTCAGGGAAGACCAACTTTTTAACACACCAAACCTATAATGAATTCATTACTATAATGGCAGAGCAGTTCAGAAACCAATTCACTGATAAGTAAAGGCTGCCAAGTATTATTCCATAATAGTCGATTCAACACCAGATGTGAGTCACATAGACCAATTACCATTAATTTTAATATATGTGACTGGCAACAGTGAAGTTATAGAGCAATTTCTTTGTTTTGTCCCACTAAAATCCCACACTTCTGAATGTTTAAAGACAATGGTTTTGGAAATCATTGCAAATTTAGGTTTGGACATCAAAAATCGTCATGGGCAGAGCATTGAAAATGCCGCAAATATGGCAGAAAAATATTCAAGTCTACAGGCAAGACTGAACAATGCAAATACCTCTGTTTTATTTATACCCTAGGGTATGTCTACACTAGCTCCCTAGTTCAAACTAGGGAGGCTAATGTAGGCATTCGAACTTGCAAATGAAGCCCGGGATTTAAATATCCCGGGCTTTATTTACATGTTCCCATCCGGTCGCCATTTTTAAATGCCACTATTCCGGACTAACTGCCTCATTCCAGGAGGAATAACAGGTAATTTGAACTAAGGACTTAGTTCGAATTACCATTTAACTGCCGCATGTAGCCGCGGGCAGTTAGTCCGGACTAGTGGCATTTAAAAATGGCTACCAGATGGGAACATGCAAATAATGCCTAGGATATTTAAATCCAGGGCGTCATTTGCAAGTTCGAATGCCTACATTAGCCTCCCTAGTTCGAACTAGGGGGCTAGTGTAGACATACCCATAGAATCCTAGAATAATAGGGCTGGAAAAGACCTCAGCAAGTCAGCAAGTCCAGCCCCCTGCCCAAGACAGGACCAATCCCAACTAAATCAACCCATCCAGGGCTTTGTCAAGCTGAGGGCTTTGTCATTCTTGGCTGTATCGTTAGTGCCTACATGGAGAAGCAGGAAGGGGTAGCGATCTGAAGGTTTAATCACTTTCGGACGGCTCTCGGTCACATCCTGAATGCGAGCTCCCCATAAGCAGCACACTTCTCGAGATTGCAGGTCTGGACGGCAGATGGATGACTCTGTCCCTCTTAGGAGGGAGTCCCCGACCACCACCACCTGTCTTCTTCTTTTGGGAATGGTGGTCATGGAACTCTCATCCCTAGGATTACACATCCCATGCCTTCTGGTAGATGGCTTTCCCTTCTGATTTCTTCCCTGAGAGATCCCTGCCAAAGCATTTTCCACTGCAGTGCCTGTGGAGAGAGCCTGATAGCAGTTACTTACCTCTACAGGAATGGGGAATACATGAGTTGACTTTCTTCTCCTTCTAGAGGTTACATGCTGCCAGTTCTCTTCCTTGTCCTGTACTGCCCTGACTAGATCGTCATCCTGCTGTGCCTGCAGGATTAAACGCTGCCTTTGATCGAGGAAGTCTTCGTCCTCTCTGATAGAACGTAGGGTCAATACTTGGGCCACAAGTCCTCTAATTTTTTCTTCCAAAATGGTGACCAGCTTGCACTTAGTGCAGACGAAATCCCTTCTTTCTTCTGGGAGGAAGACAAACATGGCACATGCTGTGCAGGTAACAACAGCAGACCTATCACCATCCATACCTGGCTTCCTTCTGAGAGATTCCTCAGATGTTATTAAATGCCTCCTTGAAGGCCAAAGTGTAGAGAAAAGATTTTAATGAATGGCGAGTGTATCTCACCCCCTTCCCAACTCCCTCTCCAAACTCCCCGTTACAGCCCCTGTTCGCAAAACCATGTTTCAAGCATTCCTTAAATGTAATCTACAATGCTGCAGCTGCATCTTATGAGGGAGCTACACTTTTTTTTTACTTCGTTCAAAACACCTATGCACTTTTTTTTTTTTTTTTCCGTTTCCACAGATCAGTGGAACATGTTACAATCATGCTTGGAGCAGGCAAATGGAAAACATTTGACAGTCAAAAGAATTTGTGACCCCAGGTGGTCTGCTCATGCAGATGCTGTTTTTGGCTTTAAAAATAAGCTATGATGTTATAAAAAGAACTTTATTAGACATAGCCACATCAACTTCTGAAAAACCATGTGCGAAAATTGAAGCAAAATCCTTAGCAGAAAAGTTTGAAAAGAATGATATTTTTACTATTTGGTGGAACTGTTTACTTCAAAGAATTAATGCAATCAGCAAATCACAGCAAAAAGTTGATGCAAATTTACTGAATGCTGCACAATTGTTAGCCTCAGTTACAAGTTTTGTCATGGAAGTTTGAAATGACTATAGGCCCGTGGAAGCAGAGGCATTAACATTAACAGAAAATATAGGTTCCTTTGATATATCTGATGAGAAGCATAAAAAAACCTAGGAAGCTATTTTCTCTAAAACTAGAAACAATTAAATAAATTTAAAAGGCAAAGAGAAGATCATCATTGAGATCGTCAGTGTTATTTGTAACAATAGTAGTGCAATTGCAGAGTGTAGATGAATCTCTAAAGAAAAATGTTGATTTATTTTGCATATTTTTTGACAAAAGTCTAGCTGAAGCTGCTAAAAGCCACTACAGTAAGAAATTAAGTGAATTCTACCAAGAGGACATAGACAAACATCTTTTTGAAGAAGAAATGAAAAATGTCTTTCATTTTATCAAAAATGATGAGGTCTGTGCTTGGAGATCACCAGTTGATTTGTATAGACTTGTACAGGATGGTCTGCAGGCAACCTCTACAAATGTAGAAACCATTCTGAAAATACTTGTCACAAATGCTTCTGGTGCACGTTCTTTTTCTGTATTGAAATGAGTTAAAAATTATTTGAGAAATACGATGAGTCAGGAACATTTGCAAGTTTGGCAATATTGACAGTTGAAAATGCCTCCTTCCAAAATATTACTTACGATGACTTAATTGTGTCTCTATGGTGCTTAGTCCAGCGAGCCCCAGGTAGGGCCATCCTTAGGCTTTATGGGGCCCCTACGCAGTACTATTAAACTAGTGCCCCTATACCTGATGGCAGGTGGAGGGAGTGATTTTTTAGAGATGTGATTTCATAATCTTCAGCAACACACTAATGGAATATTTTTAAAACAAATTTTAAACCAAGGTCTTGCTGACTAATAGTACATTGAGACACTGACAATTTATCCCTAGGGTTGGCAAATGCCTGTTAAATGGCTTCATTACCGCCTGAATGGCTCTTTCATAGGTTCAATCCTCTCTGGAGGAAGCTGAGTCACAGACCAGGGATAGGAAGAGGTGGCTGGGTGCACATTAAGACCCAGTGGTGCCCATATTTTTGGGTGCCCTACACAACTACATATTCTGCATACAGGTAAAGACGGCCCTGCTGTAGGCTTGACAGGGGCTAGCGCAGTAATAACAAACGGCATGATTAGCTGTATGATATGATGAATGAATATGATTTCCAGTCACTCCATAAACTAGGGCAGGGTTACTCAACATGCGGCCCGTTGGGTCACATGTGGCCTGCGGCCCATTTGCTTGCAGCCTGCGGGTGGGAGCCAAAACAAAAAAGTAGTCAATATAACGGTCTTCTGTTGATCTGAGTTTTAGTAGTTAAATTCCTGGACTGTCATTGCTCATTAAAAGTGCTGTTATATGGATGGAAATCGGGTAATATTTCATTTTAGCAATATCAGCAGAACTGACTTAAATGGGGCCTGTGTGTTGTATAGTCTTCCCTTAATCTTTGTATTCATGCCTGTCAGTGTGAAAGAAGCTATTTGCATATATTTGCCTGTCTATGCAACCACACTTAAGTTGCAGCCCTTGGCATGTGCTGTGAGTATCATTGTGGCTCCCGGGGCTTCCAAAGTTGAGTAGCCCTGAACTAGGGGTTCGATCCAAGGGGACATTGAGCACCTTACCAGGCATTTGGGACATACAAACACTTTTCTCCAAGCTAAGATGCCAGGGGCAACTCACTGTCTTGTCAGCTAGTGGTCAGGCATCCAGAAGGGACTGAATTAACAGGCTAGTCCCATCCCATGCACACATGGGCCAGTGAAACCATCTCGAGGCAGCGACCCTATTGGCTAAGCTCCACGACTTTCCTAGACAGCCGACAAGTCATCTCCTGACTTCTATAATGCTGCATGGCATGACTGTGACCTTTGTGACCTCTGCCCTGGCCCCAGAGACGCACGTATATGTCTCCTCCCATTGCTCAGAGGCCCATGGTCTCCCCTTTCTTGTGTCCTTCAGAAGGACCCATAGTACTGATAGCGCTATGACTGGGTAGGTGCTGTGTTAACTCCTCTTCCCCCCTGATTGCCATGGCACCCTGGGACTGCTTACATCCCTCTGGAGCCATGGGTGTAAAACCGGTTCTGGGCCTTTTCCAAGCAGCCACCATGAGCCTATGTTTGGTTTTGTGATGAGGGCTCATGTCTTAGAGGAGACCCATGAATTTATAGCACTCATAGTCAATCCCATCCTGCAGAGGTGACGAGCCAGGCCAGAAGATATTGCCACACTGGGAGGAAAGAAAGGAAGAGATGTGGCCTCGAAATAGGCTCAAACCAAAACTCTGCACCTGGACGTCAGTGACATCAGGGACTAGGTACTCCGTCCAAACCTGTTTACTTTAATTCCCAATGCATTTGCTTTTTTTGATGGGTGAGGCCTAATAGATTAAGCAGGAGATACAGGACTTAGAGGAGGTGTGTTCTAGTCCTAGCTCTTTCACTAGCCTGCTGGATGACCTTGCGCACGCTACTTTGCTGCTCCGTGCCTCAGTTTCCCCACCTGTAAAATATGGCCCTCTTTTGTTTGACCTTGAGTTCTATGGATGCCAAGTGCTATATAAGAATTAGGCATTTTTTACTTAGCCCTTGGAATCCATTCCCACACACAGCTGGCTTTCTTTCCTGGGGCAACCTCTTTTTTCCCCCTTAATGAGATTAAATAAGAGTGAATTATTCAGAAAAGGAGCCTTGCCCCCATCTCTCATCCCACTCCCAGTTCGCACGGAGACCCCTGATAGGCTGCACTGCAGGGCTCTAATTAACATCATTAATGGGGGGCGGGGGCAGTCTTGCCGGGGCAGCCCAGTTAACAATTGGAGCTGTCAACTGGGCCATGGATGCTGTTAAAATACTCAAGGCCCTTTGTCCAGGAGGAAGAGAGCCCCGGACTTACAGACGCTTCCCTGTTGTGTTGAATACAGGATTGAGGGGAGGGGGGCACACAAGGTGGGGCTCTCTCCCCCTACCTTTTCCTGGTTCCTTTCTGGGACGATCAAAGAAGAGCATGTTGAGGTGATGTCACTAAAATGTCTTCCTTGGGTAGGGTAGGTAAAATCCCAGCATAGGGACGGAGTAAAAATCCAGTGCATCAGGTACTTATCATCTGATAAAACACCTGAGCTGCTCAGGGCCAGGCACCTGGAGAATTCCTTGGTGGACAGTTCTGGGCTGAGGCATGAGTGGGCATAATCTCTGGGGCTTGCACTTCTCTCCTATCAGTTTCTCTCTCTCTCTCTCCAGCCCTGCCTTTATTCTTAGGGTTTGTAATTAAGCTTGACCTCTCCAGAGAATGAATGTAAGCAGCTGGTCTTTATCACTCATGTAATCCCCTCTCCGCCCCCTCAGCCTCCCCTCCAGCCTCGCCAACCTAGCCATGAATGGCTGAGAATCTGTCTACATGGATGGGGGGGGGGGGTGCGGGTGGCACTGGCAGGCCAACCTTCCCCACCAAGGCCTCTAATGAGCAGCAGAACGGGGCACATCGGGAGCGGATGTGTTAACGGTTTCTGGTTCAATGGAGGGAAAAATCCGCACAAAGGAAGGTGTACAAATATTGTGGGAAATCTATTGGCTCCTTAATATTTCATGAAGTCCCGGGCCATTCAACCGGGGTGAATTCCACAGCAAGGTCTCATTCAGCCGGCATCAATGGGAAACTTTTAATTGAGGCACTTCATTCAGGGCCCGTGGATCATTCAGTGCGAGGGCTTTTCAGGGAGAACAGAGACCCATGTCTTTCCAAGCTGCACCAGAAGAAAAGCCACTGTTTACAGCGCTTGATGCTTGAATGCGAAGGGCCTTAATCCCCCAAAGAGAAAACTGATTCCTTTTTTCTCCCTTCCCCCCAAAATTATTTCTCAAAGAACAAAAGAAAAGGAAAGGAAAGGAAAGAAAAGATAAAGCAAGGAGGTGAGGGGGTGGGAATATTGTGTCTATGAGAGGAAAGAAACAAGCCGACGGGGTGGGTTCTTTTGGGGAAAAGGAGGGGGAGGAGCGTATTAAAACAGTCTTCTATAGAGCGACAACCGCTAAGTCACCAAGGGTGTATGCGCTATTCCCACCCCACATCAGTTCTGTGAGCTGTTTGGGCTTGACAGTCTGTAAAATGCAGCCTCCGTTTGAAAAGCGACTCTGTAAAAATGATATGGTAGGGCTCCCACTCGGCACAGCTCATGCTCACTTTTACTCCATGCCCAGGACAATGGGGGATTTTATTTCTAACAGTCAGAGCTGCAGGCAGAACCTTAAGACGGGAGAAGGCAGCTTACCCTCATGGCCGTCCTAGCCTATACGCAGAATACAGAGCTGCTTAGGGCACCTGGAAATTTGGGGCACCGCTGGGTCTTAATGTCCACTCGACCACCTCTTCCTATGTGGCTCTACTTCCTCCAGAGAGGATGTAGTTAACTTAAAAGTGAAAAAAGCTAGCCAGATCCATTAGCAGAACATCGAACCTGTGAAAGAGACATTCAGGTAGTAATGAAGCCGTTTAACAGGCACCTGCCAACCCCAGGTATAGACTATCAGTTTCTGAATTTACTGTGACCTTAGTTGAAAATTTGCTTTAAAATATTCCATTAGTGTGATGCTGAAGATTATAAAATCACATCTCTAAAAATTCCTCCTCCCTGAACTGTCAGCTGCTGTCAGGCCTAGGGGCACAAGTTGAATAATACTACATAGAGTTCTATGTAGTCCTTTGCCTCGCTGGGCTC